>NC_090447.1:1057687288-1058321288 GCF_031143425.1 Pleurodeles waltl
TCCTACCCACACAACTGAGGTATCATTTTTATCGGGAGACTTGGGGGAACGCTGGGTGGAAGGAAATTTGTGGCTCCTCTCAGATTCTAGAACTTTCTGCCACAGAAATGTGAGGAACATGTGTTTTTTTAGCCAAATTTTGAGGTTTGCAAAGGATTCAGGGTAACAGTACCTGGTCCGAGCCCCACAAGTTACCCCATCTTGGATTCCCCTAGGTCTCTAGTTTTCAGAAATGCACAGCTTTGGTAGGTTTCCCTAGGTGCCGGCTGAGCTAGAGGCCAAAATCTACAGGTAGGCACTTTGCAAAAAACACCTCTGTTTTCTTTAAAAAAAATGGGATGTGTCCACGTTGCGCTCTGGGGCATTTCCTGTCGCGGGCGCTAGGCCTACCCACACAAGTGAGATATCATTTTTATCGGGAGACTTGGGGGAACGTTGGGTGGAAGGAAATTTGTGGCTCCTCTCAGATTCCAGAACTTTCTGCCACAGAAATGTGAGGAACATGTGTTTTTTTATCAAAATGTTGAGGTTTGCAAAGGATTCTGGGTAACAGAACCTGGTCCGAACCACACAAGTCACCCCATCTTGGATTCCCCTAGGTCTCTAGTTTGCAGAAATGCACAGGTTTGGTAGGTTTTCCTAGGTGCCGGCTGAGCTAGAGGCCAAAATCTACAGGTAGGCACATTGCAAAAAACACCTCTGTTTTCTTTTAAAAAAATGGGATGTGTCCACGTTGCGCTCTGGGGCATTTCCTGTCGCGGGCGCTAGGCCTACCCACACAAGTGAGGTATCATTTTTATCGGGAGACTTGGGGGAACGCTGGGTGGAAGGGAATTTGTGGCTCCTCTCAGATTCTAGAACTTTTTGCCACAGAAATGTGAGGAACATGTGTTTTTTTAGCCAAATTTTGAGGTTTGCAAAGGATTCTGGGTAACAGACCCTGGTCCGAGCCCCACAAGCCACCCCATCTTGGATTCCCCTAGTTCTCTAGTTTTCAGAAATGCACAGGTTTGGTAGTTTTCCCTAGGTGCCGGCTGAGCTAGAGGCCAAAATCTACAGGTAGGCACTTTGCAAAAAACAGCTCTGTTTTCTTTCAAAAATTTGGATGTGTCCACGTTGCGCTTTGGGGCGTTTCCTGTCGTGGGCGCTAGGCCTACCCACACAAGTGAGGTATCATTTTTATCGGGAGACTTGGGGGAACGCTGGGTGGAAGGAAATTTGTGGCTCCTCTCAGATTCCTGAACTTTCTGCCACAGAAATGTGAGGAACTGTGTTTTTTTTAGCCAAATTTTGAGGTTTGCAAAGGATTCTGGGTAACAGAACCTGGTCCGAGCCCCACAAGTCACCCCATCTTGGATTCCCCTAGGTCTCTAGTTTTCAGAAATGCACAGGTTTGGTAGGTTGCCCTAGGTGCCGGCTGAGCTAGAGGCCAAAATCTACAGGTAGGCACCTTGCAAAAAACACCTCTGTTTTCTTTCAAAAATGTGGATGTGTCCACGTTGTGCTTTGGGGCGTTTCCTGTCGCGGGTGCTAGGCCTACCCACACAAATGAGGTATCATTTTTATTGGGAGACTTGGGGGAACGTTGGGTGGAAGGAAATTTGTGGCTCCTCTCAGATTCCAGAACTTTCTGCCACAGACATGTGAGGAATATGTGTTTTTTTAGCCAAATTTTGAGGTTTGCAAAGGATTCAGGGTAACAGAACCTGGTCCGAGCCCCACAAGTCACCCCATCTTGGATTCCCCTAGGTCTCTAGTTTGCAGAAATGCACAGGTTTGGTAGGTTTTCCTAGGTGCCGGCTGAGCTAGAGGCCAAAATCTACAGGTAGGCACTTTGCAAAAAACACCTCTGTTTTGTTTTAAAAAAATGGGATGTGTCCACGTTGCGCTCTGGGGCATTTCCTGTCGCGGGCGCTAGGCCTACCCACACAAGTGAGGTATCATTTTTATCGGGAGACTTGGGGGAACACAGGGTGGAAGGGAATTTGTGGCTCCTCTCAGATTCTAGAACTTTCTGCCACAGAAATGTGAGGAACATGTGTTTTTTTAGCCAAATTTTGAGGTTTGCAAAGGATTCTGGGTAACAGAACCTGGTCTGAGCCCCACAAGCCACCCCATCTTGGATTCCCCTAGGTCTCTAGTTTTCAGAAATGCACAGGTTTGGTAGTTTTCCCTAGTGTGGGTAGGCCTAGCGCCCCAGCGACAGGAAATGCCCCAGAACGCAACGTGGACACATCCCATTTTTTTTTAAGAAAACAGAGGTGTTTTTTGCAAAGTGCCTACCTGTAGATTTTGGCCTCTAGCTCAGCCGGCACCTAGGAAAACCTACCAAACCTGTGCATTTCTGCAAACTAGAGACCTAGGGGAATCCAAGATGGGGTAACTTGTGGGGCTCGAGGCCAAAATCTACAGGTAGGCACTTTGCAAAAAACACCTCTGTTTTCTTTCAAAAATTTGGATGTGTCCACGTTGCGCTTTGGGGCGTTTCCTGTCGCGGGCGCTAGGCCTACCCACACAAGTGAGGTATCATTTTTATCGGGAGACTTGGGGGAACGTTGGGTGGAAGGAAATTTGTGGCTCCTCTCAGATTCCAGAACTTTCTGCCACAGAAATGTGAGGAACATGTGTTTTTTTATCAAAATGTTGAGGTTTGCAAAGGATTCTGGGTAACAGAACCTGGTCCGAACCCCACAAATCACCCCATCTTGGATTCCCCTAGGTCTCTAGTTTGCAGAAATGCACAGGTTTGGTAGGTTTTCCTAGGTGCCGGCTGAGCTAGAGGCCAAAATCTACAGGTAGGCACATTGCAAAAAACACCTCTGTTTTCTTTTTAAAAAATGGGATGTGTCCACGTTGCGCTCTGGGGCATTTCCTGTCGCGGGCGCTAGGCCTACCCACACAAGTGAGGTATCATTTTTATCGGGAGACTTGGGGGAACGCTGGGTGGAAGGGAATTTGTGGCTCCTCTCAGATTCTAGAACTTTCTGCCACAGAAATGTGAGGAACATGTGTTTTTTTAGCCAAATTTTGAGGTTTGCAAAGGATTCTGGGTAACAGACCCTGGTCCGAGCCCCACAAGCCACCCCATCTTGGATTCCCCTAGTTCTCTAGTTTTCAGAAATGCACAGGTTTGGTAGTTTTCCCTAGGTGCCGGCTGAGCTAGAGGCCAAAATCTACAGGTAGGCACTTTGCAAAAAACAGCTCTGTTTTCTTTAAAAAATTTGGATGTGTCCACGTTGCGCTTTGGGGCGTTTCCTGTCAGGGGCGCTAGGCCTACCCACACAAGTGAGTTATCATTTTTATCGGGAGACTTGGGGGAACGCTGGGTGGAAGGAAATTTGAGTCTCCTCTCAGATTCCAGAACTTTCTGCCACAGAAATGTGAGGAACATGTGTTTTTTTAGCAACATTTTTAGGTTTGCAAAGGATTCTGGGTAACAGAACCTGGTTCGAGCCCCACAAGTCACCCCATCTTGGATTCCCCTAGGTCTCTAGTTTTCAGAAATGCACAGGTTTGGTAGGTTTCCCTAGGTGCCGGCTGAGCTAGAGGCCAAAATCTACAGGTAGGCACTTTGCAAAAAACACCTCTGTTTTCTTTCAAAAATTTGGATGTGTCCACGTTGCGCTTTGGGGCGTTTCCTGTCGCGGGCGCTAGGCCTACCCACACAAGTGAGGTATCATTTTTATCGGGAGACTTGGGGGAACGCTGGGTGGAAGGAAATTTGTGGCTCCTCTCAGATTCCAGAACTTCTGCCACAGAAATGTGAGGAACATGTGTTTTTTTAGCCAAATTTTGAGGTTTGCAAAGGATTCTGGGTAACAGAACCTGGTCCGAGCCCCACAAGTCACCCAATCTTGGATTCCCCTAGGTCTCTAGTTTGCAGAAATGCACAGGTTTGGTAGGTTTCCCTAGCTGCCGGCTGAGCTAGAGGCCAAAATCTACAGGTAGGCACTTTGCAAAAAACACCTCTGTTTTCTTTTTAAAAAATGGGATGTGTCCACGTTGCGCTCTGGGGCATTTCCTGTCGCGGGCACTAGGCCTACCCACACAAGTGAGGTATCATTTTCATCGGGAGACTTGGGGGAACGCTGGGTGGAAGAAAATTTGTGGTTCCTCTCCGATTCCAGAACTTTCTACCACAGCAATGTGAGGAACATGTGTTTTTTTAGCCAAATTTTGAGGTTTGCAAAGGATTCTGGGTAACAGAACCTGGTCCGAGCCCCACAAGTCACCCCATCTTGGATTCCCCTAGGTCTCTAGTTTGCAGAAATGCACAGGTTTAGTAGGTTTCCCTAGGTGCCGGCTGAGCTAGAGGCCAAAATCTACAGGTAGGCACTTTGCAAAAAACAGCTCTGTTTTCTTTCAAAAATTTGGATGTGTCCACGTTGCGCTTTGGGGCGTTTCCTGTCAGGGGCACTAGGCCTACCCACACAAGTGAGTTATCATTTTTATCTGGAGAGTTGGGGGAACGCTGGGTGGAAGGAAATTTGTGTCTCCTCTCAGATCCCAGAACTTTCTGCCACAGAAATGTGAGGAACTTGTGTTTTTTTAGCAAAACTTTGAGGTTTGCAAAGGATTCTGGGTAACAGAACCTAGTCCGAGCCCCACAAGTCACCCCATCTTGGATTCCCCTAGGTCTCTAGTTTTCAGAAATGCACAGGTTTAATAGGTTTCCCTAGGTGCCGGCTGAGCTAGAGGCCAAAATCTACAGGTAGGCACTTTGAAAAAAACACCTCTGTTTTCTTTCAAAAATTTGGATGTGTCCACGTTGCGGTTTGGGGCGTTTCCTGTCAGGGGCACTAGGCCTACCCACACAAGTGAGTTATCATTTTTATCTGGAGACTTGGGGGAACGCTGGGTGGAAGGAAATATGTGTCTCCTCTCAGATTCCAGAACTTTCTGCCACAGAAATGTGAGGAACATGTGTTTTTTTAGCAAAACTCTGGGTAACAGAACCTGGTCCGAGCCCCACAAGTCACCCCATCTTGGATTCCCCTAGGTCTCTAGTTTTAAGAAATGCACAGGTTTAATAGGTTTCCCTAGGTGCCGGCTGAGCTAGAGGCCAAAATCTACAGGTAGGCACTTTGAAATAAACACCTCTGTTTTCTTTCAAAAATTTGGATGTGTCCACGTTGCGCTTTGGGGCGTTTCCTGTCGCGGGTGCTAGGCCTACCCACACAAGTGAGGTATCATTTTTATCGGGAGACTTGGGGGAACGCTGGGTGGAAGGAAATTTGTGGCTCCTCTCAGATTCCAGAACTTTCTGCCACAGAAATGTGAGGAACATGTGTTTTTTTAGCCAAATTTTGAAGTTTGCAAAGGATTCTGGGTAACAGAACCTGGTCCGAGCCCCACAAGTCACCCTATCTTGGATTCACCTAGGTCTCTAGTTTTCAGAAATGCACAGGTTTGGTAGGTTTCCCTAGGTGACGGCTGAGCTAGAGGCCAAAATCTACAGGTAGGCACTTTGCAAAAAACACCTCTGTTTTCTTTCAAAAATTTGGATGTGTCCACGTTGCGCTTTGGGGCGTTTCCTGTCGCGGGTGCTAGGCCTACCCACACAAGTGAGGTATCATTTTTATCGGGAGATTTGGGGGAAAGCTGGGTGGAAGGAAATTTGTGGCTCCTCTCAGATTCCAGAACTTTCTGCCACAGAAATGTGAGAAACATGTGTTTTTTTAGCCAAATTTTGAGGTTTGCAAAGGATTCTGGGTAACAGTACCTGGTCCGAGCCCCACAAGTTACCCCATCTTGCATTCCCCTAGGTCTCTAGTTTGCAGAAATGGACAACTTTGGTAGGTTTCCCTAGGTGCCGGCTGAGCTAGAGGCCAAAATCTACAGGTAGGCACTTTGCAAAAAACACCTCTGTTTTCTTTGAAAAAAATGGGATGTGTCCACGTTGCGCTCTGGGGCATTTCCTGTCGCGGGCGCTAGGCCTACCCACACAAGTGAGATATCATTTTTATCGGGAGACTTGGGGGAACGCTGGGTGGAAGGAAATTCGTGGCTCCTCTCAGATTCCAGAACTTTCTGCCACAGAAATGTGAGGAAAATGTCTTTTTTTATCCAAATTTTGAGATTTGCAAAGGATTCTGGGTAACAGAACCTGGTCCGAGCCCCACAAGTCACCCCATCTTGGATTCCCATAGGTCTCTAGTTTTCAGAAATGCACAGGTTTGGTAGGTTTCCCTAGGTGCCGGCTGACCTAGAGGCCAAAATCTACAGGTAGACACTTTGCAAAAAACACCTCTGTTTTCTTTCAAAAATGTGGATGTGTCCACGTTGCGCTTTGGGGCGTTTCCTGTCGCGGGCGCTAGGCCTAACCACACAAGTGAGATATCATTTTTATCGGGAGACTTGGGGGAACGCTGGGTGGAAGGAAATTTGTGGCTCCTCTCAGATTCCAGAACTTTCTGCCACAGAAATGTGAGGAAAATGTATTTTTTTATCCAAATTTTGAGATTTGCAAAGGATTCTGGGTAACAGAACCTGGTCCGAGCCCCACAAGTCACCCCATCTTGGATTCCCCTAGGTCTCTAGTTTGCAGAAATGCCTAGGTTTGGTAGGTTTCCCTAGGTGCCGGCTGAGCTAGAGGCCAAAATCTACAGGTAGGCACTTTGCAAAAAACACCTCTGTTTTCTTTAAAAAAAATGGGATGTGTCCACGTGCTCTGGGGCATTTCCTGTCGCGGGCGCTAGGCCTACCCACACAAGTGAGGTATCATTTTTATCGGGAGACTTGGGGGAACGCTGGGTGGAAGGAAATTTGTGGCTCCTCTCAGATTCCAGAACTTGCCACAGCAATGTGAGGAACATGTGTTTTTTTAGCCAAATTTTGAGGTTTGCAAAGGATTCTGGGTAACAGAACCTGGTCCGAGCCCCACAAGTCACCGCATCTTGGATTCCCCTAGGTCTCTAGTTTGCAGAAATGCCTAGGTTTGGTAGGTTTCCCTAGGTGCCGGCTGACCTAGAGGCCAAAATCTACAGGTAGACACTTTGCAAAAAACACCTCTGTTTTCTTTCAAAAATTTGGATGTGTCCATGTTGCGCTTTGGGGCGTTTCCTGTCGCGGGCGCTACGCCTAACCACACAAGTGAGATATCATTTTTATCGGGAGACTTGGGGGAACGCTGGGTGGAAGGAAATTTGTGGCTCCTCTCAGATTCCAGAACTTTCTGCAACAGAAATGTGAGGAAAATGTATTTTTTTATCAAAATTTTGAGATTTGCAAAGGATTCTGGGTAACAGAACCTGGTCCGAGCCCCACAAGTCACCCCATCTTGGATTCCCCTAGGTCTCTAGTTTGCAGAAATGCACAGGTTTGGTAGGTTTCCCTAGGTGCCGGCTGAGCTAGAGGCCAAAATCTACAGGTAGGCACTTTGCAAAAAACACCTCTGTTTTCTTTAAAAAAAATGGGATGTGTCCACGTTGTGCTCTGGGGCATTTCCTGTCGCGGGCGCTAGGCCTACCCACACAAGTGAGGTATCATTTTTATCGGGAGACTTGGAGGAACGCTGGGTGGAAGGAAATTTGTGGCTCCTCTCAGATTCCAGAACTTGCCACAGCAATGTGAGGAACATGTGTTTTTTTAGCCAAATTTTGAGGTTTGCAAAGGATTCTGGGTAACAGAACCTGGTCCGAGCCCCACAAGTCACCGCATCTTGGATTCCCCTAGGTCTCTAGTTTGCAGAAATGCCTAGGTTTGGTAGGTTTCCCTAGGTGCCGGCTGACCTAGAGGCCAAAATCTACAGGTAGACACTTTGCAAAAAACACCTCTGTTTTCTTTAAAAAATTTGGATGTGTCCATGTTGCGCTTTGGGGCGTTTCCTGTCGCGGGCGCTACGCCTAACCACACAAGTGAGATATCATTTTTATTGGGAGACTTGGGGGAACGCTGGGTGGAAGGAAATTTGTGGCTCCTCTCAGATTCCAGAACTTTCTGCAACAGAAATGTGAGGAAAATGTATTTTTTTATCCAAATTTTGAGATTTGCAAAGGATTCTGGGTAACAGAACCTGGTCCGAGCCCCACAAGTCACCCCATCTTGGATTCCCCTAGGTCTCTAGTTTGCAGAAATGCCTAGGTTTGGTAGGTTTCCCTAGGTGCCGGCTGAGCTAGAGGCCAAAATCTACAGGTAGGCACTTTGCAAAAAACACCTCTGTTTTCTTTAAAAAAAATGGGATGTGTCCACGTTGTGCTCTGGGGCATTTCCTGTCGCGGGCGCTAGGCCTACCCACACAAGTGAGGTATCATTTTTATCGGGAGACTTGGGGGAACGCTGGGTGGAAGGAAATTTGTGGCTCCTCTCAGATTCCAGAACTTGCCACAGCAATGTGAGGAACATGTGTTTTTTTAGCCAAATTTTGAGGTTTGCAAAGGATTCTGGGTAACAGAACCTGGTCCGAGCCCCACAAGTCACCGCATCTTGGATTCCCCTAGGTCTCTAGTTTGCAGAAATGCCTAGGTTTGGTAGGTTTCCCTAGGTGCCGGCTGAGCTAGAGGCCAAAATCCACAGGTAGGCACTTTGCAAAAAACACCTCTGTTTTCTTTAAAAAAAATGGGATGTGTCCACGTTGCGCTCTGGGGCATTTCCTGTCGCGGGCGCTAGGCCTACCCACACAAGTGAGATATCATTTTTATCGGGAGACTTGGTGGAACGCTGGGTGGAAGGAAATTTGTGGCTCCTCTCAGATTCCAGAACTTTCTGCGACAGAAATGTGAGGAACATGTGTTTTTTGTGCCAAATTTTGAGGTTTGAAAAGGATTCTGGGTAACAGAAACTGGTCCGAGCCCAACAAGTCACCCCATCTTGGATTCCCCTAGGTCTCTAGTTTTCAGAAATGCACAGGTTTGGTAGGTTTCCCTAGGTGCCGGCTGACCTAGAGGCCAAAATCTACAGGTAGACACTTTGCAAAAAACACCTCTGTTTTCTTTCAAAAATTTGGATGTGTCCACGTTGCGCTTTGGGGCGTTTCCTGTCGCGGGCGCTAGGCCTACCCACACAAGTGAGGTATCATTTTTATCGGGAGACTTGGGGGAAAGCTGGGTGGAAGGAAATTTGTAGCTCCTCTCAGATTCCAGAACTTCTGCCACAGAAATGTGAGGAACATGTGTTTTTTTTGCCAAATTTTGGGGTTTGCAAAGGATTCTGGGTAACAGGACCTGGTCCGAGCCCCACAAGTCACCCCATCTTGGATTCCCCTAGGTCTCTAGTTTGCAGAAATGCACAGGTTTGGTAGGTTTCCCTAGGTGCCGGCTGAGCTAGAGGCCAACATCTACAGGTAGGCACTTTGCAAAAAACACCTCTGTTTTCTTTAAAAAAAATGGGATGTGTCCACGTTGCGCTCTGGGGCATTTCCTGTCGCGGGCGCTAGGCCTACCCACACAAGTGAGGTATCATTTTCATCGGGAGACTTGGGGGAACGCTGGGTGGAAGAAAATTTGTGGTTCCTCTCAGATTCCAGAACTTTCTGCCACAGCAATGTGAGGAACATGTGTTTTTTTAGCCAAATTTTTAGGTTTGCAAAGGATTCTGGGTAACAGAACCTGGTCCGAGCCCCACAAGTCACCCCATCTTGGATTCCCCTAGGTCTCTAGTTTTCAGAAATGCACAGGTTTGGTAGGTTTCCCTAGGTGCCGGCTGAGCTAGAGGCCAAAATCTACAGGTAGACACTTTGCAAAAAACACCTCTGTTTTCTTTCAAAAATTTGGATGTGTCCACGTTGCGCTTTGGGGCGTTTCCTGTCGCGGGCGCTAGGCCTAACCACACAAGTGAGATATCATTTTTATCGGGAGACTTGGGGGAACGCTGGGTGGAAGGAAATTTGTGGCTCCTCTCAGATTCCAGAACTTTCTGCCACAGAAATGTGAGGAAAATGTCTTTTTTTATCCAAATTTTGAGATTTGCAAAGGATTCTGGGTAACAGAACCTGGTCCGAGCCCCACAAGTCACCCCATCTTGGATTCCCCTAGGTCTCTAGTTTGCAGAAATGCCTAGGTTTGGTAGGTTTCCCTAGGTGCCGGCTGAGCTAGAGGCCAAAATCTACAGGTAGGCTCTTTGCAAAAAACACCTCTGTTTTCTTTAAAAAAAATGGGATGTGTCCACGTTGTGCTCTGGGGCATTTCCTGTCGCGGGCGCTAGGCCTACCCACACAAGTGAGGTATCATTTTTATCGGGAGACTTGGGGGAACGCTGGGTGGAAGGAAATTTGTGGCTCCTCTCAGATTCCAGAACTTGCCACAGCAATGTGAGGAACATGTGTTTTTTTAGCCAAATTTTGAGGCTTGCAAAGGATTCTGGGTAACAGAACCTGGTCCTAGCCCCACAAGTCACCGCATCTTGGATTCCCCTAGGTCTCTAGTTTGCAGAAATGCCTAGGTTTGGTGGGTTTCCCTAGGTGCCGGCTGACCTAGAGGCCAAAATCTACAGGTAGACACTATGCAAAAAACACCTCTGTTTTCTTTAAAAAATTTGGATGTGTCCACGTTGCGCTTTGGGGCGTTTCCTGTCGCGGGCGCTAGGCCTAACCACACAAGTGAGATATCATTTTTATCGGGAGACTTGGGGGAACGCTGGGTGGAAGGAAATTTGTGGCTCCTCTCAGATTCCAGAACTTTCTGCCACAGAAATGTGAGGAAAATGTCTTTTTTTATCCAAATTTTGAGATTTGCAAAGGATTCTGGGTAACAGAACCTGGTCCGAGCCCCACAAGTCACCCCATCTTGGATTCCCCTAGGTCTCTAGTTTGCAGAAATGCCTAGGTTTGGTAGGTTTCCCTAGGTGCCGGCTGAGCTAGAGGCCAAAATCTACAGGTAGGCACTTTGCAAAAAACACCTCTGTTTTCTTTAAAAAAAATGGGATGTGTCCACGTTGTGCTCTGGGGCATTTCCTGTCGCGGGCGCTAGGCCTACCCACACAAGTGAGGTATCATTTTTATCGGGAGACTTGGGGGAACGCTGGGTGGAAGGAAATTTGTGGCTCCTCTCAGATTCCAGAACTTGCCACGGCAATGTGAGGAACATGTGTTTTTTTAGCCAAATTTTGAGGTTTGCAAAGGATTCTGGGTAACAGAACCTGGTCCGAGCCCCACAAGTCACCGCATCTTGGATTCCCCTAGGTCTCTAGTTTGCAGAAATGCCTAGGTTTGGTAGGTTTCCGTAGGTGCCGGCTGAGCTAGAGGCCAAAATCCACAGGTAGGCACTTTGCAAAAAACACCTCTGTTTTCTTTAAAAAAAATGGGATGTGTCCACGTTGCGCTCTGGGGCATTTCCTGTCGCGGGCGCGAGGCCTACCCACACAAGTGACATATCATTTTTATCGGGAGACTTGGGGGAACGCTGGGTGGAAGGAAATTTGTGGCTCCTCTCAGATTCCAGAACTTTCTGCGACAGAAATGTGAGGAACATGTGTTTTTTTTGCCAAATTTTGAGGTTTGAAAAGGATTCTGGGTAACAGAAACTGGTCCGAGCCCAACAAGTCACCCCATCTTGGATTCCCCTAGGTCTCTAGTTTTCAGAAATGCACAGGTTTGGTAGGTTTCCCTAGGTGCCGGCTGACCTAGAGGCCAAAATCTACAGGTAGACACTTTGCAAAAAACACCTCTGTTTTCTTTCAAAAATTTGGATGTGTCCACGTTGCGCTTTGGGGCGTTTCCTGTCGCGGGCGCTAGGCCTACCCACACAAGTGAGGTATCATTTTTATCGGGAGACTTGGGGGAACGCTGGGTGGAAGGAAATTTGTAGCTCCTCTCAGATTCCAGAACTTCTGCCACAGAAATGTGAGGAACATGTGTTTTTTTAGCCAAATTTTGGGGTTTGCAAAGGATTCTGGGTAACAGGACCTGGTCCGAGCCCCACAAGTCACCCCATCTTGGATTCCCCTAGGTCTCTAGTTTGCAGAAATGCACAGGTTTGGTAGGTTTCCCTAGGTGCCGGCTGAGCTAGAGGCCAAAATCTACAGGTAGGCACTTTGCAAAAAACACCTCTGTTTTCTTTAAAAAAAATGGGATGTGTCCACGTTGCGCTCTGGGGCATTTCCTGTCGCGGGCGCTAGGCCTACCCACACAAGTGAGGTATCATTTTCATCGGGAGACTTGGGGGAACGCTGGGTGGAAGAAAATTTGTGGTTCCTCTCAGATTCCAGAACTTTCTGCCACAGCAATGTGAGGAACATGTGTTTTTTTAGCCAAATTTTGAGGTTTGCAAAGGATTCTGGGTAACAGAACCTGGTCCGAGCCCCACAAGTCACCCCATCTTGGATTCCCCTAGGTCTCTAGTTTTCAGAAATGCACAGGTTTAGTAGGTTTCCCTAGGTGCCGGCTGAGCTAGAGGCCAAAATCTACACATAGGCACTTTGCAAAAAACACCTCTGCTTTCTTTAAAAAATTTGGATGTGTCCACGTTCCGCTTTGGGGCGTTTCCTGTCACGGGCGCTAGGCCTACCCACACAAGTGAGGTATCATTTTTATCGGGAGACTTGGGGGAACGCTGGGTGGAAGGAAATTTGTGGCTCGTCTCAGATTCCAGATCTTTCTGCCACAGAAATGTGAGGAACATGTGTCTTTTTAGCCAAATTTTGAGGTTTGCAAAGGATTCTGGGTAACAGAACCTGGTCCGAGCCCCACAAGTCACCCCATCTTGGATTCCCCTAGGTCTCTAGTTTGCAGAAATGCACAGGTTTGGTAGGTTTCCCTAGGTGCCGGCTGAGCTAGAGGCCAAAATCTACAGGTAGGCACTTTGCAAAAAACACCTCTGTTTTCTTTAAAAAAAATGGGATGTGTCCACGTTGCGCTCTGGGGCATTTCCTGTCGCAGGCGCTAGGCCTACCCACACAAGTGAGGTATCATTTTTATCGGGAGACTTGGGGGAACACTGTGTGGAAGGAAATTTGTGGCTCCTCTCAGATTCCAGAACTTCCTGCCACAGCAATGTGAGGAACATGTGTTTTTTTGCCAAATTTTGAGGTTTGCAAAGGATTCTGGGTAACAGAACCTGGTCCGAGCCCCACAAGTCACACCATCTTGGATTCCCCTAGGTCTCTAGTTTTCAGAAATGCACAGGTTTGGTAGGTTTCCCTAGGTGCCGGCTGAGCTAGAGGCCAAAATCTACACGTAGGCACTTTGCAAAAAACACCACTGTTTTCTTTCAAAAATTTGGATGTGTCCACGTTGCGCTTTGGGGCTTTTCCTGTCACGGGCGCTAGGCCTACCCACACAAGTGAGGTATCATTTTTATCAGGAGACTTGGGGGAACGCTGGGTGGAAGGAAATTTGTGGCTCCTCTCAGATTCCAGAACTTTCTGCCACAGAAATGTGAGGAACATGTGTTTTTTTAGCAAAATTTTGAGGTTTGCAAAGGATTCTGGGTAACAGAACCTGGTCCGAGCCCCACAAGTCACCCCATATTGGATTCCCCTAGGTCTCTAGTTTTCAGAAATGCACAGGTTTGGTAGGTTTCCCTAAGTGCCGGCGGAGCTAGAGGCCAAAATCTACAGGTAG
Source organism: Pleurodeles waltl (assembly GCF_031143425.1). Classification (NCBI taxonomy): domain Eukaryota; kingdom Metazoa; phylum Chordata; class Amphibia; order Caudata; family Salamandridae; genus Pleurodeles; species Pleurodeles waltl. The sequence continues at coordinate 1,057,700,784 of NC_090447.1, forward strand.
GCACTTTGCAAAAAACACCTCTGTTTTCTTTCAAAAATTTGGATGTGTCCACTTTGCGCTTTGGGGCGTTTCCTCTCACGGGCGCTAGGCCTACCCACACAAGTGAGGTATCATTTTTATCGGGAGACTTGGGGGAACGCTGGGTGGAAGGAAATTTGTGGTTCCTCTCAGATTCCAGAACTTTCTGCCACAGAAATGTGAGGAACATGTCTCTTTTTAGCCAAATTTTGAGGTTTGCAAAGGATTCTGGGTAACAGAACCTGGTCCGAGCCCCACAAGTCACCCCATCTTGGATTCCCCTAGGTCTCTAGTTTGCAGAAATGCACAGGTTTGGTAGGTTTCCCTAGGTGCCGGCTGAGCTAGAGGCCAAAATCTACAGGTAGGCACTTTGCAAAAAACACCTCTGTTTTCTTTAAAAAAAATGGGATGTGTCCACGTTGCGCTCTGGGGCATTTCCTGTCGCGGGCGCTAGGCCTACCCACACAAGTGAGGTATCATTTTTATCGGGAGACTTGGGGGAACACTGTGTGGAAGGAAATTTGTGGCTCCTCTCAGATTCCAGAACTTCCTGCCACAGCAATGTGAGGAACATGTGTTTTTTTAGCCAAATTTTGAGGTTTGCAAAGGATTCTGGGTAACAGAACCTGGTCCGAGCCCCACAAGTCACCCCATCTTGGATTCCCCTAGGTCTCTAGTTTTCAGAAATGCACAGTTTTGGTAGGTTTCCCTAGGTGCCGGGTGAGCTAGAGGCCAAAATCTACAGGTAGGCACTTTGCAAAAAACACCTCTGTTTTCTTTCAAAAATGTGAATGTGTCCACGTTGCGCTTTGGGGCGTTTCCTGTCGCGGGCGCTAGGCCTATCCACACAAGTGAGGTATCATTTTTATCGGGAGGCTTGGGGGAACGCTGGGTAGAAGGAAATTTGTGGCTCCTCTCAGATTCCAGAACTTTCTGCGACAGAAATGTGAGGAACATGTGTTTTTTTAGCCAAATTTTGAGGTTTGCAAAGGATTCTGGGTAACAGAACCTGGTCCGAGCCCCACAAGTCACCCCATCTTGGATTCCCATAGGTCTCTAGTTTTCAGAAATGCCTAGGATTGGTAGGTTTCCCTAGGTGCCGGCTGACCTAGATGCCAAAATCTACAGGTAGACACTTTGCAAAAAACACCTCTGTTTTCTTTCAAAAATTTGGATGTGTCCACGTTGCGCTTTGGGGCGTTTCCTGACGCGGGCGCTAGGCCTACCCACACAAGTGAGGTATCATTTTTATCGGGAGACTTGGGGGAACGCTGGGTGGAAGGAAATTTGTAGCTCCTCTCAGATTCCAGAACTTCTGCCACAGAAATGTGAGGAACATAGGCCCTCATTCTGACCTTGGCGGTCTTTTCGCAAGACCGCTGAGTTACCGCCGCGGTGAAGACCGCCGACCGCGGCGGTGTGCCGCTGTGCGCATTCTGACCGCTGGGAGCGTTCCGCCGGAAAACCGCCAGCAGCCACACTGGCGGTCGGCGGGAAAGTGGAGACTGGTCAACCTCCACCGCCACGCCAGCAGAACACCGCCCACAGAATTACGACCCACATTTCTGTGTGGCGGTCTTCTGTTGGCGGTCTTCTGTTGGCGGTCACGTCCCTATGGCTCCCGTCGCCTCCCGGAGGACCAACGCACAAGGTAAGTTGATCGTCCGTGAGGGGAGGGGGTGGGGGGGTGTTGTGTGATGTGGGCGTGCATGGGGGTGTGCGTGTGAGTGTGTAGAGGGAGTGTGTGAGTGCGTGTATGCGGGCGGGGGGTGCTGCTGTGTCTATGGGTAATGTGTGCTGTTCGGCAGGTGCGCATGTCGGCATGTATGTGTGCGGGTATGTGTCCCCGTTGTGTATGTGTGTGTAGGGGGTGTGTATATGTGCATGTTGGGGGTGTGTGCATGTCGGGGTACATGTATGTGCATGTCGGGGTGGGGGTGGGGAGGGGGTTCGTACCACCTCTGGGGGGTGGCAGGGGGGTGGAGGGTGTGGGGGGAGGACTCGGGTGGGTAGTGGGGGGTGGGGGAGACCCCTATCAGTGCCAGGGAAGGAATTCCCTGGCCCCGATAGTGCTTACCGCCATGGTTCGCACGGCGGTTCCCGCCCGCAAGAAACCGCGGCGGTAGGCAGGGTCATAATACCCTTGGCGGTCTTGGGACGACCGCCGGGCCGGAGTGCGCAAACTCCAGCCCCGTGGTCATGACCGCCGTGGCGGTCGGAGTGGAGAAGTAGCGGTCGGTCGCGGCGGGGACCGCCGCGGTCAGAATGCCATTTTTAATACCGCCGGTCTGTTCGCGGTCCGACCGCCGTCTCTCCGCCGACCGCCAGGGTCAGAATGAGGGCCATAGTGTTTTTTTAGCCAAATTTTGAGGTTTGCAAAGGATTCTGGGTAACAGGACCTGGTCCGAGCCCCACAAGTCACCCCATCTTGGATTCCCATCGGTCTCTAGTTTTCAGAAATGCACAGGTTTGGTAGGTTTCCCTAGGTGCCGGCTGACCTAGAGGCCAAAATCTACAGGTAGACACTTTGCAAAAAACACCTCTGTTTTCTTTCAAAAATTTGGATGTGTCCACGTTGCGCTTTGGGGCGTTTCCTGTCGCGGGCGCTAGGCCTACCCACACAAGTGAGGTATCATTTTTATCGGGAGACTTGGGGGAACGCTGGGTGGAAGGAAATTTGTAGCTCCTCTCAGATTCCAGAACTTCTGCCACAGAAATGTGAGGAACATGTGTTTTTTTAGCCAAATTTTGAGGTTTGCAAAGGATTCTGGGTAACAGGACCTGGTCCGAGCCCCACAAGTCACCCCATCTTGTATTCCCCTAGGTCTCTAGTTTGCAGAAATGCACAGGTTTGGTAGGTTTCCCTAGGTGCCGGCTGAGCTAGAGGCCAAAATCTACAGGTAGGCACTTTGCAAAAAACACCTCTGTTTTCTTTAAAAAAAATGGGATGTGTCCACGTTGCGCTCTGGGGCATTTCCTGTCGCGGGCGCTAGGCCTACCCACACAAGTGAGGTATCATTTTTATCGGGAGACTTGGGGGAACGCTGGGTGGAAGAAAATTTGTGGTTCCTCTCAGATTCCAGAACTTTCTGCCACAGCAATGTGAGGAACATGTGTTTTTTTAGCCAAATTTTGAGGTTTGCAAAGGATTCTGGGTAACAGAACCTGGTCCGAGCCCCACAAGTCACCCCATCTTGGATTCCCCTAGGTCTCTAGTTTGCAGAAATGCACAGGTTTGGTAGGTTTCCCTAGGTGCCGGCTGAGCTAGAGGCCAAAATCTACAGGTAGGCACTTTGCAAAAAACACCTCTGTTTTCTTTAAAAAAAATGGGATGTGTCCACGTTGCGCTCTGGGGCATTTCCTGTCGCGGGCGCTAGGCATACCCACACAAGTGAGGTATCATTTTTATCGGGAGACTTGGGGGAACACTGTGTGGAAGGAAATTTGTGGCTCCTCTCAGATTCCAGAAATTCCTGCCACAGCAATGTGAGGAACATGTGTTTTTTTGCCAAATTTTGAGGTTTGCAAAGGATTCTGGGTAACAGAACCTGGTCCGAGCCCCACAAGTCACCCCATCTTGGATTCCCCTAGGTCTCTAGTTTTCAGAAATGCACAGGTTTGGTAGGTTTCCCTAGGTGCCGGCTGACCTAGAGGCCAAAATCTACAGGTAGACACTTTGCAAAAAACACCTCTGTTTTCTTTCAAAAATTTGGATGTGTCCACGTTGCGCTTTTGGGGCGTTTCCTGTCGCGGGCGCTAGGCCTACCCACACAAGTGAGGTATCATTTTTATCGGGAGACTTGGGGGAACGCTGGGTGGAAGGAAATTTGTAGCTCCTCTCAGATTCCAGAACTTCTGCCACAGCAATGTGAGGAACATGTGTTTTTTTAGCCAAATTTTGAGGTTTGCAAAGGATTCTGGGTAACAGAACCTGGTCCGAGCCCCACAAGTCACCCCATCTTGGATTCCCCTAGGTCTCTAGTTTGCAGAAATGCACAGGTTTGGTAGGTTTCCCAAAGTGCCGGCGGAGCTAGAGGCCAAAATCTACAGGTAGGCACTTTGCAAAAAACACCTCTGTTTTCTTTCAAAAATTTGGATGTGTCCACTTTGTGCTTTGGGGCGTTTCCTGTCGCGGGCGCTAGGCCTACCCACACAAGTGAGGTATCATTTTTATCGGGAGACTTGGGGGAACGCTGGGTGGAAGGAAATGTGTGGTTCCTCTCTGATTCCAGAACTTTCTGCCACAGAAATGTGAGGAACATGTGTTTTTTTAGCCAAATTTTGAGGTTTGCAAAGGATTCTGGGTAACAGAACCTGGTCCGAGCCCCACAAGTCACCCCATCTTGGATTCCCCTAGGTCTCTAGTTTTCAGAAATGCACAGGTTTGGTAGGTTTCCCTAGGTGCCGGCTGAGCTAGAGGCCAAAATCTACAGGTAGGCACTTTGCAAAAAACCTCTGTTTTCTTTAAAAAAAATGGGATGTGTCCATGTTGCGCTCTGGGGCATTTCCTGTCGCGGGCGCTAGGCCTACCCACACAAGTGAGGTATCATTTTTATCGGGAGACTTGGGGGAACGCTGTGTGGAAGGAAATTGTGGCTCCTCTCAGATTCAAGAACTTCCTGTCACAGCAATGTGAGGAACATGTGTTTTTTTGCCAAATTTTGAGGTTTGCAAAGGATTCTGGGTAACAGAACCTGGTCCGAGCCCCACAAGTCACCCCATCTTGGATTCCCCTAGGTCTCTAGTTTTCAGAAATGCACAGTTTTGGTAGGTTTCCCTAGGTGCCGGGTGAGCTAGAGGCCAAAATCTACAGGTAGGCACTTTGCAAAAAACACCTCTGTTTTCTTTCAAAAATTTGAATGTGTCCACGTTGCGCTTTGGGGCGTTTCCTGTCGCGGGCGCTAAGCCTACCCACACAAGTGAGGTATCATTTTTATCGGGAGACTTGGGGGAACGCTGGGTGGAAGGAAATTTGTAGCTCCTCTCAGATTCCAGAACTTCTGCCACAGAAATGTGAGGAACATGTGTTTTTTTAGCCAAATTTTGAGGTTTGCAAAGGATTCTGTGTAACAGGACCTGGTCCGAGCCCCACAAGTCACCCCATCTTGGATTCCCATAGGTCTCTAGTTTTCAGAAAGGCACAGGTTTGGTAGGTTTCCCTAGGTGCCGGCTGACCTAGAGGCCAAAATCTACAGGTAGACACTTTGCAAAAAACACCTCTGTTTTCTTTCAAAAATTTGGATGTGTCCACGTTGCGCTTTGGGGCGTTTCCTGTCGCGGGCGCTAGGCCTACCCACACAAGTGAGGTATCATTTTTATCGGGAGACTTGGGGGAACGCTGGGTGGAAGGAAATTTGTAGCTCCTCTCAGATTCCAGAACTTCTGCCACAGCAATGTGAGGAACATGTGTTTTTTTAGCTAAATTTTGAGGTTTGCAAAGGATTCTGGGTAACAGAACCTGGTCCGAGCCCCACAAGTCACCCCATCTTGGATTCCCCTAGGTCTCTAGTTTGCAGAAATGCACAGGTTTGGTAGGTTTCCCTAAGTGCCGGCGGAGCTAGAGGCCAAAATCTACAGGTAGGCACTTTGCAAAAAACACCTCTGTTTTCTTTCAAAAATTTGGATGTGTCCACTTTGCGCTTTGGGGCGTTTCCTGTCGCGGGCGCTAGGCCTACCCACACAAGTGAGGTATCATTTTTATCGGGAGACTTGGGGGAACGCTGGGTGGAAGGAAATGTGTGGTTCCTCTCAGATTCCAGAACTTTCTGCCACAGAAATGTGAGGAACATGTGTTTTTTTAGCCAAATTTTGAGGTTTGCAAAGGATTCTGGGTAACAGAACCTGGTCCGAGCCCCACAAGTCACCCCATCTTGGATTCCCCTAGGTCTCTAGTTTTCAGAAATGCACAGGTTTGGTAGGTTTCCCTAGGTGCCGGCTGAGCTAGAGGCCAAAATCTACAGGTAGGCACTTTGCAAAAAACACCTCTGTTTTCTTTAAAAAAAATGGGATGTGTCCACGTTGCGCTCTGGGGCATTTCCTGTCGCAGGCGCTAGGCCTACCCACACAAGTGAGGTATCATTTTTATCGGGAGACTTGGGGGAACGCTGTGTGGAAGGAAATTGTGGCTCCTCTCAGATTCAAGAACTTCCTGCCACAGCAATGTGAGGAACATGTGTTTTTTTGCCAAATTTTGAGGTTTGCAAAGGATTCTGGGTAACAGAACCTGGTCCGAGCCCCACAAGTCACCCCATCTTGGATTCCCCTAGGTCTCTAGTTTTCAGAAATGCACAGTTTTGGTAGGTTTCCCTAGGTGCCGGGTGAGCTAGAGGCCAAAATCTACAGGTAGGCACTTTGCAAAAAACACCTCTGTTTTCTTTCAAAAATTTGAATGTGTCCACGTTGCGCTTTGGGGCGTTTCCTGTCGCGGGCGCTAAGCCTACCCACACAAGTGAGGTATCATTTTTTTCGGGAGACTTGGGGGAACGCTGGGTGGAAGGAAATTTGTGGCTCCTCTCAGATTCCAGAACTTTCTGCCACAGAAATGTGAGGAACATGTGTTTTTTTAGCCAAATTTTGAGGTTTGCAAAGGATTCTGGGTAACAGAACCTGGTCCGAGCCCCACAAGTCACCCCATCTTGGATTTCCCTAGGTCTCTAGTTTTCAGAAATGCACAGGTTTGGTAGGTTTCCCTAGGTGCCGGTTGAGCTAGAGGCCAAAATCTACACGTAGGCACTTTGCAAAAAACACCTCTGTTTTCTTTCAAAAATGTGGATGTGTCCACGTTGCGCTTTGGGGCGTTTCCTGTCACGGGCGCTAGGCCTACCCACACAAGTGAGGTATCATTTTTATCGGGAGACTTGGGGGAATGCTGGGTGGAATGAAATTTGTGGCTCCTCTCAGATTCTAGAACTTTCTGCCACAGAAATGTGAGGAACATGTGTTTTTTTAGCCAAATATTGAGGTTTGCAAAGGATTCTGGGTAACGGAACCTGGTCCGAGCCCCACAAGTCACCCCATCTTGGATTCCCCTAGGTCTCTAGTTTTCAGAAATGCACAGGTTTGGTAGGTTTCCCTAGGTGCCGGCTGAGCTAGAGGCCAAAATCTACAGGTAGGCACTTTGCAAAAAACACCTCTGTTTTCTTTAGAAAAAATTGGATGTGTCCACGTTGCGCTCTGGGGCATTTCCTGTCGCGGGCGCTAGGCCTACCCACACAAGTGAGGTATCATTTTTATCGGGAGACTTGGGGGAACGCTTGGTGGAAGGAAATTTGTGGCTCCTCTCAGAGTCCAGAACTTCCTGCCACAGCAATGTGAGGAACATGTGTTTTTTTAGCCAAATTTTGAGGTTTGCAAAGGATTCTGGGTAGCAGAACCTGGTCCGAGCCCCACAAGTCACCCCATCTTGGATTCCCCTAGGTCTCTAGTTTACAGAAATGTACAGTTTTGGTAGGTTTCCCTAGGTGCCGGCTGAGCTAGAGGCCAAAATCTACAGGTAGGCACTTTGCAAAAAACACCTCTGTTTTCTTTCAAAAATTTGGATGTGTCCATGTTGCGCTTTGGGGCGTTTCCTGTCGCGGGCGCTAGGTCTACCCACACAAGTGAGGTATCATTTTTATCGGGAGACTTGGGGGAACGCTGGGTGGAAGGAAATTTGTGGCTCCTCTCAGATTCAAGAACTTTCTGCCACAGAAATGTGAGGAACATGTGTTTTTTTAGCCAAATTTTGAGGTTTGCAAAGGATTCTGGGTAACAGAACCTGGTCCGAGCCCCACAAGTCACCCCATCTTGGATTCCCCTAGGTCTCTAGTTTTCAGAAATGCACAGTTTTGGTAGGTTTCCCTAGGTGCCGGCTGAGCTAGAGGACAAAATCTACATGTAGGCACTTTGCAAAAAACACCTCTGTTTTCTTTCAAAAATGTGGATGTGTTCACGTTGCGCTTTGGAGCGTTTCCTGTCGCGGGCGCTAAGCCTACCCACACAAGTGAGGTATCATTTTTATCGGGAGACTTGGGGGAACGCTGGGTGGAAAGAAATTTGTGGCTCCTCTCAGATTCCAGAACTTTCTGCCACAGAAATGTGAGGAACATGTGTTTTTTTAGCCAAATTTTGAGGTTTGCAAAGGATTCTGGGTAACAGAACCTGGTCCGAGCCCTACAAGTCACCCCATCTTGGATTCCCCTAGGTCTCTAGTTTGCAGAAATGCACAGGTTTGGTAGGTTTCCCTAGGTGCCGGCTGAGCTAGAGGCCAAAATCTACAGGTAGGCACTTTGCAAAAAACACCTCTGTTTTCTTTAAAAAAAATGGGATGTGTCCACGTTGCGCTCTGGGGCATTTCCTGTTGCGGGCGCTAGGCCTACCCACACAAGTGAGGTATCATTTTTATCGGGAGACTTGGGGGAATTCTGGGTGGAATGAAATTTGTGGCTCCTCTCAGATTCCAGAACTTTCTGCCACAGAAATGTGAGGAACATGTGTCTTTTTAGCCAAATTTTGAGGTTTGCAAAGGATTCTGGGTAACAGAACCTGGTCCGAGCCCCACAAGTCACCACATCTTGGATTCCCCTAGGTCTCTAGTTTGCAGAAATGCACAGGTTTGGTAGGTTTCCCTAGGTGCCGGCTGAGCTAGAGGCCAAAATCTACAGGTAGGCACTTTGCAAAAAACACCTCTGTTTTCTTTAAAAAAAAGTGGGATGTGTCCACGTTGCGCTCTGGGGCATTTCCTGTCGCGGGCGCTAGGCCGACCCACACAAGTGAGGTATCATTTTTATCGGGAGACTTGGGGGAACGCTGGGTGGAAGGACATTTGTAGCTCCTCTCAGATTCCAGAACTTCTGCCACAGAAATGTGAGGAACATGTGTTTTTTTAGCCACATTTTGAGGTTTGCAAAGGATTCTGGGTAACAGGACCTGGTCCGAGCCCCACAAGTCACCCCATCTTGGATTCCCATAGGTCTCTAGTTTTCAGAAATGTACAGGTTTGGTAGGTTTCCCTAGGTGCCGGCTGACCTAGAGGCCAAAATCTACAGGTAGACACTTTGCAAAAAACACCTCTGTTTTCTTTCAAAAATTTGGATGTGTCCACGTTGCGCTTTGGGGCGTTTCCTGTCGCGGGCGCTAGGCCTACCCACACAAGTGAGGTATCATTTTTATCGGGAGACTTGGGGGAACGCTGGGTGGAAGGAAATTTGTAGCTCCTCTCAGATTCCAGAACTTCTGCCACAGAAATGTGAGGAACATGTGTTTTTTTAGCCAAATTTTGAGGTTTGCAAAGGATTCTGGGTAACAGGACCTGGTCCGAGCCCCACAAGTCACCCCATCTTGGATTCCCCTAGGTCTCTAGTTTGCAGAAATGCACAGGTTTGGTAGGTTTCCCTAGGTGCCGGCTGAGCTAGAGGCCAAAATCTACAGGTAGGCACTTTGCAAAAAACACCTCTGTTTTCTTTAAAAAAAATGGGATGTGTCCACGTTGCGCTCTGGGGCATTTCCTGTCGCGGGCGCTAGGCCTACCCACACAAGTGAGGTATCATTTTTATCGGGAGACTTTGGGGAACGCTGGGTGGAAGAAAATTTGTGGTTCCTCTCAGATTCCAGAACTTTCTGCCACAGCAATGTGAGGAACATGTGTTTTTTTAGCCAAATTTTGAGGTTTGCAAAGGATTCTGGGTAACAGAACCTGGTCCGAGCCCCACAAGTCACCCCATCTTGGATTCCCCTAGGTCTCTAGTTTTCAGAAATGCACAGGTTTGGTAGGTTTCCCTAGGTGCCGGCTGAGCTAGAGGCCAAAATCTACACGTAGGCACTTTGCAAAAAACACCTCTGTTTTCTTTCAAAAATGTGGATGTGTCCACGTTGCGCTTTGGGGCGTTTCCTGTCACGGGCGCTAGGCCTACCCACACAAGTGAGGTATCATTTTTATCGGGAGACTTGGGGGAATGCTGGGTGGAATGAAATTTGTGGCTCCTCTCAGATTCTAGAACTTTCTGCCACAGAAATGTGAGGAACATGTGTTTTTTTAGCCAAATATTGAGGTTTGCAAAGGATTCTGGGTAACAGAACCTGGTCCGAGCCCCACAAGTCACCGCATCTTGGATTCCCCTAGGTCTCTAGTTTGCAGAAATGCCTAGGTTTGGTAGGTTTCCCTAGGTGCCGGCTGACCTAGAGGCCAAAATCTACAGGTAGACACTTTGCAAAAAACACCTCTGTTTTCTTTCAAAAATTTGGATGTGTCCACGTTGCGCTTTGGGGCGTTTCCTGTCGCGGGCGCTACGCCTAACCACACAAGTGAGATATCATTTTTATCGGGAGACTTGGGGGAACGCTGGGTGGAAGGAAATTTGTGGCTCCTCTCAGATTCCAGAACTTTCTGCAACAGAAATGTGAGGAAAATGTCTTTTTTTATCCAAATTTTGAGATTTGCAAAGGATTCTGGGTAACAGAACCTGGTCCGAGCCCCACAAGTCACCCCATCTTGGATTCCCCTAGGTCTCTAGTTTGCAGAAATGCCTAGGTTTGGTAGGTTTCCCTAGGTGCCGGCTGAGCTAGAGGCCAAAATCTACAGGTAGGCACTTTGCAAAAAACACCTCTGTTTTCTTTAAAAAAAATGGGATGTGTCCACGTTGTGCTCTGGGGCATTTCCTGTCGCGGGCGCTAGGCCTACCCACACAAGTGAGGTATCATTTTTATCGGGAGACTTGGGGGAACGCTGGGTGGAAGGAAATTTGTGGCTCCTCTCAGATTCCAGAACTTGCCACAGCAATGTGAGGAACATGTGTTTTTTTAGCCAAATTTTGAGGTTTGCAAAGGATTCTGGGTAACAGAACCTGGTCCGAGCCCCACAAGTCACCGCATCTTGGATTCCCCTAGGTCTCTAGTTTGCAGAAATGCCTAGGTTTGGTAGGTTTCCCTAGGTGCCGGCTGAGCTAGAGGCCAAAATCCACAGGTAGGCACTTTGCAAAAAACACCTCTGTTTTCTTTAAAAAAAATGGGATGTGTCCACGTTGCGCTCTGGGGCATTTCCTGTCGCGGGCGCTAGGCCTACCCACACAAGTGAGGTATCATTTTTATCGGGAGACTTGGGGGAACGCTTGGTGGAAGGAAATTTGTGGCTCCTCTCAGATTCCAGAACTTCCTGCCACAGCAATGTGAGGAACATGTGTTTTTTTAGCCAAATTTTGAGGTTTGCAAAGGATTCTGGGTAGCAGAACCTGGTCCGAGCCCCACAAGTCACCCCATCTTGGATTCCCCTAGGTCTCTAGTTTACAGAAATGTACAGTTTTGGTAGGTTTCCCTAGGTGCCGGCTGAGCTAGAGGCCAAAATCTACAGGTAGGCACTTTGCAAAAAACACCTCTGTTTTCTTTCAAAAATTTGGATGTGTCCATGTTGCGCTTTGGGGCGTTTCCTGTCGCGGGCGCTAGGTCTACCCACACAAGTGAGGTATCATTTTTATCGGGAGACTTGGGGGAACGCTGGGTGGAAGGAAATTTGTGGCTCCTCTCAGATTCAAGAACTTTCTGCCACAGAAATGTGAGGAACATGTGTTTTTTTAGCCAAATTTTGAGGTTTGCAAAGGATTCTGGGTAACAGAACCTGGTCCGAGCCCCACAAGTCACCCCATCTTGGATCCCCTAGGTCTCTAGTTTTCAGAAATGCACAGTTTTGGTAGGTTTCCCTAGGTGCCGGCTGAGCTAGAGGACAAAATCTACATGTAGGCACTTTGCAAAAAACACCTCTGTTTTCTTTCAAAAATGTGGATGTGTTCACGTTGCGCTTTGGAGCGTTTCCTGTCGCGGGCGCTAAGCCTACCCACACAAGTGAGGTATCATTTTTATCGGGAGACTTGGGGGAACGCTGGGTGGAAAGAAATTTGTGGCTCCTCTCAGATTCCAGAACTTTTTGCCACAGAAATGTGAGGAACATGTGTTTTTTTAGCCAAATTTTGAGGTTTGCAAAGGATTCTGGGTAACAGAACCTGGTCCGAGCCCCACAAGTCACCCCATCTTGGATTCCCCTAGGTCTCTAGTTAGCAGAAATGCACAGGTTTGGTAGGTTTCCCTAGGTGCCGGCTGAGCTAGAGGCCAAAATCTACAGGTAGGCACTTTGCAAAAAACACCTCTGTTTTCTTTTAAAAAAATGGGATGTGTCCACGTTGCGCTCTGGGGCATTTCCTGTCGCGGGCGCTAGGCCTACCCACACAAGTGAGGTATCATTTTTATCGGGAGACTTGGGGGAATTCTGGGTGGAATGAAATTTGTGGCTCCTCTCAGATTCCAGAACTTTCTGCCACAGAAATGTGAGGAACATGTGTCTTTTTAGCCAAATTTTGAGGTTTGCAAAGGATTCTGGGTAACAGAACCTGGTCCGAGCCCCACAAGTCACCACATCTTGGATTCCCCTAGGTCTCTAGTTTGCAGAAATGCACAGGTTTGGTAGGTTTCCCTAGGTGCCGGCTGAGCTAGAGGCCAAAATCTACAGGTAGGCACTTTGCAAAAAACACCTCTGTTTTCTTTAAAAAAAATGGGATGTGTCCACGTTGCGCTCTGAGGCATTTCCTGTCGCGGGCGCTAGGCCTACCCACACAAGTGAGGTATCATTTTTATCGGGAGACTTGGGGGAACGCTGGGTGGAAGGAAATTTGTAGCTCCTCTCAGATTCCAGAACTTCTGCCACAGAAATGTGAGGAACATGTGTTTCTTTAGCCAAATTTTGAGGTTTGCAAAGGATTCTGGGTAACAGGACCTGGTCCGAGCCCCACAAGTCACCCCATCTTGGATTCCCATAGGTCTCTAGTTTTCAGAAATGCACAGGTTTGGTAGGTTTCCCTAGGTGCCGGCTGACCTAGAGGCCAAAATCTACAGGTAGACACTTTGCAAAAAACACCTCTGTTTTCTTTCAAAAATTTGGATGTGTCCACGTTGCGCTTTGGGGCGTTTCCTGTCGCGGGCGCTAGGCCTACCCACACAAGTGAGGTATCATTTTTATCGGGAGACTTGGGGGAACGCTGGGTGGAAGGAAATTTGTAGCTCCTCTCAGATTCCAGAACTTCTGCCACAGAAATGTGAGGAACATGTGTTTTTTTAGCCAAATTTTGAGGTTTGCAAAGGATTCTGGGTAACAGGACCTGGTCCGAGCCCCACAAGTCACCCCATCTTGGATTCCCCTAGGTCTCTAGTTTGCAGAAATGCACAGGTTTGGTAGGTTTCCCTAGGTGCCGGCTGAGCTAGAGGCCAAAATCTACAGGTAGGCACTTTGCAAAAAACACCTCTGTTTTCTTTAAAAAAAATGGGATGTGTCCACGTTGCGCTCTGGGGCATTTCCTGTCGCGGGCGCTAGGCCTACCCACACAAGTGAGGTATCATTTTTATCGGGAGACTTGGGGGAACGCTGGGTGGAAGAAAATTTGTGGTTCCTCTCAGATTCCAGAACTTTCTGCCACAGCAATGTGAGGAACATGTGTTTTTTTAGCCAAATTTTGAGGTTTGCAAAGGATTCTGGGTAACAGAACCTGGTCCGAGCCCCACAAGTCACCCCATCTTGGATTCCCCTAGGTCTCTAGTTTTCAGAAATGCACAGGTTTGGTAGGTTTCCCTAGGTGCCGGCTGAGCTAGAGGCCAAAATCTACACGTAGGCACTTTGCAAAAAACACCTCTGTTTTCTTTCAAAAATGTGGATGTGTCCACGTTGCGCTTTGGGGCGTTTCCTGTCACGGGCGCTAGGCCTACCCACACAAGTGAGGTATCATTTTTATCGGGAGACTTGGGGGAATGCTGGGTGGAATGAAATTTGTGGCTCCTCTCAGATTCTAGAACTTTCTGCCACAGAAATGTGAGGAACATGTGTTTTTTTAGCCAAATATTGAGGTTTGCAAAGGATTCTGGGTAACAGAACCTGGTCCGAGCCCCACAAGTCACCGCATCTTGGATTCCCCTAGGTCTCTAGTTTGCAGAAATGCCTAGGTTTGGTAGGTTTCCCTAGGTGCCGGCTGACCTAGAGGCCAAAATCTACAGGTAGACACTTTGCAAAAAACACCTCTGTTTTCTTTCAAAAATTTGGATGTGTCCACGTTGCGCTTTGGGGCGTTTCCTGTCGCGGGCGCTACGCCTAACCACACAAGTGAGATATCATTTTTAATCGGGAGACTTGGGGGAACGCTGGGTGGAAGGAAATTTGTGGCTCCTCTCAGATTCCAGAACTTTCTGCAACAGAAATGTGAGGAAAATGTCTTTTTTTATCCAAATTTTGAGATTTGCAAAGGATTCTGGGTAACAGAACCTGGTCCGAGCCCCACAAGTCACCCCATCTTGGATTCCCCTAGGTCTCTAGTTTGCAGAAATGCACAGGTTTGGTAGGTTTCCCTAAGTGCCGGCGGAGCTAGAGGCCAAAATCTACAGGTAGGCACTTTGCAAAAAACACCTCTGTTTTCTTTCAAAAATTTGGATGTGTCCACTTTGCGCTTTGGGGCGTTTCCTGTCGCGGGCGCTAGGCCTACCCACACAAGTGAGGTATCATTTTTATCGGGAGACTTGGGGGAACGCTGGGTGGAAGGAAATGTGTGGTTCCTCTCAGATTCCAGAACTTTCTGCCACAGAAATGTGAGGAACATGTGTTTTTTTAGCCAAATTTTGAGGTTTGCAAAGGATTCTGGGTAACAGAACCTGGTCCGAGCCCCACAAGTCACCCCATCTTGGATTCCCCTAGGTCTCTAGTTTTCAGAAATGCACAGGTTTGGTAGGTTTCCCTAGGTGCCGGCTGAGCTAGAGGCCAAAATCTACAGGTAGGCACTTTGCAAAAAACACCTCTGTTTTCTTTAAAAAAAATGGGATGTGTCCATGTTGCGCTCTGGGGCATTTCCTGTCGCGGGCGCTAGGCCTACCCACACAAGTGAGGTATCATTTTTATCGGGAGACTTGGGGGAACGCTGTGTGGAAGGAATTTGTGGCTCCTCTCAGATTCAAGAACTTCCTGCCACAGCAATGTGAGGAACATGTGTTTTTTTGCCAAATTTTGAGGTTTGCAAAGGATTCTGGGTAACAGAACCTGGTCCGAGCCCCACAAGTCACCCCATCTTGGATTCCCCTAGGTCTCTAGTTTTCAGAAATGCACAGTTTTGGTAGGTTTCCCTAGGTGCCGGGTGAGCTAGAGGCCAAAATCTACAGGTAGGCACTTTGCAAAAAACACCTCTGTTTTCTTTCAAAAATTTGAATGGGTCCACGTTGCGCTTTGGGGCGTTTCCTGTCGCGGGCGCTAAGCCTACCCACACAAGTGAGGTATCATTTTTATCGGGAGACTTGGGGGAATGCTGGGTGGAATGAAATTTGTGGCTCCTCTCAGATTCTAGAACTTTCTGCCACAGAAATGTGAGGAACATGTGTTTTTTTAGCCAAATATTGAGGTTTGCAAAGGATTCTGGGTAACAGAACCTGGTCCGAGCCCCACAAGTCACCCCATCTTGGATTCCCCTAGGTCTCTAGTTTTCAGAAATGCACAGGTTTGGTAGGTTTCCCTAGGTGCCGGCTGAGCTAGAGGCCAAAATCTACAGGTAGGCACTTTGCAAAAAACACCTCTGTTTTCTTTAGAAAAAATTGGATGTGTCCACGTTGCGCTCTGGGGCATTTCCTGTCGCGGGCGCTAGGCCTACCCACACAAGTGAGGTATCATTTTTATTGGGAGACTTGGGGGAACGCTTGGTGGAAGGAAATTTGTGGCTCCTCTCAGATTCCAGAACTTCCTGCCACAGCAATGTGAGGAACATGTGTTTTTTTAGCCAAATTTTGAGGTTTGCAAAGGATTCTGGGTAGCAGAACCTGGTCCGAGCCCCACAAGTCACCCCATCTTGGATTCCCCTAGGTCTCTAGTTTACAGAAATGTACAGTTTTGGTAGGTTTCCCTAGGTGCCGGCTGAGCTAGAGGCCAAAATCTACAGGTAGGCACTTTGCAAAAAACACCTCTGTTTTCTTTCAAAAATTTGGATGTGTCCATGTTGCGCTTTGGGGCGTTTCCTGTCGCGGGCGCTAGGTCTACCCACACAAGTGAGGTATCATTTTTATCGGGAGACTTGGGGGAACGCTGGGTGGAAGGAAATTTGTGGCTCCTCTCAGATTCAAGAACTTTCTGCCACAGAAATGTGAGGAACATGTGTTTTTTTAGCCAAATGTTGAGGTTTGCAAAGGATTCTGGGTAACAGAACCTGGTCCGAGCCCCACAAGTCACCCCATCTTGGATTCCCCTAGGTCTCTAGTTTTCAGAAATGCACAGTTTTGGTAGGTTTCCCTAGGTGCCGGCTGAGCTAGAGGACAAAATCTACATGTAGGCACTTTGCAAAAAACACCTCTGTTTTCTTTCAAAAATGTGGATGTGTTCAGGTTGCGCTTTGGAGCGTTTCCTGTCGCGGGCGCTAAGCCTACCCACACAAGTGAGGTATCATTTTTATCGGGAGACTTGGGGGAACGCTGGGTGGAAAGAAATTTGTGGCTCCTCTCAGATTCCAGAACTTTCTGCCACAGAAATGTGAGGAACATGTGTTTTTTTAGCCAAATTTTGAGGTTTGCAAAGGATTCTGGGTAACAGAACCTGGTCCGAGCCCTACAAGTCACCCCATCTTGGATTCCCCTAGGTCTCTAGTTTGCAGAAATGCACAGGTTTGGTAGGTTTCCCTAGGTGCCGGCTGAGCTAGAGGCCAAAATCTACAGGTAGGCACTTTGCAAAAAACACCTCTGTTTTCTTTAAAAAAAATGGGATGTGTCCACGTTGCGCTCTGGGGCATTTCCTGTCGCGGGCGCTAGGCCTACCCACACAAGTGAGGTATCATTTTTATCGGGAGACTTGGGGGAATTCTGGGTGGAATGAAATTTGTGGCTCCTCTCAGATTCCAGAACTTTCTGCCACAGAAATGTGAGGAACATGTGTCTTTTTAGCCAAATTTTGAGGTTTGCAAAGGATTCTGGGTAACAGAACCTGGTCCGAGCCCCACAAGTCACCACATCTTGGATTCCCCTAGGTCTCTAGTTTGCAGAAATGCACAGGTTTGGTAGGTTTCCCTAGGTGCCGGCTGAGCTAGAGGCCAAAATCTACAGGTAGGCACTTTGCAAAAAACACCTCTGTTTTCTTTAAAAAAAATGGGATGTGTCCACGTTGCGCTCTGGGGCATTTCCTGTCGCGGGCGCTAGGCCTACCCACACAAGTGAGGTATCATTTTTATCGGGAGACTTGGGGGAACGCTGGGTGGAAGGACATTTGTAGCTCCTCTCAGATTCCAGAACTTCTGCCACAGAAATGTGAGGAACATGTGTTTTTTTAGCCAAATTTTGAGGTTTGCAAAGGATTCTGGGTAACAGGACCTGGTCCGAGCCCCACAAGTCACCCCATCTTGGATTCCCATAGGTCTCTAGTTTTCAGAAATGTACAGGTTTGGTAGGTTTCCCTAGGTGCCGGCTGACCTAGAGGCCAAAATCTACAGGTAGACACTTTGCAAAAAACACCTCTGTTTTCTTTCAAAAATTTGGATGTGTCCATGTTGCGCTTTGGGGCGTTTCCTGTCGCGGGCGCTAGGCCTACCCACACAAGTGAGGTATCATTTTTATCGGGAGACTTGGGGGAACGCTGGGTGGAAGGAAATTTGTAGCTCCTCTCAGATTCCAGAACTTCTGCCACAGAAATGTGAGGAACATGTGTTTTTTTAGCCAAATTTTGAGGTTTGCAAAGGATTCTGGGTAACAGGACCTGGTCCGAGCCCCACAAGTCACCCCATCTTGGATTCCCCTAGGTCTCTAGTTTGCAGAAATGCACAGGTTTGGTAGGTTTCCCTAGGTGCCGGCTGAGCTAGAGGCCAAAATCTACAGGTAGGCACTTTGCAAAAAACACCTCTGTTTTCTTTAAAAAAAATGGGATGTGTCCACGTTGCGCTCTGGGGCATTTCCTGTCGCGGGCGCTAGGCCTACCCACACAAGTGAGGTATAATTTTTATCGGGAGACTTGGGGGAACGCTGGGTGGAAGAAAATTTGTGGTTCCTCTCAGATTCCAGAACTTTCTGCCACAGCAATGTGAGGAACATGTGTTTTTTTAGCCAAATTTTGAGGTTTGCAAAGGATTCTGGGTAACAGAACCTGGTCCGAGCCCCACAAGTCACCCCATCTTGGATTCCCCTAGGTCTCTAGTTTTCAGAAATGCACAGGTTTGGTAGGTTTCCCTAGGTGCCGGCTGAGCTAGAGGCCAAAATCTACACGTAGGCACTTTGCAAAAAACACCTCTGTTTTCTTTCAAAAATGTGGATGTGTCCACGTTGCGCTTTGGGGCGTTTCCTGTCACGGGCGCTAGGCCTACCCACACAAGTGAGGTATCATTTTTATCGGGAGACTTGGGGGAATGCTGGGTGGAATGAAATTTGTGGCTCCTCTCAGATTCTAGAACTTTCTGCCACAGAAATGTGAGGAACATGTGTTTTTTTAGCCAAATATTGAGGTTTGCAAAGGATTCTGGGTAACAGAACCTGGTCCGAGCCCCACAAGTCACCGCATCTTGGATTCCCCTAGGTCTCTAGTTTGCAGAAATGCCTAGGTTTGGTAGGTTTCCCTAGGTGCCGGCTGACCTAGAGGCCAAAATCTACAGGTAGACACTTTGCAAAAAACACCTCTGTTTTCTTTCAAAAATTTGGATGTGTCCACGTTGCGCTTTGGGGCGTTTCCTGTCGCGGGCGCTACGCCTAACCACACAAGTGAGATATCATTTTTATCGGGAGACTTGGGGGAACGCTGGGTGGAAGGAAATTTGTGGCTCCTCTCAGATTCCAGAACTTTCTGCAACAGAAATGTGAGGAAAATGTCTTTTTTTATCCAAATTTTGAGATTTGCAAAGGATTCTGGGTAACAGAACCTGGTCCGAGCCCCACAAGTCACCCCATCTTGGATTCCCCTAGGTCTCTAGTTTGCAGAAATGCCTAGGTTTGGTAGGTTTCCCTAGGTGCCGGCTGAGCTAGAGGCCAAAATCTACAGGTAGGCACTTTGCAAAAAACACCTCTGTTTTCTTTAAAAAAAATGGGATGTGTCCACGTTGTGCTCTTGGGCATCTCCTGTCGCGGGCGCTAGGCCTACCCACACAAGTGAGGTATCATTTTTATCGGGAGACTTGGGGGAACGCTGGGTGGAAGGAAATTTGTGGCTCCTCTCAGATTCCAGAACTTGCCACAGCAATGTGAGGAACATGTGTTTTTTTAGCCAAATTTTGAGGTTTGCAAAGGATTCTGGGTAACAGAACCTGGTCCGAGCCCCACAAGTCACCGCATCTTGGATTCCCCTAGGTCTCTAGTTTGCAGAAATGCCTAGGTTTGGTAGGTTTCCCTAGGTGCCGGCTGAGCTAGAGGCCAAAATCCACAGGTAGGCACTTTGCAAAAAACACCTCTGTTTTCTTTAAAAAAAATGGGATGTGTCCACGTTGCGCTCTGGGGCATTTCCTGTCGCGGGCGCTAGGCCTACCCACACAAGTGAGGTATCATTTTTATCGGGAGACTTGGGGGAACGCTTGGTGGAAGGAAATTTGTGGCTCCTCTCAGATTCCAGAACTTCCTGCCACAGCAATGTGAGGAACATGTGTTTTTTTAGCCAAATTTTGAGGTTTGCAAAGGATTCTGGGTAGCAGAACCTGGTCCGAGCCCCACAAGTCACCCCATCTTGGATTCCCCTAGGTCTCTAGTTTACAGAAATGTACAGTTTTGGTAGGTTTCCCTAGGTGCCGGCTGAGCTAGAGGCCAAAATCTACAGGTAGGCACTTTGCAAAAAACACCTCTGTTTTCTTTCAAAAATTTGGATGTGTCCATGTTGCGCTTTGGGGCGTTTCCTGTCGCGGGCGCTAGGTCTACCCACACAAGTGAGGTATCATTTTTATCGGGAGACTTGGGGGAACGCTGGGTGGAAGGAAATTTGTGGCTCCTCTCAGATTCAAGAACTTTCTGCCACAGAAATGTGAGGAACATGTGTTTTTTTAGCCAAATTTTGAGGTTTGCAAAGGATTCTGGGTAACAGAACCTGGTCCGAGCCCCACAAGTCACCCCATCTTGGATCCCCTAGGTCTCTAGTTTTCAGAAATGCACAGTTTTGGTAGGTTTCCCTAGGTGCCGGCTGAGCTAGAGGACAAAATCTACATGTAGGCACTTTGCAAAAAACACCTCTGTTTTCTTTCAAAAATGTGGATGTGTTCACGTTGCGCTTTGGAGCGTTTCCTGTCGCGGGCGCTAAGCCTACCCACACAAGTGAGGTATCATTTTTATCGGGAGACTTGGGGGAACGCTGGGTGGAAAGAAATTTGTGGCTCCTCTCAGATTCCAGAACTTTCTGCCACAGAAATGTGAGGAACATGTGTTTTTTTAGCCAAATTTTGAGGTTTGCAAAGGATTCTGGGTAACAGAACCTGGTCCGAGCCCCACAAGTCACCCCATCTTGGATTCCCCTAGGTCTCTAGTTAGCAGAAATGCACAGGTTTGGTAGGTTTCCCTAGGTGCCGGCTGAGCTAGAGGCCAAAATCTACAGGTAGGCACTTTGCAAAAAACACCTCTGTTTTCTTTAAAAAAAATGGGATGTGTCCACGTTGCGCTCTGGGGCATTTCCTGTCGCGGGCGCTAGGCCTACCCACACAAGTGAGGTATCATTTTTATCGGGAGACTTGGGGGAATTCTGGGTGGAATGAAATTTGTGGCTCCTCTCAGATTCCAGAACTTTCTGCCACAGAAATGTGAGGAACATGTGTCTTTTTAGCCAAATTTTGAGGTTTGCAAAGGATTCTGGGTAACAGAACCTGGTCCGAGCCCCACAAGTCACCACATCTTGGATTCCCCTAGGTCTCTAGTTTGCAGAAATGCACAGGTTTGGTAGGTTTCCCTAGGTGCCGGCTGAGCTAGAGGCCAAAATCTACAGGTAGGCACTTTGCAAAAAACACCTCTGTTTTCTTAAAAAAAAATGGGATGTGTCCACGTTGCGCTCTGGGGCATTTCCTGTCGCGGGCGCTAGGCCTACCCACACAAGTGAGGTATCATTTTTATCGGGAGACTTGGGGGAACGCTGGGTGGAAGGAAATTTGTAGCTCCTCTCAGATTCCAGAACTTCTGCCACAGAAATGTGAGGAACATGTGTTTTTTTAGCCAAATTTTGAGGTTTGCAAAGGATTCTGGGTAACAGGACCTGGTCCGAGCCCCACAAGTCACCCCATCTTGGATTCCCATAGGTCTCTAGTTTTCAGAAATGCACAGGTTTGGTAGGTTTCCCTAGGTGCCGGCTGACCTAGAGGCCAAAATCTACAGGTAGACACTTTGCAAAAAACACCTCTGTTTTCTTTCAAAAATTTGGATGTGTCCACGTTGCGCTTTGGGGCGTTTCCTGTCGCGGGCGCTAGGCCTACCCACACAAGTGAGGTATCATTTTTATCGGGAGACTTGGGGGAACGCTGGGTGGAAGGAAATTTGTAGCTCCTCTCAGATTCCAGAACTTCTGCCACAGAAATGTGAGGAACATGTGTTTTTTTAGCCAAATTTTGAGGTTTGCAAAGGATTCTGGGTAACAGGACCTGGTCCGAGCCCCACAAGTCACCCCATCTTGGATTCCCCTAGGTCTCTAGTTTGCAGAAATGCACAGGTTTGGTAGGTTTCCCTAGGTGCCGGCTGAGCTAGAGGCCAAAATCTACAGGTAGGCACTTTGCAAAAAACACCTCTGTTTTCTTTAAAAAAAATGGGATGTGTCCACGTTGCGCTCTGGGGCATTTCCTGTCGCGGGCGCTAGGCCTACCCACACAAGTGAGGTATCATTTTTATCGGGAGACTTGGGGGAACGCTGGGTGGAAGAAAATTTGTGGTTCCTCTCAGATTCCAGAACTTTCTGCCACAGCAATGTGAGGAACATGTGTTTTTTTAGCCAAATTTTGAGGTTTGCAAAGGATTCTGGGTAACAGAACCTGGTCCGAGCCCCACAAGTCACCGCATCTTGGATTCCCCTAGGTCTCTAGTTTGCAGAAATGCCTAGGTTTGGTAGGTTTCCCTAGGTGCCGGCTGAGCTAGAGGCCAAAATCCACAGGTAGGCACTTTGCAAAAAACACCTCTGTTTTCTTTAAAAAAAATGGGATGTGTCCACGTTGCGCTCTGGGGCATTTCCTGTCGCGGGCGCTAGGCCTACCCACACAAGTGAGGTATCATTTTTATCGGGAGACTTGGGGGAACTCTTGGTGGAAGGAAATTTGTGGCTCCTCTCAGATTCCAGAACTTCCTGCCACAGCAATGTGAGGAACATGTGTTTTTTTAGCCAAATTTTGAGGTTTGCAAAGGATTCTGGGTAGCAGAACCTGGTCCGAGCCCCACAAGTCACCCCATCTTGGATTCCCCTAGGTCTCTAGTTTACAGAAATGTACAGTTTTGGTAGGTTTCCCTAGGTGCCGGCTGAGCTAGAGGCCAAAATCTACAGGTAGGCACTTTGCAAAAAACACCTCTGTTTTCTTTCAAAAATTTGGATGTGTCCATGTTGCGCTTTGGGGCGTTTCCTGTCGCGGGCGCTAGGTCTACCCACACAAGTGAGGTATCATTTTTATCGGGAGACTTGGGGGAACGCTGGGTGGAAGGAAATTTGTGGCTCCTCTCAGATTCAAGAACTTTCTGCCACAGAAATGTGAGGAACATGTGTTTTTTTAGCCAAATTTTGAGGTTTGCAAAGGATTCTGGGTAACAGAACCTGGTCCGAGCCCCACAAGTCACCCCATCTTGGATCCCCTAGGTCTCTAGTTTTCAGAAATGCACAGTTTTGGTAGGTTTCCCTAGGTGCCGGCTGAGCTAGAGGACAAAATCTACATGTAGGCACTTTGCAAAAAACACCTCTGTTTTCTTTCAAAAATGTGGATGTGTTCACGTTGCGCTTTGGAGCGTTTCCTGTCGCGGGCGCTAAGCCTACCCACACAAGTGAGGTATCATTTTTATCGGGAGACTTGGGGGAACGCTGGGTGGAAAGAAATTTGTGGCTCCTCTCAGATTCCAGAACTTTCTGCCACAGAAATGTGAGGAACATGTGTTTTTTTAGCCAAATTTTGAGGTTTGCAAAGGATTCTGGGTAACAGAACCTGGTCCGAGCCCCACAAGTCACCCCATCTTGGATTCCCCTAGGTCTCTAGTTAGCAGAAATGCACAGGTTTGGTAGGTTTCCCTAGGTGCCGGCTGAGCTAGAGGCCAAAATCTACAGGTAGGCACTTTGCAAAAAACACCTCTGTTTTCTTTAAAAAAAATGGGATGTGTCCACGTTGCGCTCTGGGGCATTTCCTGTCGCGGGCGCTAGGCCTACCCACACAAGTGAGGTATCATTTTTATCGGGAGACTTGGGGGAATTCTGGGTGGAATGAAATTTGTGGCTCCTCTCAGATTCCAGAACTTTCTGCCACAGAAATGTGAGGAACATGTGTCTTTTTAGCCAAATTTTGAGGTTTGCAAAGGATTCTGGGTAACAGAACCTGGTCCGAGCCCCACAAGTCACCACATCTTGGATTCCCCTAGGTCTCTAGTTTGCAGAAATGCACAGGTTTGGTAGGTTTCCCTAGGTGCCGGCTGAGCTAGAGGCCAAAATCTACAGGTAGGCACTTTGCAAAAAACACCTCTGTTTTCTTTAAAAAAAATGGGATGTGTCCACGTTGCGCTCTGGGGCATTTCCTGTCGCGGGCGCTAGGCCTACCCACACAAGTGAGGTATCATTTTTATCGGGAGACTTGGGGGAACGCTGGGTGGAAGGAAATTTGTAGCTCCTCTCAGATTCCAGAACTTCTGCCACAGAAATGTGAGGAACATGTGTTTTTTTAGCCAAATTTTGAGGTTTGCAAAGGATTCTGGGTAACAGGACCTGGTCCGAGCCCCACAAGTCACCCCATCTTGGATTCCCATAGGTCTCTAGTTTTCAGAAATGCACAGGTTTGGTAGGTTTCCCTAGGTGCCGGCTGACCTAGAGGCCAAAATCTACAGGTAGACACTTTGCAAAAAACACCTCTGTTTTCTTTCAAAAATTTGGATGTGTCCACGTTGCGCTTTGGGGCGTTTCCTGTCGCGGGCGCTAGGCCTACCCACACAAGTGAGGTATCATTTTTATCGGGAGACTTGGGGGAACGCTGGGTGGAAGGAAATTTGTAGCTCCTCTCAGATTCCAGAACTTTTGCCACAGAAATGTGAGGAACATGTGTTTTTTTAGCCAAATTTTGAGGTTTGCAAAGGATTCTGGGTAACAGGACCTGGTCCGAGCCCCACAAGTCACCCCATCTTGGATTCCCCTAGGTCTCTAGTTTGCAGAAATGCACAGGTTTGGTAGGTTTCCCTAGGTGCCGGCTGAGCTAGAGGCCAAAATCTACAGGTAGGCACTTTGCAAAAAACACCTCTGTTTTCTTTAAAAAAAATGGGATGTGTCCACGTTGCGCTCTGGGGCATTTCCTGTCGCGGGCGCTAGGCCTACCCACACAAGTGAGGTATCATTTTTATCGGGAGACTTGGGGGAACGCTGGGTGGAAGAAAATTTGTGGTTCCTCTCAGATTCCAGAACTTTCTGCCACAGCAATGTGAGGAACATGTGTTTTTTTAGCCAAATTTTGAGGTTTGCAAAGGATTCTGGGTAACAGAACCCGGTCCGAGCCCCACAAGTCACCCCATCTTGGATTCCCCTAGGTCTCTAGTTTTCAGAAATGCACAGGTTTGGTAGGTTTCCCTAGGTGCCGGCTGAGCTAGAGGCCAAAATCTACACGTAGGCACTTTGCAAAAAACACCTCTGTTTTCTTTCAAAAATGTGGATGTGTCCACGTTGCGCTTTGGGGCGTTTCCTGTCACGGGCGCTAGGCCTACCCACACAAGTGAGGTATCATTTTTATCGGGAGACTTGGGGGAATGCTGGGTGGAATGAAATTTGTGGCTCCTCTCAGATTCTAGAACTTTCTGCCACAGAAATGTGAGGAACATGTGTTTTTTTAGCCAAATATTGAGGTTTGCAAAGGATTCTGGGTAACAGAACCTGGTCCGAGCCCCACAAGTCACCGCATCTTGGATTCCCCTAGGTCTCTAGTTTGCAGAAATGCCTAGGTTTGGTAGGTTTCCCTAGGTGCCGGCTGAGCTAGAGGCCAAAATCCACAGGTAGGCAATTTGCAAAAAACACCTCTGTTTTCTTTAAAAAAAATGGGATGTGTCCACGTTGCGCTCTGGGGCATTTCCTGTCGCGGGCGCTAGGCCTACCCACACAAGTGAGGTATCATTTTTATCGGGAGACTTGGGGGAACGCTTGGTGGAAGGAAATTTGTGGCTCCTCTCAGATTCCAGAACTTCCTGCCACAGCAATGTGAGGAACATGTGTTTTTTTAGCCAAATTTTGAGGTTTGCAAAGGATTCTGGGTAGCAGAACCTGGTCCGAGCCCCACAAGTCACCCCATCTTGGATTCCCCTAGGTCTCTAGTTTACAGAAATGTACAGTTTTGGTAGGTTTCCCTAGGTGCCGGCTGAGCTAGAGGCCAAAATCTACAGGTAGGCACTTTGCAAAAAACACCTCTGTTTTCTTTCAAAAATTTGGATGTGTCCATGTTGCGCTTTGGGGCGTTTCCTGTCGCGGGCGCTAGGTCTACCCACACAAGTGAGGTATCATTTTTATCGGGAGACTTGGGGGAACGCTGGGTGGAAGGAAATTTGTGGCTCCTCTCAGATTCAAGAACTTTCTGCCACAGAAATGTGAGGAACATGTGTTTTTTTAGCCAAATTTTGAGGTTTGCAAAGGATTCTGGGTAACAGAACCTGGTCCGAGCCCCACAAGTCACCCCATCTTGGATTCCCCTAGGTCTCTAGTTTTCAGAAATGCACAGTTTTGGTAGGTTTCCCTAGGTGCCGGCTGAGCTAGAGGACAAAATCTACATGTAGGCACTTTGCAAAAAACACCTCAGTTTTCTTTCAAAAATGTGGATGTGTTCACGTTGCGCTTTGGAGCGTTTCCTGTCGCGGGCGCTAAGCCTACCCACACAAGTGAGGTATCATTTTTATCGGGAGACTTGGGGGAACGCTGGGTGGAAAGAAATTTGTGGCTCCTCTCAGATTCCAGAACTTTCTGCCACAGAAATGTGAGGAACATGTGTTTTTTTAGCCAAATTTTGAGGTTTGCAAAGGATTCTGGGTAACAGAACCTGGTCCGAGCCCCACAAGTCACCCCATCTTGGATTCCCCTAGGTCTCTAGTTAGCAGAAATGCACAGGTTTGGTAGGTTTCCCTAGGTGCCGGCTGAGCTAGAGGCCAAAATCTACAGGTAGGCACTTTGCAAAAAACACCTCTGTTTTCTTTAAAAAAAATGGGATGTGTCCACGTTGCGCTCTGGGGCATTTCCTGTCGCGGGCGCTAGGCCTACCCACACAAGTGAGGTATCATTTTTATCGGGAGACTTGGGGGAATTCTGGGTGGAATGAAATTTGTGGCTCCTCTCAGATTCCAGAACTTTCTGCCACAGAAATGTGAGGAACATGTGTCTTTTTAGCCAAATTTTGAGGTTTGCAAAGGATTCTGGGTAACAGAACCTGGTCCGAGCCCCACAAGTCACCACATCTTGGATTCCCCTAGGTCTCTAGTTTGCAGAAATGCACAGGTTTGGTAGGTTTCCCTAGGTGCCGGCTGACCTAGAGGCCAAAATCTACAGGTAGGCACTTTGCAAAAAACACCTCTGTTTTCTTTAAAAAAAATGGGATGTGTCCACGTTGCGCTCTGGGGCATTTCCTGTCGCGGGCGCTAGGCCTACCCACACAAGTGAGGTATCATTTTTATCGGGAGACTTGGGGGAACGCTGGGTGGAAGGAAATTTGTAGCTCCTCTCAGATTCCAGAACTTCTGCCACAGAAATGTGAGGAACATGTGTTTTTTTAGCCAAATTTTGAGGTTTGCAAAGGATTCTGGGTAACAGGACCTGGTCCGAGCCCCACAAGTCACCCCATCTTGGATTCCCATAGGTCTCTAGTTTTCAGAAATGCACAGGTTTGGTAGGTTTCCCTAGGTGCCGGCTGACCTAGAGGCCAAAATCTACAGGTAGACACTTTGCAAAAAACACCTCTGTTTTCTTTCAAAAATTTGGATGTGTCCACGTTGCGCTTTGGGGCGTTTCCTGTCGCGGGCGCTAGGCCTACCCACACAAGTGAGGTATCATTTTTATCGGGAGACTTGGGGGAACGCTGGGTGGAAGGAAATTTGTAGCTCCTCTCAGATTCCAGAACTTTTGCCACAGAAATGTGAGGAACATGTGTTTTTTTAGCCAAATTTTGAGGTTTGCAAAGGATTCTGGGTAACAGGACCTGGTCCGAGCCCCACAAGTCACCCCATCTTGGATTCCCCTAGGTCTCTAGTTTGCAGAAATGCACAGGTTTGGTAGGTTTCCCTAGGTGCCGGCTGAGCTAGAGGCCAAAATCTACAGGTAGGCACTTTGCAAAAAACACCTCTGTTTTCTTTAAAAAAAATGGGATGTGTCCACGTTGCGCTCTGGGGCATTTCCTGTCGCGGGCGCTAGGCCTACCCACACAAGTGAGGTATCATTTTTATCGGGAGACTTGGGGGAACGCTGGGTGGAAGAAAATTTGTGGTTCCTCTCAGATTCCAGAACTTTCTGCCACAGCAATGTGAGGAACATGTGTTTTTTTAGCCAAATTTTGAGGTTTGCAAAGGATTCTGGGTAACAGAACCTGGTCCGAGCCCCACAAGTCACCCCATCTTGGATTCCCCTAGGTCTCTAGTTTTCAGAAATGCACAGGTTTGGTAGGTTTCCCTAGGTGCCGGCTGAGCTAGAGGCCAAAATCTACACGTAGGCACTTTGCAAAAAACACCTCTGTTTTCTTTCAAAAATGTGGATGTGTCCACGTTGCGCTTTGGGGCGTTTCCTGTCACGGGCGCTAGGCCTACCCACACAAGTGAGGTATCATTTTTATCGGGAGACTTGGGGGAATGCTGGGTGGAATGAAATTTGTGGCTCCTCTCAGATTCTAGAACTTTCTGCCACAGAAATGTGAGGAACATGTGTTTTTTTAGCCAAATATTGAGGTTTGCAAAGGATTCTGGGTAACAGAACCTGGTCCGAGCCCCACAAGTCACCGCATCTTGGATTCCCCTAGGTCTCTAGTTTGCAGAAATGCCTAGGTTTGGTAGGTTTCCCTAGGTGCCGGCTGACCTAGAGGCCAAAATCTACAGGTAGACACTTTGCAAAAAACACCTCTGTTTTCTTTCCAAAATTTGGATGTGTCCACGTTGCGCTTTGGGGCGTTTCCTGTCGCGGGCGCTACGCCTAACCACACAAGTGAGATATCATTTTTATCGGGAGACTTGGGGGAACGCTGGGTGGAAGGAAATTTGTGGCTCCTCTCAGATTCCAGAACTTTCTGCAACAGAAATGTGAGGAAAATGTCTTTTTTTATCCAAATGTTTAGATTTGCAAAGGATTCTGGGTAACAGAACCTGGTCCGAGCCCCACAAGTCACCCCATCTTGGATTCCCCTAGGTCTCTAGTTTGCAGAAATGCCTAGGTTTGGTAGGTTTCCCTAGGTGCCGGCTGAGCTAGAGGCCAAAATCTACAGGTAGGCACTTTGCAAAAAACACCTCTGTTTTCTTTAAAAAAAATGGGATGTGTCCACGTTGTGCTCTGGGGCATTTCCTGTCGCGGGCGCTAGGCCTACCCACACAAGTGAGGTATCATTTTTATCGGGAGACTTGGGGGAACGCTGGGTGGAAGGAAATTTGTGGCTCCTCTCAGATTCCAGAACTTGCCACAGCAATGTGAGGAACATGTGTTTTTTTAGCCAAATTTTGAGGTTTGCAAAGGATTCTGGGTAACAGAACCTGGTCCGAGCCCCACAAGTCACCGCATCTTGGATTCCCCTAGGTCTCTAGTTTGCAGAAATGCCTAGGTTTGGTAGGTTTCCCTAGGTGCCGGCTGAGCTAGAGGCCAAAATCCACAGGTAGGCACTTTGCAAAAAACACCTCTGTTTTCTTTAAAAAAAATGGGATGTGTCCACGTTGCGCTCTGGGGCATTTCCTGTCGCGGGCGCTAGGCCTACCCACACAAGTGAGGTATCATTTTTATCGGGAGACTTGGGGGAACGCTTGGTGGAAGGAAATTTGTGGCTCCTCTCAGATTCCAGAACTTCCTGCCACAGCAATGTGAGGAACATGTGTTTTTTTAGCCAAATTTTGAGGTTTGCAAAGGATTCTGGGTAGCAGAACCTGGTCCGAGCCCCACAAGTCACCCCATCTTGGATTCCCCTAGGTCTCTAGTTTACAGAAATGTACAGTTTTGGTAGGTTTCCCTAGGTGCCGGCTGAGCTAGAGGCCAAAATCTACAGGTAGGCACTTTGCAAAAAACACCTCTGTTTTCTTTCAAAAATTTGGATGTGTCCATGTTGCGCTTTGGGGCGTTTCCTGTCGCGGGCTCTAGGTCTACCCACACAAGTGAGGTATCATTTTTATCGGGAGACTTGGGGGAACGCTGGGTGGAAGGAAATTTGTGGCTCCTCTCAGATTCAAGAACTTTCTGCCACAGAAATGTGAGGAACATGTGTTTTTTTAGCCAAATTTTGAGGTTTGCAAAGGATTCTGGGTAACAGAACCTGGTCCGAGCCCCACAAGTCACCCCATCTTGGATCCCCTAGGTCTCTAGTTTTCAGAAATGCACAGTTTTGGTAGGTTTCCCTAGGTGCCGGCTGAGCTAGAGGACAAAATCTACATGTAGGCACTTTGCAAAAAACACCTCTGTTTTCTTTCAAAAATGTGGATGTGTTCACGTTGCGCTTTGGAGCGTTTCCTGTCGCGGGCGCTAAGCCTACCCACACAAGTGAGGTATCATTTTTATCGGGAGACTTGGGGGAACGCTGGGTGGAAAGAAATTTGTGGCTCCTCTCAGATTCCAGAACTTTCTGCCACAGAAATGTGAGGAACATGTGTTTTTTTAGCCAAATTTTGAGGTTTGCAAAGGATTCTGGGTAACAGAACCTGGTCCGAGCCCCACAAGTCACCCCATCTTGGATTCCCCTAGGTCTCTAGTTAGCAGAAATGCACAGGTTTGGTAGGTTTCCCTAGGTGCCGGCTGAGCTAGAGGCCAAAATCTACAGGTAGGCACTTTGCAAAAAACACCTCTGTTTTCTTTAAAAAAAATGGGATGTGTCCACGTTGCGCTCTGGGGCATTTCCTGTCGCGGGCGCTAGGCCTACCCACACAAGTGAGGTATCATTTTTATCGGGAGACTTGGGGGAATTCTGGGTGGAATGAAATTTGTGGCTCCTCTCAGATTCCAGAACTTTCTGCCACAGAAATGTGAGGAACATGTGTCTTTTTAGCCAAATTTTGAGGTTTGCAAAGGATTCTGGGTAACAGAACCTGGTCCGAGCCCCACAAGTCACCACATCTTGGATTCCCCTAGGTCTCTAGTTTGCAGAAATGCACAGGTTTGGTAGGTTTCCCTAGGTGCCGGCTGAGCTAGAGGCCAAAATCTACAGGTAGGCACTTTGCAAAAAACACCTCTGTTTTCTTTAAAAAAAATGGGATGTGTCCACGTTGCGCTCTGGGGCATTTCCTGTCGCGGGCGCTAGGCCTACCCACACAAGTGAGGTATCATTTTTATCGGGAGACTTGGGGGAACGCTGGGTGGAAGGAAATTTGTAGCTCCTCTCAGATTCCAGAACTTCTGCCACAGAAATGTGAGGAACATGTGTTTTTTTAGCCAAATTTTGAGGTTTGCAAAGGATTCTGGGTAACAGGACCTGGTCCGAGCCCCACAAGTCACCCCATCTTGGATTCCCATAGGTCTCTAGTTTTCAGAAATGTACAGGTTTGGTAGGTTTCCCTAGGTGCCGGCTGACCTAGAGGCCAAAATCTACAGGTAGACACTTTGCAAAAAACACCTCTGTTTTCTTTCAAAAATTTGGATGTGTCCACGTTGCGCTTTGGGGCGTTTCCTGTCGCGGGCGCTAGGCCTACCCACACAAGTGAGGTATCATTTTTATCGGGAGACTTGGGGGAACGCTGGGTGGAAGGAAATTTGTAGCTCCTCTCAGATTCCAGAACTTCTGCCACAGAAATGTGAGGAACATGTGTTTTTTTAGCCAAATTTTGAGGTTTGCAAAGGATTCTGGGTAACAGGACCTGGTCCGAGCCCCACAAGTCACCCCATCTTGGATTCCCCTAGGTCTCTAGTTTGCAGAAATGCACAGGTTTGGTAGGTTTCCCTAGGTGCCGGCTGAGCTAGAGGCCAAAATCTACAGGTAGGCACTTTGCAAAAAACACCTCTGTTTTCTTTAAAAAAAATGGGATGTGTCCACGTTGCGCTCTGGGGCATTTCCTGTCGCGGGCGCTAGGCCTACCCACACAAGTGAGGTATCATTTTTATCGGGAGACTTTGGGGAACGCTGGGTGGAAGAAAATTTGTGGTTCCTCTCAGATTCCAGAACTTTCTGCCACAGCAATGTGAGGAACATGTGTTTTTTTAGCCAAATTTTGAGGTTTGCAAAGGATTCTGGGTAACAGAACCTGGTCCGAGCCCCACAAGTCACCCCATCTTGGATTCCCCTAGGTCTCTAGTTTTCAGAAATGCACAGGTTTGGTAGGTTTCCCTAGGTGCCGGCTGAGCTAGAGGCCAAAATCTACACGTAGGCACTTTGCAAAAAACACCTCTGTTTTCTTTCAAAAATGTGGATGTGTCCACGTTGCGCTTTGGGGCGTTTCCTGTCACGGGCGCTAGGCCTACCCACACAAGTGAGGTATCATTTTTATCGGGAGACTTGGGGGAATGCTGGGTGGAATGAAATTTGTGGCTCCTCTCAGATTCTAGAACTTTCTGCCACAGAAATGTGAGGAACATGTGTTTTTTTAGCCAAATATTGAGGTTTGCAAAGGATTCTGGGTAACAGAACCTGGTCCGAGCCCCACAAGTCACCGCATCTTGGATTCCCCTAGGTCTCTAGTTTGCAGAAATGCCTAGGTTTGGTAGGTTTCCCTAGGTGCCGGCTGACCTAGAGGCCAAAATCTACAGGTAGACACTTTGCAAAAAACACCTCTGTTTTCTTTCAAAAATTTTGATGTGTCCACGTTGCGCTTTGGGGCGTTTCCTGTCGCGGGCGCTACGCCTAACCACACAAGTGAGATATCATTTTTATCGGGAGACTTGGGGGAACGCTGGGTGGAAGGAAATTTGTGGCTCCTCTCAGATTCCAGAACTTTCTGCAACAGAAATGTGAGGAAAATGTCTTTTTTTATCCAAATTTTGAGATTTGCAAAGGATTCTGGGTAACAGAACCTGGTCCGAGCCCCACAAGTCACCCCATCTTGGATTCCCCTAGGTCTCTAGTTTGCAGAAATGCCTAGGTTTGGTAGGTTTCCCTAGGTGCCGGCTGAGCTAGAGGCCAAAATCTACAGGTAGGCACTTTGCAAAAAACACCTCTGTTTTCTTTAAAAAAAATGGGATGTGTCCACGTTGTGCTCTGGGGCATTTCCTGTCGCGGGCGCTAGGCCTACCCACACAAGTGAGGTATCATTTTTATCGGGAGACTTGGGGGAACGCTGGGTGGAAGGAAATTTGTGGCTCCTCTCAGATTCCAGAACTTGCCACAGCAATGTGAGGAACATGTGTTTTTTTAGCCAAATTTTGAGGTTTGCAAAGGATTCTGGGTAACAGAACCTGGTCCGAGCCCCACAAGTCACCGAATCTTGGATTCCCCTAGGTCTCTAGTTTGCAGAAATGCCTAGGTTTGGTAGGTTTCCCTAGGTGCCGGCTGAGCTAGAGGCCAAAATCCACAGGTAGGCACTTTGCAAAAAACACCTCTGTTTTCTTTAAAAAAAATGGGATGTGTCCACGTTGCGCTCTGGGGCATTTCCTGTCGCGGGCGCTAGGCCTACCCACACAAGTGAGGTATCATTTTTATCGGGAGACTTGGGGGAACGCTTGGTGGAAGGAAATTTGTGGCTCCTCTCAGATTCCAGAACTTCCTGCCACAGCAATGTGAGGAACATGTGTTTTTTTAGCCAAATTTTGAGGTTTGCAAAGGATTCTGGGTAGCAGAACCTGGTCCGAGCCCCACAAGTCACCCCATCTTGGATTCCCCTAGGTCTCTAGTTTACAGAAATGTACAGTTTTGGTAGGTTTCCCTAGGTGCCGGCTGAGCTAGAGGCCAAAATCTACAGGTAGGCACTTTGCAAAAAACACCTCTGTTTTCTTTCAAAAATTTGGATGTGTCCATGTTGCGCTTTGGGGCGTTTCCTGTCGCGGGCGCTAGGTCTACCCACACAAGTGAGGTATCATTTTTATCGGGAGACTTGGGGGAACGCTGGGTGGAAGGAAATTTGTGGCTCCTCTCAGATTCAAGAACTTTCTGCCACAGAAATGTGAGGAACATGTGTTTTTTTAGCCAAATTTTGAGGTTTGCAAAGGATTCTGGGTAACAGAACCTGGTCCGAGCCCCACAAGTCACCCCATCTTGGATCCCCTAGGTCTCTAGTTTTCAGAAATGCACAGTTTTGGTAGGTTTCCCTAGGTGCCGGCTGAGCTAGAGGACAAAATCTACATGTAGGCACTTTGCAAAAAACACCTCTGTTTTCTTTCAAAAATGTGGATGTGTTCACGTTGCGCTTTGGAGCGTTTCCTGTCGCGGGCGCTAAGCCTACCCACACAAGTGAGGTATCATTTTTATCGGGAGACTTGGGGGAACGCTGGGTGGAAAGAAATTTGTGGCTCCTCTCAGATTCCAGAACTTTCTGCCACAGAAATGTGAGGAACATGTGTTTTTTTAGCCAAATTTTGAGGTTTGCAAAGGATTCTGGGTAACAGAACCTGGTCCGAGCCCCACAAGTCACCCCATCTTGGATTCCCCTAGGTCTCTAGTTAGCAGAAATGCACAGGTTTGGTAGGTTTCCCTAGGTGCCGGCTGAGCTAGAGGCCAAAATCTACAGGTAGGCACTTTGCAAAAAACACCTCTGTTTTCTTTAAAAAAAATGGGATGTGTCCACGTTGCGCTCTGGGGCATTTCCTGTCGCGGGCGCTAGGCCTACCCACACAAGTGAGGTATCATTTTTATCGGGAGACTTGGGGGAATTCTGGGTGGAATGAAATTTGTGGCTCCTCTCAGATTCCAGAACTTTCTGCCACAGAAATGTGAGGAACATGTGTCTTTTTAGCCAAATTTTGAGGTTTGCAAAGGATTCTGGGTAACAGAACCTGGTCCGAGCCCCACAAGTCACCACATCTTGGATTCCCCTAGGTCTCTAGTTTGCAGAAATGCACAGGTTTGGTAGGTTTCCCTAGGTGCCGGCTGAGCTAGAGGCCAAAATCTACAGGTAGGCACTTTGCAAAAAACACCTCTGTTTTCTTTAAAAAAAATGGGATGTGTCCACGTTGCGCTCTGGGGCATTTCCTGTCGCGGGCGCTAGGCCTACCCACACAAGTGAGGTATCATTTTTATCGGGAGACTTGGGGGAACGCTGGGTGGAAGGAAATTTGTAGCTCCTCTCAGATTCCAGAACTTCTGCCACAGAAATGTGAGGAACATGTGTTTTTTTAGCCAAATTTTGAGGTTTGCAAAGGATTCTGGGTAACAGGACCTGGTCCGAGCCCCACAAGTCACCCCATCTTGGATTCCCATAGGTCTCTAGTTTTCAGAAATGCACAGGTTTGGTAGGTTTCCCTAGGTGCCGGCTGACCTAGAGGCCAAAATCTACAGGTAGACACTTTGCAAAAAACACCTCTGTTTTCTTTCAAAAATTTGGATGTGTCCACGTTGCGCTTTGGGGCGTTTCCTGTCGCGGGCGCTAGGCCTACCCACACAAGTGAGGTATCATTTTTATCGGGAGACTTGGGGGAACGCTGGGTGGAAGGAAATTTGTAGCTCCTCTCAGATTCCAGAACTTCTGCCACAGAAATGTGAGGAACATGTGTTTTTTTAGCCAAATTTTGAGGTTTGCAAAGGATTCTGGGTAACAGGACCTGGTCCGAGCCCCACAAGTCACCCCATCTTGGATTCCCCTAGGTCTCTAGTTTGCAGAAATGCACAGGTTTGGTAGGTTTCCCTAGGTGCCGGCTGAGCTAGAGGCCAAAATCTACAGGTAGGCACTTTGCAAAAAACACCTCTGTTTTCTTTAAAAAAAATGGGATGTGTCCACGTTGCGCTCTGGGGCATTTCCTGTCGCGGGCGCTAGGCCTACCCACACAAGTGAGGTATCATTTTTATCGGGAGACTTGGGGGAACGCTGGGTGGAAGAAAATTTGTGGTTCCTCTCAGATTCCAGAACTTTCTGCCACAGCAATGTGAGGAACATGTGTTTTTTTAGCCAAATTTTGAGGTTTGCAAAGGATTCTGGGTAACAGAACCTGGTCCGAGCCCCACAAGTCACCCCATCTTGGATTCCCCTAGGTCTCTAGTTTTCACAAATGCACAGGTTTGGTAGGTTTCCCTAGGTGCCGGCTGAGCTAGAGGCCAAAATCTACACGTAGGCACTTTGCAAAAAACACCTCTGTTTTCTTTCAAAAATGTGGATGTGTCCACGTTGCGCTTTGGGGCGTTTCCTGTCACGGGCGCTAGGCCTACCCACACAAGTGAGGTATCATTTTTATCGGGAGACTTGGGGGAATGCTGGGTGGAATGAAATTTGTGGCTCCTCTCAGATTCTAGAACTTTCTGCCACAGAAATGTGAGGAACATGTGTTTTTTTAGCCAAATATTGAGGTTTGCAAAGGATTCTGGGTAACAGAACCTGGTCCGAGCCCCACAAGTCACCGCATCTTGGATTCCCCTAGGTCTCTAGTTTGCAGAAATGCCTAGGTTTGGTAGGTTTCCCTAGGTGCCGGCTGACCTAGAGGCCAAAATCTACAGGTAGACACTTTGCAAAAAACACCTCTGTTTTCTTTCAAAAATTTGGATGTGTCCACGTTGCGCTTTGGGGCGTTTCCTGTCGCGGGCGCTACGCCTAACCACACAAGTGAGATATCATTTTTATCGGGAGACTTGGGGGAACGCTGGGTGGAAGGAAATTTGTGGCTCCTCTCAGATTCCAGAACTTTCTGCAACAGAAATGTGAGGAAAATGTCTTTTTTTATCCAAATTTTGAGATTTGCAAAGGATTCTGGGTAACAGAACCTGGTCCGAGCCCCACAAGTCACCCCATCTTGGATTCCCCTAGGTCTCTAGTTTGCAGAAATGCACAGGTTTGGTAGGTTTCCCTAAGTGCCGGCGGAGCTAGAGGCCAAAATCTACAGGTAGGCACTTTGCAAAAAACACCTCTGTTTTCTTTCAAAAATTTGGATGTGTCCACTTTGCGCTTTGGGGCGTTTCCTGTCGCGGGCGCTAGGCCTACCCACACAAGTGAGGTATCATTTTTATCGGGAGACTTGGGGGAACGCTGGGTGGAAGGAAATGTGTGGTTCCTCTCAGATTCCAGAACTTTCTGCCACAGAAATGTGAGGAACATGTGTTTTTTTAGCCAAATTTTGAGGTTTGCAAAGGATTCTGGGTAACAGAACCTGGTCCGAGCCCCACAAGTCACCCCATCTTGGATTCCCCTAGGTCTCTAGTTTTCAGAAATGCACAGGTTTGGTAGGTTTCCCTAGGTGCCGGCTGAGCTAGAGGCCAAAATCTACAGGTAGGCACTTTGCAAAAAACACCTCTGTTTTCTTTAAAAAAAATGGGATGTGTCCACGTTGCGCTCTGGGGCATTTCCTGTCGCGGGCGCTAGGCCTACCCACACAAGTGAGGTATCATTTTTATCGGGAGACTTGGGGGAACGCTGTGTGGAAGGAAATTGTGGCTCCTCTCAGATTCAAGAACTTCCTGCCACAGCAATGTGAGGAACATGTGTTTTTTTGCCAAATTTTGAGGTTTGCAAAGGATTCTGGGTAACAGAACCTGGTCCGAGCCCCACAAGTCACCCCATCTTGGATTCCCCTAGGTCTCTAGTTTTCAGAAATGCACAGTTTTGGTAGGTTTCCCTAGGTGCCGGGTGAGCTAGAGGCCAAAATCTACAGGTAGGCACTTTGCAAAAAACACCTCTGTTTTCTTTCAAAAATTTGAATGTGTCCACGTTGCGCTTTGGGGCGTTTCCTGTCGCGGGCGCTAAGCCTACCCACACAAGTGAGGTATCATTTTTTTCGGGAGACTTGGGGGAACGCTGGGTGGAAGGAAATTTGTGGCTCCTCTCAGATTCCAGAACTTTCTACCCCAGAAATGTGAGGAACATGTGTTTTTTTAGCAAAATTTTGAGGTTTGCAAAGGATTCTGGGTAACAGAACCTGGTCCGAGCCCCACAAGTCACCCCATCTTGGATTTCCCTAGGTCTCTAGTTTTCAGAAATGCACAGGTTTGGTAGGTTTCCCTAGGTGCCGGTTGAGCTAGAGGCCAAAATCTACACGTAGGCACTTTGCAAAAAACACCTCTGTTTTCTTTCAAAAATGTGGATGTGTCCACGTTGCGCTTTGGGGCATTTCCTGTCACGGGCGCTAGGCCTACCCACACAAGTGAGGTATCATTTTTATCGGGAGACTTGGGGGAATGCTGGGTGGAATGAAATTTGTGGCTCCTCTCAGATTCTAGAACTTTCTGCCACAGAAATGTGAGGAACATGTGTTTTTTTAGCCAAATATTGAGGTTTGCAAAGGATTCTGGGTAACAGAACCTGGTCCGAGCCCCACAAGTCACCCCATCTTGGATTCCCCTAGGTCTCTAGTTTTCAGAAATGCACAGGTTTGGTAGGTTTCCCTAGGTGCCGGCTGAGCTAGAGGCCAAAATCTACAGGTAGGCACTTTGCAAAAAACACCTCTGTTTTCTTTAGAAAAAATTGGATGTGTCCACGTTGCGCTCTGGGACATTTCCTGTCGCGGGCGCTAGGCCTACCCACACAAGTGAGGTATCATTTTTATTGGGAGACTTGGGGGAACGCTTGGTGGAAGGAAATTTGTGGCTCCTCTCAGATTCCAGAACTTCCTGCCACAGCAATGTGAGGAACATGTGTTTTTTTAGCCAAATTTTGAGGTTTGCAAAGGATTCTGGGTAGCAGAACCTGGTCCGAGCCCCACAAGTCACCCCATCTTGGATTCCCCTAGGTCTCTAGTTTACAGAAATGTACAGTTTTGGTAGGTTTCCCTAGGTGCCGGCTGAGCTAGAGGCCAAAATCTACAGGTAGGCACTTTGCAAAAAACACCTCTGTTTTCTTTCAAAAATTTGGATGTGTCCATGTTGCGCTTTGGGGCGTTTCCTGTCGCGGGCGCTAGGTCTACCCACACAAGTGAGGTATCATTTTTATCGGGAGACTTGGGGGAACGCTGGGTGGAAGGAAATTTGTGGCTCCTCTCAGATTCAAGAACTTTCTGCCACAGAAATGTGAGGAACATGTGTTTTTTTAGCCAAATTTTGAGGTTTGCAAAGGATTCTGGGTAACAGAACCTGGTCCGAGCCCCACAAGTCACCCCATCTTGGATTCCCCTAGGTCTCTAGTTTTCAGAAATGCACAGTTTTGGTAGGTTTCCCTAGGTGCCGGCTGAGCTAGAGGACAAAATCTACATGTAGGCACTTTGCAAAAAACACCTCTGTTTTCTTTCAAAAATGTGGATGTGTTCAGGTTGCGCTTTGGAGCGTTTCCTGTCGCGGGCGCTAAGCCTACCCACACAAGTGAGGTATCATTTTTATCGGGAGACTTGGGGGAACGCTGGGTGGAAAGAAATTTGTGGCTCCTCTCAGATTCCAGAACTTTCTGCCACAGAAATGTGAGGAACATGTGTTTTTTTAGCCAAATTTTGAGGTTTGCAAAGGATTCTGGGTAACAGAACCTGGTCCGAGCCCTACAAGTCACCCCATCTTGGATTCCCCTAGGTCTCTAGTTTGCAGAAATGCACAGGTTTGGTAGGTTTCCCTAGGTGCCGGCTGAGCTAGAGGCCAAAATCTACAGGTAGGCACTTTGCAAAAAACACCTCTGTTTTCTTTAAAAAAAATGGGATGTGTCCACGTTGCGCTCTGGGGCATTTCCTGTCGCGGGCGCTAGGCCTACCCACACAAGTGAGGTATCATTTTTATCGGGAGACTTGGGGGAATTCTGGGTGGAATGAAATTTGTGGCTCCTCTCAGATTCCAGAACTTTCTGCCACAGAAATGTGAGGAACATGTGTCTTTTTAGCCAAATTTTGAGGTTTGCAAAGGATTCTGGGTAACAGAACCTGGTCCGAGCCCCACAAGTCACCACATCTTGGATTCCCCTAGGTCTCTAGTTTGCAGAAATGCACAGGTTTGGTAGGTTTCCCTAGGTGCCGGCTGAGCTAGAGGCCAAAATCTACAGGTAGGCACTTTGCAAAAAACACCTCTGTTTTCTTTAAAAAAAATGGGATGTGTCCACGTTGCGCTCTGGGGCATTTCCTGTCGCGGGCGCTAGGCCTACCCACACAAGTGAGGTATCATTTTTATCGGGAGACTTGGGGGAACGCTGGGTGGAAGGAAATTTGTAGCTCCTCTCAGATTCCAGAACTTCTGCCACAGAAATGTGAGGAACATGTGTTTTTTTAGCCAAATTTTGAGGTTTGCAAAGGATTCTGGGTAACAGGACCTGGTCCGAGCCCCACAAGTCACCCCATCTTGGATTCCCATAGGTCTCTAGTTTTCAGAAATGCACAGGTTTGGTAGGTTTCCCTAGGTGCCGGCTGACCTAGAGGCCAAAATCTACAGGTAGACACTTTGCAAAAAACACCTCTGTTTTCTTTCAAAAATTTGGATGTGTCCACGTTGCGCTTTGGGGCGTTTCCTGTCGCGGGCGCTAGGCCTACCCACACAAGTGAGGTATCATTTTTATCGGGAGACTTGGGGGAACGCTGGGTGGAAGGAAATTTGTAGCTCCTCTCAGATTCCAGAACTTTTGCCACAGAAATGTGAGGAACATGTGTTTTTTTAGCCAAATTTTGAGGTTTGCAAAGGATTCTGGGTAACAGGACCTGGTCCGAGCCCCACAAGTCACCCCATCTTGGATTCCCCTAGGTCTCTAGTTTGCAGAAATGCACAGGTTTGGTAGGTTTCCCTAGGTGCCGGCTGAGCTAGAGGCCAAAATCTACAGGTAGGCACTTTGCAAAAAACACCTCTGTTTTCTTTAAAAAAAATGGGATGTGTCCACGTTGCGCTCTGGGGCATTTCCTGTCGCGGGCGCTAGGCCTACCCACACAAGTGAGGTATCATTTTTATCGGGAGACTTGGGGGAACGCTGGGTGGAAGAAAATTTGTGGTTCCTCTCAGATTCCAGAACTTTCTGCCACAGCAATGTGAGGAACATGTGTTTTTTTAGCCAAATTTTGAGGTTTGCAAAGGATTCTGGGTAACAGAACCTGGTCCGAGCCCCACAAGTCACCCCATCTTGGATTCCCCTAGGTCTCTAGTTTTCAGAAATGCACAGGTTTGGTAGGTTTCCCTAGGTGCCGGCTGAGCTAGAGGCCAAAATCTACACGTAGGCACTTTGCAAAAAACACCTCTGTTTTCTTTCAAAAATGTGGATGTGTCCACGTTGCGCTTTGGGGCGTTTCCTGTCACGGGCGCTAGGCCTACCCACACAAGTGAGGTATCATTTTTATCGGGAGACTTGGGGGAATGCTGGGTGGAATGAAATTTGTGGCTCCTCTCAGATTCTAGAACTTTCTGCCACAGAAATGTCAGGAACATGTGTTTTTTTAGCCAAATATTGAGGTTTGCAAAGGATTCTGGGTAACAGAACCTGGTCCGAGCCCCACAAGTCACCGCATCTTGGATTCCCCTAGGTCTCTAGTTTGCAGAAATGCCTAGGTTTGGTAGGTTTCCCTAGGTGCCGGCTGACCTAGAGGCCAAAATCTACAGGTAGACACTTTGCAAAAAACACCTCTGTTTTCTTTCAAAAATTTGGATGTGTCCACGTTGCGCTTTGGGGCGTTTCCTGTCGCGGGCGCTACGCCTAACCACACAAGTGAGATATCATTTTTATCGGGAGACTTGGGGGAACGCTGGGTGGAAGGAAATTTGTGGCTCCTCTCAGATTCCAGAACTTTCTGCAACAGAAATGTGAGGAAAATGTCTTTTTTTATCCAAATGTTTAGATTTGCAAAGGATTCTGGGTAACAGAACCTGGTCCGAGCCCCACAAGTCACCCCATCTTGGATTCCCCTAGGTCTCTAGTTTGCAGAAATGCCTAGGTTTGGTAGGTTTCCCTAGGTGCCGGCTGAGCTAGAGGCCAAAATCTACAGGTAGGCACTTTGCAAAAAACACCTCTGTTTTCTTTAAAAAAAATGGGATGTGTCCACGTTGTGCTCTGGGGCATTTCCTGTCGCGGGCGCTAGGCCTACCCACACAAGTGAGGTATCATTTTTATCGGGAGACTTGGGGGAACGCTGGGTGGAAGGAAATTTGTGGCTCCTCTCAGATTCCAGAACTTGCCACAGCAATGTGAGGAACATGTGTTTTTTTAGCCAAATTTTGAGGTTTGCAAAGGATTCTGGGTAACAGAACCTGGTCCGAGCCCCACAAGTCACCGCATCTTGGATTCCCCTAGGTCTCTAGTTTGCAGAAATGCCTAGGTTTGGTAGGTTTCCCTAGGTGCCGGCTGAGCTAGAGGCCAAAATCCACAGGTAGGCACTTTGCAAAAAACACCTCTGTTTTCTTTAAAAAAAATGGGATGTGTCCACGTTGCGCTCTGGGGCATTTCCTGTCGCGGGCGCTAGGCCTACCCACACAAGTGAGGTATCATTTTTATCGGGAGACTTGGGGGAACGCTTGGTGGAAGGAAATTTGTGGCTCCTCTCAGATTCCAGAACTTCCTGCCACAGCAATGTGAGGAACATGTGTTTTTTTAGCCAAATTTTGAGGTTTGCAAAGGATTCTGGGTAGCAGAACCTGGTCCGAGCCCCACAAGTCACCCCATCTTGGATTCCCCTAGGTCTCTAGTTTACAGAAATGTACAGTTTTGGTAGGTTTCCCTAGGTGCCGGCTGAGCTAGAGGCCAAAATCTACAGGTAGGCACTTTGCAAAAAACACCTCTGTTTTCTTTCAAAAATTTGGATGTGTCCATGTTGCGCTTTGGGGCGTTTCCTGTCGCGGGCGCTAGGTCTACCCACACAAGTGAGGTATCATTTTTATCGGGAGACTTGGGGGAACGCTGGGTGGAAGGAAATTTGTGGCTCCTCTCAGATTCAAGAACTTTCTGCCACAGAAATGTGAGGAACATGTGTTTTTTTAGCCAAATTTTGAGGTTTGCAAAGGATTCTGGGTAACAGAACCTGGTCCGAGCCCCACAAGTCACCCCATCTTGGATCCCCTAGGTCTCTAGTTTTCAGAAATGCACAGTTTTGGTAGGTTTCCCTAGGTGCCGGCTGAGCTAGAGGACAAAATCTACATGTAGGCACTTTGCAAAAAACACCTCTGTTTTCTTTCAAAAATGTGGATGTGTTCACGTTGCGCTTTGGAGCGTTTCCTGTCGCGGGCGCTAAGCCTACCCACACAAGTGAGGTATCATTTTTATCGGGAGACTTGGGGGAACGCTGGGTGGAAAGAAATTTGTGGCTCCTCTCAGATTCCAGAACTTTCTGCCACAGAAATGTGAGGAACATGTGTTTTTTTAGCCAAATTTTGAGGTTTGCAAAGGATTCTGGGTAACAGAACCTGGTCCGAGCCCCACAAGTCACCCCATCTTGGATTCCCCTAGGTCTCTAGTTAGCAGAAATGCACAGGTTTGGTAGGTTTCCCTAGGTGCCGGCTGAGCTAGAGGCCAAAATCTACAGGTAGGCAC
Organism: Pleurodeles waltl; assembly: GCF_031143425.1. Lineage (NCBI taxonomy): Eukaryota > Metazoa > Chordata > Amphibia > Caudata > Salamandridae > Pleurodeles > Pleurodeles waltl. The sequence continues at coordinate 1,057,743,540 of NC_090447.1, forward strand.
TTTGCAAAAAACACCTCTGTTTTCTTTAAAAAAAATGGGATGTGTCCACGTTGCGCTCTGGGGCATTTCCTGTCGCGGGCGCTAGGCCTACCCACACAAGTGAGGTATCATTTTTATCGGGAGACTTGGGGGAATTCTGGGTGGAATGAAATTTGTGGCTCCTCTCAGATTCCAGAACTTTCTGCCACAGAAATGTGAGGAACATGTGTCTTTTTAGCCAAATTTTGAGGTTTGCAAAGGATTCTGGGTAACAGAACCTGGTCCGAGCCCCACAAGTCACCACATCTTGGATTCCCCTAGGTCTCTAGTTTGCAGAAATGCACAGGTTTGGTAGGTTTCCCTAGGTGCCGGCTGAGCTAGAGGCCAAAATCTACAGGTAGGCACTTTGCAAAAAACACCTCTGTTTTCTTTAAAAAAAATGGGATGTGTCCACGTTGCGCTCTGGGGCATTTCCTGTCGCGGGCGCTAGGCCTACCCACACAAGTGAGGTATCATTTTTATCGGGAGACTTGGGGGAACGCTGGGTGGAAGGAAATTTGTAGCTCCTCTCAGATTCCAGAACTTCTGCCACAGAAATGTGAGGAACATGTGTTTTTTTAGCCAAATTTTGAGGTTTGCAAAGGATTCTGGGTAACAGGACCTGGTCCGAGCCCCACAAGTCACCCCATCTTGGATTCCCATAGGTCTCTAGTTTTCAGAAATGCACAGGTTTGGTAGGTTTCCCTAGGTGCCGGCTGACCTAGAGGCCAAAATCTACAGGTAGACACTTTGCAAAAAACACCTCTGTTTTCTTTCAAAAATTTGGATGTGTCCACGTTGCGCTTTGGGGCGTTTCCTGTCGCGGGCGCTAGGCCTACCCACACAAGTGAGGTATCATTTTTATCGGGAGACTTGGGGGAACGCTGGGTGGAAGGAAATTTGTAGCTCCTCTCAGATTCCAGAACTTCTGCCACAGAAATGTGAGGAACATGTGTTTTTTTAGCCAAATTTTGAGGTTTGCAAAGGATTCTGGGTAACAGGACCTGGTCCGAGCCCCACAAGTCACCCCATCTTGGATTCCCCTAGGTCTCTAGTTTGCAGAAATGCACAGGTTTGGTAGGTTTCCCTAGGTGCCGGCTGAGCTAGAGGCCAAAATCTACAGGTAGGCACTTTGCAAAAAACACCTCTGTTTTCTTTAAAAAAAATGGGATGTGTCCACGTTGCGCTCTGGGGCATTTCCTGTCGCGGGCGCTAGGCCTACCCACACAAGTGAGGTATCATTTTTATCGGGAGACTTGGGGGAACGCTGGGTGGAAGAAAATTTGTGGTTCCTCTCAGATTCCAGAACTTTCTGCCACAGCAATGTGAGGAACATGTGTTTTTTTAGCCAAATTTTGAGGTTTGCAAAGGATTCTGGGTAACAGAACCTGGTCCGAGCCCCACAAGTCACCCCATCTTGGATTCCCCTAGGTCTCTAGTTTTCAGAAATGCACAGGTTTGGTAGGTTTCCCTAGGTGCCGGCTGAGCTAGAGGCCAAAATCTACACGTAGGCACTTTGCAAAAAACACCTCTGTTTTCTTTCAAAAATGTGGATGTGTCCACGTTGCGCTTTGGGGCGTTTCCTGTCACGGGCGCTAGGCCTACCCACACAAGTGAGGTATCATTTTTATCGGGAGACTTGGGGGAATGCTGGGTGGAATGAAATTTGTGGCTCCTCTCAGATTCTAGAACTTTCTGCCACAGAAATGTGAGGAACATGTGTTTTTTTAGCCAAATATTGAGGTTTGCAAAGGATTCTGGGTAACAGAACCTGGTCCGAGCCCCACAAGTCACCGCATCTTGGATTCCCCTAGGTCTCTAGTTTGCAGAAATGCCTAGGTTTGGTAGGTTTCCCTAGGTGCCGGCTGACCTAGAGGCCAAAATCTACAGGTAGACACTTTGCAAAAAACACCTCTGTTTTCTTTAAAAAATTTGGATGTGTCCACGTTGCGCTTTGGGGCGTTTCCTGTCGCGGGCGCTACGCCTAACCACACAAGTGAGATATCATTTTTATCGGGAGACTTGGGGGAACGCTGGGTGGAAGGAAATTTGTGGCTCCTCTCAGATTCCAGAACTTTCTGCCACAGAAATGTGAGGAACATGTGTTTTTTTAGCCAAATTTTGAGGTTTGCAAAGGATTCTGGGTAACAGAACCTGGTCCGAGCCCCACAAGTCACCCCATCTTGGATTCCCCTAGGTCTCTAGTTTGCAGAAATGCACAGGTTTGGTAGGTTTCCCTAGGTGCCGGCTGAGCTAGAGGCCAAAATCTACAGGTAGGCACTTTGCAAAAAACACCTCTGTTTTCTTTAAAAAAAATGGGATGTGTCCACGTTGCGCTCTGGGGCATTTCCTGTCGCGGGCGCTAGGCCTACCCACACAAGTGAGGTATCATTTTTATCGGGAGACTTGGGGGAATTCTGGGTGGAATGAAATTTGTGGCTCCTCTCAGATTCCAGAACTTTCTGCCACAGAAATGTGAGGAACATGTGTCTTTTTAGCCAAATTTTGAGGTTTGCAAAGGATTCTGGGTAACAGAACCTGGTCCGAGCCCCACAAGTCACCACATCTTGGATTCCCCTAGGTCTCTAGTTTGCAGAAATGCACAGGTTTGGTAGGTTTCCCTAGGTGCCGGCTGAGCTAGAGGCCAAAATCTACAGGTAGGCACTTTGCAAAAAACATCTCTGTTTTCTTTAAAAAAAATGGGATGTGTCCACGTTGCGCTCTGGGGCATTTCCTGTCGCGGGCGCTAGGCCTACCTACACAAGTGAGGTATCATTTTTATCGGGAGACTTGGGGGAACGCTGGGTGGAAGGAAATTTGTAGCTCCTCTCAGATTCCAGAACTTCTGCCACAGAAATGTGAGGAACATGTGTTTTTTTAGCCAAATTTTGAGGTTTGCAAAGGATTCTGGGTAACAGGACCTGGTCCGAGCCCCACAAGTCACCCCATCTTGGATTCCCCTAGGTCTCTAGTTTTCAGAAATGCACAGGTTTGGTAGGTTTCCCTAGGTGCCGGCTGACCTAGAGGCCAAAATCTACAGGTAGACACTTTGCAAAAAACACCTCTGTTTTCTTTCAAAAATTTGGATGTGTCCACGTTGCGCTTTGGGGCGTTTCCTGTCGCGGGCGCTAGGCCTACCCACACAAGTGAGGTATCATTTTTATCGGGAGACTTGGGGGAACGCTGGGTGGAAGGAAATTTGTAGCTCCTCTCAGATTCCAGAACTTCTGCCACAGAAATGTGAGGAACATGTGTTTTTTTAGCCAAATTTTGAGGTTTGCAAAGGATTCTGGGTAACAGGACCTGGTCCGAGCCCCACAAGTCACCCCATCTTGGATTCCCCTAGGTCTCTAGTTTGCAGAAATGCACAGGTTTGGTAGGTTTCCCTAGGTGCCGGCTGAGCTAGAGGCCAAAATCTACAGGTAGGCACTTTGCAAAAAACACCTCTGTTTTCTTTAAAAAAAATGGGATGTGTCCACGTTGCGCTCTGGGGCATTTCCTGTCGCGGGCGCTAGGCCTACCCACACAAGTGAGGTATCATTTTTATCGGGAGACTTGGGGGAACGCTGGGTGGAAGAAAATTTGTGGTTCCTCTCAGATTCCAGAACTTTCTGCCACAGCAATGTGAGGAACATGTGTTTTTTTAGCCAAATTTTGAGGTTTGCAAAGGATTCTGGGTAACAGAACCTGGTCCGAGCCCCACAAGTCACCCCATCTTGGATTCCCCTAGGTCTCTAGTTTTCAGAAATGCACAGGTTTGGTAGGTTTCCCTAGGTGCCGGCTGAGCTAGAGGCCAAAATCTACACGTAGGCACTTTGCAAAAAACACCTCTGTTTTCTTTCAAAAATGTGGATGTGTCCACGTTGCGCTTTGGGGCGTTTCCTGTCACGGGCGCTAGGCCTACCCACACAAGTGAGGTATCATTTTTATCGGGAGACTTGGGGGAATGCTGGGTGGAATGAAATTTGTGGCTCCTCTCAGATTCTAGAACTTTCTGCCACAGAAATGTGAGGAACATGTGTTTTTTTCGCCAAATATTGAGGTTTGCAAAGGATTCTGGGTAACAGAACCTGGTCCGAGCCCCACAAGTCACCGCATCTTGGATTCCCCTAGGTCTCTAGTTTGCAGAAATGCCTAGGTTTGGTAGGTTTCCCTAGGTGCCGGCTGACCTAGAGGCCAAAATCTACAGGTAGACACTTTGCAAAAAACACCTCTGTTTTCTTTAAAAAATTTGGATGTGTCCACGTTGCACTTTGGGGCGTTTCCTGTCGCGGGCGCTACGCCTAACCACACAAGTGAGATATCATTTTTATCGGGAGACTTGGGGGAACGCTGGGTGGAAGGAAATTTGTGGCTCCTCTCAGATTCCAGAACTTTCTGCAACAGAAATGTGAGGAAAATTTCTTTTTTTATCCAAATTTTGAGATTTGCAAAGGATTCTGGGTAACAGAACCTGGTCCGAGCCCCACAAGTCACCCCATCTTGGATTCCCCTAGGTCTCTAGTTTGCAGAAATGCACAGGTTTGGTAGGTTTCCCTAAGTGCCGGCGGAGCTAGAGGCCAAAATCTACAGGTAGGCACTTTGCAAAAAACACCTCTGTTTTCTTTCAAAAATTTGGATGTGTCCACTTTGCGCTTTGGGGCGTTTCCTGTCGCGGGCGCTAGGCCTACCCACACAAGTGAGGTATCATTTTTATCGGGAGACTTGGGGGAACGCTGGGTGGAAGGAAATGTGTGGTTCCTCTCAGATTCCAGAACTTTCTGCCACAGAAATGTGAGGAACATGTGTTTTTTTAGCCAAATTTTGAGGTTTGCAAAGGATTCTGGGTAACAGAACCTGGTCCGAGCCCCACAAGTCACCCCATCTTGGATTCCCCTAGGTCTCTAGTTTTCAGAAATGCACAGGTTTGGTAGGTTTCCCTAGGTGCCGGCTGAGCTAGAGGCCAAAATCTACAGGTAGGCACTTTGCAAAAAACACCTCTGTTTTCTTTAAAAAAAATGGGATGTGTCCACGTTGCGCTCTGGGGCATTTCCTGTCGCGGGCGCTAGGCCTACCCACACAAGTGAGGTATCATTTTTATCGGGAGACTTGGGGGAACGCTGTGTGGAAGGAAATTGTGGCTCCTCTCAGATTCAAGAACTTCCTGCCACAGCAATGTGAGGAACATGTGTTTTTTTGCCAAATTTTGAGGTTTGCAAAGGATTCTGGGTAACAGAACCTGGTCCGAGCCCCACAAGTCACCCCATCTTGGATTCCCCTAGGTCTCTAGTTTTCAGAAATGCACAGTTTTGGTAGGTTTCCCTAGGTGCCGGGTGAGCTAGAGGCCAAAATCTACAGGTAGGCACTTTGCAAAAAACACCTCTGTTTTCTTTCAAAAATTTGAATGTGTCCACGTTGCGCTTTGGGGCGTTTCCTGTCGCGGGCGCTAAGCCTACCCACACAAGTGAGGTATCATTTTTTTCGGGAGACTTGGGGGAACGCTGGGTGGAAGGAAATTTGTGGCTCCTCTCAGATTCCAGAACTTTCTGCCACAGAAATGTGAGGAACATGTGTTTTTTTAGCAAAATTTTGAGGTTTGCAAAGGATTCTGGGTAACAGAACCTGGTCCGAGCCCCACAAGTCACCCCATCTTGGATTTCCCTAGGTCTCTAGTTTTCAGAAATGCACAGGTTTGGTAGGTTTCCCTAGGTGCCGGTTGAGCTAGAGGCCAAAATCTACACGTAGGCACTTTGCAAAAAACACCTCTGTTTTCTTTCAAAAATGTGGATGTGTCCACGTTGCGCTTTGGGGCATTTCCTGTCACGGGCGCTAGGCCTACCCACACAAGTGAGGTATCATTTTTATCGGGAGACTTGGGGGAATGCTGGGTGGAATGAAATTTGTGGCTCCTCTCAGATTCTAGAACTTTCTGCCACAGAAATGTGAGGAACATGTGTTTTTTTAGCCAAATATTGAGGTTTGCAAAGGATTCTGGGTAACAGAACCTGGTCCGAGCCCCACAAGTCACCCCATCTTGGATTCCCCTAGGTCTCTAGTTTTCAGAAATGCACAGGTTTGGTAGGTTTCCCTAGGTGCCGGCTGAGCTAGAGGCCAAAATCTACAGGTAGGCACTTTGCAAAAAACACCTCTGTTTTCTTTAGAAAAAATTGGATGTGTCCACGTTGCGCTCTGGGGCATTTCCTGTCGCGGGCGCTAGGCCTACCCACACAAGTGAGGTATCATTTTTATCGGGAGACTTGGGGGAACGCTAGGTGGAAGGAAATTTGTGGCTCCTCTCAGATTCCAGAACTTCCTGCCACAGCAATGTGAGGAACATGTGTTTTTTTAGCCAAATTTTGAGGTTTGCAAAGGATTCTGGGTAGCAGAACCTGGTCCGAGCCCCACAAGTCACCCCATCTTGGATTCCCCTAGGTCTCTAGTTTACAGAAATGTACAGTTTTGGTAGGTTTCCCTAGGTGCCGGCTGAGCTAGAGGCCAAAATCTACAGGTAGGCACTTTGCAAAAAACACCTCTGTTTTCTTTCAAAAATTTGGATGTGTCCATGTTGCGCTTTGGGGCGTTTCCTGTCGCGGGCGCTAGGTCTACCCACACAAGTGAGGTATCATTTTTATCGGGAGACTTGGGGGAACGCTGGGTGGAAGGAAATTTGTGGCTCCTCTCAGATTCAAGAACTTTCTGCCACAGAAATGTGAGGAACATGTGTTTTTTTAGCCAAATTTTGAGGTTTGCAAAGGATTCTGGGTAACAGAACCTGGTCCGAGCCCCACAAGTCACCCCATCTTGGATTCCCCTAGGTCTCTAGTTTTCAGAAATGCACAGTTTTGGTAGGTTTCCCTAGGTGCCGGCTGAGCTAGAGGACAAAATCTACATGTAGGCACTTTGCAAAAAACACCTCTGTTTTCTTTCAAAAATGTGGATGTGTTCAGGTTGCGCTTTGGAGCGTTTCCTGTCGCGGGCGCTAAGCCTACCCACACAAGTGAGGTATCATTTTTATCGGGAGACTTGGGGGAACGCTGGGTGGAAAGAAATTTGTGGCTCCTCTCAGATTCCAGAACTTTCTGCCACAGAAATGTGAGGAACATGTGTTTTTTTAGCCAAATTTTGAGGTTTGCAAAGGATTCTGGGTAACAGAACCTGGTCCGAGCCCTACAAGTCACCCCATCTTGGATTCCCCTAGGTCTCTAGTTTGCAGAAATGCACAGGTTTGGTAGGTTTCCCTAGGTGCCGGCTGAGCTAGAGGCCAAAATCTACAGGTAGGCACTTTGCAAAAAACACCTCTGTTTTCTTTAAAAAAAATGGGATGTGTCCACGTTGCGCTCTGGGGCATTTCCTGTCGCGGGCGCTAGGCCTACCCACACAAGTGAGGTATCATTTTTATCGGGAGACTTGGGGGAATTCTGGGTGGAATGAAATTTGTGGCTCCTCTCAGATTCCAGAACTTTCTGCCACAGAAATGTGAGGAACATGTGTCTTTTTAGCCAAATTTTGAGGTTTGCAAAGGATTCTGGGTAACAGAACCTGGTCCGAGCCCCACAAGTCACCACATCTTGGATTCCCCTAGGTCTCTAGTTTGCAGAAATGCACAGGTTTGGTAGGTTTCCCTAGGTGCCGGCTGAGCTAGAGGCCAAAATCTACAGGTAGGCACTTTGCAAAAAACACCTCTGTTTTCTTTAAAAAAAATGGGATGTGTCCACGTTGCGCTCTGGGGCATTTCCTGTCGCGGGCGCTAGGCCTACCCACACAAGTGAGGTATCATTTTTATCGGGAGACTTGGGGGAACGCTGGGTGGAAGGACATTTGTAGCTCCTCTCAGATTCCAGAACTTCTGCCACAGAAATGTGAGGAACATGTGTTTTTTTAGCCAAATTTTGAGGTTTGCAAAGGATTCTGGGTAACAGGACCTGGTCCGAGCCCCACAAGTCACCCCATCTTGGATTCCCATAGGTCTCTAGTTTTCAGAAATGTACAGGTTTGGTAGGTTTCCCTAGGTGCCGGCTGACCTAGAGGCCAAAATCTACAGGTAGACACTTTGCAAAAAACACCTCTGTTTTCTTTCAAAAATTTGGATGTGTCCACGTTGCGCTTTGGGGCGTTTCCTGTCGCGGGCGCTAGGCCTACCCACACAAGTGAGGTATCATTTTTATCGGGAGACTTGGGGGAACGCTGGGTGGAAGGAAATTTGTAGCTCCTCTCAGATTCCAGAACTTCTGCCACAGAAATGTGAGGAACATGTGTTTTTTTAGCCAAATTTTGAGGTTTGCAAAGGATTCTGGGTAACAGGACCTGGTCCGAGCCCCACAAGTCACCCCATCTTGGATTCCCCTAGGTCTCTAGTTTGCAGAAATGCACAGGTTTGGTAGGTTTCCCTAGGTGCCGGCTGAGCTAGAGGCCAAAATCTACAGGTAGGCACTTTGCAAAAAACACCTCTGTTTTCTTTAAAAAAAATGGGATGTGTCCACGTTGCGCTCTGGGGCATTTCCTGTCGCGGGCGCTAGGCCTACCCACACAAGTGAGGTATCATTTTTATCGGGAGACTTGGGGGAACGCTGGGTGGAAGAAAATTTGTGGTTCCTCTCAGATTCCAGAACTTTCTGCCACAGCAATGTGAGGAACATGTGTTTTTTTAGCCAAATTTTGAGGTTTGCAAAGGATTCTGGGTAACAGAACCTGGTCCGAGCCCCACAAGTCACCCCATCTTGGATTCCCCTAGGTCTCTAGTTTTCAGAAATGCACAGGTTTGGTAGGTTTCCCTAGGTGCCGGCTGAGCTAGAGGCCAAAATCTACACGTAGGCACTTTGCAAAAAACACCTCTGTTTTCTTTCAAAAATGTGGATGTGTCCACGTTGCGCTTTGGGGCGTTTCCTGTCACGGGCGCTAGGCCTACCCACACAAGTGAGGTATCATTTTTATCGGGAGACTTGGGGGAATGCTGGGTGGAATGAAATTTGTGGCTCCTCTCAGATTCTAGAACTTTCTGCCACAGAAATGTGAGGAACATGTGTTTTTTTAGCCAAATATTGAGGTTTGCAAAGGATTCTGGGTAACAGAACCTGGTCCGAGCCCCACAAGTCACCGCATCTTGGATTCCCCTAGGTCTCTAGTTTGCAGAAATGCCTAGGTTTGGTAGGTTTCCCTAGGTGCCGGCTGACCTAGAGGCCAAAATCTACAGGTAGACACTTTGCAAAAAACACCTCTGTTTTCTTTCAAAAATTTGGATGTGTCCACGTTGCGCTTTGGGGCGTTTCCTGTCGCGGGCGCTACGCCTAACCACACAAGTGAGATATCATTTTTATCGGGAGACTTGGGGGAACGCTGGGTGGAAGGAAATTTGTGGCTCCTCTCAGATTCCAGAACTTTCTGCAACAGAAATGTGAGGAAAATGTCTTTTTTTATCCAAATTTTGAGATTTGCAAAGGATTCTGGGTAACAGAACCTGGTCCGAGCCCCACAAGTCACCCCATCTTGGATTCCCCTAGGTCTCTAGTTTGCAGAAATGCCTAGGTTTGGTAGGTTTCCCTAGGTGCCGGCTGAGCTAGAGGCCAAAATCTACAGGTAGGCACTTTGCAAAAAACACCTCTGTTTTCTTTAAAAAAAATGGGATGTGTCCACGTTGTGCTCTGGGGCATTTCCTGTCGCGGGCGCTAGGCCTACCCACACAAGTGAGGTATCATTTTTATCGGGAGACTTGGGGGAACGCTGGGTGGAAGGAAATTTGTGGCTCCTCTCAGATTCCAGAACTTGCCACAGCAATGTGAGGAACATGTGTTTTTTTAGCCAAATTTTGAGGTTTGCAAAGGATTCTGGGTAACAGAACCTGGTCCGAGCCCCACAAGTCACCGCATCTTGGATTCCCCTAGGTCTCTAGTTTGCAGAAATGCCTAGGTTTGGTAGGTTTCCCTAGGTGCCGGCTGAGCTAGAGGCCAAAATCCACAGGTAGGCACTTTGCAAAAAACACCTCTGTTTTCTTTAAAAAAAATGGGATGTGTCCACGTTGCGCTCTGGGGCATTTCCTGTCGCGGGCGCTAGGCCTACCCACACAAGTGAGGTATCATTTTTATCGGGAGACTTGGGGGAACGCTTGGTGGAAGGAAATTTGTGGCTCCTCTCAGATTCCAGAACTTCCTGCCACAGCAATGTGAGGAACATGTGTTTTTTTAGCCAAATTTTGAGGTTTGCAAAGGATTCTGGGTAGCAGAACCTGGTCCGAGCCCCACAAGTCATCCCATCTTGGATTCCCCTAGGTCTCTAGTTTACAGAAATGTACAGTTTTGGTAGGTTTCCCTAGGTGCCGGCTGAGCTAGAGGCCAAAATCTACAGGTAGGCACTTTGCAAAAAACACCTCTGTTTTCTTTCAAAAATTTGGATGTGTCCATGTTGCGCTTTGGGGCGTTTCCTGTCGCGGGCGCTAGGTCTACCCACACAAGTGAGGTATCATTTTTATCGGGAGACTTGGGGGAACGCTGGGTGGAAGGAAATTTGTGGCTCCTCTCAGATTCAAGAACTTTCTGCCACAGAAATGTGAGGAACATGTGTTTTTTTAGCCAAATTTTGAGGTTTGCAAAGGATTCTGGGTAACAGAACCTGGTCCGAGCCCCACAAGTCACCCCATCTTGGATCCCCCAGGTCTCTAGTTTTCAGAAATGCACAGTTTTGGTAGGTTTCCCTAGGTGCCGGCTGAGCTAGAGGACAAAATCTACATGTAGGCACTTTGCAAAAAACACCTCTGTTTTCTTTCAAAAATGTGGATGTGTTCACGTTGCGCTTTGGAGCGTTTCCTGTCGCGGGCGCTAAGCCTACCCACACAAGTGAGGTATCATTTTTATCGGGAGACTTGGGGGAACGCTGGGTGGAAAGAAATTTGTGGCTCCTCTCAGATTCCAGAACTTTCTGCCACAGAAATGTGAGGAACATGTGTTTTTTTAGCCAAATTTTGAGGTTTGCAAAGGATTCTGGGTAACAGAACCTGGTCCGAGCCCCACAAGTCACCCCATCTTGGATTCCCCTAGGTCTCTAGTTAGCAGAAATGCACAGGTTTGGTAGGTTTCCCTAGGTGCCGGCTGAGCTAGAGGCCAAAATCTACAGGTAGGCACTTTGCAAAAAACACCTCTGTTTTCTTTAAAAAAAATGGGATGTGTCCACGTTGCGCTCTGGGGCATTTCCTGTCGCGGGCGCTAGGCCTACCCACACAAGTGAGGTATCATTTTTATCGGGAGACTTGGGGGAATTCTGGGTGGAATGAAATTTGTGGCTCCTCTCAGATTCCAGAACTTTCTGCCACAGAAATGTGAGGAACATGTGTCTTTTTAGCCAAATTTTGAGGTTTGCAAAGGATTCTGGGTAACAGAACCTGGTCCGAGCCCCACAAGTCACCACATCTTGGATTCCCCTAGGTCTCTAGTTTGCAGAAATGCACAGGTTTGGTAGGTTTCCCTAGGTGCCGGCTGAGCTAGAGGCCAAAATCTACAGGTAGGCACTTTGCAAAAAACACCTCTGTTTTCTTAAAAAAAAATGGGATGTGTCCACGTTGCGCTCTGGGGCATTTCCTGTCGCGGGCGCTAGGCCTACCCACACAAGTGAGGTATCATTTTTATCGGGAGACTTGGGGGAACGCTGGGTGGAAGGAAATTTGTAGCTCCTCTCAGATTCCAGAACTTCTGCCACAGAAATGTGAGGAACATGTGTTTTTTTAGCCAAATTTTGAGGTTTGCAAAGGATTCTGGGTAACAGGACCTGGTCCGAGCCCCACAAGTCACCCCATCTTGGATTCCCATAGGTCTCTAGTTTTCAGAAATGCACAGGTTTGGTAGGTTTCCCTAGGTGCCGGCTGACCTAGAGGCCAAAATCTACAGGTAGACACTTTGCAAAAAACACCTCTGTTTTCTTTCAAAAATTTGGATGTGTCCACGTTGCGCTTTGGGGCGTTTCCTGTCGCGGGCGCTAGGCCTACACACACAAGTGAGGTATCATTTTTATCGGGAGACTTGGGGGAACGCTGGGTGGAAGGAAATTTGTAGCTCCTCTCAGATTCCAGAACTTCTGCCACAGAAATGTGAGGAACATGTGTTTTTTTAGCCAAATTTTGAGGTTTGCAAAGGATTCTGGGTAACAGGACCTGGTCCGAGCCCCACAAGTCACCCCATCTTGGATTCCCCTAGGTCTCTAGTTTGCAGAAATGCACAGGTTTGGTAGGTTTCCCTAGGTGCCGGCTGAGCTAGAGGCCAAAATCTACAGGTAGGCACTTTGCAAAAAACACCTCTGTTTTCTTTAAAAAAAATGGGATGTGTCCACGTTGCGCTCTGGGGCATTTCCTGTTGCGGGCGCTAGGCCTACCCACACAAGTGAGGTATCATTTTTATCGGGAGACTTGGGGGAACGCTGGGTGGAAGAAAATTTGTGGTTCCTCTCAGATTCCAGAACTTTCTGCCACAGCAATGTGAGGAACATGTGTTTTTTTAGCCAAATTTTGAGGTTTGCAAAGGATTCTGGGTAACAGAACCTGGTCCGAGCCCCACAAGTCACCGCATCTTGGATTCCCCTAGGTCTCTAGTTTGCAGAAATGCCTAGGTTTGGTAGGTTTCCCTAGGTGCCGGCTGAGCTAGAGGCCAAAATCCACAGGTAGGCACTTTGCAAAAAACACCTCTGTTTTCTTTAAAAAAAATGGGATGTGTCCACGTTGCGCTCTGGGGCATTTCCTGTCGCGGGCGCTAGGCCTACCCACACAAGTAAGGTATCATTTTTATCGGGAGACTTGGGGGAACGCTTGGTGGAAGGAAATTTGTGGCTCCTCTCAGATTCCAGAACTTCCTGCCACAGCAATGTGAGGAACATGTGTTTTTTTAGCCAAATTTTGAGGTTTGCAAAGGATTCTGGGTAGCAGAACCTGGTCCGAGCCCCACAAGTCACCCCATCTTGGATTCCCCTAGGTCTCTAGTTTACAGAAATGTACAGTTTTGGTAGGTTTCCCTAGGTGCCGGCTGAGCTAGAGGCCAAAATCTACATGTAGGCACTTTGCAAAAAACACCTCTGTTTTCTTTCAAAAATTTGGATGTGTCCATGTTGCGCTTTGGGGCGTTTCCTGTCGCGGGCGCTAGGTCTACCCACACAAGTGAGGTATCATTTTTATCGGGAGACTTGGGGGAACGCTGGGTGGAAGGAAATTTGTGGCTCCTCTCAGATTCAAGAACTTTCTGCCACAGAAATGTGAGGAACATGTGTTTTTTTAGCCAAATTTTGAGGTTTGCAAAGGATTCTGGGTAACAGAACCTGGTCCGAGCCCCACAAGTCACCCCATCTTGGATCCCCTAGGTCTCTAGTTTTCAGAAATGCACAGTTTTGGTAGGTTTCCCTAGGTGCCGGCTGAGCTAGAGGACAAAATCTACATGTAGGCACTTTGCAAAAAACACCTCTGTTTTCTTTCAAAAATGTGGATGTGTTCACGTTGCGCTTTGGAGCGTTTCCTGTCGCGGGCGCTAAGCCTACCCACACAAGTGAGGTATCATTTTTATCGGGAGACTTGGGGGAACGCTGGGTGGAAAGAAATTTGTGGCTCCTCTCAGATTCCAGAACTTTCTGCCACAGAAATGTGAGGAACATGTGTTTTTTTAGCCAAATTTTGAGGTTTGCAAAGGATTCTGGGTAACAGAACCTGGTCCGAGCCCCACAAGTCACCCCATCTTGGATTCCCCTAGGTCTCTAGTTAGCAGAAATGCACAGGTTTGGTAGGTTTCCCTAGGTGCCGGCTGAGCTAGAGGCCAAAATCTACAGGTAGGCACTTTGCAAAAAACACCTCTGTTTTCTTTAAAAAAAATGGGATGTGTCCACGTTGCGCTCTGGGGCATTTCCTGTCGCGGGCGCTAGGCCTACCCACACAAGTGAGGTATCATTTTTATCGGGAGACTTGGGGGAATTCTGGGTGGAATGAAATTTGTGGCTCCTCTCAGATTCCAGAACTTTCTGCCACAGAAATGTGAGGAACATGTGTCTTTTTAGCCAAATTTTGAGGTTTGCAAAGGATTCTGGGTAACAGAACCTGGTCCGAGCCCCACAAGTCACCACATCTTGGATTCCCCTAGGTCTCTAGTTTGCAGAAATGCACAGGTTTGGTAGGTTTCCCTAGGTGCCGGCTGAGCTAGAGGCCAAAATCTACAGGTAGGCACTTTGCAAAAAACACCTCTGTTTTCTTAAAAAAAAATGGGATGTGTCCACGTTGCGCTCTGGGGCATTTCCTGTCGCGGGCGCTAGGCCTACCCACACAAGTGAGGTATCATTTTTATCGGGAGACTTGGGGGAACGCTGGGTGGAAGGAAATTTGTAGCTCCTCTCAGATTCCAGAACTTCTGCCACAGAAATGTGAGGAACATGTGTTTTTTTAGCCAAATTTTGAGGTTTGCAAAGGATTCTGGGTAACAGGACCTGGTCCGAGCCCCACAAGTCACCCCATCTTGGATTCCCATAGGTCTCTAGTTTTCAGAAATGCACAGGTTTGGTAGGTTTCCCTAGGTGCCGGCTGACCTAGAGGCCAAAATCTACAGGTAGACACTTTGCAAAAAACACCTCTGTTTTCTTTCAAAAATTTGGATGTGTCCACGTTGCGCTTTGGGGCGTTTCCTGTCGCGGGCGCTAGGCCTACCCACACAAGTGAGGTATCATTTTTATCGGGAGACTTGGGGGAACGCTGGGTGGAAGGAAATTTGTAGCTCCTCTCAGATTCCAGAACTTCTGCCACAGAAATGTGAGGAACATGTGTTTTTTTAGCCAAATTTTGAGGTTTGCAAAGGATTCTGGGTAACAGGACCTGGTCCGAGCCCCACAAGTCACCCCATCTTGGATTCCCCTAGGTCTCTAGTTTGCAGAAATGCACAGGTTTGGTAGGTTTCCCTAGGTGCCGGCTGAGCTAGAGGCCAAAATCTACAGGTAGGCACTTTGCAAAAAACACCTCTGTTTTCTTTAAAAAAAATGGGATGTGTCCACGTTGCGCTCTGGGGCATTTCCTGTCGCGGGCGCTAGGCCTACCCACACAAGTGAGGTATCATTTTTATCGGGAGACTTGGGGGAACGCTGGGTGGAAGAAAATTTGTGGTTCCTCTCAGATTCCAGAACTTTCTGCCACAGCAATGTGAGGAACATGTGTTTTTTTAGCCAAATTTTGAGGTTTGCAAAGGATTCTGGGTAACAGAACCTGGTCCGAGCCCCACAAGTCACCGCATCTTGGATTCCCCTAGGTCTCTAGTTTGCAGAAATGCCTAGGTTTGGTAGGTTTCCCTAGGTGCCGGCTGAGCTAGAGGCCAAAATCCACAGGTAGGCACTTTGCAAAAAACACCTCTGTTTTCTTTAAAAAAAATGGGATGTGTCCACGTTGCGCTCTGGGGCATTTCCTGTCGCGGGCGCTAGGCCTACCCACACAAGTGAGGTATCATTTTTATCGGGAGACTTGGGGGAACGCTTGGTGGAAGGAAATTTGTGGCTCCTCTCAGATTCCAGAACTTCCTGCCACAGCAATGTGAGGAACATGTGTTTTTTTAGCCAAATTTTGAGGTTTGCAAAGGATTCTGGGTAGCAGAACCTGGTCCGAGCCCCACAAGTCACCCCATCTTGGATTCCCCTAGGTCTCTAGTTTACAGAAATGTACAGTTTTGGTAGGTTTCCCTAGGTGCCGGCTGAGCTAGAGGCCAAAATCTACAGGTAGGCACTTTGCAAAAAACACCTCTGTTTTCTTTCAAAAATTTGGATGTGTCCATGTTGCGCTTTGGGGCGTTTCCTGTCGCGGGCGCTAGGTCTACCCACACAAGTGAGGTATCATTTTTATCGGGAGACTTGGGGGAACGCTGGGTGGAAGGAAATTTGTGGCTCCTCTCAGATTCAAGAACTTTCTGCCACAGAAATGTGAGGAACATGTGTTTTTTTAGCCAAATTTTGAGGTTTGCAAAGGATTCTGGGTAACAGAACCTGGTCCGAGCCCCACAAGTCACCCCATCTTGGATCCCCTAGGTCTCTAGTTTTCAGAAATGCACAGTTTTGGTAGGTTTCCCTAGGTGCCGGCTGAGCTAGAGGACAAAATCTACATGTAGGCACTTTGCAAAAAACACCTCTGTTTTCTTTCAAAAATGTGGATGTGTTCACGTTGCGCTTTGGAGCGTTTCCTGTCGCGGGCGCTAAGCCTACCCACACAAGTGAGGTATCATTTTTATCGGGAGACTTGGGGGAACGCTGGGTGGAAAGAAATTTGTGGCTCCTCTCAGATTCCAGAACTTTCTGCCACAGAAATGTGAGGAACATGTGTTTTTTTAGCCAAATTTTGAGGTTTGCAAAGGATTCTGGGTAACAGAACCTGGTCCGAGCCCCACAAGTCACCCCATCTTGGATTCCCCTAGGTCTCTAGTTAGCAGAAATGCACAGGTTTGGTAGGTTTCCCTAGGTGCCGGCTGAGCTAGAGGCCAAAATCTACAGGTAGGCACTTTGCAAAAAACACCTCTGTTTTCTTTAAAAAAAATGGGATGTGTCCACGTTGCGCTCTGGGGCATTTCCTGTTGCGGGCGCTAGGCCTACCCACACAAGTGAGGTATCATTTTTATCGGGAGACTTGGGGGAATTCTGGGTGGAATGAAATTTGTGGCTCCTCTCAGATTCCAGAACTTTCTGCCACAGAAATGTGAGGAACATGTGTCTTTTTAGCCAAATTTTGAGGTTTGCAAAGGATTCTGGGTAACAGAACCTGGTCCGAGCCCCACAAGTCACCACATCTTGGATTCCCCTAGGTCTCTAGTTTGCAGAAATGCACAGGTTTGGTAGGTTTCCCTAGGTGCCGGCTGAGCTAGAGGCCAAAATCTACAGGTAGGCACTTTGCAAAAAACACCTCTGTTTTCTTTAAAAAAAATGGGATGTGTCCACGTTGCGCTCTGGGGCATTTCCTGTCGCGGGCGCTAGGCCTACCCACACAAGTGAGGTATCATTTTTATCGGGAGACTTGGGGGAACGCTGGGTGGAAGGAAATTTGTAGCTCCTCTCAGATTCCACAACTTCTGCCACAGAAATGTGAGGAACATGTGTTTTTTTAGCCAAATTTTGAGGTTTGCAAAGGATTCTGGGTAACAGGACCTGGTCCGAGCCCCACAAGTCACCCCATCTTGGATTCCCATAGGTCTCTAGTTTTCAGAAATGCACAGGTTTGGTAGGTTTCCCTAGGTGCCGGCTGACCTAGAGGCCAAAATCTACAGGTAGACACTTTGCAAAAAACACCTCTGTTTTCTTTCAAAAATTTGGATGTGTCCACGTTGCGCTTTGGGGCGTTTCCTGTCGCGGGCGCTAGGCCTACCCACACAAGTGAGGTATCATTTTTATCGGGAGACTTGGGGGAACGCTGGGTGGAAGGAAATTTGTAGCTCCTCTCAGATTCCAGAACTTCTGCCACAGAAATGTGAGGAACATGTGTTTTTTTAGCCAAATTTTGAGGTTTGCAAAGGATTCTGGGTAACAGGACCTGGTCCGAGCCCCACAAGTCACCCCATCTTGGATTCCCCTAGGTCTCTAGTTTGCAGAAATGCACAGGTTTGGTAGGTTTCCCTAGGTGCCGGCTGAGCTAGAGGCCAAAATCTACAGGTAGGCACTTTGCAAAAAACACCTCTCTTTTCTTTAAAAAAAATGGGATGTGTCCACGTTGCGCTCTGGGGCATTTCCTGTCGCGGGCGCTAGGCCTACCCACACAAGTGAGGTATCATTTTTATCGGGAGACTTGGGGGAACGCTGGGTGGAAGAAAATTTGTGGTTCCTCTCAGATTCCAGAACTTTCTGCCACAGCAATGTGAGGAACATGTGTTTTTTTAGCCAAATTTTGAGGTTTGCAAAGGATTCTAGGTAACAGAACCTGGTCCGAGCCCCACAAGTCACCCCATCTTGGATTCCCCTAGGTCTCTAGTTTTCAGAAATGCACAGGTTTGGTAGGTTTCCCTAGGTGCCGGCTGAGCTAGAGGCCAAAATCTACACGTAGGCACTTTGCAAAAAACACCTCTGTTTTCTTTCAAAAATGTGGATGTGTCCACGTTGCGCTTTGGGGCGTTTCCTGTCACGGGCGCTAGGCCTACCCACACAAGTGAGGTATCATTTTTATCGGGAGACTTGGGGGAATGCTGGGTGGAATGAAATTTGTGGCTCCTCTCAGATTCTAGAACTTTCTGCCACAGAAATGTGAGGAACATGTGTTTTTTTAGCCAAATATTGAGGTTTGCAAAGGATTCTGGGTAACAGAACCTGGTCCGAGCCCCACAAGTCACCGCATCTTGGATTCCCCTAGGTCTCTAGTTTGCAGAAATGCCTAGGTTTGGTAGGTTTCCCTAGGTGCCGGCTGACCTAGAGGCCAAAATCTACAGGTAGACACTTTGCAAAAAACACCTCTGTTTTCTTTCAAAAATTTGGATGTGTCCACGTTGCGCTTTGGGGCGTTTCCTGTCGCGGGCGCTACGCCTAACCACACAAGTGAGATATCATTTTTATCGGGAGACTTGGGGGAACGCTGGGTGGAAGGAAATTTGTGGCTCCTCTCAGATTCCAGAACTTTCTGCAACAGAAATGTGAGGAAAATGTCTTTTTTTATCCAAATTTTTAGATTTGCAAAGGATTCTGGGTAACAGAACCTGGTCCGAGCCCCACAAGTCACCCCATCTTGGATTCCCCTAGGTCTCTAGTTTGCAGAAATGCCTAGGTTTGGTAGGTTTCCCTAGGTGCCGGCTGAGCTAGAGGCCAAAATCTACAGGTAGGCACTTTGCAAAAAACACCTCTGTTTTCTTTAAAAAAAATGGGATGTGTCCACGTTGTGCTCTGGGGCATTTCCTGTCGCGGGCGCTAGGCCTACCCACACAAGTGAGGTATCATTTTTATCGGGAGACTTGGGGGAACGCTGGGTGGAAGTAAATTTGTGGCTCCTCTCAGATTCCAGAACTTGCCACAGCAATGTGAGGAACATGTGTTTTTTTAGCCAAATTTTGAGGTTTGCAAAGGATTCTGGGTAACAGAACCTGGTCCGAGCCCCACAAGTCACCGCATCTTGGATTCCCCTAGGTCTCTAGTTTGCAGAAATGCCTAGGTTTGGTAGGTTTCCCTAGGTGCCGGCTGAGCTAGAGGCCAAAATCCACAGGTAGGCACTTTGCAAAAAACACCTCTGTTTTCTTTAAAAAAAATGGGATGTGTCCACGTTGCGCTCTGGGGCATTTCCTGTCGCGGGCGCTAGGCCTACCCACACAAGTGAGATATCATTTTTATCGGGAGACTTGGTGGAACGCTGGGTGGAAGGAAATTTGTGGCTCCTCTCAGATTCCAGAACTTTCTGCGACAGAAATGTGAGGAACATGTGTTTTTTTTGCCAAATTTTGAGGTTTGAAAAGGATTCTGGGTAACAGAAACTGGTCCGAGCCCAACAAGTCACCCCATCTTGGATTCCCCTAGGTCTCTAGTTTTCAGAAATGCACAGGTTTGGTAGGTTTCCCTAGGTGCCGGCTGACCTAGAGGCCAAAATCTACAGGTAGACACTTTGCAAAAAACACCTCTGTTTTCTTTAAAAAATTTGGATGTGTCCACGTTGCGCTTTGGGGCGTTTCCTGTCGCGGGCGCTAGGCCTACCCACACAAGTGAGGTATCATTTTTATCGGGAGACTTGGGGGAAAGCTGGGTGGAAGGAAATTTGTAGCTCCTCTCAGATTCCAGAACTTTCTGCCACAGAAATGTGAGGAACATGTGTTTTTTTAGCCAAATTTTGAGGTTTGCAAAGGATTCTGGGTAACAGAACCTGGTCCGAGCCCCACAAGTCACCCCATCTTGGATTCCCCTAGGTCTCTAGTTTTCAGAAATGCACAGTTTTGGTAGGTTTCCCTAGGTGCCGGCTGAGCTAGAGGACAAAATCTACAGGTAGGCACTTTGCAAAAAACACCTCTGTTTTCTTTCAAAAATGTGGATGTGTTCACGTTGCGCTTTGGAGCGTTTCCTGTCGCGGGCGCTAGGCCTACCCACACAAGTGAGGTATCATTTTTATCGGGAGACTTGGGGGAACGCTGGGTGGAAAGAAATTTGTGGCTCCTCTCAGATTCCAGAACTTTCTGCCACAGAAATGTGAGGAACATGTGTTTTTTTAGCCAAATTTTGAGGTTTGCAAAGGATTCTGGGTAACAGAACCTGGTCCGAGCCCCACAAGTCACCCCATCTTGGATTCCCCTAGGTCTCTAGTTTGCAGAAATGCACAGGTTTGGTAGGTTTCCCTAGGTGCCGGCTGAGCTAGAGGCCAAAATCTACAGGTAGGCACTTTGCAAAAAACACCTCTGTTTTCTTTAAAAAAAATGGGATGTGTCCACGTTGCGCTCTGGGGCATTTCCTGTCGCGGGCGCTAGGCCTACCCACACAAGTGAGGTATCATTTTTATCGGGAGACTTGGGGGAATTCTGGGTGGAATGAAATTTGTGGCTCCTCTCAGATTCCAGAACTTTCTGCCACAGAAATGTGAGGAACATGTGTCTTTTTAGCCAAATTTTGAGGTTTGCAAAGGATTCTGGGTAACAGAACCTGGTCCGAGCCCCACAAGTCACCACATCTTGGATTCCCCTAGGTCTCTAGTTTGCAGAAATGCACAGGTTTGGTAGGTTTCCCTAGGTGCCGGCTGAGCTAGAGGCCAAAATCTACAGGTAGGCACTTTGCAAAAAACATCTCTGTTTTCTTTAAAAAAAATGGGATGTGTCCACGTTGCGCTCTGGGGCATTTCCTGTCGCGGGCGCTAGGCCTACCCACACAAGTGAGGTATCATTTTTATCGGGAGACTTGGGGGAACGCTGGGTGGAAGGAAATTTGTAGCTCCTCTCAGATTCCAGAACTTCTGCCACAGAAATGTGAGGAACATGTGTTTTTTTAGCCAAATTTTGAGGTTTGCAAAGGATTCTGGGTAACAGGACCTGGTCCGAGCCCCACAAGTCACCCCATCTTGGATTCCCCTAGGTCTCTAGTTTTCAGAAATGCACAGGTTTGGTAGGTTTCCCTAGGTGCCGGCTGACCTAGAGGCCAAAATCTACAGGTAGACACTTTGCAAAAAACACCTCTGTTTTCTTTCAAAAATTTGGATGTGTCCACGTTGCGCTTTGGGGCGTTTCCTGTCGCGGGCGCTAGGCCTACCCACACAAGTGAGGTATCATTTTTATCGGGAGACTTGGGGGAACGCTGGGTGGAAGGAAATTTGTAGCTCCTCTCAGATTCCAGAACTTCTGCCACAGAAATGTGAGGAACATGTGTTTTTTTAGCCAAATTTTGAGGTTTGCAAAGGATTCTGGGTAACAGGACCTGGTCCGAGCCCCACAAGTCACCCCATCTTGGATTCCCCTAGGTCTCTAGTTTGCAGAAATGCACAGGTTTGGTAGGTTTCCCTAGGTGCCGGCTGAGCTAGAGGCCAAAATCTACAGGTAGGCACTTTGCAAAAAACACCTCTGTTTTCTTTAAAAAAAATGGGATGTGTCCACGTTGCGCTCTGGGGCATTTCCTGTCGCGGGCGCTAGGCCTACCCACACAAGTGAGGTATCATTTTTATCGGGAGACTTGGGGGAACGCTGGGTGGAAGAAAATTTGTGGTTCCTCTCAGATTCCAGAACTTTCTGCCACAGCAATGTGAGGAACATGTGTTTTTTTAGCCAAATTTTGAGATTTGCAAAGGATTCTGGGTAACAGAACCTGGTCCGAGCCCCACAAGTGACCCCATCTTGGATTCCCCTAGGTCTCTAGTTTTCAGAAATGCACAGGTTTGGTAGGTTTCCCTAGGTGCCGGCTGAGCTAGAGGCCAAAATCTACACGTAGGCACTTTGCAAAAAACACCTCTGTTTTCTTTCAAAAATGTGGATGTGTCCACGTTGCGCTTTGGGGCGTTTCCTGTCACGGGCGCTAGGCCTACCCACACAAGTGAGGTATCATTTTTATCGGGAGACTTGGGGGAATGCTGGGTGGAATGAAATTTGTGGCTCCTCTCAGATTCTAGAACTTTCTGCCACAGAAATGTGAGGAACATGTGTTTTTTTAGCCAAATATTGAGGTTTGCAAAGGATTCTGGGTAACAGAACCTGGTCCGAGCCCCACAAGTCACCCCATCTTGGATTCCCCTAGGTCTCTAGTTTTCAGAAATGCACAGGTTTGGTAGGTTCCCTAGGTGCCGGCTGAGCTAGAGGCCAAAACCTACAGGTAGGCACTTTGCAAAAAACACCTCTGTTTTCTTTAGAAAAAATTGGATGTGTCCAAGTTGCGCTCTGGGGCATTTCCTGTCGCGGGCGCTAGGCCTACCCACACAAGTGAGGTATCATTTTTATCGGGAGACTTGGGGGAACGCTTGGTGGAAGGAAATTTGTGGCTCCTCTCAGATTCCAGAACTTCCTGCCACAGCAATGTGAGGAACATGTGTTTTTTTAGCCAAATTTTGAGGTTTGCAAAGGATTCTGGGTAGCAGAACCTGGTCCGAGCCCCACAAGTCACCCCATCTTGGATTCCCCTAGGTCTCTAGTTTACAGAAATGTACAGTTTTGGTAGGTTTCCCTAGGTGCCGGCTGAGCTAGAGGCCAAAATCTACAGGTAGGCACTTTGCAAAAAACACCTCTGTTTTCTTTCAAAAATTTGGATGTGTCCATGTTGCGCTTTGGGGCGTTTCCTGTCGCGGGCGCTAGGTCTACCCACACAAGTGAGGTATCATTTTTATCGGGAGACTTGGGGGAACGCTGGGTGGAAGGAAATTTGTGGCTCCTCTCAGATTCCAGAACTTTCTGCCACAGAAATGTGAGGAACATGTGTTTTTTTAGCCAAATTTTGAGGTTTGCAAAGGATTCTGGGTAACAGAACCTGGTCCGAGCCCCACAAGTCACCCC
The DNA here is from genome assembly GCF_031143425.1 of Pleurodeles waltl. Taxonomy (NCBI): domain Eukaryota; kingdom Metazoa; phylum Chordata; class Amphibia; order Caudata; family Salamandridae; genus Pleurodeles; species Pleurodeles waltl. The sequence goes on from NC_090447.1 coordinate 1,057,766,423, forward strand.
ATCTTGGATTCCCCTAGGTCTCTAGTTTTCAGAAATGCACAGTTTTGGTAGGTTTCCCTAGGTGCCGGCTGAGCTAGAGGACAAAATCTACAGGTAGGCACTTTGCAAAAAACACCTCTGTTTTCTTTCAAAAATGTGGATGTGTTCACGTTGCGCTTTGGAGCGTTTCCTGTCGCGGGCGCTAGGCCTACCCACACAAGTGAGGTATCATTTTTATCGGGAGACTTGGGGGAACGCTGGGTGGAAAGAAATTTGTGGCTCCTCTCAGATTCCAGAACTTTCTGCCACAGAAATGTGAGGAACATGTGTTTTTTTAGCCACATTTTGAGGTTTGCAAAGGATTCTGGGTAACAGTACCTGGCCGAGCCCCACAAGTTACCCCATCTTGGATTCCCCTAGGTCTCTAGTTTTCAGAAATGCACAGCTTTGGTAGGTTTCCCTAGATGCCGGCTGAGCTAGAGGCCAAAATCTACAGGTAGGCACTTTGCAAAAAACACCTCTGTTTTCTTTAAAAAAAATGGGATGTGTCCACGTTGCGCTCTGGGGCATTTCCTGTTGCGGGCGCTAGGCCTACCCACACAAGTGAGGTATCATTTTTATCGGGAGACTTGGGGGAATTCTGGGTGGAATGAAATTTGTGGCTCCTCTCAGATTCCAGAACTTTCTGCCACAGAAATGTGAGGAACATGTGTCTTTTTAGCCAAATTTTGAGGTTTGCAAAGGATTCTGGGTAACAGAACCTGGTCCGAGCCCCACAAGTCACCACATCTTGGATTCCCCTAGGTCTCTAGTTTGCAGAAATGCACAGGTTTGGTAGGTTTCCCTAGGTGCCGGCTGAGCTAGAGGCCAAAATCTACAGGTAGGCACTTTGCAAAAAACACCTCTGTTTTCTTTAAAAAAAATGGGATGTGTCCACGTTGCGCTCTGGGGCATTTCCTGTCGCGGGCGCTAGGCCTACCCACACAAGTGAGGTATCATTTTTATCGGGAGACTTGGGGGAACGCTGGGTGGAAGGAAATTTGTAGCTCCTCTCAGATTCCACAACTTCTGCCACAGAAATGTGAGGAACATGTGTTTTTTTAGCCAAATTTTGAGGTTTGCAAAGGATTCTGGGTAACAGGACCTGGTCCGAGCCCCACAAGTCACCCCATCTTGGATTCCCATAGGTCTCTAGTTTTCAGAAATGCACAGGTTTGGTAGGTTTCCCTAGGTGCCGGCTGACCTAGAGGCCAAAATCTACAGGTAGACACTTTGCAAAAAACACCTCTGTTTTCTTTCAAAAATTTGGATGTGTCCACGTTGCGCTTTGGGGCGTTTCCTGTCGCGGGCGCTAGGCCTACCCACACAAGTGAGGTATCATTTTTATCGGGAGACTTGGGGGAACGCTGGGTGGAAGGAAATTTGTAGCTCCTCTCAGATTCCAGAACTTCTGCCACAGAAATGTGAGGAACATGTGTTTTTTTAGCCAAATTTTGAGGTTTGCAAAGGATTCTGGGTAACAGGACCTGGTCCGAGCCCCACAAGTCACCCCATCTTGGATTCCCCTAGGTCTCTAGTTTGCAGAAATGCACAGGTTTGGTAGGTTTCCCTAGGTGCCGGCTGAGCTAGAGGCCAAAATCTACAGGTAGGCACTTTGCAAAAAACACCTCTCTTTTCTTTAAAAAAAATGGGATGTGTCCACGTTGCGCTCTGGGGCATTTCCTGTCGCGGGCGCTAGGCCTACCCACACAAGTGAGGTATCATTTTTATCGGGAGACTTGGGGGAACGCTGGGTGGAAGAAAATTTGTGGTTCCTCTCAGATTCCAGAACTTTCTGCCACAGCAATGTGAGGAACATGTGTTTTTTTAGCCAAATTTTGAGGTTTGCAAAGGATTCTAGGTAACAGAACCTGGTCCGAGCCCCACAAGTCACCCCATCTTGGATTCCCCTAGGTCTCTAGTTTTCAGAAATGCACAGGTTTGGTAGGTTTCCCTAGGTGCCGGCTGAGCTAGAGGCCAAAATCTACACGTAGGCACTTTGCAAAAAACACCTCTGTTTTCTTTCAAAAATGTGGATGTGTCCACGTTGCGCTTTGGGGCGTTTCCTGTCACGGGCGCTAGGCCTACCCACACAAGTGAGGTATCATTTTTATCGGGAGACTTGGGGGAATGCTGGGTGGAATGAAATTTGTGGCTCCTCTCAGATTCTAGAACTTTCTGCCACAGAAATGTGAGGAACATGTGTTTTTTTAGCCAAATATTGAGGTTTGCAAAGGATTCTGGGTAACAGAACCTGGTCCGAGCCCCACAAGTCACCGCATCTTGGATTCCCCTAGGTCTCTAGTTTGCAGAAATGCCTAGGTTTGGTAGGTTTCCCTAGGTGCCGGCTGACCTAGAGGCCAAAATCTACAGGTAGACACTTTGCAAAAAACACCTCTGTTTTCTTTCAAAAATTTGGATGTGTCCACGTTGCGCTTTGGGGCGTTTCCTGTCGCGGGCGCTACGCCTAACCACACAAGTGAGATATCATTTTTATCGGGAGACTTGGGGGAACGCTGGGTGGAAGGAAATTTGTGGCTCCTCTCAGATTCCAGAACTTTCTGCAACAGAAATGTGAGGAAAATGTCTTTTTTTATCCAAATTTTTAGATTTGCAAAGGATTCTGGGTAACAGAACCTGGTCCGAGCCCCACAAGTCACCCCATCTTGGATTCCCCTAGGTCTCTAGTTTGCAGAAATGCCTAGGTTTGGTAGGTTTCCCTAGGTGCCGGCTGAGCTAGAGGCCAAAATCTACAGGTAGGCACTTTGCAAAAAACACCTCTGTTTTCTTTAAAAAAAATGGGATGTGTCCACGTTGTGCTCTGGGGCATTTCCTGTCGCGGGCGCTAGGCCTACCCACACAAGTGAGGTATCATTTTTATCGGGAGACTTGGGGGAACGCTGGGTGGAAGTAAATTTGTGGCTCCTCTCAGATTCCAGAACTTGCCACAGCAATGTGAGGAACATGTGTTTTTTTAGCCAAATTTTGAGGTTTGCAAAGGATTCTGGGTAACAGAACCTGGTCCGAGCCCCACAAGTCACCGCATCTTGGATTCCCCTAGGTCTCTAGTTTGCAGAAATGCCTAGGTTTGGTAGGTTTCCCTAGGTGCCGGCTGAGCTAGAGGCCAAAATCCACAGGTAGGCACTTTGCAAAAAACACCTCTGTTTTCTTTAAAAAAAATGGGATGTGTCCACGTTGCGCTCTGGGGCATTTCCTGTCGCGGGCGCTAGGCCTACCCACACAAGTGAGATATCATTTTTATCGGGAGACTTGGTGGAACGCTGGGTGGAAGGAAATTTGTGGCTCCTCTCAGATTCCAGAACTTTCTGCGACAGAAATGTGAGGAACATGTGTTTTTTTTGCCAAATTTTGAGGTTTGAAAAGGATTCTGGGTAACAGAAACTGGTCCGAGCCCAACAAGTCACCCCATCTTGGATTCCCCTAGGTCTCTAGTTTTCAGAAATGCACAGGTTTGGTAGGTTTCCCTAGGTGCCGGCTGACCTAGAGGCCAAAATCTACAGGTAGACACTTTGCAAAAAACACCTCTGTTTTCTTTAAAAAATTTGGATGTGTCCACGTTGCGCTTTGGGGCGTTTCCTGTCGCGGGCGCTAGGCCTACCCACACAAGTGAGGTATCATTTTTATCGGGAGACTTGGGGGAAAGCTGGGTGGAAGGAAATTTGTAGCTCCTCTCAGATTCCAGAACTTTCTGCCACAGAAATGTGAGGAACATGTGTTTTTTTAGCCAAATTTTGAGGTTTGCAAAGGATTCTGGGTAACAGAACCTGGTCCGAGCCCCACAAGTCACCCCATCTTGGATTCCCCTAGGTCTCTAGTTTTCAGAAATGCACAGTTTTGGTAGGTTTCCCTAGGTGCCGGCTGAGCTAGAGGACAAAATCTACAGGTAGGCACTTTGCAAAAAACACCTCTGTTTTCTTTCAAAAATGTGGATGTGTTCACGTTGCGCTTTGGAGCGTTTCCTGTCGCGGGCGCTAGGCCTACCCACACAAGTGAGGTATCATTTTTATCGGGAGACTTGGGGGAACGCTGGGTGGAAAGAAATTTGTGGCTCCTCTCAGATTCCAGAACTTTCTGCCACAGAAATGTGAGGAACATGTGTTTTTTTAGCCAAATTTTGAGGTTTGCAAAGGATTCTGGGTAACAGAACCTGGTCCGAGCCCCACAAGTCACCCCATCTTGGATTCCCCTAGGTCTCTAGTTTGCAGAAATGCACAGGTTTGGTAGGTTTCCCTAGGTGCCGGCTGAGCTAGAGGCCAAAATCTACAGGTAGGCACTTTGCAAAAAACACCTCTGTTTTCTTTAAAAAAAATGGGATGTGTCCACGTTGCGCTCTGGGGCATTTCCTGTCGCGGGCGCTAGGCCTACCCACACAAGTGAGGTATCATTTTTATCGGGAGACTTGGGGGAATTCTGGGTGGAATGAAATTTGTGGCTCCTCTCAGATTCCAGAACTTTCTGCCACAGAAATGTGAGGAACATGTGTCTTTTTAGCCAAATTTTGAGGTTTGCAAAGGATTCTGGGTAACAGAACCTGGTCCGAGCCCCACAAGTCACCACATCTTGGATTCCCCTAGGTCTCTAGTTTGCAGAAATGCACAGGTTTGGTAGGTTTCCCTAGGTGCCGGCTGAGCTAGAGGCCAAAATCTACAGGTAGGCACTTTGCAAAAAACATCTCTGTTTTCTTTAAAAAAAATGGGATGTGTCCACGTTGCGCTCTGGGGCATTTCCTGTCGCGGGCGCTAGGCCTACCCACACAAGTGAGGTATCATTTTTATCGGGAGACTTGGGGGAACGCTGGGTGGAAGGAAATTTGTAGCTCCTCTCAGATTCCAGAACTTCTGCCACAGAAATGTGAGGAACATGTGTTTTTTTAGCCAAATTTTGAGGTTTGCAAAGGATTCTGGGTAACAGGACCTGGTCCGAGCCCCACAAGTCACCCCATCTTGGATTCCCCTAGGTCTCTAGTTTTCAGAAATGCACAGGTTTGGTAGGTTTCCCTAGGTGCCGGCTGACCTAGAGGCCAAAATCTACAGGTAGACACTTTGCAAAAAACACCTCTGTTTTCTTTCAAAAATTTGGATGTGTCCACGTTGCGCTTTGGGGCGTTTCCTGTCGCGGGCGCTAGGCCTACCCACACAAGTGAGGTATCATTTTTATCGGGAGACTTGGGGGAACGCTGGGTGGAAGGAAATTTGTAGCTCCTCTCAGATTCCAGAACTTCTGCCACAGAAATGTGAGGAACATGTGTTTTTTTAGCCAAATTTTGAGGTTTGCAAAGGATTCTGGGTAACAGGACCTGGTCCGAGCCCCACAAGTCACCCCATCTTGGATTCCCCTAGGTCTCTAGTTTGCAGAAATGCACAGGTTTGGTAGGTTTCCCTAGGTGCCGGCTGAGCTAGAGGCCAAAATCTACAGGTAGGCACTTTGCAAAAAACACCTCTGTTTTCTTTAAAAAAAATGGGATGTGTCCACGTTGCGCTCTGGGGCATTTCCTGTCGCGGGCGCTAGGCCTACCCACACAAGTGAGGTATCATTTTTATCGGGAGACTTGGGGGAACGCTGGGTGGAAGAAAATTTGTGGTTCCTCTCAGATTCCAGAACTTTCTGCCACAGCAATGTGAGGAACATGTGTTTTTTTAGCCAAATTTTGAGATTTGCAAAGGATTCTGGGTAACAGAACCTGGTCCGAGCCCCACAAGTGACCCCATCTTGGATTCCCCTAGGTCTCTAGTTTTCAGAAATGCACAGGTTTGGTAGGTTTCCCTAGGTGCCGGCTGAGCTAGAGGCCAAAATCTACACGTAGGCACTTTGCAAAAAACACCTCTGTTTTCTTTCAAAAATGTGGATGTGTCCACGTTGCGCTTTGGGGCGTTTCCTGTCACGGGCGCTAGGCCTACCCACACAAGTGAGGTATCATTTTTATCGGGAGACTTGGGGGAATGCTGGGTGGAATGAAATTTGTGGCTCCTCTCAGATTCTAGAACTTTCTGCCACAGAAATGTGAGGAACATGTGTTTTTTTAGCCAAATATTGAGGTTTGCAAAGGATTCTGGGTAACAGAACCTGGTCCGAGCCCCACAAGTCACCCCATCTTGGATTCCCCTAGGTCTCTAGTTTTCAGAAATGCACAGGTTTGGTAGGTTCCCTAGGTGCCGGCTGAGCTAGAGGCCAAAACCTACAGGTAGGCACTTTGCAAAAAACACCTCTGTTTTCTTTAGAAAAAATTGGATGTGTCCAAGTTGCGCTCTGGGGCATTTCCTGTCGCGGGCGCTAGGCCTACCCACACAAGTGAGGTATCATTTTTATCGGGAGACTTGGGGGAACGCTTGGTGGAAGGAAATTTGTGGCTCCTCTCAGATTCCAGAACTTCCTGCCACAGCAATGTGAGGAACATGTGTTTTTTTAGCCAAATTTTGAGGTTTGCAAAGGATTCTGGGTAGCAGAACCTGGTCCGAGCCCCACAAGTCACCCCATCTTGGATTCCCCTAGGTCTCTAGTTTACAGAAATGTACAGTTTTGGTAGGTTTCCCTAGGTGCCGGCTGAGCTAGAGGCCAAAATCTACAGGTAGGCACTTTGCAAAAAACACCTCTGTTTTCTTTCAAAAATTTGGATGTGTCCATGTTGCGCTTTGGGGCGTTTCCTGTCGCGGGCGCTAGGTCTACCCACACAAGTGAGGTATCATTTTTATCGGGAGACTTGGGGGAACGCTGGGTGGAAGGAAATTTGTGGCTCCTCTCAGATTCCAGAACTTTCTGCCACAGAAATGTGAGGAACATGTGTTTTTTTAGCCAAATTTTGAGGTTTGCAAAGGATTCTGGGTAACAGAACCTGGTCCGAGCCCCACAAGTCACCCCATCTTGGATTCCCCTAGGTCTCTAGTTTTCAGAAATGCACAGTTTTGGTAGGTTTCCCTAGGTGCCGGCTGAGCTAGAGGACAAAATCTACAGGTAGGCACTTTGCAAAAAACACCTCTGTTTTCTTTCAAAAATGTGGATGTGTTCACGTTGCGCTTTGGAGCGTTTCCTGTCGCGGGCGCTAGGCCTACCCACACAAGTGAGGTATCATTTTTATCGGGAGACTTGGGGGAACGCTGGGTGGAAAGAAATTTGTGGCTCCTCTCAGATTCCAGAACTTTCTGCCACAGAAATGTGAGGAACATGTGTTTTTTTAGCCACATTTTGAGGTTTGCAAAGGATTCTGGGTAACAGTACCTGGCCGAGCCCCACAAGTTACCCCATCTTGGATTCCCCTAGGTCTCTAGTTTTCAGAAATGCACAGCTTTGGTAGGTTTCCCTAGATGCCGGCTGAGCTAGAGGCCAAAATCTACAGGTAGGCACTTTGCAAAAAACACCTCTGTTTTCTTTAAAAAAAATGGGATGTGTCCACGTTGCGCTCTGGGGCATTTCCTGTCGCGGGCGCTAGGCCTACCCACACAAGTGAGGTATCATTTTTATCGGGAGACTTGGGGGAATTCTGGGTGGAATGAAATTTGTGGCTCCTCTCAGATTCCAGAACTTTCTGCCACAGAAATGTGAGGAACATGTGTTTTTTTAGCCAAATTTTGAGGTTTGCAAAGGATTCTGGGTAACAGAACCTGGTCCGAGCCCCACAAGTCACCCCATCTTGGATTCCCCTAGGTCTCTAGTTAGCAGAAATGCACAGGTTTGGTAGGTTTCCCTAGGTGCCGGCTGAGCTAGAGGCCAAAATCTACAGGTAGGCACTTTGCAAAAAACACCTCTGTTTTCTTTAAAAAAAATGGGATGTGTCCACGTTGCGCTCTGGGGCATTTCCTGTCGCGGGCGCTAGGCCTACCCACACAAGTGAGGTATCATTTTTATCGGGAGACTTGGGGGAATTCTGGGTGGAATGAAATTTGTGGCTCCTCTCAGATTCCAGAACTTTCTGCCACAGAAATGTGAGGAACATGTGTCTTTTTAGCCAAATTTTGAGGTTTGCAAAGGATTCTGGGTAACAGAACCTGGTCCGAGCCCCACAAGTCACCACATCTTGGATTCCCCTAGGTCTCTAGTTTGCAGAAATGCACAGGTTTGGTAGGTTTCCCTAGTTGCCGGCTGAGCTAGAGGCCAAAATCTACAGGTAGGCACTTTGCAAAAAACACCTCTGTTTTCTTTAAAAAAAATGGGATGTGTCCACGTTGCGCTCTGGGGCATTTCCTGTCGCGGGCGCTAGGCCTACCCACACAAGTGAGGTGTCATTTTTATCGGGAGACTTGGGGGAACGCTGGGTGGAAGGAAATTTGTAGCTCCTCTCAGATTCCAGAACTTCTGCCACAGAAATGTGAGGAACATGTGTTTTTTTAGCCAAATTTTGAGGTTTGCAAAGGATTCTGGGTAACAGGACCTGGTCCGAGCCCCACAAGTCACCCCATCTTGGATTCCCATAGGTCTCTAGTTTTCAGAAATGCACAGGTTTGGTAGGTTTCCCTAGGTGCCGGCTGACCTAGAGGCCAAAATCTACAGGTAGACACTTTGCAAAAAACACCTCTGTTTTCTTTCAAAAATTTGGATGTGTCCACGTTGCGCTTTGGGGCGTTTCCTGTCGCGGGCGCTAGGCCTACCCACACAAGTGAGGTATCATTTTTATCGGGAGACTTGGGGGAACGCTGGGTGGAAGGAAATTTGTAGCTCCTCTCAGATTCCAGAACTTCTGCCACAGAAATGTGAGGAACATGCGTTTTTTTAGCCAAATTTTGAGGTTTGCAAAGGATTCTGGGTAACAGGACCTGGTCCGAGCCCCACAAGTCACCCCATCTTGGATTCCCCTAGGTCTCTAGTTTGCAGAAATGCACAGGTTTGGTAGGTTTCCCTAGGTGCCGGCTGAGCTAGAGGCCAAAATCTACAGGTAGGCACTTTGCAAAAAACACCTCTCTTTTCTTTAAAAAAAATGGGATGTGTCCACGTTGCGCTCTGGGGCATTTCCTGTCGCGGGCGCTAGGCCTACCCACACAAGTGAGGTATCATTTTTATCGGGAGACTTGGGGGAACGCTGGGTGGAAGAAAATTTGTGGTTCCTCTCAGATTCCAGAACTTTCTGCCACAGCAATGTGAGGAACATGTGTTTTTTTAGCCAAATTTTGAGGTTTGCAAAGGATTCTGGGTAACAGAACCTGGTCCGAGCCCCACAAGTCACCCCATCTTGGATTCCCCTAGGTCTCTAGTTTTCAGAAATGCACAGGTTTGGTAGGTTTCCCTAGGTGCCGGCTGAGCTAGAGGCCAAAATCTACACGTAGGCACTTTGCAAAAAACACCTCTGTTTTCTTTCAAAAATGTGGATGTGTCCACGTTGCGCTTTGGGGCGTTTCCTGTCACGGGCGCTAGGCCTACCCACACAAGTGAGGTATCATTTTTATCGGGAGACTTGGGGGAATGCTGGGTGGAATGAAATTTGTGGCTCCTCTCAGATTCTAGAACTTTCTGCCACAGAAATGTGAGGAACATGTGTTTTTTTAGCCAAATATTGAGGTTTGCAAAGGATTCTGGGTAACAGAACCTGGTCCGAGCCCCACAAGTCACCGCATCTTGGATTCCCCTAGGTCTCTAGTTTGCAGAAATGCCTAGGTTTGGTAGGTTTCCCTAGGTGCCGGCTGACCTAGAGGCCAAAATCTACAGGTAGACACTTTGCAAAAAACACCTCTGTTTTCTTTCAAAAATTTGGATGTGTCCACGTTGCGCTTTGGGGCGTTTCCTGTCGCGGGCGCTACGCCTAACCACACAAGTGAGATATCATTTTTATCGGGAGACTTGGGGGAACGCTGGGTGGAAGGAAATTTGTGGCTCCTCTCAGATTCCAGAACTTTCTGCAACAGAAATGTGAGGAAAATGTCTTTTTTTATCCAAATTTTTAGATTTGCAAAGGATTCTGGGTAACAGAACCTGGTCCGAGCCCCACAAGTCACCCCATCTTGGATTCCCCTAGGTCTCTAGTTTGCAGAAATGCCTAGGTTTGGTAGGTTTCCCTAGGTGCCGGCTGAGCTAGAGGCCAAAATCTACAGGTAGGCACTTTGCAAAAAACACCTCTGTTTTCTTTAAAAAAAATGGGATGTGTCCACGTTGTGCTCTGGGGCATTTCCTGTCGCGGGCGCTAGGCCTACCCACACAAGTGAGGTATCATTTTTATCGGGAGACTTGGGGGAACGCTGGGTGGAAGTAAATTTGTGGCTCCTCTCAGATTCCAGAACTTGCCACAGCAATGTGAGGAACATGTGTTTTTTTAGCCAAATTTTGAGGTTTGCAAAGGATTCTGGGTAACAGAACCTGGTCCGAGCCCCACAAGTCACCGCATCTTGGATTCCCCTAGGTCTCTAGTTTGCAGAAATGCCTAGGTTTGGTAGGTTTCCCTAGGTGCCGGCTGAGCTAGAGGCCAAAATCCACAGGTAGGCACTTTGCAAAAAACACCTCTGTTTTCTTTAAAAAAAATGGGATGTGTCCACGTTGCGCTCTGGGGCATTTCCTGTCGCGGGCGCTAGGCCTACCCACACAAGTGAGATATCATTTTTATCGGGAGACTTGGTGGAACGCTGGGTGGAAGGAAATTTGTGGCTCCTCTCAGATTCCAGAACTTTCTGCGACAGAAATGTGAGGAACATGTGTTTTTTTTGCCAAATTTTGAGGTTTGAAAAGGATTCTGGGTAACAGAAACTGGTCCGAGCCCAACAAGTCACCCCATCTTGGATTCCCCTAGGTCTCTAGTTTTCAGAAATGCACAGGTTTGGTAGGTTTCCCTAGGTGCCGGCTGACCTAGAGGCCAAAATCTACAGGTAGACACTTTGCAAAAAACACCTCTGTTTTCTTTAAAAAATTTGGATGTGTCCACGTTGCGCTTTGGGGCGTTTCCTGTCGCGGGCGCTAGGCCTACCCACACAAGTGAGGTATCATTTTTATCGGGAGACTTGGGGGAAAGCTGGGTGGAAGGAAATTTGTAGCTCCTCTCAGATTCCAGAACTTTCTGCCACAGAAATGTGAGGAACATGTGTTTTTTTAGCCAAATTTTGAGGTTTGCAAAGGATTCTGGGTAACAGAACCTGGTCCGAGCCCCACAAGTCACCCCATCTTGGATTCCCCTAGGTCTCTAGTTTTCAGAAATGCACAGTTTTGGTAGGTTTCCCTAGGTGCCGGCTGAGCTAGGGGACAAAATCTACAGGTAGGCACTTTGCAAAAAACACCTCTGTTTTCTTTAAAAAATGTGGATGTGTTCACGTTGCGCTTTGGAGCGTTTCCTGTCGCGGGCGCTAGGCCTACCCACACAAGTGAGGTATCATTTTTATCGGGAGACTTGGGGGAACGCTGGGTGGAAAGAAATTTGTGGCTCCTCTCAGATTCCAGAACTTTCTGCCACAGAAATGTGAGGAACATGTGTTTTTTTAGCCAAATTTTGAGGTTTGCAAAGGATTCTGGGTAACAGAACCTGGTCCGAGCCCCACAAGTCACCCCATCTTGGATTCCCCTAGGTCTCTAGTTTGCAGAAATGCACAGGTTTGGTAGGTTTCCCTAGGTGCCGGCTGAGCTAGAGGCCAAAATCTACAGGTAGGCACTTTGCAAAAAACACCTCTGTTTTCTTTAAAAAAAAATGGGATGTGTCCACGTTGCGCTCTGGGGCATTTCCTGTCGCGGGCGCTAGGCCTACCCACACAAGTGAGGTATCATTTTTATCGGGAGACTTGGGGGAATTCTGGGTGGAATGAAATTTGTGGCTCCTCTCAGATTCCAGAACTTTCTGCCACAGAAATGTGAGGAACATGTGTCTTTTTAGCCAAATTTTGAGGTTTGCAAAGGATTCTGGGTAACAGAACCTGGTCCGAGCCCCACAAGTCACCACATCTTGGATTCCCCTAGGTCTCTAGTTTGCAGAAATGCACAGGTTTGGTAGGTTTCCCTAGGTGCCGGCTGAGCTAGAGGCCAAAATCTACAGGTAGGCACTTTGCAAAAAACATCTCTGTTTTCTTTAAAAAAAATGGGATGTGTCCACGTTGCGCTCTGGGGCATTTCCTGTCGCGGGCGCTAGGCCTACCCACACAAGTGAGGTATCATTTTTATCGGGAGACTTGGGGGAACGCTGGGTGGAAGGAAATTTGTAGCTCCTCTCAGATTCCAGAACTTCTGCCACAGAAATGTGAGGAACATGTGTTTTTTTAGCCAAATTTTGAGGTTTGCAAAGGATTCTGGGTAACAGGACCTGGTCCGAGCCCCACAAGTCACCCCATCTTGGATTCCCCTAGGTCTCTAGTTTTCAGAAATGCACAGGTTTGGTAGGTTTCCCTAGGTGCCGGCTGACCTAGAGGCCAAAATCTACAGGTAGACACTTTGCAAAAAACACCTCTGTTTTCTTTCAAAAATTTGGATGTGTCCACGTTGCGCTTTGGGGCGTTTCCTGTCGTGGGCGCTAGGCCTACCCACACAAGTGAGGTATCATTTTTATCGGGAGACTTGGGGGAACGCTGGGTGGAAGGAAATTTGTAGCTCCTCTCAGATTCCAGAACTTCTGCCACAGAAATGTGAGGAACATGTGTTTTTTTAGCCAAATTTTGAGGTTTGCAAAGGATTCTGGGTAACAGGACCTGGTCCGAGCCCCACAAGTCACCCCATCTTGGATTCCCCTAGGTCTCTAGTTTGCAGAAATGCACAGGTTTGGTAGGTTTCCCTAGGTGCCGGCTGAGCTAGAGGCCAAAATCTACAGGTAGGCACTTTGCAAAAAACACCTCTGTTTTCTTTAAAAAAAATGGGATGTGTCCACGTTGCGCTCTGGGGCATTTCCTGTCGCGGGCGCTAGGCCTACCCACACAAGTGAGGTATCATTTTTATCGGGAGACTTGGGGGAACGCTGGGTGGAAGAAAATTTGTGGTTCCTCTCAGATTCCAGAACTTTCTGCCACAGCAATGTGAGGAACATGTGTTTTTTAAGCCAAATTTTGAGATTTGCAAAGGATTCTGGGTAACAGAACCTGGTCCGAGCCCCACAAGTCACCCCATCTTGGATTCCCCTAGGTCTCTAGTTTTCAGAAATGCACAGGTTTGGTAGGTTTCCCTAGGTGCCGGCTGAGCTAGAGGCCAAAATCTACACGTAGGCACTTTGCAAAAAACACCTCTGTTTTCTTTCAAAAATGTGGATGTGTCCACGTTGCGCTTTGGGGCGTTTCCTGTCACGGGCGCTAGGCCTACCCACACAAGTGAGGTATCATTTTTATCGGGAGACTTGGGGGAATGCTGGGTGGAATGAAATTTGTGGCTCCTCTCAGATTCTAGAACTTTCTGCCACAGAAATGTGAGGAACATGTGTTTTTTTAGCCAAATATTGAGGTTTGCAAAGGATTCTGGGTAACAGAACCTGGTCCGAGCCCCACAAGTCACCCCATCTTGGATTCCCCTAGGTCTCTAGTTTTCAGAAATGCACAGGTTTGGTAGGTTCCCTAGGTGCCGGCTGAGCTAGAGGCCAAAACCTACAGGTAGGCACTTTGCAAAAAACACCTCTGTTTTCTTTAGAAAAAATTGGATGTGTCCAAGTTGCGCTCTGGGGCATTTCCTGTCGCGGGCGCTAGGCCTACCCACACAAGTGAGGTATCATTTTTATCGGGAGACTTGGGGGAACGCTTGGTGGAAGGAAATTTGTGGCTCCTCTCAGATTCCAGAACTTCCTGCCACAGCAATGTGAGGAACATGTGTTTTTTTAGCCAAATTTTGAGGTTTGCAAAGGATTCTGGGTAGCAGAACCTGGTCCGAGCCCCACAAGTCACCCCATCTTGGATTCCCCTAGGTCTCTAGTTTACAGAAATGTACAGTTTTGGTAAGTTTCCCTAGGTGCCGGCTGAGCTAGAGGCCAAAATCTACAGGTAGGCACTTTGCAAAAAACACCTCTGTTTTCTTTCAAAAATTTGGATGTGTCCATGTTGCGCTTTGGGGCGTTTCCTGTCGCGGGCGCTAGGTCTACCCACACAAGTGAGGTATCATTTTTATCGGGAGACTTGGGGGAACGCTGGGTGGAAGGAAATTTGTGGCTCCTCTCAGATTCCAGAACTTTCTGCCACAGAAATGTGAGGAACATGTGTTTTTTTAGCCAAATTTTGAGGTTTGCAAAGGATTCTGGGTAACAGAACCTGGTCCGAGCCCCACAAGTCACCCCATCTTGGATTCCCCTAGGTCTCTAGTTTTCAGAAATGCACAGTTTTGGTAGGTTTCCCTAGGTGCCGGCTGAGCTAGAGGACAAAATCTACAGGTAGGCACTTTGCAAAAAACACCTCTGTTTTCTTTCAAAAATGTGGATGTGTTCACGTTGCGCTTTGGAGCGTTTCCTGTCGCGGGCGCTAGGCCTACCCACACAAGTGAGGTATCATTTTTATCGGGAGACTTGGGGGAACGCTGGGTGGAAAGAAATTTGTGGCTCCTCTCAGATTCCAGAACTTTCTGCCACAGAAATGTGAGGAACATGTGTTTTTTTAGCCAAATTTTGAGGTTTGCAAAGGATTCTGGGTAACAGAACCTGGTCCGAGCCCCACAAGTCACCCCATCTTGGATTCCCCTAGGTCTCTAGTTTTCAGAAATGCACAGGTTTGGTAGGTTTCCCTAGGTGCCGGCTGAGCTAGAGGCCAAAATCTACAGGTAGGCACTTTGCAAAAAACACCTCTGTTTTCTTTAAAAAAAAATGGGATGTGTCCACGTTGCGCTCTGGGGCATTTCCTGTCGCGGGCGCTAGGCCTACCCACACAAGTGAGGTATCATTTTTATCGGGAGACTTGGGGGAATTCTGGGTGGAATGAAATTTGTGGCTCCTCTCAGATTCCAGAACTTTCTGCCACAGAAATGTGAGGAACATGTGTTTTTTTGCCAAATTTTGAGGTTTGCAAAGGATTCTGGGTAACAGAACCTGGTCCGAGCCCCACAAGTCACCCCATCTTGGATTCCCCTAGGTCTCTAGTTTTCAGAAATGCACAGTTTTGGTAGGTTTCCCTAGGTGCCGGCTGAGCTAGAGGCCAAAATCTACAGGTAGGCACTTTGCAAAAAACACCTCTGTTTTCTTTCAAAAATTTGGATGTGTCCATGTTGCGCTTTGGGGCGTTTCCTGTCGCGGGCGCTAGGTCTACCCACACAAGTGAGGTATCATTTTTATCGGGAGACTTGGGGGAACGCTGGGTGGAAGGAAATTTGTGGCTCCTCTCAGATTCCAGAACTTTCTGCCACAGAAATGTGAGGAACATGTGTTTTTTTAGCCAAATTTTGAGGTTTGCAAAGGATTCTGGGTAACAGAACCTGGTCCGAGCCCCACAAGTCACCCCATCTTGGATTCCCCTAGGTCTCTAGTTTTCAGAAATGCACAGTTTTGGTAGGTTTCCCTAGGTGCCGGCTGAGCTAGAGGACAAAATCTACAGGTAGGCACTTTGCAAAAAACACCTCTGTTTTCTTTCAAAAATGTGGATGTGTTCACGTTGCGCTTTGGAGCGTTTCCTGTCGCGGGCGCTAGGCCTACCCACACAAGTGAGGTATCATTTTTATCGGGAGACTTGGGGGAACGCTGGGTGGAAAGAAATTTGTGGCTCCTCTCAGATTCCAGAACTTTCTGCCACAGAAATGTGAGGAACATGTGTTTTTTTAGCCACATTTTGAGGTTTGCAAAGGATTCTGGGTAACAGTACCTGGCCGAGCCCCACAAGTTACCCCATCTTGGATTCCCCTAGGTCTCTAGTTTTCAGAAATGCACAGCTTTGGTAGGTTTCCCTAGATGCCGGCTGAGCTAGAGGCCAAAATCTACAGGTAGGCACTTTGCAAAAAACACCTCTGTTTTCTTTAAAAAAAATGGGATGTGTCCACGTTGCGCTCTGGGGCATTTCCTGTCGCGGGCGCTAGGCCTACCCACACAAGTGAGGTATCATTTTTATCGGGAGACTTGGGGGAATTCTGGGTGGAATGAAATTTGTGGCTCCTCTCAGATTCCAGAACTTTCTGCCACAGAAATGTGAGGAACATGTGTCTTTTTAGCAAAATTTTGAGGTTTGCAAAGGATTCTGGGTAACAGAACCTGGTCCGAGCCCCACAAGTCACCACATCTTGGATTCCCCTAGGTCTCTAGTTTGCAGAAATGCACAGGTTTGGTAGGTTTCCCTAGGTGCCGGCTGAGCTAGAGGCCAAAATCTACAGGTAGGCACTTTGCAAAAAACACCTCTGTTTTCTTTAAAAAAAATGGGATGTGTCCACGTTGCGCTCTGGGGCATTTCCTGTCGCGGGCGCTAGGCCTACCCACACAAGTGAGGTATCATTTTTATCGGGAGACTTGGGGGAACGCTGGGTGGAAGGAAATTTGTAGCTCCTCTCAGATTCCAGAACTTCTGCCACAGAAATGTGAGGAACATGTGTTTTTTTAGCCAAATTTTGAGGTTTGCAAAGGATTCTGGGTAACAGGACCTGGTCCGAGCCCCACAAGTCACCCCATCTTGGATTCCCATAGGTCTCTAGTTTTCAGAAATGCACAGGTTTGGTAGGTTTCCCTAGGTGCCGGCTGACCTAGAGGCCAAAATCTACAGGTAGACACTTTGCAAAAAACACCTCTGTTTTCTTTCAAAAATTTGGATGTGTCCACGTTGCGCTTTGGGGCGTTTCCTGTCGCGGGCGCTAGGCCTACCCACACAAGTGAGGTATCATTTTTATCGGGAGACTTGGGGGAACGCTGGGTGGAAGGAAATTTGTAGCTCCTCTCAGATTCCAGAACTTCTGCCACAGAAATGTGAGGAACATGTGTTTTTTTAGCCAAATTTTGAGGTTTGCAAAGGATTCTGGGTAACAGGACCTGGTCCGAGCCCCACAAGTCACCCCATCTTGGATTCCCCTAGGTCTCTAGTTTGCAGAAATGCACAGGTTTGGTAGGTTTCCCTAGGTGCCGGCTGAGCTAGAGGCCAAAATCTACAGGTAGGCACTTTGCAAAAAACACCTCTGTTTTCTTTAAAAAAAATGGGATGTGTCCACGTTGCGCTCTGGGGCATTTCCTGTCGCGGGCGCTAGGCCTACCCACACAAGTGAGGTATCATTTTTATCGGGAGACTTGGGGGAACGCTGGGTGGAAGAAAATTTGTGGTTCCTCTCAGATTCCAGAACTTTCTGCCACAGCAATGTGAGGAACATGTGTTTTTTTAGCCAAATTTTGAGGTTTGCAAAGGATTCTGGGTAACAGAACCTGGTCCGAGCCCCACAAGTCACCCCATCTTGGATTCCCCTAGGTCTCTAGTTTTCAGAAATGCACAGGCTTGGTAGGTTTCCCTAGGTGCCGGCTGAGCTAGAGGCCAAAATCTACACGTAGGCACTTTGCAAAAAACACCTCTGTTTTCTTTCAAAAATGTGGATGTGTCCACGTTGCGCTTTGGGGCGTTTCCTGTCACGGGCGCTAGGCCTACCCACACAAGTGAGGTATCATTTGTATCGGGAGACTTGGGGGAACGCTGGGTGGAAGGAAATTTGTGGCTCCTCTCAGATTCCAGAACTTTCTGCCACAGAAATGTGAGGAACATGTGTTTTTTTAGCCAAATTTTGAGGTTTTTCAAAGGATTCTGGGTAACAGAACCTGGTCCGAGCCCCACAAGTCACCCCATCTTGGATTCCCCTAGGTCTCTAGTTTGCAGAAATGCACAGGTTTGGTAGGTTTCCCTAGGTGCCTGCTGAGCTAGAGGCCAAAATCTACAGGTAGGCACTTTGCAAAAAACACCTCTGTTTTCTTTAAAAAAAATGGGATGTGTCCACGTTGCGCTCTGGGGCATTTCCTGTCGCGGGCGCTAGGCCTACCCACACAAGTGAGGTATCATTTTTATCGGGAGACTTGGGGGAATTCTGGGTGGAAGGAAATTTGTGGCTCCTCTCAGATTCTAGAACTTTCTGCCACAGAAATGTGAGGAACATGAGTTTTTTTAGCAAAATTTTGAGGTTTGCAAAGGATTCTGGGTAACAGAACCTGGTCCGAGCCCCACAAGTCACCCCATCTTGGATTCCCCTAGGTCTCTAGTTTTCAGAAATGCACAGGTTTGGTAGGTTTCCCTAAGTGCCGGCGGAGCTAGAGGCCAAAATCTACAGGTAGGCACTTTGCAAAAAACACCTCTGTTTTCTTTCAAAAATTTGGATGTGTCCACTTTGCGCTTTGGGGCGTTTCCTGTCGCGGGCGCTAGGCCTACCCACACAAGTGAGATATCATTTTTATCGGGAGACTTGGGGGAACGCTGGGTGGAAGGAAATGTGTGGTTCCTCTCAGATTCCAGAACTTTCTGCCACAGAAATGTGAGGAACATGTGTTTTTTTAGCCAAATTTTGAGGTTTGCAAAGGATTCTGGGTAACAGAACCTGGTCCGAGCCCCACAAGTCACCCCATCTTGGATTCCCCTAGGTCTCTAGTTTTCAGAAATGCACAGGTTTGGTAGGTTTCCCTAGGTGCCGGCTGAGCTAGAGGCCAAAATCTACAGGTAGGCACTTTGCAAAAAACACCTCTGTTTTCTTTAAAAAAAATGGGATGTGTCCACGTTGCTCTCTGGGGCATTTCCTGTCGCGGGCGCTAGGCCTACCCACACAAGTGAGGTATCATTTTTATCGGGAGACTTGGGGGAACGCTGGGTGGAAGAAAATTTGTGGTTCCTCTCAGATTCCAGAACTTTCTGCCACAGCAATGTGAGGAACATGTGTTTTTTTAGCCAAATTTTGAGGTTTGCAAAGGATTCTGGGTAACAGAACCTGGTCCGAGCCCCACAAGTCACCCCATCTTGGATTCCCCTAGGTCTCTAGTTTTCAGAAATGCACAGGTTTGGTAGGTTTCCCTAGGTGCCGGCTGAGCTAGAGGCCAAAATCTACACGTAGGCACTTTGCAAAAAACACCTCTGTTTTCTTTCAAAAATTTGGATGTGTCCACGTTGCGCTTTGGGGCGTTTCCTGTCACGGGCGCTAGGCCTACCCACACAAGTGAGGTATCATTTTTATCGGGAGACTTGGGGGAACGCTGGGTGGAAGGAAATGTGTGGTTCCTCTCAGATTCCAGAACTTTCTGCCACAGAAATGTGAGGAACATGTGTTTTTTTAGCCAAATTTTGAGGTTTGCAAAGGATTCTGGGTAACAGAACCTGGTCCGAGCCCCACAAGTCACCCCATCTTGGATTCCCCTAGGTCTCTAGTTTTCAGAAATGCACAGGTTTGGTAGGTTTCCCTAGGTGCCGGCTGAGCTAGAGGCCAAAATCTACAGGTAGGCACTTTGCAAAAAACACCTCTGTTTTCTTTAAAAAAAATGGGATGTGTCCACGTTGCGCTCTGGGGCATTTCCTGTCGCGGGCGCTAGGCCTACCCACACAAGTGAGGTATCATTTTTATCGGGAGACTTGGGGGAACGCTGTGTGGAAGGAAATTGTGGCTCCTCTCAGATTCCAGAACTTCCTGCCACAGCAATGTGAGGAACATGTGTTTTTTTGCCAAATTTTGAGGTTTGCAAAGGATTCTGGGTAACAGAACCTGGTCCGAGCCCCACAAGTCACCCCATCTTGGATTCCCCTAGGTCTCTAGTTTTCAGAAATGCACAGTTTTGGTAGGTTTCCCTAGGTGCCGGGTGAGCTAGAGGCCAAAATCTACAGGTAGGCACTTTGCAAAAAACACCTCTGTTTTCTTTCAAAAATTTGAATGTGTCCACGTTGCGCTTTGGGGCGTTTCCTGTCGCGGGCGCTAGGCCTACCCACACAAGTGAGGTATCATTTTTATCGGGAGACTTGGGGGAACGCTGGGTGGAAGGAAATTTGTGGCTCCTCTCAGATTCCAGAACTTTCTGCCACAGAAATGTGAGGAACATGTGTTTTTTTAGCCAAATTTTGAGGTTTGCAAAGGATTCTGGGTAACAGAACCTGGTCCGAGCCCCACAAGTCACCCCATCTTGGATTTCCCTAGGTCTCTAGTTTTCAGAAATGCACAGGTTTGGTACGTTTCCCTAGGTGCCGGTTGAGCTAGAGGCCAAAATCTACAAGTAGGCACTTTGCAAAAAACACCTCTGTTTTCTTTCAAAAATGTGGATGTGTCCACGTTGCGCTTTGGGGCGTTTCCTGTCACAGGCGCTAGGCCTACCCACACAAGTGAGGTATCATTTTTATCGGGAGACTTGGGGGAATGCTGGGTGGAATGAAATTTGTGGCTCCTCTCAGATTCTAGAACTTTCTGCCACAGAAATGTGAGGAACATGTGTTTTTTTAGCCAAATATTGAGGTTTGCAAAGGATTCTGGGTAACAGAACCTGGTCCGAGCCCCACAAGTCACCCCATCTTGGATTCCCCTAGGTCTCTAGTTTTCAGAAATGCACAGGTTTGGTAGGTTTCCCTAGGTGCCGGCTGAGCTAGAGGCCAAAATCTACAGGTAGGCACTTTGCAAAAAACACCTCTGTTTTCTTTAGAAAAAATTGGATGTGTCCACGTTGCGCTCTGGGGCATTTCCTGTCGCGGGCGCTAGGCCTACCCACACAAGTGAGGTATCATTTTTATCGGGAGACTTGGGGGAACGCTTGGTGGAAGGAAATTTGTGGCTCCTCTCAGATCCCAGAACTTCCTGCCACAGCAATGTGAGGAACATGTGTTTTTTTAGCCAAATTTTGAGGTTTGCAAAGGATTCTGGGTAGCAGAACCTGGTCCGAGCCCCACAAGTCACCCCATCTTGGATTCCCCTAGGTCTCTAGTTTACAGAAATGTACAGTTTTGGTAGGTTTCCCTAGGTGCCGGCTGAGCTAGAGGCCAAAATCTACAGGTAGGCACTTTGCAAAAAACACCTCTGTTTTCTTTCAAAAATTTGGATGTGTCCATGTTGCGCTTTGGGGCGTTTCCTGTCGCGGGCGCTAGGTCTACCCACACAAGTGAGGTATCATTTTTATCGGAAGACTTGGGGGAACGCTGGGTGGAAGGAAATTTGTGGCTCCTCTCAGATTCAAGAACTTTCTGCCACAGAAATGTGAGGAACATGTGTTTTTTTAGCCAAATTTTGAGGTTTGCAAAGGATTCTGGGTAACAGAACCTGGTCCGAGCCCCACAAGTCACCCCATCTTGGATTCCCCTAGGTCTCTAGTTTTCAGAAATGCACAGTTTTGGTAGGTTTCCCTAGGTGCCGGCTGAGCTAGAGGCCAAAATCTACAGGTAGGCACTTTGCAAAAAACACCTCTGTTTTCTTTCAAAAATGTGGATGTGTTCACGTTGCGCTTTGGAGCGTTTCCTGTCGCGGGTGCTAGGCCTACCCACACAAGTGAGGTATCATTTTTATCGGGAGACTTGGGGGAACGCTGGGTGGAAAGAAATTTGTGGCTCCTCTCAGATTCCAGAACTTTCTGCCACAGAAATGTGAGGAACATGTGTTTTTTTAGCCAAATTTTGAGGTTTGCAAAGGATTCTGGGTAACAGAACCTGGTCCGAGCCCCACAAGTCACCCCATCTTGGATTCCCCTAGGTCTCTAGTTTTCAGAAATGCACAGGTTTGGTAGGTTTCCCTAGGTGCCGGCTGAGCTAGAGGCCAAAATCTACAGGTAGGCACTTTGCAAAAAACACCTCTGTTTTCTTTAAAAAAAATGGGATGTGTCCACGTTGCTCTCTGGGGCATTTCCTGTCGCGGGCGCTAGGCCTACCCACACAAGTGAGGTATCATTTTTATCGGGAGACTTGGGGGAACGCTGGGTGGAAGAAAATTTGTGGTTCCTCTCAGATTCCAGAACTTTCTGCCACAGCAATGTGAGGAACATGTGTTTTTTTAGCCAAATTTTGAGGTTTGCAAAGGATTCTGGGTAACAGAACCTGGTCCGAGCCCCACAAGTCACCCCATCTTGGATTCCCCTAGGTCTCTAGTTTTCAGAAATGCACAGGTTTGGTAGGTTTCCCTAGGTGCCGGCTGAGCTAGAGGCCAAAATCTACAGGTAGGCACTTTGCAAAAAACACCTCTGTTTTCTTTAAAAAAAATGGGATGTGTCCACGTTGCGCTCTGGGGCATTTCCTGTCGCGGGCGCTAGGCCTACCCACACAAGTGAGGTATCATTTTTATCGGGAGACTTGGGGGAACGCTGTGTGGAAGGAAATTGTGGCTCCTCTCAGATTCCAGAACTTCCTGCCACAGCAATGTGAGGAACATGTGTTTTTTTGCCAAATTTTGAGGTTTGCAAAGGATTCTGGGTAACAGAACCTGGTCCGAGCCCCACAAGTCACCCCATCTTGGATTCCCCTAGGTCTCTAGTTTTCAGAAATGCACAGTTTTGGTAGGTTTCCCTAGGTGCCGGGTGAGCTAGAGGCCAAAATCTACAGGTAGGCACTTTGCAAAAAACACCTCTGTTTTCTTTCAAAAATTTGAATGTGTCCACGTTGCGCTTTGGGGCGTTTCCTGTCGCGGGCGCTAGGCCTACCCACACAAGTGAGGTATCATTTTTATCGGGAGACTTGGGGGAACGCTTGGTGGAAGGAAATTTGTGGCTCCTCTCAGATTCCAGAACTTCCTGCCACAGCAATGTGAGGAACATGTGTTTTTTTAGCCAAATTTTGAGGTTTGCAAAGGATTCTGGGTAGCAGAACCTGGTCCGAGCCCCACAAGTCACCCCATCTTGGATTCCCCTAGGTCTCTAGTTTACAGAAATGTACAGTTTTGGTAGGTTTCCCTAGGTGCCGGCTGAGCTAGAGGCCAAAATCTACAGGTAGGCACTTTGCAAAAAACACCTCTGTTTTCTTTCAAAAATTTGGATGTGTCCATGTTGCGCTTTGGGGCGTTTCCTGTCGCGGGCGCTAGGTCTACCCACACAAGTGAGGTATCATTTTTATCGGGAGACTTGGGGGAACGCTGGGTGGAAGGAAATTTGTGGCTCCTCTCAGATTCAAGAACTTTCTGCCACAGAAATGTGAGGAACATGTGTTTTTTTAGCCAAATTTTGAGGTTTGCAAAGGATTCTGGGTAACAGAACCTGGTCCGAGCCCCACAAGTCACCCCATCTTGGATTCCCCTAGGTCTCTAGTTTTCAGAAATGCACAGTTTTGGTAGGTTTCCCTAGGTGCCGGCTGAGCTAGAGGCCAAAATCTACAGGTAGGCACTTTGCAAAAAACACCTCTGTTTTCTTTCAAAAATGTGGATGTGTTCACGTTGCGCTTTGGAGCGTTTCCTGTCGCGGGTGCTAGGCCTACCCACACAAGTGAGGTATCATTTTTATCGGGAGACTTGGGGGAACGCTGGGTGGAAAGAAATTTGTGGCTCCTCTCAGATTCCAGAACTTTCTGCCACAGAAATGAGGAACATGTGTTTTTTTAGCCAAATTTTGAGGTTTGCAAAGGATTCTGGGTAACAGAACCTGGTCCGAGCCCCACAAGTCACCCCATCTTGGATTCCCCTAGGTCTCTAGTTTTCAGAAATGCACAGGTTTGGTAGGTTTCCCTAGGTGCCGGCTGAGCTAGAGGCCAAAATCTACAGGTAGGCACTTTGCAAAAAACACCTCTGTTTTCTTTAAAAAAAATGGGATGTGTCCACGTTGCTCTCTGGGGCATTTCCTGTCGCGGGCGCTAGGCCTACCCACACAAGTGAGGTATCATTTTTATCGGGAGACTTGGGGGAACGCTGGGTGGAAGAAAATTTGTGGTTCCTCTCAGATTCCAGAACTTTCTGCCAGAGCAATGTGAGGAACATGTGTTTTTTTAGCCAAATTTTGAGGTTTGCAAAGGATTCTGGGTAACAGAACCTGGTCCGAGCCCCACAAGTCACCCCATCTTGGATTCCCCTAGGTCTCTAGTTTTCAGAAATGCACAGGTTTGGTAGGTTTCCCTAGGTGCCGGCTGAGCTAGAGGCCAAAATCTACACGTAGGCACTTTGCAAAAAACACCTCTGTTTTCTTTCAAAAATTTGGATGTGTCCACATTGCGCTTTGGGGCATTTCCTGTCACGGGCGCTAGGCCTACCCACACAAGTGAGGTATCATTTTTATCGGGAGACTTGGGGGAACGCTGGGTGGAAGGAAATTTGTGGCTCCTCTCAGATTCCAGAACTTTCTGCCACAGAAATGTGAGGAACATGTGTTTTTTTAGCCAAATTTTGAGGTTTTTCAAAGGATTCTGGGTAACAGAACCTGGTCCGAGCCCCACAAGTCACCCCATCTTGGATTCCCCTAGGTCTCTAGTTTGCAGAAATGCACAGGTTTGGTAGGTTTCCCTAGGTGCCTGCTGAGCTAGAGGCCAAAATCTACAGGTAGGCACTTTGCAAAAAACACCTCTGTTTTCTTTAAAAAAAATGGGATGTGTCCACGTTGCGCTCTGGGGCATTTCCTGTCGCGGGCGCTAGGCCTACCCACACAAGTGAGGTATCATTTTTATCGGGAGACTTGGGGGAATTCTGGGTGGAAGGAAATTTGTGGCTCCTCTCAGATTCTAGAACTTTCTGCCACAGAAATGTGAGGAACATGTGTTTTTTTAGCAAAATTGTGAGGTTTGCAAAGGATTCTGGGTAACAGAACCTGGTCCGAGCCCCACAAGTCACCCCATCTTGGATTCCCCTAGGTCTCTAGTTTTCAGAAATGCACAGGTTTGGTAGGTTTCCCTAAGTGCCGGCGGAGCTAGAGGCCAAAATCTACAGGTAGGCACTTTGCAAAAAACACCTCTGTTTTCTTTCAAAAATTTGGATGTGTCCACTTTGCGCTTTGGGGCGTTTCCTGTCGCGGGCGCTAGGCCTACCCACACAAGTGAGGTATCATTTTTATCGGGTGACTTGGGGGAACGCTGGGTGGAAGGAAATGTGTGGTTCCTCTCAGATTCCAGAACTTTCTGCCACAGAAATGTGAGGAACATGTGTTTTTTTAGCCAAATTTTGAGGTTTGCAAAGGATTCTGGGTAACAGAACCTGGTCCGAGCCCCACAAGTCACCCCATCTTGGATTCCCCTAGGTCTCTAGTTTTCAGAAATGCACAGGTTTGGTAGGTTTCCCTAGGTGCCGGCTGAGCTAGAGGCCAAAATCTACAGGTAGGCACTTTGCAAAAAACACCTCTGTTTTCTTTAAAAAAAATGGGATGTGTCCACGTTGCGCTCTGGGGCATTTCCTGTCGCGGGCGCTAGGCCTACCCACACAAGTGAGGTATCATTTTTATCGGGAGACTTGGGGGAATTCTGGGTGGAAGGAAATGTGTGGTTCCTCTCAGATTCCAGAACTTTCTGCCACAGAAATGTGAGGAACATGTGTTTTTTTAGCCAAATTTTGAGGTTTGCAAAGGATTCTGGGTAACAGAACCTGGTCCGAGCCCCACAAGTCACCCCATCTTGGAGTCCCCTAGGTCTCTAGTTTTCAGAAATGCACAGTTTTGGTAAGTTTCCCTAGGTGCCGGGTGAGCTAGAGGCCAAAATCTACAGGTAGGCACTTTGCAAAAAACACCTCTGTTTTCTTTCAAAAATTTGAATGTGTCCACGTTGCGCTTTGGGGCGTTTCCTGTCACGGGCGCTAGGCCTACCCACACAAGTGAGGTATCATTTGTATCGGGAGACTTGGGGGAACGCTGGGTGGAAGGAAATTTGTGGCTCCTCTCAGATTCCAGAACTTTCTGCCACAGAAATGTGAGGAACATGTGTTTTTTTAGCCAAATTTTGAGGTTTTTCAAAGGATTCTGGGTAACAGAACCTGGTCCGAGCCCCACAAGTCACCCCATCTTGGATTCCCCTAGGTCTCTAGTTTGCAGAAATGCACAGGTTTGGTAGGTTTCCCTAGGTGCCTGCTGAGCTAGAGGCCAAAATCTACAGGTAGGCACTTTGCAAAAAACACCTCTGTTTTCTTTAAAAAAAATGGGATGTGTCCACGTTGCGCTCTGGGGCATTTCCTGTCGCGGGCGCTAGGCCTACCCACACAAGTGAGGTATCATTTTTATCGGGAGACTTGGGGGAATTCTGGGTGGAAGGAAATTTGTGGCTCCTCTCAGATTCTAGAACTTTCTGCCACAGAAATGTGAGGAACATGTGTTTTTTTAGCAAAATTTTGAGGTTTGCAAAGGATTCTGGGTAACAGAACCTGGTCCGAGCCCCACAAGTCACCCCATCTTGGATTCCCCTAGGTCTCTAGTTTTCAGAAATGCACAGGTTTGGTAGGTTTCCCTAAGTGCCGGCGGAGCTAGAGGCCAAAATCTACAGGTAGGCACTTTGCAAAAAACACCTCTGTTTTCTTTCAAAAATTTGGATGTGTCCACTTTGCGCTTTGGGGCGTTTCCTGTCGCGGGCGCTAGGCCTACCCACACAAGTGAGATATCATTTTTATCGGGAGACTTGGGGGAACGCTGGGTGGAAGGAAATGTGTGGTTCCTCTCAGATTCCAGAACTTTCTGCCACAGAAATGTGAGGAACATGTGTTTTTTTAGCCAAATTTTGAGGTTTGCAAAGGATTCTGGGTAACAGAACCTGGTCCGAGCCCCACAAGTCATCCCATCTTGGATTCCCCTAGGTCTCTAGTTTTCAGAAATGCACAGGTTTGGTAGGTTTCCCTAGGTGCCGGCTGAGCTAGAGGCCAAAATCTACAGGTAGGCACTTTGCAAAAAACACCTCTGTTTTCTTTAAAAAAAATGGGATGTGTCCACGTTGCGCTCTGGGGCATTTCCTGTCGCGGGCGCTAGGCCTACCCACACAAGTGAGGTATCATTTTTATCGGGAGACTTGGGGGAACGCTGTGTGGAAGGAAATTGTGGCTCCTCTCAGATTCCAGAACTTCCTGCCACAGCAATGTGAGGAACATGTGTTTTTTTGCCAAATTTTGAGGTTTGCAAAGGATTCTGGGTAACAGAACCTGGTCCGAGCCCCACAAGTCACCCCATCTTGGATTCCCCTAGGTCTCTAGTTTTCAGAAATGCACAGTTTTGGTAGGTTTCCCTAGGTGCCGGGTGAGCTAGAGGCCAAAATCTACAGGTAGGCACTTTGCAAAAAACACCTCTGTTTTCTTTCAAAAATTTGAATGTGTCCACGTTGCGCTTTGGGGCGTTTCCTGTCGCGGGCGCTAGGCCTACCCACACAAGTGAGGTATCATTTTTATCGGGAGACTTGGGGGAACGCTGGGTGGAAGGAAATTTGTGGCTCCTCTCAGATTCCAGAACTTTCTGCCACAGAAATGTGAGGAACATGTGTTTTTTTAGCCAAATTTTGAGGTTTGCAAAGGATTCTGGGTAACAGAACCTGGTCCGAGCCCCACAAGTCACCCCATCTTGGATTTCCCTAGGTCTCTAGTTTTCAGAAATGCACAGGTTTGGTACGTTTCCCTAGGTGCCGGTTGAGCTAGAGGCCAAAATCTACACGTAGGCACTTTGCAAAAAACACCTCTGTTTTCTTTCAAAAATGTGGATGTGTCCACGTTGCGCTTTGGGGCGTTTCCTGTCACAGGCGCTAGGCCTACCCACACAAGTGAGGTATCATTTTTATCGGGAGACTTGGGGGAATGCTGGGTGGAATGAAATTTGTGGCTCCTCTCAGATTCTAGAACTTTCTGCCACAGAAATGTGAGGAACATGTGTTTTTTTAGCCAAATATTGAGGTTTGCAAAGGATTCTGGGTAACAGAACCTGGTCCGAGCCCCACAAGTCACCCCATCTTGGATTCCCCTAGGTCTCTAGTTTTCAGAAATGCACAGGTTTGGTAGGTTTCCCTAGGTGCCGGCTGAGCTAGAGGCCAAAATCTACAGGTAGGCACTTTGCAAAAAACACCTCTGTTTTCTTTAGAAAAAATTGGATGTGTCCACGTTGCGCTCTGGGGCATTTCCTGTCGCGGGCGCTAGGCCTACCCACACCAGTGAGGTATCATTTTTATCGGGAGACTTGGGGGAACGCTTGGTGGAAGGAAATTTGTGGCTCCTCTCAGATTCCAGAACTTCCTGCCACAGCAATGTGAGGAACATGTGTTTTTTTAGCCAAATTTTGAGGTTTGCAAAGGATTCTGGGTAGCAGAACCTGGTCCGAGCCCCACAAGTCACCCCATCTTGGATTCCCCTAGGTCTCTAGTTTACAGAAATGTACAGTTTTGGTAGGTTTCCCTAGGTGCCGGCTGAGCTAGAGGCCAAAATCTACAGGTAGGCACTTTGCAAAAAACACCTCTGTTTTCTTTCAAAAATTTGGATGTGTCCATGTTGCGCTTTGGGGCGTTTCCTGTCGCGGGCGCTAGGTCTACCCACACAAGTGAGGTATCATTTTTATCGGAAGACTTGGGGGAACGCTGGGTGGAAGAAAATTTGTGGCTCCTCTCAGATTCAAGAACTTTCTGCCACAGAAATGTGAGGAACATGTGTTTTTTTAGCCAAATTTTGAGGTTTGCAAAGGATTCTGGGTAACAGAACCTGGTCCGAGCCCCACAAGTCACCCCATCTTGGATTCCCCTAGGTCTCTAGTTTTCAGAAATGCACAGTTTTGGTAGGTTTCCCTAGGTGCCGGCTGAGCTAGAGGCCAAAATCTACAGGTAGGCACTTTGCAAAAAACACCTCTGTTTTCTTTCAAAAATGTGGATGTGTTGACGTTGCGCTTTGGAGCGTTTCCTGTCGCGGGTGCTAGGCCTACCCACACAAGTGAGGTATCATTTTTATCGGGAGACTTGGGGGAACGCTGGGTGGAAAGAAATTTGTGGCTCCTCTCAGATTCCAGAACTTTCTGCCACAGAAATGTGAGGAACATGTGTTTTTTTAGCCAAATTTTGAGGTTTGCAAAGGATTCTGGGTAACAGAACCTGGTCCGAGCCCCACAAGTCACCCCATCTTGGATTCCCCTAGGTCTCTAGTTTTCAGAAATGCACAGGTTTGGTAGGTTTCCGTAGGTGCCGGCTGAGCTAGAGGCCAAAATCTACAGGTAGGCACTTTGCAAAAAACACCTCTGTTTTCTTTAAAAAAAATGGGATGTGTCCACGTTGCTCTCTGGGGCATTTCCTGTCGCGGGCGCTAGGCCTACCCACACAAGTGAGGTATCATTTTTATCGGGAGACTTGGGGGAACGCTGGGTGGAAGAAAATTTGTGGTTCCTCTCAGATTCCAGAACTTTCTGCCACAGCAATGTGAGGAACATGTGTTTTTTTAGCCAAATTTTGAGGTTTGCAAAGGATTCTGGGTAACAGAACCTGGTCCGAGCCCCACAAGTCACCCCATCTTGGATTCCCCTAGGTCTCTAGTTTTCAGAAATGCACAGGTTTGGTAGGTTTCCCTAGGTGCCGGCTGAGCTAGAGGCCAAAATCTACAGGTAGGCACTTTGCAAAAAACACCTCTGTTTTCTTTAAAAAAAATGGGATGTGTCCACGTTGCGCTCTGGGGCATTTCCTGTCGCGGGCGCTAGGCCTACCCACACAAGTGAGGTATCATTTTTATCGGGAGACTTGGGGGAACGCTGTGTGGAAGGAAATTGTGGCTCCTCTCAGATTCCAGAACTTCCTGCCACAGCAATGTGAGGAACATGTGTTTTTTTGCCAAATTTTGAGGTTTGCAAAGGATTCTGGGTAACAGAACCTGGTCCGAGCCCCACAAGTCACCCCATCTTGGATTCCCCTAGGTCTCTAGTTTTCAGAAATGCACAGTTTTGGTAGGTTTCCCTAGGTGCCGGGTGAGCTAGAGGCCAAAATCTACAGGTAGGCACTTTGCAAAAAACACCTCTGTTTTCTTTCAAAAATTTGAATGTGTCCACGTTGCGCTTTGGGGCGTTTCCTGTCGCGGGCGCTAGGCCTACCCACACAAGTGAGGTATCATTTTTATCGGGAGACTTGGGGGAACGCTTGGTGGAAGGAAATTTGTGGCTCCTCTCAGATTCCAGAACTTCCTGCCACAGCAATGTGAGGAACATGTGTTTTTTTAGCCAAATTTTGAGGTTTGCAAAGGATTCTGGGTAGCAGAACCTGGTCCGAGCCCCACAAGTCACCCCATCTTGGATTCCCCTAGGTCTCTACTTTACAGAAATGTACAGTTTTGGTAGGTTTCCCTAGGTGCCGGCTGAGCTAGAGGCCAAAATCTACAGGTAGGCACTTTGCAAAAAACACCTCTGTTTTCTTTCAAAAATTTGGATGTGTCCATGTTGCGCTTTGGGGCGTTTCCTGTCGCGGGCGCTAGGTCTACCCACACAAGTGAGGTATCATTTTTATCGGGAGACTTGGGGGAACGCTGGGTGGAAGGAAATTTGTGGCTCCTCTCAGATTCAAGAACTTTCTGCCACAGAAATGTGAGGAACATGTGTTTTTTTAGCC
Source organism: Pleurodeles waltl (assembly GCF_031143425.1). Classification (NCBI taxonomy): domain Eukaryota; kingdom Metazoa; phylum Chordata; class Amphibia; order Caudata; family Salamandridae; genus Pleurodeles; species Pleurodeles waltl. The sequence goes on from NC_090447.1 coordinate 1,057,796,626, forward strand.
AAATTTTGAGGTTTGCAAAGGATTCTGGGTAACAGAACCTGGTCCGAGCCCCACAAGTCACCCCATCTTGGATTCCCCTAGGTCTCTAGTTTTCAGAAATGCACAGTTTTGGTAGGTTTCCCTAGGTGCCGGCTGAGCTAGAGGCCAAAATCTACAGGTAGGCACTTTGCAAAAAACACCTCTGTTTTCTTTCAAAAATGTGGATGTGTTCACGTTGCGCTTTGGAGCGTTTCCTGTCGCGGGTGCTAGGCCTACCCACACAAGTGAGGTATCATTTTTATCGGGAGACTTGGGGGAACGCTGGGTGGAAAGAAATTTGTGGCTCCTCTCAGATTCCAGAACTTTCTGCCACAGAAATGAGGAACATGTGTTTTTTTAGCCAAATTTTGAGGTTTGCAAAGGATTCTGGGTAACAGAACCTGGTCCGAGCCCCACAAGTCACCCCATCTTGGATTCACCTAGGTCTCTAGTTTTCAGAAATGCACAGGTTTGGTAGGTTTCCCTAGGTGCCGGCTGAGCTAGAGGCCAAAATCTACAGGTAGGCACTTTGCAAAAAACACCTCTGTTTTCTTTAAAAAAAATGGGATGTGTCCACGTTGCTCTCTGGGGCATTTCCTGTCGCGGGCGCTAGGCCTACCCACACAAGTGAGGTATCATTTTTATCGGGAGACTTGGGGGAACGCTGGGTGGAAGAAAATTTGTGGTTCCTCTCAGATTCCAGAACTTTCTGCCAGAGCAATGTGAGGAACATGTGTTTTTTTAGCCAAATTTTGAGGTTTGCAAAGGATTCTGGGTAACAGAACCTGGTCCGAGCCCCACAAGTCACCCCATCTTGGATTCCCCTAGGTCTCTAGTTTTCAGAAATGCACAGGTTTGGTAGGTTTCCCTAGGTGCCGGCTGAGCTAGAGGCCAAAATCTACACGTAGGCACTTTGCAAAAAACACCTCTGTTTTCTTTCAAAAATTTGGATGTGTCCACGTTGCGCTTTGGGGCGTTTCCTGTCACGGGCGCTAGGCCTACCCACACAAGTGAGGTATCATTTTTATCGGGAGACTTGGGGGAACGCTGGGTGGAAGGAAATTTGTGGCTCCTCTCAGATTCCAGAACTTTCTGCCACAGAAATGTGAGGAACATGTATTTTTTTAGCCAAATTTTGAGGTTTTTCAAAGGATTCTGGGTAACAGAACCTGGTCCGAGCCCCACAAGTCACCCCATCTTGGATTCCCCTAGGTCTCTAGTTTGCAGAAATGCACAGGTTTGGTAGGTTTCCCTAGGTGCCTGCTGAGCTAGAGGCCAAAATCTACAGGTAGGCACTTTGCAAAAAACACCTGTTTTCTTTAAAAAAAATGGGATGTGTCCACGTTGCGCTCTGGGGCATTTCCTGTCGCGGGCGCTAGGCCTACCCACACAAGTGAGGTATCATTTTTATCGGGAGACTTGGGGGAATTCTGGGTGGAAGGAAATTTGTGGCTCCTCTCAGATTCTAGAACTTTCTGCCACAGAAATGTGAGGAACATGTGTTTTTTTAGCAAAATTGTGAGGTTTGCAAAGGATTCTGGGTAACAGAACCTGGTCCGAGCCCCACAAGTCACCCCATCTTGGATTCCCCTAGGTCTCTAGTTTTCAGAAATGCACAGGTTTGGTAGGTTTCCCTAAGTGCCGGCGGAGCTAGAGGCCAAAATCTACAGGTAGGCACTTTGCAAAAAACACCTCTGTTTTCTTTCAAAAATTTGGATGTGTCCACTTTGCGCTTTGGGGCGTTTCCTGTCACGGGCGCTAGGCCTACCCACACAAGTGAGGTATCATTTTTATCGGGTGACTTGGGGGAACGCTGGGTGGAAGGAAATGTGTGGTTCCTCTCAGATTCCAGAACTTTCTGCCACAGAAATGTGAGGAACATGTGTTTTTTTAGCCAAATTTTGAGGTTTGCAAAGGATTCTGGGTAACAGAACCTGGTCCGAGCCCCACAAGTCACCCCATCTTGGATTCCCCTAGGTCTCTAGTTTTCAGAAATGCACAGGTTTGGTAGGTTTCCCTAGGTGCCGGCTGAGCTAGAGGCCAAAATCTACAGGTAGGCACTTTGCAAAAAACACCTCTGTTTTCTTTAAAAAAAATGGGATGTGTCCACGTTGCGCTCTGGGGCATTTCCTGTCGCGGGCGCTAGGCCTACCCACACAAGTGAGGTATCATTTTTATCGGGAGACTTGGGGGAATTCTGGGTGGAAGGAAATGTGTGGTTCCTCTCAGATTCCAGAACTTTCTGCCACAGAAATGTGAGGAACATGTGTTTTTTTAGCCAAATTTTGAGGTTTGCAAAGGATTCTGGGTAACAGAACCTGGTCCGAGCCCCACAAGTCACCCCATCTTGGATTCCCCTAGGTCTCTAGTTTTCAGAAATGCACAGTTTTGGTAGGTTTCCCTAGGTGCCGGGTGAGCTAGAGGCCAAAATCTACAGGTAGGCACTTTGCAAAAAACACCTCTGTTTTCTTTCAAAAATTTGAATGTGTCCACGTTGCGCTTTGGGGCGTTTCCTGTCGCGGGCGCTAGGCCTACCCACACAAGTGAGGTATCATTTTTTTCGGGAGACTTGGGGGAACGCTGGGTGGAAGGAAATTTGTGGCTCCTCTCAGATTCCAGAACTTTCTGCCACAGAAATGTGAGGAACATGTGTTTTTTTAGCCAAATTTTGAGGTTTGCAAAGGATTCTGGGTAACAGAACCTGGTCCGAGCCCCACAAGTCACCCCATCTTGGATTTCCCTAGGTCTCTAGTTTTCAGAAATGCACAGGTTTTGTAGGTTTCCCTAGGTGCCGGTTGAGCTAGAGGCCAAAATCTACACGTAGGCACTTTGCAAAAAACACCTCTGTTTTCTTTCAAAAATGTGGATGTGTCCACGTTGCGCTTTGGGGCGTTTCCTGTCACGGGCGCTAGGCCTACCCACACAAGTGAGGTATCATTTTTATCGGGAGACTTGGGGGAATGCTGGGTGGAATGAAATTTGTGGCTCCTCTCAGATTCTAGAACTTTCTGCCACAGAAATGTGAGGAACATGTGTTTTTTTAGCCAAATATTGAGGTTTGCAAAGGATTCTGGGTAACAGAACCTGGTCCGAGCCCCACAAGTCACCCCATCTTGGATTCCCCTAGGTCTCTAGTTTTCAGAAATGCACAGGTTTGGTAGGTTTCCCTAGGTGCCGGCTGAGCTAGAGGCCAAAATCTACAGGTAGGCACTTTGCAAAAAACACCTCTGTTTTCTTTAGAAAAAATTGGATGTGTCCACGTTGCGCTCTGGGGCATTTCCTGTCGCGGGCGCTAGGCCTACCCACACAAGTGAGGTATCATTTTTATCGGGAGACTTGGGGGAACGCTTGGTGGAAGGAAATTTGTGGCTCCTCTCAGATTCCAGAACTTCCTGCCACAGCAATGTGAGGAACATGTGTTTTTTTAGCCAAATTTTGAGGTTTGCAAAGGATTCTGGGTAGCAGAACCTGGTCCGAGCCCCACAAGTCACCCCATCTTGGATTCCCCTAGGTCTCTAGTTTACAGAAATGTACAGTTTTGGTAGGTTTCCCTAGGTGCCGGCTGAGCTAGAGGCCAAAATCTACAGGTAGTCACTTTGCAAAAAACACCTCTGTTTTCTTTCAAAAATTTGGATGTGTCCATGTTGCGCTTTGGGGCGTTTCCTGTCGCGGGCGCTAGGTCTACCCACACAAGTGAGGTATCATTTTTATCGGGAGACTTGGGGGAACGCTGGGTGGAAGGAAATTTGTGGCTCCTCTCAGATTCAAGAACTTTCTGCCACAGAAATGTGAGGAACATGTGTTTTTTTAGCCAAATTTTGAGGTTTGCAAAGGATTCTGGGTAACAGAACCTGGTCCGAGCCCCACAAGTCACCCCATCTTGGATTCCCCTAGGTCTCTAGTTTTCAGAAATGCACAGTTTTGGTAGGTTTCCCTAGGTGCCGGCTGAGCTAGAGGCCAAAATCTACAGGTAGGCACTTTGCAAAAAACACCTCTGTTTTCTTTCAAAAATGTGGATGTGTTCACGTTGCGCTTTGGAGCGTTTCCTGTCGCGGGTGCTAGGCCTACCCACACAAGTGAGGTATCATTTTTATCGGGAGACTTGGGGGAACGCTGGGTGGAAAGAAATTTGTGGCTCCTCTCAGATTCCAGAACTTTCTGCCACAGAAATGTGAGGAACATGTGTTTTTTTAGCCAAATTTTGAGGTTTGCAAAGGATTCTGGGTAACAGAACCTGGTCCGAGCCCCACAAGTCACCCCATCTTGGATTCCCCTAGGTCTCTAGTTTTCAGAAATGCACAGGTTTGGTAGGTTTCCCTAGGTGCCGGCTGAGCTAGAGGCCAAAATCTACAGGTAGGCACTTTGCAAAAAACACCTCTGTTTTCTTTAAAAAAAATGGGATGTGTCCACGTTGCGCTCTGGGGCATTTCCTGTCGCGGGCGCTAGGCCTACCCACACAAGTGAGGTATCATTTTTATCGGGAGACTTGGGGGAATTCTGGGTGGAATGAAATTTGTGGCTCCTCTCAGATTCCAGAACTTTCTGCCACAGAAATGTGAGGAACATGTGCCTTTTTAGCCAAATTTTGAGGTTTGCAAAGGATTCTGGGTAACAGAACCTGGTCCGAGCCCCACAAGTCACCACATCTTGGATTCCCCTAGGTCTCTAGTTTGCAGAAATGCACAGGTTTGGTAGGTTTCCCTAGGTGCCGGCTGAGCTAGAGGCCAAAATCTACAGGTAGGCACTTTGCAAAAAACACCTCTGTTTTCTTTAAAAAAAATGGGATGTGTCCACGTTGCGCTCTGGGGCATTTCCTGTCGCGGGCGCTAGGCCTACCCACACAAGTGAGGTATCATTTTTATCGGGAGACTTGGGGGAACGCTGTGTGGAAGGAAATTTGTGGCTCCTCTCAGATTCCAGAACTTCCTGCCACAGCAATGTGAGGAACATGTGTTTTTTTGCCAAATTTTGAGGTTTGCAAAGGATTCTGGGTAACAGAACCTGGTCCGAGCCCCACAAGTCACCCCATCTTGGATTCCCCTAGGTCTCTAGTTTTCAGAAATGCACAGTTTTGGTAGGTTTCCCTAGGTGCCGGGTGAGCTAGAGGCCAAAATCTACAGGTAGGCACTTTGCAAAAAACACCTCTGTTTTCTTTCAAAAATTTGGATGTGTCCACGTTGCGCTTTGGGGCGTTTCCTGTCGCGGGCGCTAGGCCTACCCACACAAGTGAGGTATCATTTTTATCGGGAGACTTGGGGGAATGCTGGTTGGAAGGAAATTTGTGGCTCCTCTCAGATTCTATAACTTTCTGCCACAGAAATGTGAGGAACATGTGTTTTTTAGCCAAATTTTGAGGTTTGCAAAGGATTCTGGGTAACAGAACCTGGTCCGAACCCCACAAGTCACCCCATCTTGGATTCCCCTAGGTCTCTAGTTTGCAGAAATGCACAGGTTTGGTAGGTTTCACTAGGTGCCGGCTGAGCTAGAGGCCAAAATCTACAGGTAGGCACTTTGCAAAAAACACCTCTGTTTTCTTTAAAAAAAATGGGATGTGTCCACGTTGCACTCTGGGGCATTTCCTGTCGCGGGCGCTAAGCCTACCCACACAAGTGAGGTATCATTTTTATCGGGAGACTTGGGGGAATGCTGGGTGGAAGGAAATTTGTGGCTCCTCTCAGATTCTAGAACTTTCTGCCACAGAAATATGAGGAACATGTGTTTTTTTAGCCAAATTTTGAGGTTTGCAAAGGATTCTGGGTAACAGAACCTGGTCCGAACCCCACAAGTCACCCCATCTTGGATTCCCCTAGGTCTCTAGTTTGCAGAAATGCACAGGTTTGGTAGGTTTCACTAGGTGCCGGCTGAGCTAGAGGCCAAAATCTACAGGTAGGCACTTTGCAAAAAACACCTCTGTTTTCTTTAAAAAAAATGGGATGTGTCCACGTTGCACTCTGGGGCATTTCCTGTCGCGGGCGCAAGGCCTACCCACACAAGTGAGGTATCATTTTTATCTGGAGACTTGGGGGAACGCTGTGTGGAAGGAAATTTGTGGCTCCTCTCAGATTCCAGAACTTCCTGCCACAGCAATGTGAGGAACATGTTTTTTTTTGCCAAATTTTGAGGTTTGCAAAGGATTCTGGGTAACAGAACCTGGTCCGAGCCCCACAAGTCACCCCATCTTGGATTCCCCTAGGTCTCTAGTTTTCAGAAATGCACAGTTTTGGTAGGTTTCCCTAGGTGCCGGGTGAGCTAGAGGCCAAAATCTACAGGTAGGCACTTTGCAAAAAACACCTCTGTTTTCTTTCAAAAATTTGAATGTGTCCACGTTGCGCTTTGGGGCGTTTCCTGTCGCGGGCGCTAGGCCTACCCACACAAGTGAGGTATCATTTTTTTCGGGAGACTTGGAGGAACGCTGGCTGGAAGGAAATTTGTGGCTCCTCTCAGATTCCAGAACTTTCTGCCACAGAAATGTGAGGAACATGTGTTTTTTTAGCCAAATTTTGAGGTTTGCAAAGGATTCTGGGTAAGAGATCCTGGTCCGAGCCCCACAAGTCACCCCATCTTGGATTTCCCTAGGTCTCTAGTTTTCAGAAATGCACAGGTTTGGTAGGTTTCCCTAGGTGCCGGCTGAGCTAGAGGCCAAAATCTACACGTAGGCACTTTGCAAAAAACACCTCTGTTTTCTTTCAAAAATTTGGATGTGTCCACGTTGCGCTTTGGGGCGTTTCCTGACGCGGGCGCTAGGCCTACCCACACAAGTGAGGTATCATTTTTATCGGGAGACTTGGGGGAATGCTGGGTGGAAGGAAATTTGTGGCTCCTCTCAGATTCTAGAACTTTCTGCCACAGAAATGTGAGGAACATGTGTTTTTTTAGCCAAATTTTGAGGTTTGCAAAGGATTCTGGGTAACAGAACCTGGTCCGAGCCCCACAAGTCACCCCATCTTGGATTCCCCTAGGTCTCTAGTTTGCAGAAATGCACAGGTTTGGTAGGTTTCCCTAGGTGCCGGCTGAGCTAGAGGCCAAAATCTACAGTTAGGCACTTTGCAAAAAACACCTCTGTTTTCTTTAGAAAAAATTGGATGTGTCCACGTTGCGCTCTGGGGCATTTCCTGTCGCGGGCGCTAGGCCTACCCACACAAGTGAGGTATCATTTTTATCGAGAGACTTGGGGGAACGCTGGGTGGAAGGAAATTTGTGGCTCCTCTCAGATTCCAGAACTTCCTGCCAGAGCAATGTGAGGAACATGTGTTTTTTTAGCCAAATTTTGAGGTTTGCAAAGGATTCTGGGTAGCAGAACCTGGTCCGAGCCCCACAAGTCACCCCATCTTGGATTCCCCTAGGTCTCTAGTTTTCAGAAATGCACAGTTTTGGTAGGTTTCCCTAGGTGCCGGCTGAGCTAGAGGCCAAAATCTACAGGTAGGCACTTTGCAAAAAACACCTCTGTTTTCTTTCAAAAATTTGGATGTGTCCACGTTGCGCTTTGGGGCATTTCCTGTCGCGGGCGCTAGGCCTACCCACACAAGTGAGGTATTATTTTTATCGGGAGACTTGGGGGAACGCTGGGTGGAAGGAAATTTGTGGCTCCTCTCAGATTCAAGAACTTTCTGCCACAGAAATGTGAGGAACATGTGTTTTTTTAGCCAAATTTTGAGGTTTGCAAAGGATTCTGGGTAACAGAACCTGGTCCGAGCCCCACAAGTCACCCCATCTTGGATGCCCCTAGGTCTCTAGTTTTCAGAAATGCACAGTTTTGGTAGGTTTCCCTAGGTGCCGGCTGAGCTAGAGGCCAAAATCTACAGGTAGGCACTTTGCAAAAAACACCTCTGTTTTCTTTCAAAAATGTGGATGTGTCCACGTTGCGCTTTGGGGCATTTCCTGTCGCGGGCGCTAGGCCTACCCACACAAGTGAGGTATCATTTTTATCGGGAGACTTGGGGGAACGCTGGGTGGAAGGAAATTTGTGGCTCCTCTCAGATTCCAGAACTTTCTGCCACAGAAATGTGAGGAACATGTGTTTTTTTAGCCAAATTTTGAGGTTTGCAAAGGATTCTGGGTAACAGAACCTGGTCCGAGCCCCACAAGTCACCCCATCTTGGATTCCCCTAGGTCTCTAGTTTGCAGAAATGCACAGGTTTGGTAGGTTTCCCTAGGTGCCGGCTGAGCTAGAGGCCAAAATCTACAGGTAGGCACTTTGCAAAAAACACCTCTGTTTTCTTTAAAAAAAATGGGATGTGTCCACGTTGCGCTCTGGGGCATTTCCTGTCGCGGGCGCTAGGCCTACCCACACAAGTGAGGTATCATTTTTATCGGGAGACTTGGGGGAACGCTGTGTGGAAGGAAATTTGTGGCTCCTCTCAGATTCCAGAACTTCCTGCCACAGCAATGTGAGGAACATGTGTTTTTTTGCCAAATTTTGAGGTTTGCAAAGGATTCTGGGTAACAGAACCTGGTCCGAGCCCCACAAGTCACCCCATCTTGGATTCACCTAGGTCTCTAGTTTTCAGAAATGCACAGTTTTGGTAGGTTTCCCTAGGTGCCGGGTGAGCTAGAGGCCAAAATCTACAGGTAGGCACTTTGCAAAAAACACCTCTGTTTTCTTTCAAAAATTTGGATGTGTCCACGTTGCGCTTTGGGGCGTTTCCTGTCGCGGGCGCTAGGCCTACCCACACAAGTGAGGTATCATTTTTATCGGGAGACTTGGGGGAATGCTGGTTGGAAGGAAATTTGTGGCTCCTCTCAGATTCTATAACTTTCTGCCACAGAAATGTGAGGAACATGTGTTTTTTAGCCAAATTTTGAGGTTTGCAAAGGATTCTGGGTAACAGAACCTGGTCCGAACCCCACAAGTCACCCCATCTTGGATTCCCCTAGGTCTCTAGTTTGCAGAAATGCACAGGTTTGGTAGGTTTCACTAGGTGCCGGCTGAGCTAGAGGCCAAAATCTACAGGTAGGCACTTTGCAAAAAACACCTCTGTTTTCTTTAAAAAAAATGGGATGTGTCCACGTTGCACTCTGGGGCATTTCCTGTCGCGGGCGCTAATCCTACCCACACAAGTGAGGTATCATTTTTATCGGGAGACTTGGGGGAATGCTGGGTGGAAGGAAATTTGTGGCTCCTCTCAGATTCTAGAACTTTCTGCCACAGAAATATGAGGAACATGTGTTTTTTTAGCCAAATTTTGAGGTTTGCAAAGGATTCTGGGTAACAGAACCTGGTCCGAACCCCACAAGTCACCCCATCTTGGATTCCCCTAGGTCTCTAGTTTGCAGAAATGCACAGGTTTGGTAGGTTTCACTAGGTGCCGGCTGAGCTAGAGGCCAAAATCTACAGGTAGGCACTTTGCAAAAAACACCTCTGTTTTCTTTAAAAAAAATGGGATGTGTCCACGTTGCACTCTGGGGCATTTCCTGTCGCGTGCGCAAGGCCTACCCACACAAGTGAGGTATCATTTTTATCTGGAGACTTGGGGGAACGCTGTGTGGAAGGAAATTTGTGGCTCCTCTCAGATTCCAGAACTTCCTGCCACAGCAATGTGAGGAACATGTTTTTTTTTGCCAAATTTTGAGGTTTGCAAAGGATTCTGGGTAACAGAACCTGGTCCGAGCCCCACAAGTCACCCCATCTTGGATTCCCCTAGGTCTCTAGTTTTCAGAAATGCACAGTTTTGGTAGGTTTCCCTAGGTGCCGGGTGAGCTAGAGGCCAAAATCTACAGGTAGGCACTTTGCAAAAAACACCTCTGTTTTCTTTCAAAAATTTGAATGTGTCCACGTTGCGCTTTGGGGCGTTTCCTGTCGCGGGCGCTACGCCTACCCACACAAGTGAGGTATCATTTTTTTCGGGAGACTTGGAGGAACGCTGGCTGGAAGGAAATTTGTGGCTCCTCTCAGATTCCAGAACTTTCTGCCACAGAAATGTGAGGAACATGTGTTTTTTTAGCCAAATTTTGAGGTTTGCAAAGGATTCTGGGTAAGAGATCCTGGTCCGAGCCCCACAAGTCACCCCATCTTGGATTTCCCTAGGTCTCTAGTTTTCAGAAATGCACAGGTTTGGTAGGTTTCCCTAGGTGCCGGCTGAGCTAGAGGCCAAAATCTACACGTAGGCACTTTGCAAAAAACACCTCTGTTTTCTTTCAAAAATTTGGATGTGTCCACGTTGCGCTTTGGGGCGTTTCCTGACGCGGGCGCTAGGCCTACCCACACAAGTGAGGTATCATTTTTATCGGGAGACTTGGGGGAATGCTGGGTGGAAGGAAATTTGTGGCTCCTCTCAGATTCTAGAACTTTCTGCCACAGAAATGTGAGGAACATGTGTTTTTTTAGCCAAATTTTGAGGTTTGCAAAGGATTCTGGGTAACAGAACCTGGTCCGAGCCCCACAAGTCACCCCATCTTGGATTCCCCTAGGTCTCTAGTTTGCAGAAATGCACAGGTTTGGTAGGTTTCCCTAGGTGCCGGCTGAGCTAGAGGCCAAAATCTACAGTTAGGCACTTTGCAAAAAACACCTCTGTTTTCTTTAGAAAAAATTGGATGTGTCCACGTTGCGCTCTGGGGCATTTCCTGTCGCGGGCGCTAGGCCTACCCACACAAGTGAGGTATCATTTTTATCGAGAGACTTGGGGGAACGCTGGGTGGAAGGAAATTTGTGGCTCCTCTCAGATTCCAGAACTTCCTGCCAGAGCAATGTGAGGAACATGTGTTTTTTTAGCCAAATTTTGAGGTTTGCAAAGGATTCTGGGTAGCAGAACCTGGTCCGAGCCCCACAAGTCACCCCATCTTGGATTCCCCTAGGTCTCTAGTTTTCAGAAATGCACAGTTTTGGTAGGTTTCCCTAGGTGCCGGCTGAGCTAGAGGCCAAAATCTACAGGTAGGCACTTTGCAAAAAACACCTCTGTTTTCTTTCAAAAATTTGGATGTGTCCACGTTGCGCTTTGGGGCATTTCCTGTCGCGGGCGCTAGGCCTACCCACACAAGTGAGGTATTATTTTTATCGGGAGACTTGGGGGAACGCTGGGTGGAAGGAAATTTGTGGCTCCTCTCAGATTCAAGAACTTTCTGCCACAGAAATGTGAGGAACATGTGTTTTTTTAGCCAAATTTTGAGGTTTGCAAAGGATTCTGGGTAACAGAACCTGGTCCGAGCCCCACAAGTCACCCCATCTTGGATGCCCCTAGGTCTCTAGTTTTCAGAAATGCACAGTTTTGGTAGGTTTCCCTAGGTGCCGGCTGAGCTAGAGGCCAAAATCTACAGGTAGGCACTTTGCAAAAAACACCTCTGTTTTCTTTCAAAAATGTGGATGTGTCCACGTTGCGCTTTGGGGCATTTCCTGTCGCGGGCGCTAGGCCTACCCACACAAGTGAGGTATCATTTTTATCGGGAGACTTGGGGGAACGCTGGGTGGAAGGAAATTTGTGGCTCCTCTCAGATTCCAGAACTTTCTGCCACAGAAATGTGAGGAACATGTGTTTTTTTAGCCAAATTTTGAGGTTTGCAAAGGATTCTGGGTAACAGAACCTGGTCCGAGCCCCACAAGTCACCCCATCTTGGATTTCCCTAGGTCTCTAGTTTTCAGAAATGCACAGGTTTGGTAGGTTTCCCTAGGTGCCGGCTGAGCTAGAGGCCAAAATCTACACGTAGGCACTTTGCAAAAAACACCTCTGTTTTCTTTCAAAAATTTGGATGTGTCCACGTTGCGCTTTGGGGCGTTTCCTGACGCGGGCGCTAGGCCTACCCACACAAGTGAGGTATCATTTTTATCGGGAGACTTGGGGGAATGCTGGGTGGAAGGAAATTTGTGGCTCCTCTCAGATTCTAGAACTTTCTGCCACAGAAATGTGAGGAACATGTGTTTTTTTAGCCAAAGTTTGAGGTTTGCAAAGGATTCTGGGTAACTGAACTTGGTCCGAGCCCCACAAGTCCCCCCATCTTGGATTCCCCTAGGTCTCTAGTTTGCAGAAATGCACAGGTTTGGTAGGTTTCCCTAGGTGCCGGCTGAGCTAGAGGCCAAAATCTACAGGTAGGCACTTTGCAAAAAACACCTCTGTTTTCTTTAGAAAAAATTGGATGTGTCCACGTTGCGCTCTGGGGCATTTCCTGTCGCGGGCGCTAGGCCTACCCACACAAGTGAGGTATCATTTTTATCGAGAGACTTGGGGGAACGCTGGGTGGAAGGAAATTTGTGGCTCCTCTCAGATTCCAGAACTTCCTGCCACAGCAATGTGAGGAACATGTGTTTTTTTAGCCAAATTTTGAGGTTTGCAAAGGATTCTGGGTAGCAGAACCTGGTCCGAGCCCCACAAGTCACCCCATCTTGGATTCCCCTAAGTCTCTAGTTTTCAGAAATGCACAGTTTTGGTAGGTTTCCCTAGGTGCCGGCTGAGCTAGAGGCCAAAATCTACAGGTAGGCACTTTGCAAAAAACACCTCTGTTTTCTTTCAAAAATTTGGATGTGTCCACGTTGCGCTTTGGGGCATTTCCTGTCGCGGGCGCCAGGCCTACCCACACAAGTGAGGTATTATTTTTATCGGGAGACTTGGGGGAACGCTGGGTGGAAGGAAATTTGTGGCTCCTCTCAGATTCAAGAACTTTCTGCCACAGAAATGTGAGGAACATGTGTTTTTTTAGCCAAATTTTGAGGTTTGCAAAGGATTCTGGGTAACAGAACCTGGTCCGAGCCCCACAAGTCACCCCATCTTGGATGCCCCTAGGTCTCTAGTTTTCAGAAATGCACAGTTTTGGTAGGTTTCCCTAGGTGCCGGCTGAGCTAGAGGCCAAAATCTACAGGTAGGCACTTTGCAAAAAACACCTCTGTTTTCTTTCAAAAATGTGGATGTGTCCATGTTGCGCTTTGGGGCATTTCCTGTCGCGGGCGCTAGGCCTACCCACACAAGTGAGGTATCCTTTTTATCGGGAGACTTGGGGGAACGCTGGGTGGAAGGAAATTTGTGGCTCCTCTCAGATTCCAGAACTTTCTGCCACAGAAATGTGAGGAACATGTGTTTTTTTAGCCAAATTTTGAGGTTTGCAAAGGATTCTGGGTAACAGAACCTGGTCCGAGCCCCACAAGTCACCCCATCTTGGATTTCCCTAGGTCTCTAGTTTTCAGAAATGCACAGGTTTGGTAGGTTTTCCTAGGTGCCGGCTGAGCTAGAGGCCAAAATCTACAGGTAGGCACTTTGCAAAAAACACCTCTGTTTTCTTTCAAAAATTTGGATGTGTCCACGTTGCGCTTTGGGACGTTTCCTGTCGCGGGCGCTAGGCCCACCCACACAAGTGAGGTATCATTTTTATCGGGAGACTTGGGGGAATGCTGGGTGGAAGGAAATTTGTGGCTCCTCTCAGATTCTAGAACTTTCTGCCACAGAAATGTGAGGAACATGTGTTTTTTTAGCCAAAGTTTGAGGTTTGCAAAGGATTCTGGGTAACTGAACTTGGTCCGAGCCCCACAAGTCACCCCATCTTGGATTCCCCTAGGTCTCTAGTTTTCAGAAATGCACAGGTTTGGTAGGTTTCCCTAGGTGCCGGCGGAGCCAGAGGCCAAAATCTACAGGTAGGCACTTTGCAAAAAACACCTCTGTTTTCTTTGAAAAAATTGGATGTGTCCACGTTGCGCTTTGGGGCGTTTCCTGTCGCGGGCGCTAGGCCTACCCACACAAGTGAGGTATCATTTTTATCGGGAGACTTGGGGGAACATAGATTAGCGAAACAAGTGTCATTGCCCCTTGTCTTTCTCTACATTTTTTCCTTCCAAATATAGGAGAGTGTGTAAAGACATCTATTTGAGAAATGCCCTGTAATTCACATGCTAGTATGGTCACCCCTGAATTCAGAGATGTGCAAATAACCACTGCTCCTCAACACCTTATCTTGTGCCCTTTTTGGAAAAACAAAGGTTTTCTTGATAGCTATTTTTTACTCTTTATATTTCAGCAAATGAATTGCTGTATACCCGGCATAGAATGAAAATGCACTGCAGGGTGCAGCTCATTTATTGGCTCTGGGTTCCTGGTGGTTCTTGATGAACCTACAAGCCCTATATATCCCCGCAACCAGAGGAGTCCAGCAGACATAACGGTATATTGCTTTCGATAATCTGACATTGCAGGGAAAAGTTACAGAGTAAAACATAGAGAAAAATTAATGTTTTTTTCACCTCAATTTCAATATTTTTCTTTCTCAGTTGTTATTTTCTGTAGGAAACCCTTGTAGGATCTACACAAATGACCCCTTGCTGTATTCAGAATTTTGTCTACTTTTCAGAAATGTTTACGTTTCTGGGATTCAGCATTGGTTTCATGCCCATTTCTGTCACTGACTGGAAGGAGGCTGAAAGCACAAAAAATTGCAAAAATGGGGTATGTCCCAGTAAAATGCCCAAATTGTGTTTAGAAATTGGGTTTTCTGATTCAAGTCTGCCTGTTCCTGAAAGCTGGGAAGCTGCTGAGTTTAGCACCACAAACCTTTTGTTGATGCCATTTTCAGGGGAAAAACCACAAGCCTTCTTCTGTAGCCACTTTTTCCAATTTTTTTGAAAAAAACGAAATTTTCACTGTATTTTGGCTAATTTCTTGGCCTCCTTCAGGGGAACCCACAAAGTCTGGGTACCTCTAGAATCCATAGGATGTTGGAAAAAAAGGACGTAAATTTGGCTTGGTTAGCTTATGTGGACAAAAAGTTATAAGGGCCTAAGCGCGAACTGCCCCAAATATGCAAAAAAAGGCCTGGCACAGGAGGGGGAAAAGGCCTGGCAGCGAAGGGGTTAAGTCTTGATTTGTCTTTTGGATCCATGCAGGTCATTGCCCATCAAAAGAAGGTAATATTGAGAGCCAACTCCAAGAAGGTGCCGACCCTGGTGGTTCACAGCCGGGGGAATGTCCACAGCAGAAAAAGGTGGGAGGACCTGCGAGACTGGGCCCGGAAGATCGTGGAGGCTCAGCTGGGAATGTCCTCTCAGTGTGGCTGGGGTGCCCGTCTCACCATGACCCCCTTAAAGGCCCGCATTCTGGTGCTGACCTATCGGGAGATTGATGGGCGATTGAGGGCAGCACAGCAGCCACAAAGTGGTGAGTACAGGCCATAATCCTGCCTGTCTGAGTGCCAGGTGATTTGGTTCTGACATCTCTTATTGACAATTGGAAAGGAGCTATGTGTCACATAGCAGATGACTGATAGTGTGTCTACACATGTCATGCCTTGCCTATTGTCCCAGGGACTTAGGACACAACTGGGCGGAAACCACAAACCACTTGCTCTACAGTGATAACATATGGCTGTGCACATTGATCAATCAAGTAATGTTTGTTGTTGTAGTGGGCGTAGTTTCTATGGAACAGACCACTACCCCTAAATCTTCCAGGCCAAATGTAGGTAGGTGATGGATCATTGTCCTCTGCCATGTGTATGGGTAAATATACATACGGGCATACGACACCCAGAAGCTAGTTGTCTTCAGCGTATGATGAGTGCTGGGGTCTCAATGCTTTCTGTTATGTGCAGATGTCCAACACACATTTAAAAGAGCTTACATTGTTCTTTGGATGCAGCTATACATCACTACTTTCCCTAGGTAAGTGGGGAATGTCCATTGACATAATTTATGTGCTATCACTGTTGTCAAACTTTCTTGTGACTACATGTCAGTATGTGTTCCTTTCTCTTTCAAAAACATTTGTGATCTGCAGTTTCATATCTGGTCTACCTCTGTTGATTGTGCACTGATAGTGCAATGCTTGGCCTACAGAGATATTTTCAGGCTCTGGACTACACACTGATGGTAGCCAGTCACCCCCATCTCCCGTCCCCTCTCTACCTCCATCTTACCACTCCAAATCCCCAATTCCCCTACCTACCAAAAGCACACAGAGAGATCCGCATGCATCCACCTCTAAACACAAGAGGAGCACACTCAAGTACAAGCAGCGCAAAACACACCAGCACACAGGCAAACAAAAGCCCCCCACAGACACAACAACAATCTCAACTTCCCTAGACATCCACACCACACCCAGCATCACACAAACAACATCCAGCATATCCACAGGCACCACACTAACAGTCAGTGACACACCTACCACACCCATCATACTCGCAGACACCACCCCAGCAGACCGCCAGACATCCACCACAAGCAACATACCCGCAGATACCACAACTACAGACACACATATATCCACCACATTAAGCCAACCCGCAGTCACTACCCCAACAGCCACACATGCATCCACCACTCTATCTTCCAGCACCTCCACCTCCCAGCCTCCATGACACACAACCACATTCACTCATCCACCCAACAGACACCCACCATACACAAGCATACCTCCCAGAAGCATGCAACCATGACATCCACACTGACAGAGCTGACAACCGCTCCCTAGACCTCCAAATCCTGACCCCTTCTGATGACTGTCCAGTGTCCCTAAGGACGTTTTTTTGTTTGACCTTAACCTTTCCCCTATTCGCTCCCTACCATCACCAAGGCCTCTCTTGCCTACCTGCAAACACCCATACCGCTTTTCCAAGAAGATAGGCATGTAATTTGGGTCTAGTACTGTTTGTCCCTGTGACACACGTAGAGACATTTCCTGTGCAAATGTTGTTTGAGGGCCCTGTGTAAAAAGATGTGTCCCACTGCAGCCTCTTCCCTGAGTGTTCTTGATGCCCCCATTCCTATTGTGCAGGTATTGTTAGAATAGTGCTCTTTGTCTATTTGTCTCTCCATCTATTGTGCATGCCATTGTCCTTCCATTGTTCTGTGCTGTGGGTGACGTGTGTGTCCATTGCATGGATGTTTTATGGGGGTGGTGTTTGTGTTCTATGACACAGTCATACATATGTGTGTTGTATGTAACAACAGTCCGTGGACTGTGTGGAATATGGGTATGTGAGTTGTATTGGTATATGTGAAGTTGGTGTGTTGGTGGTGTGTGCCTGAGATGAGTGGATGTGAGTTATTGTGGAGTCTTGTGGTGCAGTGTGAGTGACCTGGGGGCATATTATGACTGTGAATGTGTCCATTTTATGTATGATTTGGACTGTGTACACGATGAGATGTGTACTTGGTGTCTGTAGCGTGACCCCCATATGATGTGAACAACGGCACAATGATCTTTTAAAACGGTTGATAAGACAGGTAGGTGCATTTACTTAGGGTTGGTTGCCACCATGGCGGCATGGATTTTGGTCTCCTTCGAGGATCATCAGTAGCCAAAGGGCGTGCTTGATGGGCTACATGGTGGCAGCTGACATGTGAGGCTGCCTGCAGGCCAGGGTCTCTCTTTATAGCCCTCATTTTCATCTGCTGGGACATGATGGTTGGACCACCATGTTCACATTGGCTGTGAGCATCCTTATAATGTGTCCAGCGGAAACACTGTCTCTGTTGGCCTATTTGTGCTGCCTTGTGACCGTGGCTGTCTTTGCTGCCTGGCGGTGGCAGCGGGATCGCTTAGGTTTTTGCTCCATAGGCCCACATGACTCCTAATACAGCGGTCTGACCACCAACCCAATTGGAGTCGAACCACCACTGCCACCATGGTGGTCAACGGACTGCCAAACTTGTAATGAGGCCCATAGTGTCTGGTTGCCAGCAGTCGTGATATTTTAAACATTTGAAATGAAGGGGTTCACAATGTGGGTCCTCCATGAGCGTAAAACCCAGGGTGCTAGGAATTCATCAGTTAATCGCTTTCTGCAAAAGGGACAAAGAATTTCAATTTTTTTTCATTTTAAACTTTGAAGTGAGAAGCTTGTCAAACTTCAATTAGTTCACAGTCTACATTCCCTCCACGCTATCACACTATACTCCACTCTATAGCACTATACCGTATAACAATATACTCCAGTAAATGCCAGTGTACAGCGCTCTCTGACACTATACTCTACTCTATGAAACACTACCTCATGGTACTCCACTGTACTCTACTACTACATCTACTCTACTCTATGCCACTCACCTCTATGACAGTCTATCTCACTCCACTCTACCATACGGTACCGCTTGCCACTCCACTGTCCAACACTGTAATCTACTCTGGAATTCTACTGTACTCCAACCGACTACACTTTCTGACACTCTACAACACAACAGTCCACTCGACTGCACCACACACCACTGCACTCCACAACACTTTCCTCCCTGTATGGTATGTCACTCCTTTCTACTCCACTCCACACCACTCTATTCTACAACATGTTACTCTACTTTGCGCTATGACACTCCACTGGGCTCCACTCCAATCTACTCTTCTGCACAACACTTCACCTAACTCTATGGAACTGTACATCACTCTACTGTGTACAATGCCCCACTCTACTACACTCTACTACGTAAATCCACTCTGCAAGAAGACTCTGCTACACTCTGTGCCACTATGCAACAACTCCACTCTATGCCTGTACACTACACTGAATAACACTCTTCTCCACTGTTTTCACCTACAGGCCATGGGACACGTCAGGCAGTGTTCAGCATAAGATTGGTGGATATATCCGTCTAAGGAGTAAATCAGGACATGGTTTATGCACTGGTATTATTGTGTGATATTAAGTACATTTTGGGTGATTCATGTATAAATTAACTTATGAATAATTATTCAAATAAGTCCTAATTGAACAACTGTTTTTGCCATATTGTACTTTACCCTTGGTTCCTGATTGGCATATCGGGTAACGCATGTGTTTTTTATCTGCAAATAACATTAAAGTATGCCTTTTTTTGCATGCACTAGCACAATGAAACCAGTCCTATTGGCTTTACCGATGCTTGTTCAAAAAGGCGCATATTTACCAGCAATGAAAAGGTTTTTAAACTTGCAATTTAAAGGAAAGGACAAGGTAAATGAAATGCTGATGCTTCTGTTACATTCTTGCATGTAGAAGACAATCAACGGAGGCAGACTCACTGCTGGTAACAGCATTTGAATTCACCTGCATTAAAGATCATATGTCATGGACAGAATTTTCAATATTTTGACATTTCAGTAGCAAATTATGCTGTTATTCGAACTTGCCAGCATTAAAATGTGCAGCGGTTGATGTTATCAATATGTTACACACTTTATTGTATGTCGTATTGTTGGAAATTATATATTTCAGTAAATTACATTTTTTGCACATAAAAATTCAAATACTGACCGCAGCTTTTATGACCGACAAAGCGAAATAACATTTACACTATTTACATTATAACGCCAATGACAAATTCAAATACATCAGGCACAAAAGTGCTTATGCGACACAGCACTTTCCTTGATTATGTAGAGAGTTCAAAAATTGACACTAATCTTGCAAAGCACCCAGAGGCTCATTGTAACCAATGGAATCCTCCTTTTAATGCTTGCTCAGAGAAGGTGTTAAACGTGCTGGAAAAAAATGACACAAAGAAATCTGACAGATTTCTCTGCGTCATTTATTTGGCCCCCCTAACGGGCGGATGCCCCCTTTGCATACATTATGCCTGGAGCAGGCATAATGTAGCGCAAAGGGTTACAAAGTGGCGCAATGCATGCATTGGGCCACTTTGTAAATACAGCGCAGGGTTTTTGGCCTTCTAACGCCACATTAGTGTAAAAAAATGACACTAATGTGGCGTTAAAATGGCACTAGAAGCTCTTAAATATGCCCCTATAACAACGCTTTATTTGTGCTTGTTGTTTCCAGTGTGGAGCACCGGCAGTTATTTTTGAGTTCTGGTGCTTATTTTTCTGCCTCATGCATTTACTGTGAGAAAAGACACATATGGGAAAGACGGAGGAAGAGAAAAATGAAAAAGCGTAACAATGGGAAAAATCAGAAATCCGCGAGAGTGAGCTGAAGGGGCAGGGAGTGGCTTCAGGATTACGCCGCCTCTGAATTCCGTGTTCACAAATTTAATTGCAGCAGCTGCATGTTTAAGAGGAGGGCTTTGGGCACCGGCACCTTTTTATTTACAATTTGAACACTGCCCTATGGGGCATCTTTGAAAAAAGAGGCGCTTCTTACTGTGCTGCGCCACTTTTCTTGCACCCCTTAGCTCCCTTCCAATGCCATCATGTGTGCGCTATATTTAAAATATGGCGCGCCATGGTGGTAGTTAGGGGACTAGCGTCAGAATTTTTTATGCTAGTCTGGCGCTTTGAAGGATTCGCATCAAAAGTGTTGACGCTAATCCTGCAAAGCACTCAGATGCCCCCTGATGCAAACATAATGTAGCGCAAAGGGTTAGAAAGTGGTGCAATGCATGCATTGCACCACTTTGTAAATATGGCGCAGTGTTTTTGGCCTGATAATGCCACATTAGCTTAAAAAATAATTTCACTTGTGTGGAGTTTGAATGGCACTAGGGGCTCTTAAATATGCCCCTAAGGGGCATATTTGAAAAAAGTGGTGCAGCACACAGTGCTGCACCACTTTTCTTGCACCCCTTAGCGCTCCCCTAATCCCACCATGTGTGCGCTGTATTTAAAATACGATGCAAAATGTCAGTAGTTAGGGGACTAGTGTCAGACTTTTTTATGCTCATCCCGCGCTTTGCAGGGTTAGTGTAAAAATGTTGATGCCAATCCTGCAAAGCACCCAGAGGCCCACTGCAACCAATAGAAGCCTCCTTATAACGCCTGCTCTGTGTAGGCGTTAAAAGTGGCGAAACAAATGATGCAAAGAAATCTGTCAGATTTCTTTGCACCACTTTTTTACCCCCCCTCCCCCCAAACAAGGGAATGCCACCTTTGCATACATTATTCCTGGCGCAGGAATAATGTAGTGTAAAGGAATACAAAGTGGCGCAATGCATGCATTGCGCCACTTTGTAAATATGGCGCAGCTTTTTTTGTCTTCTAACGCCATATTAGCGTAAAAAAAATGATGCTTATGTGGCGTTAGAATGGAGCTAGGGCCTCTTAAATATGCCCCTATATTTTAAGTGGCTAGCTGAGTGGATTAGTAATGCCCGCCTTCACAAGTGCTTCAAAACACATGAATGTATGTGACATGGGAGCGATGGAGAGATGAAGGACACATTTGACGGGTGGTAGTGATTGAAACCGAGGAGGAGGTCATGGGGTGGGGGTCGCCTCAATAAACTGTAGCACAGGGCGCCACCAGTCCTAAAACCGGCCCTGGTTACATATGCAGTTACAAAAAAAAAATATTCGTAAAGATCACCTAATTACACTGTTGTGTGCGCAATTGGGAACTGTATTTGTTATTGTGACAGCTAAAATAAAACTGCACACTCGTTATCATTTTAGAGGAACAAAGTTAGGCATGAATGTGGTAATGAAAAGCAGCACTAGCGCCGTGAAAATAAAATATGAATCTATATATTTATAAATATCAGCATATCGATGAAATTCCGCCACATGGGAATGACTGTTTCCTAATTGTCACTTGCTTGATTTGATTATCAAAACCATGTATGACTTAATACTAATAACACAATAATTGTAATCACTTGCCTCCAAAGAAAATGAGATTGTGTTTAGTTAATTAACAGATTTAGGTAATTTACTTCAATACCAATTAGGAACAGTTTGCCATTCTCCATTTCCATAATTGTAAAATACAGCACACTTTTTTTTCAGTCAGTGGGCTTTTCTCTCTCGAGTTAAAAAGTATTAGGAATACAGCTAGGGTGTCAACATGTACTTTTCTTGACTGTCCCTCCTACAGTGTCGTTGGCAATAACCAAACTGTTATTTTATAATAAAACAAATATCTTCAGGGTGAGGAGCAGCATCAAACCATTCAAGCAGCCGGACTCGATCTCCGAAGAGGTGGCAGGTATTGTACGTGTGCACAGGTTTGCAGTGAAAGCCATACAGAATGTGACCTCCTGTGACCCGACAATTGTCTTAATTGTTGTTGATGTCATTCAAGAGTTATTTAAGCGGCCCAATCTCACCCTATTATTGAAGTGATCGTGAACCTTTTGGACATACCAAATCAATTGAAAGCTGTTGTCTGACACCTCTAATGGAAGCAAATGACAAGTTCAACAAATTATACCTTTCAGCACTGGCGTAGGTTCATGCTCTGTGAAAGCTGATTTACTGCAACACTACTTTAACTGTAACATTTTAAGTTCAAGCACATTTCCCTCAGTTAATTTATTCTGACAGGTCTAAAGTTTACCTCATTTAGTAGGTAGCTCACAGTAGCTTACAGTTGTTTCTGTTAGACTGGTGGCATGGCTTGGACATAGACAGTATTTAAATATTATTTCGGTGAAAAGTCCTTTCTGGTTTACATGTCTTTGCGCTGCTGGTCTGACGGAGAGAAATTATATATTTGTGATAACATTAGATACGGTCATCAGTGGGCAGTAAGTGAAAATTCAATGGCAGAGATACAGAGCTGCAGAGGCAAAAGCACACACACACACATCAACAATTTAATCGCAAATACAGTCGAGTAAAGAGGTGTCGGTTTAAATATATATACATATTACCTACTGTGTTCAAAAGGAGGTAGTTATAGTTAGGACATAGTTTCCATAGGATGGGTGTTTTATGTTTTTGCTAATAACATTGGTGCCTTTTGACAAATATTCACAAAACTTTCCAAACTAGTTTGCAAGCTGCTTCAACTGCTGTCTGGAAAGTTACAGGGGCTGAGAAAAAGGTGGGCCGGGGTCTCAAACCACATTTTCCCCATGCAATTTCCCACAGAGAATTTAGAACACGACTACAGCCCAAACTGTAGTAAGTAAGTAAAAAATGTTTAAAGTGTGCAAATGCAGATTCATCTTGGTGCTAGAACCCTGTAAGAGAGCTATGAAAGATTTGCTGAGAAAGATATGAAAGCAACCACGTTTTTAATAATTTCCTAACAAGTAATCAATTTGGTTGCGATCTCAAGTAAAGAGGCATGGTGTTCCAAAGCTTGCATACTGAGAAGGAAATGGTTCTGCCTCCCCATCTAGGTTTCTTTAGTCTTGGAATTGCAAATAAATTGGTCACACTTGATCTAAGGGTGTAGGAGGCTGGCCTGGTTTATAGTAGGTACCAAAGGTACTTACACCTCATACCAGTCCAGTTATCCCTTATTAGTGAAATGTAGTCAGTGATCTAGCAGCTTAGGTTGTTTAGGGGTAGCTGTAGCAGAGCAGGCAGGCTGAACTAGGAGACATACAAAGCTCCTGCAATACCACTATAGGTATACAGTACTTACACACAATAAAAGACAACACTCACTCTTACCAAAAATAAAGGTACTTCATTCTAGTGACACCAGGCCAAAAATATCTTAGAGGCAATACTCCTACTGGAGGTAAGTATTATATACAATTGTTAGAAATGGGGTCTTTTGTTGGAAGTCAGGTTACCCCCTGTCCAAGCAGGGACCCTCACTCTAGTCATTGTAAAGGAGAATCACTCTCAGTTAATCCCCGCTCACCCCCTTAGAAGCTTGGCACGAGCAAGCAGGCTTAACTTCAGAATGCTAGGTGTAAAGTATTTGTACCAACACACACAGTAACTTCATGAAAACACCACAAATTGACACAACACAGGTTTACAAAAGTAGAAAATATTTATCTAAACAAAACAAGACCAAAACGACAAAAATCCAACATACACAAGAAAAGTTATTAATTTTAAAAGTCTTAAATCCTTTTGGAAACAGGTAAAACACTGTTAGCATTGAAAGTACCTGGTTAGCGTCAAAATAACATGCACAGGCGAGTGTGAGTCTGAAAAGGTAAGCGTGGGTTGATTTTTCACCCGCAAGTGAGACCGTGCGTCATTCCTCCTTCTCAGGTCGGGTCAGCGTGCATCATTTTTCCTCCCCACAGGGGAGCAATGCGTCGATCCAGACAGCACTTGGGTCTGGGCAGGTGTTGCATCTTTTTTCCGCACCCAGCAAGGTTTGCATAAAAAATCCTGCTGCACGGTGATAGCAAAACCGCACTGTGTGGATTGCGACGTTACCAGCTTCTGTCAGCGATGCAGCACGTCATTTCTCCAGCTGTGTGCATGAATCTCCCAGCCACACTGCAAGCGCTGCATCGATTTCAGCTACAGAGCAGGCAGCGCATCATTTCTTCAGCCGCTCTCGGAGGTTGCGTCGTAACTTTCCTCGCACGACGGTCTGTGGGTAGATTTTCAGTCTTGGTTTGCCAGCTTCACCTGTCTAGGCCCTATCCAAGAACCGGATAGGGCATCGCTTTGCAGGAGTCTCAGCAGAGAGTCCAAGTGCTGGCAGGGGAAGTCTTTGATGGCTCTGAGACTTCAACAACAGGAGACAAGCTCAGGACAAGCCCTCGGAGATTGAGTTACATGCCGGAATGCACAACAAAGTCCAGTCTTTGTCCCTTTCACCAGGTAGAAGCAGCAACTGCAGGATAGCTCCACAAAGCACAGTCACAGGCAGGGCAGCACTTCTCCTCAGCTCTTCAGCTCCAGGCAGAGGTTCCATTTAATTTCCGGAAGTGATTGAAAGTCTGTGGTTATACCCATTTTGCCCTTTGACGTAGGCTTACTTTAAAGTAAAGTCTCTCTTCTTTGTGAAATACTGCCTTGCCCAGGCCAGGCCCCAGACACACACCATGGGTTTGGAGACTGCATTGTGTGGGGGCAGGAACAGCCCTTTCAGATGTGAATGACCACCCCTCCCCTCCCTCCTAGCACAGGTGGTTCATCAGGATATGCAGGCTACACCCCAGCTCCCTTTGTGTCACTGTCTAGAGAGAGGTGCAAACAGCCCAACTGTCAAACTGACCCAGACAGGGAATCCACAAACAGGCAGAGTTACAGAATGGTTTAAGCAAGAAAATGTTCACTTTCTAAAAGTGGCAAATTTCAAACACACAATTTTAAAATTAACTTTACTAAAATATGTATTTTTAAATTGTGAGCTCAGAGACCCCAAACTCCCGTTCCATCCGCTCCCAAAGGGAATCTACACTTTAATCCCTTTGGCTGCCCCATGTGAACGTATGGCTGCCCCATGTTAACCTATGAGAGGGATAGGCCTTGCAACAGTGAAAAACAAATTTAGCAGTATTTCACTTTTAGAACATATAAAACACATTAGTATATATCCTACCTTAAACATACACTGCACCCTGCACATGTGGCTACCTAGGGCCTACCTTGGGGCTGTCTTACATGTAAGAAAAGGGAAGGCTTAGTGCCTGTCAAGTGGGTACACCTGCCAAGTCGAATTGGCAGTTTAAAACTGCAGACAAAGTCAGAGCAGTTGCAGGTCTGAGCCATGCTTACAGAGCTACTATTGTGGGAGACACAACTAGTGCTGCAGGCCCACTAGTAGCATTTAATTTACAGGCCCTGGGCACCTCTAGTGCACTGTAGTAGGGACGTACCAGTAAATCAAATATGCCAATCATTGATAAACCAATTACATACACATTTTGTATAGGAGGACTTGCACTTTAGAACTGAATAGCAGTGGTAATGTGCCCAGAGCAACAAAAACAGTAACAACAGAGTCCAGCACACATCAACGACCTGGGAAACAGAGGCAAAAACTTAGGGGAGACCAAGCCAAGGATGCCACGTCTAACAACAATATATATACTAGAAACAAAAATCAGATAAGTAAACAGTCATAGAATAGTGCAAACACTGAAAAACACACTAGACTGCAATGGGCCATAGGGGTCACACAAACCATATACTAAAATAGTGGAATGCAAAAGTTGGATTCCCCCCTAGGCAAGTGTAGTGTGTAGAGCAGCACTGGGAGTGTAGGAAAACACCAAAGGTAAGTAAAGTACTCCATCCCAGAGCCCAGGAAAGCAGGAGTAAAGTACATAAAGTTTCCTCAGAACACACTACAAGTGGCCGTGAAGAATTATGCAAGAACCAAGCAATACTGCAAACAACAAACAATGGATTCTTAGACCTGAAGACCTGTGGCGAGAGGAGACTAAGTCCAGAAGTCGAGGAAGAGTCCAGGAAGAACAGGAGCCCCTGCCAACCTAGAAGAAGTTGAAAAAGTGGATTCTGCGGCTAGAAGAAAAGTACATAAATGCACCAAAGATAGCTGTGGGTTCCTGCTTGGTGCAAGAGATGTCCCATGTAGAGTTTTATGATGCACGCTGTTTGTGTCACTGGATTCTGTCAACAAGCTTTGGTTCAAGCAAATACGCGGTTTGCATCAAAGAGGAGGTGCCTGGACCGACAAGGAACCTGGGGGTCTAGACTCAGACTGAGGAGACAGGGGGGCTCTCAGCACTTCAGAGAGCCCTCAGAAGACCAGACAGCACCCACAGGAGTCCCAGAACACGCGGACAAAAAAGATGCAAAGTGCAGTCATCGCAGCACTATACTGGAGGGTCCCACGTCGCCGGAGAAAAACTCAGGGAGCTGTGCACCACAGAATAGAGTGCTGGGGAAATGGGCTACGCCGTGCATGAAGAACATTTGGAAGAAGTGCACAGAAGCCCTTGGAGCTGCAAAAGGTGTGGTGCACAAAGGTACTGTTACAGCACAGGGGAGGCAAGCACTTACATCCACAAAAATTGGACAGTTGGACCTTTGTATAGTTTGGGTCACTTTTTTCCTGTGTTCCAGGGATCACGCTCATTGGCAGGAGAGGAGACCCAGAGTACCGGTTGTCGTCGCAGAAGGGTGTCTGCTGAAGCAGGGAACTGACTCCGTCACTCCACGGGAGATTCCTTCGGTTCTTCTTGTGCAGGGTAAAGACAGGAAGTCTTCAGAACATGCAAACCTTGGAAACTGTTGCAAATGCTGGCTGGAGCTGAAGTTGCAGGTCACAGGAATTGTCCTGGATACTTTGTTGCAGTTACAGCAGTTCCTGGAGCAGTCTGCGGTTGAACCGACTTTCAGAAGCTGAAGCAAAGGATGCAGAGCAGTCCTGGAGGAATCTTGCAAACTGAATCTGAGGAAACACCCAGAGAAGAGACCCTAAATAGCCCTGAGAGGGGGATTGGCTGCCTACCCAGGTATGCACCTATCAGAAGGGGTCTCTGACATCACCTGCTGGCACTGACCACTCAGAGGCCTCCAGAGGATCCCCACACCTTGGAATCCAAGATGGCTAATGCCAGGGACACTCTGGAGGATCTCTGGGAACCACCCCTGGTGTGCTAATGGACAGAGGAGTGGCCACTCCCCTTCCTTTGTCCAGTTTCATGCCAGAGCAAGGACTGGGGGTCCCTGAACCAGTGTAGACTGGATTATGTAAGGAGGGCACCATTTGTTCACTTCAAAGCATTTCCCGAGGCTCTGGGAGGATGCCACTCCTATGCCTGTAACACCTACTTCCAATGGGAGAGGGTGTAACACCCCTCTCCTAAAGGAAAAGGATTGTTCTGCCTCCCTGGGATTGAGCAGCTCAATCCACAGGAGGGCAGGAACCTGCCTGTGAGGTGGCAGCAGCTGGAGTAGCAGTGTAAACCTCAGAGAGCTAGTTTTGCAGTACTGGGGGCCCATGGTGGAGCCCACAGGGGGCATGGGATTTGCCCCCCAATACCATATTTGGATTGGGGGAATAATTCCATGATCTTAGACACCTCACATGGCCATATTCGAAGCTACCATTGTGAAGCTACATATATGTATTGAAAGGTATGTAGTGTTCACTTATAATGGTATCCCCGCACTCATAAAGTCCAGGGAATTGGCCCTGGATGAAGTGGGGGCACCTTTGCTAGTGCAAGTGTGCCCTCACTCACAGTAACTTTGCTCCTAGCCTTAAATGAAGGTTAGAGCTATAGGTGACTTATAAGTTACTTAGTGCAGTGAAAATTGGCTGTGAAATAGTGTGTGCACTATTTCACTCAGGCTGCAGAGGTAGTCCTGAACAAAGGTTTGTATGAGCTCCTTATGGGTGGCAAAAGAAATGCTGCAGCTCATAAGTATCTCCTGGAACCCCAATGCCCTGGGTACCTAGGTACCATATACTAGGAACTTCTAAGGGTGGTAAAGTGTGCCAATCAGAATTGCAATATATAGAGTCACTAAACTAAAGTGACAAATTTGGCAAGTAGAGAGGGCATAAGCACTGGAGTTCTGGTTAGCAGAAATTCAGTAACACAGTCAAGCATACTGACAACACACATAGGCCACATGCAATGAGCACTTGGGTCCTGGCTAGCAGGATCCCAGTGAGACAGGCAAAACACACTGACAAATAAGTTTTAAACTATGAGAACTGGGGTCCTGGCTAGCAGGATCCCATTGAGACAGTAGAAACACACTGACAAACACTCACAAAGAGGCCATAAATGAGGGTAACCATGCTAGAAAGAGGCTATTTTCTCACAAAGGTTACAACTGGAAACATGCCAACAAAACGTTTTCTAAAACTAGAGAGTGCCAGTTTTATACAGAGCCTTGTGGACCATACACAAAGCCTTAAATCTGTCCCTTTCACAACTTGTAGCCACGGAAGGCCTTGCATGCTCTTTGATACAGAACTGTATTTAGGAATTTTTTAAAGCATACTAGCTACCACATTTTGAAATGCATTTCTGAATTCCTAACTATAATGCTTTGCTATACTGTAATTGATCTTAGGAAGAACTAGGGCCACAAGGACTGTTTTTTTTCCAGATCTTGGGGGCTATAAGAAAATATTTTTTTCAATACCTTAAGTAAATGAAATCAGGAGGACGTGACATAGTTAATTTGTTAGAAAGAGAGCTGTCTATCAGATATATCCCACAAGTTCTTTCCTTTCCAAGCTGGGTTTGGAAGAGGGCCAAGTTTGGAGGGCATCCACGAAGTATTCTAGAATGAAATGTTATTACCAAAGAAGAGCACCTCGGTTTTCTCAGTGTTCAATTCAGGACAGTTTTCCTGCATCCAAAATACAATATGAGTCAAACAGTTTTTTAACTTATTGGCAACCTACTCGACATTAGTTGAAATCAATATAACTATTTGTGTGTTATCAGCATGAGAGTCTGCTAAGAAACAGTGAGACCATATTAGTTTTGTTAGGGTGGTGACATGGATGTTGAAAAATGTGGGCATAATGACAACTCCTGAGGTGCACCACAGGGAAGAGAGAGCAGAGTAGAAGTGAAATCCCCAAAGGTAATACCTTGTTCTCTATTAGATAGAAAGGAACTAAGTATGGTTAAGGCTGCGTCTTCTATCCCAAGTCTCTCTAGCTGGTTGATATGCAAAGAATGGTACACTGTATCACACGTGGCAGAGGGATTGAAAAGAATCAGTGCAACCCTTCCTCCCTTGTCTACTAGTATTCAAATTTCCTGAACAGTACTGAGGTCTGAAATAATTTATGATTCTTAGAAATGGGGTCTCTTGTTGGCAGTCAGTTTGCACTCTGTTCAAGCAGGGAACCTTCTGTCTAGTCAGGGTAAGGGAGATACTGCTAAAACAACCCCTGCTCACCCTCTTGGTAGCTTAGCACAAGCTGTCAGGCTTATCTCAAAGGCAATGTGTATTGGAGATTGCATTGTGTGAGGATAGGCACAGCCCTTACAGGTGTAAGTGTCAGGTCTTCCATCCCACTCAAGCCCAGGAGACTCACCAGGATAGGCAGACAACACCCCAGTTCCCTTTGTGTCCCTGTCTAGAGAGAATTCAAAAACAGCCCAGCTGTCAGTCTGACCCAGATATGGATTCCACAGGCAGGGGCACAGAATGGTTAAGGAAGAAAACGTCCACTTTCTAAAAGTGGCATTTTCAAACTGACAATCTAAAAAACAACTTTACCAAAAGATATATTTTTTAAATTGTGAGTTCAGAGACCCCAACCTTCATAGCTCTATGTGTTCCCAATGAGAAAATACACTTAAAAGATATTTAAAGGCAGTCCCTATGTTAACCTATTAGAGAAATAGGCCTTCCAAGAATGAAAATTGAATTTGGCAGTATTTCACTGTCAGGATATGTAATACTCATCTGTACATGTCCTACCTTTAACATACACTGCACCCTACCCATGGGGCTACCTTGGGCCTACATTAGGGGTAGCCTTTCATGTACAAAAGGGAAGATGTAGGCCTGGCAAGTGGGCACACTTGCCAGGTCAAATAAGCATGTTTAAAACTTCACACAAACAATGCAGTGGCAGGTCGGAGGCATTTTTACTGGGCTACTCATGTCTGTGGCACACCGAGTGCTGCAGGCCCACTAGAACCATTTGATTTACAGGCCCTGGAAACTTCTAGTGCACTTTACTACTGATTTACTAGTAAATAAAATATGCCAGTAATGGAGAAGCCAATTACACATATAGGGGGTCATTCTGACTCCCGCCGGCGGCGGTAACCGCACGCCTGGCGGGAGCTGCCGAATGACCGCGGCGGTCATTCTGAGTTTCCCGCTGGGCTGGCGGGCGACCGCCAGAAGGCCGCCCGCCCGCCCAGCAGGAAACCCCCTTCCACGAGGATGCCGGCTCCGAATGGAGCCGGCGGAGTGGAAAGGGTGCGACGGGTGCAGTTGCACCCGTCGCGATTTTCAGTGTCTGCTATGCAGACACTGAAAATCTTTGTGGGGCCCTGTCAGGGGGCCCCTGCAGTGCCCATGCCATTGGCATGGGCACTGCAGGGGCCCCCAGGGGCCCCACGACACCCGTTCCCGCAGCAAGGTTCTGGCGGTCAAAACCGCCAGAACCAGGCTGGCGGGAAGGGGGTCGGAATCCCCATGGCGGCGCTGCCTGCAGCGCCGCCATGGAGGATTCCTCAGGCCAGGGGAAAACCGGTGGGAAACCGCCGGTTTCCCTTTTCTGACCACGGCTTTACTGCCGCGGTCAGAATTGCACGCCTGGCGGGAGCTGCCGAATGACCGCGGCGGTCATTCTGAGTTTCCCGCTGGGCTGGCGGGCGACTGCCAGAAGGCCGCCCGCCCGCCCAGCGGGAAACCCCCTTCCACGAGGATGCCGGCTCCGAATGGAGCCGGCGGAGTGGAAAGGGTGCGACGGGTGCAGTTGCACCCGTCGCGATTTTCAGTGTCTGCTATGCAGACACTGAAAATCTTTGTGGGGCACTGCAGGGGCCCCCAGGGGCTCCCCCACGACACCCGTTCCCGCAGCAAGGTTCTGGCGGTCAAAACCGCCAGAACCAGGCTGGCGGGAAGGGGGTCGGAATCCCCATGGCGGCGCTGCCTGCAGCGCCGCCATGGAGGATTCCTCAGGCCAGGGGAAAACCGGTGGGAAACCGCCGGTTTCCCTTTTCTGACCACGGCTTTACTGCCGCGGTCAGAATTGGCCTGGATGTACCGCCAGCCTGTTGGCGGTGCATCCGCGGTCCCCGGCGGTCATAATGACCCCCATAGTTTACACAGAGACGACTTGCACTTTAGCACTGGTCAGCAGTGGTAAAGTGCCCAGAATATATAAAAACTAGCAAAAACAAAGTCCAGCACACCATCAAAACATAGGAAGCAAAGGCAAAAAGACAGGGGAGACTATGCCAAGGATGCCAGGTCTAACAGTGATGAGTCCAAACGGTTGTTGCCATCAAGAAAGAACATTGGGTCCTCATTAATAGCCTTTTCCAGTATCTTTGCAGACAACAGTAGGCGGGAAATAGGACTGGAGTTTATAGTGTCACCTTGATCTTGGGAGGGATTTTTCAGAAGAGGCAGCACAAAGGCTTTTTCCAGACAACTGAAAAATGTCAAGAAGTTAGAACAAACATTCAGGCGAACAGTAAGATGTGGATCGTACTGGAGACCATATGCAGTACGTGAGGTGGACAGGGGTTGAAAGGAGAACCTGACTTAGTAGTCTCTAAATTTCTTGCTACTCTGTCTTCAGTAAATGAAGCAAAGCTATCAAGAATATTTAGGACGCAATCATTATCACTGTGCAGCCCCAAAGGAGATGTAGAAAAGAGCAAGGGAACGGATACGGAGCTAGCGCTTTGGAAGAAAAATCATTGTAAACCTGGGTACGTTTGTATGAAAAAGCTCTGCTAATTTATTACAGAAAGCTTGGTCAAGGGTAAAAATTTTGTTATTGTTACAATTTGAGAGAGTAGTAACAGGCCTGAAAAGTTCTTTTGTGGAGTCCTTCGCAATATTATTTTTCTCTGTATAATATATTTATCTGAGATGATTAGCATGTTGTACTCCTTTATAATAGGCTTGTATTTATTTTTCTCATCAAGATTGTAATCTTTCCCCCATCTCTGTTCTTGGGTTCTGCATTTGTGTTTGATTTTTTTCAGCTCAGGGGAATACCATGGAGCAGATGGACTTTTCCTTTGGTTGGCCATAGTTTTTTGGGGGGCTAGTCAAGTGACTGCAGAGTCTATCTAGTTAGTGAAATTGGTGGTGGCATCTTCTGTATTACCATCAGAGCTGTGAGTTTTATGCCAAGGGCAGAACTTAATAGAATTTAGAGAACTGAGAGAGATAGATTTATTGGGTGGAACTGTGAGATTGAAAAAGTCTGCACTATGAGCTGACCATATAAGAGGTAACACTCTGTCAACGGTCAATGCCGAGTAGTTTATGAATATCCCAAGCAGCATTGTGGGTAGGTTGATTAACTAACTAACTGAGGTCGAAACTGTGAAGGCAGTCAACCAACTGCTCAGTCTCCATATTTCCTTCAAGCTCTAAGTGAAAATTAAAGTCCCACAATAGGGTAAAGTTGGTAAATTCCATGCAGGACTCTATGAAGGTCTGAAGAGAATAAATAAATATGCCTCCTGACTGGATGGTTGATACACCAAAGTGCCATTGAAAGCTGTATTGTTATTAAGTTTAAAGGCAAACATCACAACTTTGCTGTCTATGTGACTGACAGGAATAAACATGGCCTTAATATAATTGTGATACATAATCACAATCCCTCCACCCCATTTATCCTGTCTATATACTCTATAAATATCATAAACTACCAGAGTTACAGTTCTCAGGACTGGATCTGATGAGACATTGGTCCAGGTTTCTGTGAGGAATACTAGGTTCGGGGGATAAGTATCTACAAATTCTGCAAATTCATGTTTATTTTTGATAAGAGATCTGGGCCTAGATTTATGAAAAGTGGCACAGCACCTAATGCAGTGCCACTTTCCTTGCACCCCTTAGAGCTCCCCCCATGCCTGTGAGGACCCCTCATGGGCAGGAAATTGCCCAAAAATATTATTTTCAAGCAGGTGAAGATCTGCAGATCAACCTCTGAACTCAGTGTGGCGCTGTGGCAGATCGACTGAATCAGACCCAAATTAAAAAGACACATACACCCACTCACAGACCAGGACATATCCTCACACACTCACTCGCACACACACTCACACAATGACTTACACACCCACACAACCACTCACAGACTCATTCACACACTTATTCAGATACTCACACACCCAGTCACAGACCCACAAAACCACTTGCACACCCACTCTCAAACCCACACACCCACTCATACACCCACTCACACACTTACTCTCACACACCCATTTACACACCCACATGACACACCCACCCACTTACACACCCATATGGCCACTCACACGACCACAAAACTACTTTCACGACCAATCACGCCCTTATTCACACACCCATACAGCTACTCACACACACACTTAACACCCACAAAACCACTCAAACCCCTACTCACAAACCCTTACACCTACTAACACATCCACTGATAGACCCACAAAACCACTCACACACTCACTAACAGACCCACATATCCACTTACACATGCACTCACACACCCATTGACACTCTCACACAACTACTCATACACCCATACAGCCACTCACAGACCCACAAAACCACTGATGCACCTACACAGCAACTCACATACCTACTCCCACACATACACAGTCACTAAAACACCCACTTTCACACCCACACACCAGCTCACACACCCATATAGCCACTTACACAGCCACTCACACACCCACAAACAGGCAGTGATGCACTTATAAAAATTGCAGAAATTGCAATAATACATTTTTGTATTAAATATTTTGTTATTTTAGTATCAAATGTGTGCTTGTGGATGGGAATGGTGCATTGTATTTATAGAAAGACTCCATATGCTACCTTATTTTAATTTTTAGTTTAGGAATGTATAATAAGAATGAATGTGTGAATAAGATGCATTTATACACATTTGAAAATGTGTACAGTAAGTTGAACTTATGAGTCAAATTGTAGTACAATTAATATTTTTTTAAATGGTGAAATATACTAAAAAAACTAAAGTTACAGGGATGTTATAGTTAGAAAATACCCTTTAACATTTCTCCCTATCACCAGAATGACATTTAGAAATCCCATTAAAACAGAAAAGTAAGCAACCTAGGGAAAGAAAATTTGATAAAGACGGAAAGTTGGAACGTGTATGATTTAAAAATCTCCTAAAAATGTAAACTAAAATAATACCTATCCTCTAAAAATAACACCCAAAGTCCACCTTGGAATCCCCACTAGAGCACATGCAGAGTAAGTTCCCCACTCAGGCCAAAAAGATTAAGAGGTTCTGCCATGAGTTATGCACACACACCAAGACACACATGTTCCCCTGGCTAAAAGAGGGAGCCTTCAACCCTAATATAATTGAACACACATGGACGTAAGTAGAAACAATGGGCCAGATGTAGCAAAAATAAAAATTGCGACTCGCATTTTGCGAGTTGATGCGACTCGCAAAATGCGAGTCGCAAATTGGAATGTCAGAAAAAAAAGCGATCCGATTTTGCGACTCGCAGCCGGACTCGCAACGCTGTGTGCGAGTCCGCAGTTTGCGAGGTCGCTGTTTGCGAGTGTGCAAAAAACGAACTCGCAATTAGCGAGTGGGTGTTGCGAATTGCGATTACCTTCAAAATTGCTTGCAGATGCAGCAGAACACTCCAGAAAGCATACCAGAACACTCTGGAAACACTTCCTGGCACATGATGATGACATCACAGCCAGGAAGTTAACAAATACACCTGGGAGGAGGGCTCAACAGTGAGCAGTGTCTCTGCCACTGACAGTAGGGTGCTGAGGAGTGGTAGGCACAGCACCATGGACGCAGCACGGACCAGCCAGGCTGGCAGGAGGGGCAGGAGATCATAGATAACAGCCAGGACAGATTAATGTGGCACATGGCGTTAATGTGCCACATGACTGGTTGGCATTTTCCTGCCCATGGACAATTTCAACTTGTATATAGTTTCTTCATGACATTAATAAAACAGTTATTTTTGTTCCACTTAACAAATGGTTAATAGGTGAGTATGGTGGGAGTTGACACGTACCGTCCAAAATATTGCGTTGCAATGTGGTCCCGTCTCAGTCTGCCTTGATTAGCTAGACTCCTATCCCCATGATGGCGATATGGTTGTTCTTGCTCTTCATCATCAGGATCTGGGTCTGCAGGGGTGAGAGGTAGCCCACGTCGGGTGGCTATGTTGTGGAGGATGGCGCATGCGACCACAATTTTGAAAGCGGTAATGGGGGTGTTTTGGAGGGCGCCTCCACTGCGGTGGAGGCATCTGAATCTTGCCTTCAGCAGTCCGAAGGTGCACTCGATCAGGTTCCTGGTCCTCTTATGCGCACTGTCGTATTGCCTCTCTGATTCAGTTCTGGGTGTTAAAAACTGAGTCATGATCCAAGGCCTGAGAGCATATGCACTGTCACCTGTTGGGCACAAAAGTACACGGTTAGGAAGTCCAGATTGTCATGCACAGTGACCTGTGTGTATGTCTGCAAGTGTCTGTGGCTCTACCTAGGAGGTAACCGTCTCCAAATTCCCCACGTTCCAGGCGTTGATGTATCCCACTATGCCTAAAAATGTATGAGTCATGGGTACTGCCAGGAAACTTAGCTACGATGTCCGTGATGACATAATGGGCATCACAAACAACCTGTATGTTGAGTGAGTGGGTACACTTCCTGTTGCAGAAAATGTGTTCCAGATTAGCAGGGGGGCATATTTGAATATGTGTCCCATCTACACACCCTATGACATGAGGAAAGTGGGCAATGCGGTAAAAGTCCAGCTTGGTGCTGTTAATTTCTGCCTCATTCCTTGGTAAGTATATGAAGTGAGACATGTGCGTGACTAAGGCTTCTAGGAATGCCCTGAGGAACCTTGACACTGCACTTTGGGATACCCCACCTGCCACGGCAATGACCCCCTGATAGCTCCCTGAGGCCAAGAGGTGCAGTGCGCATAGTACTTGCACATGCCTAGGGATGGCGCAGCCACGCAGAGTCTTGTGTTCTATCTGTGGTTTCAGTAAATCTATTAATTCTAGAATGGCTGCGCTGCTAAGGCGGTATTTGTCATAGATCTCCTCTTCAGTTTGCTGAAAAAGAGTCTGCCTGGTTCTATATATCTTCTCCTGTCTGTGGCCCCTCCTCCTCCTCTGCTGGGCTGCGTAGACTCTCCTCCTCACTGCTATCAGGTATATATCCGCCATCTTGAGTAACCCAGATGCCTTCTGGGTCCCCTTTTATACTTTGGTAATGGTTACCACCTGCTCTGAGTTAGTGGTAAATGGGACATGCAAACTGGCCTTTTTGCGACTAGTCGCAATTTGCGAGTTGCAATTGCATATGGGTTGCGACTCGCAAATTGCGACTTGCAATTTGCGGGTCGCAAAATGGGGTCGCACCGGATGCGACTCGCAAACGGGTCCCATTGCTTTTTGCGAGTCGGAAATGGGCTTTTTGCATCCCATTTCCGATTTTGCACTGTCGCAAATTGCGATTCGGCCCGTTTGCGAGTCGCAATCGTTTGCTACATCTGGCCCAATATCTACAGGACAAAAGAAGGACAAAAAGGAAGCGTTACTAGAACTGTGGGCCATTTTTGAGGAAGTCCAGGCTGATAACATTAACCTGCCATCAGCAGACAAGGCCTCCTCACTTCCCCTGCCATTTGTAGGACTAGAGGTGCTCTCCCCAATGCCTGCTATCCTCATGTTCTGATACATTAACCAGCCGGTCGAGGTAACTCAAGGAGCCCCTCCAGAACAGCAGATTGTTAGGCCTAGGCATGGCAGACAAAGAGGCCAACAGGCCATGATACTCCCCATGACACCCTAATCCAGCACTAGAGCATGCCAAAGTGCCCTGTCCATCGTGTTCGGCAGACCAATCCTTGTCAGCACGGAGAGCAACCACCCTTGCTGGTTCCGGGGAGGAAACCCGAGTGAAAGGAAGATTTATAGCAGTCTTGAATAGTGAGACTGCTAATAAGAGTGAGGGAAGAGGTTTAGGTCCTCCAAGATCTGACGGTGAGGAAGGAGCCACAGGGTATGCTCAGGTAGCCAATGAAACCACCAATAAAAAGCATGAGAGCAGGCCCCAACTTATAAGGACAGAGCATAGCTCTGAGCAAAGGAGGCAATCTAGGTGGGAGTCAGCGAAAAGGAGGGCACTGAGGAAAGAGAGAGCTTGGATCTTTGATGTGCAATAAAAAAGTACAGTAGCATGCCTTCCACCAGAGGAGAGCGCAAAGAGGTATAGAGCCCCAGTCACAGGAGAATATGACATAGATTTATAAGGGAAGGTTTTGACTGGGTCCTTGCCCCACCCAAGTGCTAGTGAAGGAGAGGTTTCTGACCAGGAAATTAAGGGCCAAGGCAGCCTTGTGCAAACCCAACTTAAACACAGGAGGACTAAGATGGCACCTCTGTGTGTGCACATGAAGAGCAGCGATGAGGATGTTCCCTGATCCCCCCAGTGCACCGGATGGTTGAATCAAGCATAGTAGCTCAGGAGGAAGGCTGAATCTTTGCTCGATCCTTTTGCCACTGGCTAGGCAGTTGGACCAAGAGAAGTGATTAATGTGATAGGACCTGGCCGGAGGGGAGATCCTTTGAACTGGAAGAACCAGTGACTGCAGAAGACTGCATCTGGCACAGAGGAGGCGATCCCAAGTGGAACTTCCCTCACATGCAGGATTACCTGAGGAGATGGGAATGCTATGTAATGGAAAAACCAGTGGAGATGTTCAAAAGGTTAATCAACTGATAGGGTATCCAGGCAGATATGCCAGTTAATACAGAAGGACACTTCAGGGACCATCTATGTCCCATTGGTTCATATGGACAAGATGGGGCTAAAGAGCCAAGCTGCTGCCATTGTTCAATGGGGCCAGGAAATGGATCTCATGCTTTGAGAGTGACACAACGGGGATCACCCTAGCAATAGGCAATGTTAAGGCTCTGCTAAGTAGCATTATCGGTGAGGAGGCCAACATGGTGTCCGTCCGTGCTCAAATCCCAATGGTCACGCTGATTAACTTGGAGCAGAAATTCCTTCAGACATCGGATATGGACACCCTGATGGAAATGTTTCCTGACTGCCCAGATGTAGGTGGGTTGATGGTAGAACCCATGAAGCCTGGGGAGACCATAACAGACTTCCTAGACAGGAAGAGAAAATGGAGGGGTCAGGTGGTTGGACCAGCGCATGCCATCAGCAGCTGCAGACAGGGAACCCGGTACATTTTGCACACCTTAAAAATTCACTAAAGTAAAACTTAAAGAAAAATTAGGAAATATCAAGGATTCAAAACCTTTACTTGCATTTAGTGAAAACTCAAGGTTGTTGTGTGGCTGCAGACCAGGTGTCCTTGCTAGAGTCTGCCATCTAGGGCTGCTGTGTAGCTGTCAATCAGATCTTCTCACTGAAGTTTGCAATTCGGGTGCCTGCCAGAATCCAAGTGCCACTTTGCTGCTGGTCTCCCAGGGCAAGGCTAGTTTGCTATATCCCAGGGGGAGGGCAGTCTTTTAATGAGGGGCATGGTGGCTCCCCATCTGCTGCTTAAAAAGCAGGCACCTAAAGGTCCTCAAACCCGCAAACAAATGTGATGGGCTATTACCAAGTCAAAAGGACCTCATTCTCGGGCCCCAGCCAGGATCGAAATTTCTTTATCACATAGCCCCAGCAGCAATAGTACCTCCAGAGGCCCCCAGTTAAAGAGGGGCCCCATTTTGTTCCAAAATGAAGCTGTCCTCCAGTGTTGGGAGCGAGGCTTCCTATGGACTTGGGGTAGTGAAGACCACATGACCCTCACACTGCACACATGGGTTCCAGAGGAGCACTGCATGGCATTGGATCAATGGAATAGGGGTTCCCATAACCAGGGCAAACTCTGATGAGTTCCCGGCCTTGCTCCAGATGCTCCATAAACAATGTCTTTTGTCTCTTCCTTACCCTCAGGGCTTCTCGTGAGCAGGTGGGAAGCGCAGGCCCAAAAAGATATTGTCAGAGCAAGAGGGGGGTGCCAGGGAAAAGACTGTATGAATGTCCATAGCAGCTTTGAGCAGAGCAGAATGCAGAAGTATGCTCATGCCCACAACAGGTCTAGCGTTAGAGTGACATGCCAGGCCTCACACCATTTGAAGGGAGCAACAATTCTAATTTCAAACTCCATAAATCAAAGGCACACATGAGCTCTGGGCACATTGTGATCACTGACCAACGTTCAGCATGACGCCTCCTGCTTTCTATCCCTTCTCACACATGTAGGCTAGCAACACCACTCTGCGCCAGTGACACCCTCATGCACACATTAGTGCACCAAAGGGGCTGGGGATGCCAACAGAGCACCAGTTAGTGATAAAAACTACCCACATTCACAAGAATTGCCCTGTAAAGCATACCATTTAAAGGTACAATTGGTCAAGCATGTAGAGGGAATGGAGCCCAACAATGCATACAAATAAAATGTTTACAAAATATAACCTATTTTCTACACAACCAGGTTTCCCAAATGCTGGTTACCTTCTGGTGCCTAGCAAAAATCATGCAAAACAGAATTTCTCAAGTACTAGTTGGTGACTTACAATGATGCAGTGTTCTCTTCTATTATAATTACTTAACATAGCTCTTGCCTAACAGGTCTGCAGTCAAACCACTAAGTGCACCACTCTACAGTGGACCAGATCCCTCTCAGCGACTGCACCAGTACCTCCAGCAGAATCCAGAGCCACAGCACACCCCAAGGACTTTTCGCATCCAGACCCTGAACCGGATCTAGCACCACTCCTTGCTCCAAAGACTTTTTCTAAACAGCTTTTTCTCAAGCTAGAAACTCCCATGACAAAGAAGACCACAGACATCACAGCTGGAATTACCTTAAGACCTGCAATGTTTCCTAAGTTATGTGTTCATGCATTTATAATTTTTTTGTTTGCTAGGGACGCTACAGCATCTATGCATTTCCAAAGAGCAATTTGGTCTAATGGAAATTATTTAAAAATGTCACCAAATTTTCATAGGATCATCTCTCATGTCACCTTTAATTACACCACACCCAACACTAGCATCCAACATGCACTACACAGTACCTAATTATACAACACATGGTATCAGCATGTGTCGGCCGTGGACTCCAGACATCAACCAGTCAGGTGATGTCTATTTTCTGATACCGTACGCTGTAGGCACAGACAGGCTTTACCTATCCAAAGAGTTTGTCCCCGAAGATGCCAGATGCCTTCTCCATCTGTACCTGAGTACAATTAGGACAAAAATACAATGTCATAGAGTAGAGCCCCATAGGGTAGTAGTAGTAAATCTGACCCACTATGAAACCAATCCTACAACACTGTACCTGTTTACCAAGCCTATCGATATTCGAATAGAGCTAGACAGGTTGCACAGGAATGGAGCTATAGGTCAGTACACTGTTTGGCCTGATACTTTCACAAAAAGAGATTCTTGTAGGTAGCTAAACCACCTAAGCAGTGCATAAACAAGTCTGCTCCCGCTTTAATCTGTGGTCCCAGGGTAAGCCATAGCGTGTCTGAGGATGTCTTCCTTAATAACAAATAGAACCCAGAGATGGAGTTTCAATGCAGAGCCATCCACCTCGATGATATGAAGAGAAATGGGTCCCATGCAGAAGGATTATAGCAGTAGATACCCCATTTCAGGAGATCCTGGACACAGAGATAGACATGTACACTTGGATGGAAGGGAAGAGGCAACCTCTAATAATATGGAAACTCATACTGTATTCTTTATACTTCAGAGGTAAAGGAACCATTCTGCTGGGTACAAATGAGTTCTTTGGCACAATACTGCACATTCTGTACATGCAATGGAGCACATCCACACTGATGGACACCTACCGGCAGTGTGGCAAGTTTGCCTACACCTGGCTTGTCCCTGGAAGGCATGGCCTCTGCTCCACCGTCACCATACACACCACAACCCTGGCCATCCCTAGAGAAGATCTGTCTGCACTCTACCAACCCCCACTGAAAAAGAAAACAACACTGTTGCATCAGCCTCAAAAGAGAAGAGCTGCTGATTATTTTGCCTGGGCTTAGTACAAGGATATTTCTGAGGAGTTTAGACTGTTCACTGATGCCCAAGTATCAGCTGGAGGGTCCGTACCCTTCTTTACCTTGTAGACAAAAGACAATGCCCACGTGGTTGCAAATAACCTAGTGGGAAATTCTCAAAATACTGAACAATATGGAGTTCTGCCTTAATGCAATCAAGGAAGAACTGAGAGCCGTCTGCCTGATGGTGAAGCAGCATCGGTATGTCTTGGACTTGATGACAGTAAGCGTTGCAACAACTACAGAAGGAAATTCACGAAGAGGGAGGTGCTCTGGAGCAGGAGTGGTTCATGAACTGTTTCTTCTGTCTCCCAG
Source organism: Pleurodeles waltl (assembly GCF_031143425.1). Classification (NCBI taxonomy): domain Eukaryota; kingdom Metazoa; phylum Chordata; class Amphibia; order Caudata; family Salamandridae; genus Pleurodeles; species Pleurodeles waltl. The sequence continues at coordinate 1,057,838,147 of NC_090447.1, forward strand.
AGTGGCTGACTGGTTTGTGTATGTCATTGTTGCCCGTCTTCATCATGTTACTTATTTTGTGTGATTTCCACAATTAGGGAGTTACTGCTGTAAAAACACAGTTCCCAAATTGAATAGATGCAATTAGTGAGGGTGTTGGGACAACAAGATAACAATAATGTGACTGTCATAACTTGTGAGGTTGATGGTGTAGTTGAAAATTCAACTAGAGGAGGGAATGTTGATACTGGATTGATCAATGACGATGTACACAACAACAAGACCAATTTATACATGAATGATACATTTCATACATTAAAGAAGCCCCTTCACCACTGTTACATTACCCCAAACTGAACTCTCAATCAACCATAGTACATAGGTATGTGGTCAGACAGGCTCTGAGACCTAGCCCTGAAGGTTAATGACTGATAGGTCACAGGTGGGGGTAACACTTACCCGGCAGCCAAATACAAAAACAGGAAAATGTAGATCAGATTATGCATATAGGCAGCAACACCACAATGGTCCCTGGAGATTGGCCCAATGAAGCACACATAGCCAGAGGAACATGTGCATTACCACAACCCATAAAGTTAGATGTCACATGTAGTTATGTACACATAGCCAATCAGGACACAGCACACACAGCACACAAAGTGACCAGGCACCTCTCAGGCTGGACATCAATGGCCCACATTTTGTCCATGATAGGTTGAGGTCCACTTGCATTCTCTATCTGGAATATGTATTCATGATTCTGTAACAACTGTTCACATTTTTGTTTTTTTGCACCCAGAGAAATATATAAAACTTGCTTCAATCCAATGTACACAGAGAGACAGTTCCGTAACTGCTCTCTCGGCTGTAATGTTTAAATAAATAAACTGTTGCCTGTTTTGCCAGATGCTTCCTTTGCCATGTCTTTTTTAAGGTACATTCTCATTTCGAGCAACACCCTCTGCTCTCTGTTGATCATGCCCCTCCCTATTGCTTTGCCTGGTCTGTTGTGCTGCACTGCCACCCCGCTTACCCTTTGTGGTGTATTGTGCTGCTGCAGCACCTGACACCTACCCTGTAAGTTCAGTTTGGTGTCCCTGCCCATCTCCCACCAGCCCTTTGTTAACCAAATCCATTTCCCTATCCCATTCTTCCTGCCCTCTGAGGTTTTTTTAACAACTTGGATAATTGATTGTCCCCTTTAACTTACATTGAAAAAGAGGGTATTTTAGTCAGGAGACAAATAGACGAAAGCCGTTTTGGATTTAAAAGCATCAGGAGTCTCCTGCGTCAAACTGGTCTTTTGGCATAGATGGTTGTACTGCATTTCCTTCTGCACTCAATGGTCTGTTATATTGCTACAGCCTCTCTTGCCTATCCTGCATAGTTGGTTTGTTGTCCCTTCCCCCTGTCCCCTGCCTTCCATAGTCTGTTGTGCTGCGCTGCCCCTCCTAGCTGCCCAGTGTGATCAACATGTTGCCTTTGCTCCCTCCTCCCTGCCCTCAATTATCTGAGTCTGTGCCATTGACATCTGCCTCTCAACAGTATTCTAATGAACAACTGCATTGCTAATATTTCATATTTATTACAAAAGTGTGGAACACCTGATTTAATCAAAACTGTTCAACACTTTATTACCAAAAGCATTTCATTTAGAAATTATAAAAAAGAGAGGTTCCTATTCCCATAGAAATTATGGTTAGTGCTCTAAAAACTAAAATGAATATATATTTTCTGAGTTCTCAAATAACAACAAAGCACTATACATTTTTTGCTGTCTTGATGTGTTTTTATCCAGTTGATCATTTGATTATATGTTACACCTAAGGGAGAGAATGTGGTGTTACGGCAAGAGCTGCAGCCTTTGCAAATGGGGAACCAAGTTTGAATTTCAGCCTAAGCTCGATATCCTGTGAATCTGGGAAAATCACTTAATCTCCCTATAACTAAAGCTCAAAGGGAATGTGTCCTTGTGCAATGTAACTGGTTCTCATGTAAAGCACTCCAATACTTTGGGTCCAGTCTTCCCTATATAAAACTTCCCAAAATAAATTCAGGTTTCGTGTTTTTTGCACACTGCTGTCATTGGGCTATACGGAGGCTATATTTGGGTGATATTTGTGCTACATTTGGGCTCTTTTTCCTCTGGTGGCCATCTTGGGAGACTTATTTGTTATGAAACTCCCTAATCTCTTCAATTATTGCAGTATCCTCAGTAAAAAATGCTTTCAGCTTTCCAATTCGATTTCATCAGGATGGTGGACCGATGTGCCACACTTATGTCATGAATTTAGAATGTTAGTACTATAGTTTCTCATTAGAATATTGTAGTAAACTACAGATCACCAGGGAGTTAACTTGCAGTCTGCTGCTGGTGCATGCTTCATTCTACATATCAGAATGTTTTAATGAAATAGAAGAGGAAGGTTTTTGAGAACTCACTTAAAAGTGTCCTCATTTTTCCTTCTACTAGACTAACCATAATTTCTTTGACAAAATGAACCCGCTCATTTTGTTCCTTTCTAAATTAAATGTTTTAAGTTTTACCAATTTGATTCAATGTCACACTTTTGTCATAAGTAAAACTTTTAGTGCTAAAAGTTGTTCTTTAGAGTGCTCTGGGAGGCTGCAGTACAACACAAGGGAATCAACTGACAGGCTGCTCCTGTTGGAAGTACAACTGGAAGATATTTTAGAATTTGTTTGCAACATGTCCATTTTTTTATTTCAAAAACACTAACCATAATTTCTATGACAAAATGACCCTCCTCATTTTGTTCCTTTCTAAAATAAATGTTTTAAGTTTTAAAAGTCAAGCCAAGTTTTATTAAAGAAAAAGGCCCTCATTATGACCCTGGCGGTGGGTGATAAAGTGGTAGTAATATCTCCAAATTTTGACCATGGGGATGATATCTTCCATAGACAGCCAGTGTACCACACCAACTGCAACGGCCAGGTGGGAGATAAAGTACCGCCCACCATATTTTGACCCTGCAAACCTCTACCTTTTCTGAGGTGGTTCCAACGCCAACAAAAGCCTGGCGGAAACAGAGCTCAGAAGTGAAAGGACTCACCATTGGAGACACAGGGAAGAACCATGCAGCCGTGGAACCCGAACTGCAAGTTTCCCAGATGATCTTCTATGTTATGCTCCACCTAGAACACCAACTATAGGAAAGTACCATCTTGCCTGGCATGTTACCCCCATTTTTACCTGTGTGTTAGCTATGGCTTTCTTGAGACAGCATCCATGTCTAGCATTTCCTGCAATTGACATAGGCCCAGTGGACCAATCCCACTGTTCAACTTTAAAACATACTCATAGGAACTCTGAGAATTTACACTCACACTGTTGGTTAGGTAAAAATCTCCAAACGGGGTGGTTTACATTCCCATAAGGAAGTAACCATATAGTGGATGATAAATGGAGGAACCACTCTATTTCAGATCTACTCTCCACTTATCACCACTTAGACAAGAAAGCTTCAACTGGCCAAGGTTAGCCTTATTGTCCTTCGTTTGGGGGGGGTTGTGTAGGAAAGTAGCCTCTTTCTAGTAAGGTTACCCACACTTTTGGCCTGTTTGTCAGTGTGTGTCTTTGTCACTAGGATCCTACTAGCCAGGACCCCAGTGCTCATAGATAGAAATCTATATGCGAGTATGTTTTGCCTGTCTCACTGGGATCCTGCTAGCCAGAACCCCAGTGCTCATAGTTTGTGGCCTAAATGTGTTCCCTATTTGGTGCCTAACTGTGTCACTGAGGCTCTGCTAACCAGAACCTCAGTGCTTATGCTCTCTCTGCTTTTAAAATGTTAATTGCAGGCTAGTGACCATTTTTACCAATTCTGATTGGCACACTTGAACACCCTTATAATTCCCTAGTATATCGTACCTCGGAACCCAGGGTATTGGGGTTCCAGGAGATCCCTAAGGGCTGCAGCATTTCTTTTGCCACCCATAGGGAGCTCAGACAGTTCTTACACAGGAATGCCACTGCAGCCTGAGTGAAATAACATCCACGTTTTTTCACAGCCATTTTATACTGCACTTAAGTAACTTATAAGTCACCTATATGTCTAACCCTCACCTAGTGAAGGTTAGGTGCAATGTTACTAAGTGTGAGGGCACCCTGGCACTAGCCAAGGTGCCACCCCATTGTTCATGGCAATTTCCCTGGTCAATACATATATGCAGCTTCACAATGGTAACTCCAAATATTGCCATGTAACATGTCTAAGATCATAGAATTGTCCCCTCATGCCAAATCTTGTATTGGGGTGCCAATCCCATGCATCCCCGGGGCTCCACCATGGACCCCGGGTACTGCCAAACTAGCTCTCTGGGGTTTTCACTGCAGCTACCGCTGCTGTCAACCCACAGAAAGTCTTCTACCCTCCTGGGGTCTGGGCAGCCCAGTCCCAGGAAGGCAGAACAAAGGATTTCCTCTGAGAGAGGGTGTTACACCCTCTCCCTTTGGAAATAGGTGTTAAGGGCCCGAGAGGAGGAGCCTCTCCTGGCCTCCGGGAATGCTTTGAAGGGCACAGATGGTGCTCTCCTTGCATAAACCATCCTACAACGGTTCAGGGATCCCCCAGCACCTGCTCTGGTGCGAAACTGGACAAAGGAAAGGGGAGTGACCACTCCTGTGTCCATCACCACCCCAAGGGTGGTGTCCAGATCTCCTCCTGTGTGTCCAAGACCTCTCCCATCTTGAATACAGAGGTGTGAGGGCACAGTGGAGGCCTCTGAGTGGCCAGTGCCAGCAGGTGACATCAGAGACCCCTCCTGATAGGTGCTTACCTGGTTAGGTGGCCAACCCTCCTGTGAGGGCTATTTAGGGTCTCTCCTGTGGGTTTCTCTTCAGATAACGAATGCAAGAGCTCACCATAGTTACTCTGCATCTCTCTCTTTGAATTCTGCCAAGGATCGACCGCTGACTGCTCCAGGATGCCTGCAAAACCACAGCAAAGTCAACAAGGTAGCAAGACGACTCCCAGCAACATTGTAGCACCTAATCCTGCCGGCTTTCTCGACTGTTTCCTGGTGGTGCATGCTCTGAGGGCTGTCTGCCTTAACCCTGCACTGGAAGCCAAGAAGAAATCTCCCGTGGGTCACCCATTTTTTTCAACCGTGACCTTTGCAGCTAGCAAGGCTTGTTTGTGATCTTTCTGCGTGGAAACAACTCTGCATCCTCCAGCATGCTGTGGGACATCTACTGTGCAAAGGAGAAGTTCCTGGCATCTGCCGTTGTTACAGAATCTTCAGCTTCTTCCACACAGAGGCAGCAATTTTGCACCTTCATCCGGTGTTTAGTGCCCCCCCTGGACACTTGCAGGACTCTTGGACTGGTCCCCTTCCTTTGCAGGTCCTCCAGTCCAGGAATCATCTTCAGTGCTTTGCAGTCAGTTGTTGCCTTTGCATAATCTCCTATCACAACTTTAGTATGTTTCTGGGGAAGTAGGGTAACTTTACTCCTACTTTTCAGGGTCTTGGAGTGGGGTATCTTGGACACCCTTAGTGTTTTCTCACACTCCCAGCAACCCTATACACACTACACTAGGCCTGGGGTCCATTCGTGGTTCGCATTCCACTTTTAGACTATATGGTTTGTGTTGCCTCTAGGCCTATTGCATCCTATTGTATTCTACAGTGTTTGCACTACTTTTCTAACTGTTTACTTGCCAGATTTTGGTTTGTGTGTGTATTTTGTATATTTTACTTAGCTCCTAAGGGAGTATATCCTCTGAGATATTTTTGGCACATTGTCACTAAAATAAAGTACCTTTATTTTTAGTAACACTGAGTATTGTGATTCTTATGGTATAGTGCTATATGATATGAGTGGTATAGTAGGAGCTTTGCATGTCTCCTGGTTCAGCCTAATCTGGTCTGCTATAGTTACCTCTATCAGCCTAAGCTGCTAGAACTACTAATCTACTAATAAGGGATAACTGGACCTGGCACAAGGTGTAAGTACCAACAGGTACCCACTATAAGCCAGGCCAGCCTCCTACACCAACGCCGATGAAGACGACGACGGTGAGTACCCCGCCTAGTACACAAGGGAGGGTGGAAGGAAACAAGAGTGACACACACACACACGCACCACACACACCCAACACACACATACACCATACACACAACCAGCTGCACTACAAAAACAATTTGTCCCCGAAAATCATCAGAATAATGCAAGAAGAACAGGAATTGACTAAAGTGACTGTAATCAGATCAACATCAGAAATAATAAATTGATTTGGCAACGAAACAGATATGTACCAATGTACAAAAAAGGGACACTGCCCAGTCCAAAGTTCAAAGGGCCCACATGGCCACAGGGCACAGTCTAAGGCCCAACTCGAATCCTGAGCAACTCCAGGTAGAACACTGCATGGCCATCAGTTTGCAAGTAGGCAGGCACCTCAGGTGGGAGAACCTCAGCCAGATGCGGGAACAAGCCCACTCTTTCTGGAGGGGGCAACATGCCCATTGGTTTGTCCTGGGGAGTGCAAGGCCACAGTCTCTCAAATGGGTGTGCTGCCCACTGGTTCTGGAGGGGGCAGCATGCTCATTGCTTTGTCCTTGGGAGTGCAAGGCCACAGTCTCTCAAGTGGGTGACTTGCCCACTGGTTCTGAAGGGGGCAACCTGCCCATTGCTTTGTCCTGGGAAGTGCAAGGCCACAGTCTCTCAAGTGGATGACTTGCCCAATGGTTCTGGAGGGGGCAGCCTGCACAGTAGCCCCTGGAGGGTGGACTACATAGCATCTGCCGGCGGTGATGGCTGCATGGTGGTGGTGGTTGGGGAGGCTCCTGGGCAGCCCCTGCACTCACTGATGGTTGCATGGTGGTGGTGGTTGGGGGAGGCACCTGGGCAGCCCCTTCACTTACTGATGGCTGCATGGTGGTGGTGGGTGGGGGAGACTCCTGGGTAGCCTCTGCATTCACTGATGGCTGCATGGTGGTGGAGGTTGGGGGAGGCTCCTGGGCAGCCCCTGCACTCACTGATGGCTGCACACCCACAGCTGGCCGTGGGGTCCTGGGGAAGCTGGTGGAGGTGGCGGTGTTAGCCTGACAGCTTCTGCTGGCGTAGAGTGCCTCTTCTCCTCCTGTTCTTGGCTCAGGGATCCATAACCTTCCTGGCAGGGTGGATGGGCTCTTCCCCTCTCAGCATGGTGGTGAAGGCTCCTTCCCCTTTCTCACAGCTGGTGCAGGCTCTATCCCCTTCCTCACAGCTGGTGTAGGCTCCTTCCCCTTCCTCACAGCTAGTGCAGGATCCTTCCCCTTCTTCACAGCTGGTGTAAGCTCCTTCACCTTTCTCACAACTGGTGCAGGACTCTTCCCTTTCATCCATGGTAGTGCTGGCACCTTCCCCTTCAGTGTCATAGGTCTTGTATCCTTACCACCACTAGTAGGTGGTGCTACCACTGTCCCAGTGGACTGATGGCTGACGTGCTGGGCTGTGTCCTTGGTACCCTGCCCATATGTGCAGAACGGAGGAGGAGGGGAGTGAAGAGGTCAATTTGGGAAAGGAAAAGCTTTTTAGGGACGTTGGGGTGGGCAGAGGGAGGAGTAATGAGAGTGGAGGATGAGGAAGTGGTTCTTGGAGGTGTATGTCTTCTGGATTTGGGTGCAGGTGCATGAGCTGTATGCTGATGTGAGGTGGGTGGCTGTTGGGTGTCTGACTGTGTTTGAGTCCTTTAGGAGGGGGGACGGACACGGTGGGAGAGGACACAGGGGACACATACATGGCTGTTGTGGAGGTGTCTGCCAGTAAGGTGTGTGTTCTGCTTGGGGTGGTGATGCTGGTAGTGGATGTTGATCTAGTGCATGCAGGTGTGAGTGTGGATGTAACTGGGAGGGAGGTGGAGGAGGAGAAGGAGAAGGAGACAGTGGAGGCTGTGGATGTTGTCGTGTCTGCAACAATATGGTGTTTGTGTGAGTGACTGTGGGATGACGTGTAATGCTTGTGTTTGCCTGTGCCACTCTTGGTTGTTGCCCTGTGTGCATGCTCATCTGTTTGTGTGCTTGGGATAGGACTCAGTGTTACCAAAAATAAAGGTATGTATTTGGGTGACACAGTACCATAAATATCTTAGAGACAATACTCCTTCTGGAGGTAAATTTTATACACAATATATACACTAGACACCAAAATTAGACAAGTAAATAGTCATAGAACAATACAAACAGTAGGAAATCCTATAAAATTCAAAGGGAGAAAATAGGTCTAGGGCCAACACAAACCATATACTAAAAAAGTGGAATCACAAATTCCCTTCTAGACAAGTGTAGTGTGTGCAGAATTGCTGGGAGAGTAATAATACAGTAAAGGTAAATAAATTACTCCACCCCAGAGCCCAGAAAAGCAGGAGTAAAGTACTGCAAGTTTCCTTAGGACACACTACACCTCGTTTTTGGGATTTTGCAACAGCCAACGAAGTCTGCAAAGAACAACGGCTGGATTATTGGACCTAAAGATCTGCAAAGGAAGGGGAGCAAGTCCAGAAGTCCAAAGAAGTTCCAGGAAGGACAGGAGCCCCTTCCAACAGAGAAGAGGTTGCAAAAGACGAGTCCATGGTTAGTAGAAGACTGCACAAATGCACTCTAGGAAGAGGCCAGTGAGTTTTTACATGATCCAAAAGATGTCCCACAGCATGAATATCGTTGCAGATGAGATTTCGGATTGAAGGTGCCAACAACCCTGGGCTACGACAAAAGTGAATTTTTCATCAAAATGGCACTAGCTGGACCCAAGGAGGGACCTGGAGGCCTCAGTTCTGTGTGAGGAGGAAGAAGGGGCTCTCAGCAGTCTAGAGAGCTCTCAGGATACCAGCCAGCACCCTCAGAAGATGCAAGATCTGAGTTTAAAGGAGGTGCAAAATGTGGTTGATGCAGCACAACAAAAGAAGGTCCCATGCCGCCGGAGAACAACTCAGTGAGTTGAGCATCACAGGGAGAAGTGCTGGGGACCTGGGCCAGGATGTGCATGAAGGAATTTTGCAAAGAATGCCTAGAGGTCTCAGGAGGTGAAAAAGACACAATACACAGGGGTACTGTCGTTCTCGGGGAAGGCAAGGTCTTACCTCCTCCAAATTGCATCAGCAGGACCTCAGGACAGTCTATGTTGATGATGTTCACCCTCTCTGTCCTTAGGAGCACGCTGGTTGCCGTGAGAGGAGACCCAGTATACCGGTCGTCGCCTTGGAAGGTGCCCGCTTGGAGCAGGGGAGTGACTCTGTCACTCCACTGGAGATTTCTTCAGTCCTTCTGGTGCAGGAGGAAGACAGAGAGTCCCCAGAGCATGCACAACATGTAAACTGTTGCAGTTGCTGACTTGGAGCTGAGGTTGCTGAAGAAAAGTGTCTCTTGTAGACACTTTGTTGCAGTTACAGCGTTTCTTGGAGCAGGCCGCAGTTGATCCGAGGTCAGAAGAGTCTGAAGTTGTTTAGGAGGATTCCTGAAGGAAACTTGCAAGCAGAATCTGAAGAGAACCCACAGGAGAGACCCTAAATAGCCCTGAGAGGGGGATTGGCTACCTTATCAGGTATGGACCTATCAGGAGGGGTCTCTGACGTCACCGCTGGCACCTGCCACTCAGAGCCCTCCAGAGTGCCCCCACACCTTGCAAAGCAAGATGGCTGAAGTCTGGGACACACTGGAGGAGCTCTGGGCACTTCCCCTGGGGTGGTGATGGACAGGGGAGAAGTCACTGGGTGTCCATGGTGGAGCCCGCCAGGATGCATGAAATTGGCTCCCCAATACCAGATTTGGAATGGAGGAACAATTCCATGATCTTAGACATGTTACATGGCCTTATTCGGAGTTACCATTGTGAAGCTACTTAGAGGTATTGACCTATATGTAGTGCACACATGTAATGGTGTCCCTGCACTCACAAAGTCTGGGGAAATGGCCCTGAACCATATGGGGGCACCTTTGCTAGTGCAAGGGTGCCCTCACACTTAGTAACTTTGCACCTAACCTTCAACAAGTGAAGGTTAGACATTTAGGTGAATTATAAGTTACTTAAGTGCAGTGAAAATGGCTGTGAAATAATGTTTGCGTTATTTCACCCAGGCTGCAATGGCAGTCCTGTGTAAGGGTTTTCTGAGCTCCCTATGGGTGGCAAAAGAAATGCTGCAGCCCATTTGGATCTCCTGGAATCCGAATGCCCTGGGTACCTAGGTACCATATACTAGGGATTTATAAGGGGGGTCCAGTATGCCAATTGAAATTAGTAAATTAAGTAATTGGCCTACAGTGACAAATTTAAAAGCAGATGTTCTGATTAGCAGAGCCTCAGTGACACAGTTAGGCACTACACAGGCATACACATTAGGCCATAAACTATGAGCACTGGGGTCCTGGCTACAGGATCCCAGTGAGACAGGCAAAACATACAGACATATAGGTTTCTATCTATGAGCACTGGTGTCCTGGCTAGCAGGATCCCAGTGACACAGTAAAAACACACTGACACACGCTCACAAACAGGCCAAAAGTAGGGGTATCCATGCTAGAAAGAGTCTACTTTCCTACAGTAGAGGAGAACGGGACTGGGAAGTGGGAGTTGGAGGGGGGACAGTTGAAACAGGGTCAATGGCTGCCATCAGAGAGGAGGCTAGAGCCTGAATCAATCTCTGTTGGGCCGCCAATCCACCATGAATGCCTTCCAGGAATGCATTGCATTGCTGCATCTGGGATGCCAGCCCCGGGATGGCATTCACAATGGCTGGCTGCCCTACAGAGATGGATCTCAGGAGGTCAATACCCTCCTCACTCAGGGCAGCAGGGCTCACTGGGGCAGGGCCTGAGGTGCCTGGGGCGAAGGAGATGCCCACCCTCCTGGGTGAGCGGGTAAGGGCAACTCACTGAGGGGCTACTGGGAGGGCGGTGCTGGTACGGGAGTGGCGGCTGTACCTGCAGCTGGGATGGTCACAGAGGTGTCCGCCACCACCAGGGAGCTCACATCGGAGGAGGTATCAGAGTCTGTGTTGTCCCCTCCAGTCTCTGCCATGGTGCTCCCCTCACTCTCTGTCCCACTGGTTCCCTCAGCGTCAGTATACTCTGCCACCAGGTTCCTGTGAGATTCAGCTCCCTCTGTTGGTGCCTCTGCTCCTCTGCCAGATGATGCTAATGCACATAAGGACAGGAGGACAAAACCAGAAACGAGGGGGAGAGAGACAAAGGATACACTGGGTCAATGACTGCACCAACACCACTGTTGGCATACACAGCACTCTCACACGCAGGGAACAGGCCTACACACTATGCATTGCACTACCAGTGAAATAGCTAGTCACCAAGGCATGAGGAGGAGCACACACTGCCAACTGCACCACACCTGGGACCAGCGCAGCCCTGCCCTGAACTGAATACTAACAAGCTAGGTTACCTGTATTTGCCATGCAACCATTACCCTTCAGAGGACCTACGCTGCTATGTCTGGCTTGGCCTTAGGGGCACCCACTAACACACAACCACCACCCTGATACCACCCCACCAGTCATAAGTTGTAATTATACCCACTGTACTCACCCCCTTGTGGCTACTGTGATGCCCTCAAGCACCCATTCAGCTCTGAGTAGGCCACTGCCAGTATGCAGGACATCAATAGGGTCAGGGTCCGACGGGCACCCCTTCCTCATTGGGAGGCCATCCCCAGCTGGGTCTCCATGGTCTTCCGTGCCCAGCATCTCAGATCCTTCCACCGCTTGCGACAGTGGGTACTTCGCCTGCCTTAGACCCCCTAGGCCCACACCGCCTTGGCAATGGCACACCGTGATCACTTCTTTTGATGGACGCTGCCCTGCAGAGGTAATACATAAAGGAGAACTCCATTAAACAAACAATCCAGCCTGCATCACACATGGCCCACCATACCGGTTCCAATCACCATTGCAACACACATAGGCTAGCTCACAACATGTACACTGCCAAGAGAAAATCCCCCTTCCACCCTTACATGATGACTTCACATACGTCTCCATGCATTCATGCCACATGCATCATGCCCAATGTGTACTTACCTGTTGGTCTGGAGGCCTATGCAGCAGTCTGTACTGGGGAAGGACCCCATCCAGGAGTCGCTTCAACTCCACAAAAGTGAAGGCTGGGGCCCTTTTCCCTGTCACTCAGGCCATGGTAGGTTCCAGACACAGGTCACAGCAGCACATGCAGTGTAGGTTTTCTCCTGTGGAAGGTCAGGAAACAAGTGATGATTGAGAACAAAATGGCGGTCACGTCTGCGGCGATGTATACCGTCACCACCGGCATACATCCCCATTGGCCACTGTACCCCGTAGGGCCCAATATTATCCAATGAGAATTGCACAGCAGTTGACGACCGCCTCCCCCCACGGTGCTCAACGTCAGCGGAATTACCTCACTTCCACCTGTCCCTACACACAGGACAGGTGGTCGCCATTTCAGGGGGGGAACAGGCTTATCGATAATTGTTGCATCACAGGATAAATAGGGACATACTTCTAAATTCCACTGTCCCAAAACATGATTGCACAATGTGATCTGCTGTTGTGGTATAGTTGTTTAAAGTGTGACAGCCTTCTCACTCGTGTGCCCCTTAGAAACCTACTGCTGCGGATGAATAGGCAATGGAGACATGCCCCGGTTTACAGACCCCTGGTGGACTTAGCTACACTGGAGGACAGGCACATAATACTCACCTATAGCCTGGACAGAGCCACAATCACAGAGCTGTGTGCCCAGTAAGAGCCTGACCTGATCTCAGCTATCCTTCATCCCACTGGGATCCACCCTCTTGTGCAGGTCCTATCAGTGCTCCATTTCCTGGCAACTGGTTCTTTCCAAGTGACAGTGGGCTTGGCAGCAGGAATATCACAGCTAATGTTCTCAATCGTGCTGGCAAGAGTGTTGCCTGCCCTGGTAAAACACATGTGCAGCTACATTGCTTTACCCCAGGTGGAAAATGTGGCCACTGTGAAGGCCGGATTTTATTCAATGGGACATATCGTCAATATAATTGGGGCGATTGACGGTACACATATTGCATTTGTCCTACCGCCTCCCAGCAAAATGAACAGGTGCACAGGAATCATGAGAGTTTCTACTCCATGAATGTACAGATGGTGTGCCTGGTGGACCAGTACATCTCCCACATCAATGCTAAGTATCCTGGGTCGGTGCATTATGCCTTTGTCCTGTGGAATAGCAGCATCCCAAATGTGATGGCCTACTACAGAGGCACAGGGTGTGGCTTATAGGTGAGCCTTGGTCCCCACCCTCTGTATGTTGGTGTATGCCTATACTAGTGTCCAAATGGGAAAGTGTATGGCTAAATGTTGTCCCTCAATATTTGCAGGTGACTCTGGTTACCCAAACTTATCGTGGCTGCTGACCCCTGTGAGGAATGCCAGGACAAGGGTGGAAGAATGTTATAATGAGGCACCTGGGTGAACCAGAAGGATAATTGAGAGAGCCTTCGGCCTCCTGAAGGCCAGATTCAGGTGCCTCCATCTGACAGGTGGATCCCTGTGCTACTCACCCGAGAAGGTCTGCCAGATAGTAGTGGCATGCTGCATGTTGCACAACCTGGCCTTGAGACTCTATGTACCTTTTCTGCAGGAGGAAGAGACTGGAGATGCCCCTGTGGCAGCAGTGGACCCTCAGGACAGCGAGGATGAGGAGGCAGAGGATGAGGATGTGGACAACAGAACATTAGTGATCCGTCAGTACTTCCAATGACACACACGTGAGGCAGTGAAACTTCACATTTCGATGATTATTGGTGTATTCTGTGTGGCATTGGCATGCTGGCATTACCAACTTGTTTCCTCTACTTACTTTCACCCATGGATTGTCATTTTACAGATGTTGGTGATATGATAACAATGCCTTGAAGTGATCACAACAGCCAGCAACAGGTTATTAATTCTATGCTCTCACTGTATACAGTTCATTTGCAATGGATCTAGCAATGAATACAAACTAGCAATACATGAAATACTAGTAGTGGAAGTTTGTCCAAGGGTGTTTATTGTAGTACTAAGATAATGAGGGGAAAGTGCAATGGGATGGGGTGATTATGGAGGAAAGTCCAGAGTATTGTTTCAGTCTGTTTGTAGCAGTGTCCAAGGGGGACATAGGAAGGGGAGCAATGGCAGTTCAAGGTGGGCAAGGTGATGTGTGGGACACAAGGGGGACAATCAGGAGAGTATAATTTCCTGGTGGTGGTCTTGGCAAGTGTCTCTGGCTTCTGTCTGGCTCGCAGGGAATGTTTGCGGGTTGGTTCACCTTCTACAGGGGAAGGGGTGTTGGTGGCCTGTGGGTCCTGTGACGGGCCTCTTGGCCACTAGCGGCAGCATAAGTGGAGGGCTGTTCAGTTGAATGGCTAGTGATAGAGGCCCGCTGGTGTGCTGTTGTCTCCCTCATGATTTTGGCCATGTCTGCCAGCACCCCTGCTATGGAGATCAGGGTGTTGTTAATGGCCTCCAAGTCCTCCCTGATCCCCTGATACTGTCCCTCCTGCAGCCGCCTGTTCTGAACCGTTGGCAAGGATCTGGCCTATCGTGTCCTGGGAATGTTAGTAGTCTCCCAGGATCTCAGAGAGTGCCTCCTGGAGAACCGGTTCCCTGGTCCTGTCCTCCCCCTGGAACACAGCAGTCCTCCCAGTGTCCCTGTTGGCCTGTGCCTCTGTTCCCTGAGCGGTGTGCCCACTGCCACTGACCCAAGGTCACTGATTGCCTTGTGAGTGAGGTGTGACCTGGGGTCCCTTTACAGGTGGGCACACTTCTGATTGACATGTGTGGGGGACACAGGTGTGGGTATGCTAGGTGGGTGCTGTGGTGTTGGTTCCTGATGGGGGAGGTTCTGTGGTGGTCTGTGAGTGGGCTTGGGTGGCCAACTGTCCAGTAGTCCCTGATGGGCCAGGTAGGTCCTCCAGATCCTGAAGTCCAGAATTACTGTCATCAATGGGGGCCTCTTCTGTTGGGGGACTGGATAGTGGTGGCACCTCTTTGCCACTGGCATTGGCTGAGGTACCTGTGGGGATGTAAATTATGTATTATGCCTCAAGTGTATGCCATTTGTACTTCCCTAGATTCCCCTCTATGGTTGGTGTTACCTTGCCAGCTTTTGCTTTTGTATGGCGATGTATTGTGGGATTGTTAGTTTCCCTGTGCATGCTTTAATGATGGGTGCACATGCAGGGCTGGGAGGGGTGTCCATGCATTGGTGTGGCATGCAGAGCTTTACATTGGCATTAGTAAGATGTGTAAATGCAGTGTGCTGGATGGAGTGGAATGATGGGAGTGAGGGAATGGGTCTGAGATGGCATGCAGGTATTGGGGGGGGTGATAGGTAGTAAATATTGACTTACCAGTGTCCAGTGCTCCGGCTACTCTGGCGAGTCCCTCAGGATGCAGTATTGCCAGTACTTGCTGCTCCCATGCTGTGAGTTGTGGGGGAGGAGGTGGGAGTCCACCCTCAGTCCTCTGAATGGCGAGCTGGTGTCTTGCTGCTATGGAACGTACCTTCGCCAGTAGGTCGTTCTACCTCTTCCTGATGTTGTACCTTGTTTTTGGGTGCTGTCCCACGGCGTTCACCCCGTCCACGATTCTCTGCCATAGCTCCATCTTCCATGCAATTGATATCTGCTGTACCTGGGCTCCGAACAGCTGTGGCTCTACCCTGACAATTTCCTCCACAATAACTCTTAACTCCTCCTCAGTGAAACAGGGGTGCCTTTGTGGTGCCACGGGTGTTGTGTGGTGTTTGTTGGTGAGGGTGTGTTGGATAATGTAGTGGGGTGTGTGTTGTGGAGTGTGTGAGGGGTGTATTGGTGTAAGTGGTGTGTGGGTCTAGTTGTCTCTTTGCTCTTCTTCTCAGTCTCCTGGAGGCAATTGTTGTTTGTCAGGGGTTGTGGGTACTGTGGGTGTGTGTTTTTTATAGTGGTGTGGGTGTGGTGTTTGCATGGGTGTCAGGTGTGTGCTGTTTGTATTGGCCAATGTGGCATTGTTTTGTATGTGGGTGTTCTTCTGACCATGGCGGTATGTACCGTCAATGGTTTACCGCTGTTGAATGTCCGCCGTGGTGATTCGTGGGTCATAATGTTGTGGGCATTGTTTTGTTGGCTTAACGGTATGAGTTTTGGGACCGCTACTTCGGCACTGACCTTTGGTCTGGTGGATTTGTGTAAGTGGCTGAATTCTGTCAGATTGGTGAACAGATATCCACCACTGCGGCGGTAAGTTGGCGGCCGTCAGCGTGACTGTAAGTGGGATTTACCTCCAATGTCATAATGAGGGTCATAGATCTTAGAGCAAGATCCACAGTATAAATTCAATACAGATTTAAAGAAGAACTACAAAACTTAAAACGTTTTTCACAGATTACTTCATTCACCAGACAGTTTACCAATTCCATAGCAGCATTTGCAGTTCGCACTCCATACCTTTTAATTAGTGTTTTAAAAATCTCTGTTGCAAGACCTTTAAGGCCGGACAGACAAAAATAACATGCTCAATGATCTGTACACCTGTTTGGTAGTAATTACATATTCTTTCTTCTCTGGGTACTCCCCGGGAGGCATCAGTTAAAATATTTACCAGCAGACATTTCATCCTTGAAAGCACTATACACCTTCACACCCTATGCTCCAAGTTCCAGGTTGAATATGCCTGTGGCATGCCCGGTTGACAGGAATGGACCACATTGATAAAACAAGGTTTAACATTACATACATTTATTACATGCACCATTCAAGGGTGCTTCCTGTAGTACTTAAAATAAATAAGATAAACATAACGCATATTCTGGATGTCTAATTTAGACAATGAAAAGTGCTCTAGTGCAAATAGAACATTCAATCGAAACAGACAATTTTGGCCACAATCAAAAAGAGGCTCCACAGTTATGAAACCCCTTAAAGTATTTTATTTAGCATGTAAAATACAATGGTACCATCACAAAATAGCAGTTAAGCCTCTTACATACAGGCTCACCAATCCTAATTCTAGTTTCAGCGCTTCCAATAATACAATAGAATTTAAGATGTGAATACTGAGGCGAATATTACCTTCAACCTTATGCATAAAATGCCAACAATTAAATCTAATTGTCTCTACAGCATAAGGAAGACTAGAGGGGCCTTCATTTTATCCACTGTTAACAGATGTGGCCCAGAAAGTGTTTAAGTGCAATTCCAGGGGCGTGAGCCTTATTCGCTGTATAGCCAATATGGTCCTTAACTCCTAAAGTTGACTGTAACCTTGGTCTATACAACTCTGTGGCCAACCACACTCCATTGTTGGAAGTGACTTTGTCAAGCCACTTTGATAGCCCAGATTGGAGCTATTGTGTTTCTAAGACCTATACTACATATAATAGGGCTTTTTTTGTATTTTACATACAATATTACACTACTTCCATATTGCAGACCATAACACCCCAATATACTGGTTTGGTTTTTCTCTCTGCAACTTTTGAGTTTTATTCAAAATCATGTCTCAGTCTGGTGAGACATAAGCTGGAGCTGCAGATCTGGTGTTTGATCAGGAGAGGTTGGAGACCTATTCAGTACCTCAGCTCAAAACGTTTTGCAGGGAGCTCAGATGTCCTATTAACCCCTTCTGTGCCGCGGACGTAGTGGTTACGTCCCGCGGCACAGTGCTGCTGTGCCGAGGACGTAACCACTACGTCCTCGGCACACAGCCCAGAGGGAGCGCTCTCGCTCCCTCTGTGTGCTTCCCCCCACCCCCCCAAAGTCAGGGATGGAAGGGGAAGCCCTTCCCCTTCCACCCCCGACCCCCCCACCCCCCCATAATGACGTCAGCGCGCGATCGCGCGCTGACTTCATTATGGGGATTTCGCCGCACAGGAAGCCATTTGCTTCCTGTGCGGCGACGAGGAAAGAGGTGAGTTCCTCTTCCCGGTGGGTGGGGGGTTTGGGCTAAAGAGGCACCGGGGGAAAGGAAAGGCTTTTCCTTTCCCCCGGTGTCTCTTTGAGCATTCCTGCTGCCCGATCGCATTGCGATCGGGCAGCAGGAATGCCCACTAGACACCAGGGATTTTTTTTTTTTTTGTTCTTTACTGTTTCTTGTTTGCGGGGAGCGGCCCCTTGGGCAAGGGTCGCTCCCCTTGTGGGGGCAATTTGTTACGGCCATTTCTGCCCCCCTTGGGGGCAGATTGGCCTACTTTTTAGGCGGATCTGCCCCCAAGGGGGGGCAGAAACCACTGGATCACCAGGGAATTATATTTTCTGTGCAGGTATGTTGGGAGGGGGTGCCCCCTTGGGCAAGGGGCGCCCCCCCCAAGGGGGCAGAGAACTGTTGGCCATTTCTGCCCCCCTTGGGGGCAGATCGGCCTATTTTTTTTAGGTCCATCTGCCCCCAAGGGGGGCAGAAGCCACTTAGGCACCAGGGATTGTGTGTGTAGTGGATGGGGGGGCGCCCCCTTGGGCAAGGGTCGCTCCCCTTTGGGGGGCATGTCTTTTAGGGCCATTTCTGCCCCCCTTGAGGGCAGATCAGCCTATTATTTTTAGGTTGATCTGCCCCAAGGGGGGCAGAAACCACTAGAACGCCAGGGATGTTTTTTTATGTGTTTATTTTTGTGGGGGGGCGTCCCCATGGGCACGGGGCGCCCCCCCAAGGGGGGCATTGACCTGTTGGCCATTTCTGCCCCCCCTGGGGGCAGATGGGCCTATTTTTCTAGACCCACCTGCCCCCAAGGGGGGCAGAAGCCACGTAGACACCAGGGATAGTGTGTGTGTGTGTGTGTGTTAGTGGATGGGGGGGGGCTTGAGCAAGGGTCGCCCCCCACTTTGGGGGCACATGTAACCAGGCCATTTCTGCACCCCTTGGAGACAGATCAGCCTATTATTTTTAGGCTGATCTGCCCCCAAGGGGGGCAGAAACCACTAGAACGCCAGGGATTTTTTTTAATGTGTTTATTTTTGTGGGGGGGTGTCCCCTTGGGCACGGGGCGCCCCCCCAAGGGGGGCATTGACCTGTTGGCCATTTCTGCCCCCCCTGGGGGCAGATGGGCCTATTTTTCTAGACCCACCTGCCCCCAAGGGGGGCAGAAGCCACGTAGACACCAGGGATAGTGTGTGTGTGTGTGTGTGTTAGTGGATGGGGGGGGGGCTTGGGCAAGGTTCGCCCCCCACTTTGGGGGCACATGTACCCAGGCCATTTCTGCACCCCTTGGAGACAGATCAGCCTATTATTTTTAGGCTGATCTGCCCCCAAGGGGGGCAGAAACCACTAGAACGCCAGGGTTTTTTTTTTATGTGTTTATTTTTGTGGGGGGGCGTCCCCTTGGGCACGGGGCGCCCCCCCAAGGGGGGCATTGACCTGTTGGCCATTTCTGCCCCCCCTGGGGGCAGATGGGCCTATTTTTCTAGACCCACCTGCCCCCAAGGGGGGCAGAAGCCACGTAGACACCAGGGATAGTGTGTGTGTGTGTGTGTGTTAGTGGATGGGGGGGGGGCTTGGGCAAGGGTCGCCCCCCACTTTGGGGGCACATGTACCCAGGCCATTTCTGCACCCCTTGGAGACAGATCAGCCTATTATTTTTAGGCTGATCTGCCCCCAAGGGGGGCAGAAACCACTAGAACGCCAGGGATTTTTTTTTATGTGTTTATTTTTGTGGGGGGGCGTCCGCTCGGGCACGGGGCGCCCCCCCAAGGGGGGCATTGACCTGTTGGCCATTTCTGACCCCCCTGGGGGCAGATGGGCCTATTTTTCTAGACCCACCTGCCCCCAAGGGGGGCAGAAGCCACGTAGACACCTGGGATAGTGTGTGTGTGTGTGTGTGTTAGTGGATGGGGGGGGCTTGGGCAAGGGTCGCCCCCCACTTTGGGGGCACATGTACCCAGGCCATTTCTGCACCCCTTGGAGACAGATCAGCCTATTATTTTTAGGCTGATCTGCCCCCAAGGGGGGCAGAAACCACTAGAACGCCAGGGTTTTTTTTTTATGTGTTTATTTTTGTGGGGGGGCGTCCCCTCGGGCACGGGGCGCCCCCCCAAGGGGGGCATTGACCTGTTGGCCATTTCTGCCCCCCCTGGGGGCAGATGGGCCTATTTTTCTAGACCCACCTGCCCCCAAGGGGGGCAGAAGCCACGTAGACACCAGGGATAGTGTGTGTGTGTGTGTGTGTTAGTGGATGGGGGGGGGGTTTGGGCAAGGGTCGCCCCCCACTTTGGGGGCACATGTACCCAGGCCATTTCTGCACCCCTTGGAGACAGATCAGCCTATTATTTTTAGGCTGATCTGCCCCCAAGGGGGGCAGAAACCACTAGAACGCCAGGGATTTTTTTTTATGTGTTTATTTTTGTGGGGGGGCATCCCCTCGGGAACGGGGCGCCCCCCCAAGGGGGGCATTGACCTGTTGGCCATTTCTGCCCCCCCTGGGGGCAGATGGGCCTATTTTTCTAGACCCACCTGCCCCCAAGGGGGGCAGAAGCCACGTAGACACCAGGGATAGTGTGTGTGTGTGTGTGTGTTAGTGGATGGGGGGGGGCTTGGGCAAGGGTCGCCCCCCACTTTGGGGGCACATGTACCCAGGCCATTTCTGCACCCCTTGGAGACAGATCAGCCTATTATTTTTAGGCTGATCTGCCCCCAAGGGGGGCAGAAACCACTAGAACGCCAGGGATTTTTTTTTATGTGTTTATTTTTGTGGGGGGGCGTCCCCTTGGTCACGGGGCGCCCCCCCAAGGGGGGCATTGACCTGTTGGCCATTTCTACACCCCCTGGGGGCAGATGGGCCTATTTTGTTAGGCCCACCTGCCCCCAAGGGGGCAGAAGCCACTTAGGCACCAGGGATAGTGTTGTGTGTGTTTTTTTTGTTTTTTTTTGTTTGAGGGCTGTCCCCTTTGGCAAGGGTCGCTCTCCATGGGGACACAGTACTAAAGGTATTTTCTGGCTTCCTTGGGGCAGACAGGCCTATTTTTTTAGTAGGCCCATCTGCCCCTATGACAGAATCCACTTAGGCACCAATTTCTAAAATGTTTGATGGTGGGGTGTTTGTCAACTGAAGAAGTCTTTGCATTTGTGATAAAAAAAAATTTCCTCCTTTTTGTTCTAGTTCAAAGCTTTTGCTTTATTTGCTGTGGCTCCTTGCGGTTTTGGCGGTGGTTGACCAGCAGTTTGCACGGTTGCATGTTTTAGGTAAGTAAAAACAATTTACTCCAAAGGAGTATTGTTGCCATGCATGAATGACATGTTTGTAGGGGGTGTACTAAATGCAGGATTGTGTGTGAAATTGTCCTTAGGTTTGTGCACAATGATATTTGTTGTGTCTTATTTCTAATTTGCCTTTCTTTCTTTCTTTTTAGTGGGATATCATTGGTGATTGCTGTGTAGTTGCTGGTGAATCAAGCTTTTTCAGGCAAGTGAGCGGTATAGTTTTTGAGTTTGTAACTCTTACTAACAAAGCTACACTTTGTTACTTGTCTTACACAGTGCTGGTTGTTGGTGGTGAATTTGTCCAGTTAATTTTAGCAGGAGAGATCATGGCTAGCCGCAGGATGACCGCTCAGCAGGTGGTTGGTATGCTTTTTGAGTCACAGTCTGATCATGACTATGAGACGGACTCTGCATCTGAGGCAGAGGAGGAAGTCAGAGATTCTGGCAGTGATGTTTCAGTTGGAGGGGAATCTTCTGATGATGAAGCCACACTCAGTGCAGATGAAGGTTCTGTTTTAGAGGAGGACATTGATGTGCCAATAGTGCAGCAACCTGGGGCTGAAAGGTTTCCCGTTAGAAGACCTGATGTCTGGGTTGCCCCAAACATGGAGCAGCCAGAGTTGCCTGCCTTTACTGGTCTCCCGGGGTGTAACGCCAATACAGAGAACTTTATGCCTATCAATTTCTTTGAGTTATTCATGGATGATGTGTTTTTGGAAGAGATTGTTGAGCAGACTAATTTGTATGCGGAGCAGCATTTGAGGGACAACGCTGCTAGACTTAGGCCACACTCTAGAGCTGCCCAGTGGATTCCCACAAATTTGGAGGAGCTAAAAAAGTTTTTGGGTTTGACTTTTTTGATGGGGTTGATAAGGAAGCCGTCACTGGCTTCTTATTGGTCTACTAGTCCCTTGATGGCAACAGCTATATTTCCAGCTACCATGAGTCGTAATCGGTATTTGCTTCTTCTTAGGATGCTGCATTTTGTTGACAATGCATTAGCCTTGCCACGAGATCACCCAGATTCTGACCGTCTTTTTAAGATTAGGCCTGTCCTTGATCATTTTGTAGATCGGTTTTCGGAGGTCTATGTTCCAGGCAAAGAGATAAGTGTGGACGAGTCTTTGGTCCTCTTCAAGGGTCGTTTGGTTTTTAGGCAGTACATTCCTAGCAAAAGGGCACGATATGGAATTAAATTGTATATGCTGTCTGAAAGTAGGACAGGATATGTGTATAGTTTCCGTGTGTACACTGGTAGGGATTCCAATATTGACCCCCCTGGTTGTCCTCCCACTTTTGGAGTTACTGAGAAAATAGTGTGGGATCTTGGTAGACGACTGTTCAACAAAGGTCACCATTTGTATGTAGATAACTTCTACACTGGTGTGCAGTTGTTCAAGGAATTGTTTAGAGTGGACACAGTTGCTTGTGGCACAATCTGTTCTAACCGGAAAGGCTATCCAAGGGAGCTTGTCTGTAAAAAACTTGAGAGGGGACAGTGCTGTGCCTTGCGGAACGAGGAGCTGCTAGCTTTGAAATTTTCAGACAAGAGGGATGTCTACATGCTAAGTACCATCCATGATGAGAGTACTTCCCCTGTGACTGTTTGGGGCCAGGTTGCTGAAGTGCGCAAACCTGTGTGCATTTTAGATTATAATAAGCACATGGGAGGTGTAGATAGAGTTGACCAGAGGTTGGAACCTTATACTGCTATTCGTAAGTCTTATGTTTGGTATAAGAAGTTAGCACTTCACCTCTTCCACTTAGCAACCTTCAATGCTTTTATTGTGTTTAGGGATAGGTCTCCAGACTCAAAGATGACATTTGTGAAATTTCAGGAGTCAGTGATAGAGAGCCTTATTGTGGTGGAACAGGCCAGAGTTCCTAGAGAAGCAGTGGTGGAGGATGTGGCTAGATTGAAAGATCGCCACTTTGCTGAGCACATTCCTCCCACACCCAAAAAAGACTTTCCAGCTAAGAAATGTAGAGTGTGTTTTCGAAGAGGTATCCGGAGGGAGTCTCGAATGTACTGCCCAGATTGTCCTTCAAAGCCTGGGCTGTGTGTCGGTGCTTGTTTTAAGAATTACCACACCCAGAAGAATTTCTGGGAACAACCATGAGTGTAAACTCATGTCTGTTTTGTATTTTCATGTGTTTAGTTTCATGGTTAGCATTTCTGTCATGTTGTTAGTTAGAGCTTTTGTGTTTGTTGTTTTGTAATTCTTTCTACTTAGTTAGGGGTTCCTCTGTTAAAAAAAAAAAATATATGATGCCATTGTGTGTGGAGTGGGGCTTGGCTGAGACTGTACATATTGACTTGATGTTGGCTACTGCAACACACTGCAAGCCAAACACCAGTCCACACACTCCCATCAGCTGGTGTGATTGTTGTATCAGGCATGTGGGCGTATGTAAGTGATGGGCCCTTGAGTGGCGCTGTCTGTCGATGTGAGTGTTGTAATGTGCTGGGCCCGTGGCTGGCGGTGTGAATGGCCTTGTGTGTGTCATGTATGAAAGTTGTGTGAATGGACTGTAAAGCGGTTGGTGCCTTGTCGCGGCTTTACAGCTCACGAGCTGTGAGTCATTGGTTCAGTTTTTTGCCTTTCAGTTACTAACAGTGCTTTTCATTTTTGTGAAAGCTCTTGTTAGTAAAATTTGATCCACTGAACCATCACTCACCCTCGTGCCAAATCCAACCAGTATGTGTGGTAAAAATGACCAAACCTGCTCCGCTGTAATCAGGCGTCGCAGCACACCTATGACACGCTAGGTGCCTCAGGTGGGACCCCGATGATGAAGCATGCCACCAACTTGGTTGGTGGGTGAGGGGTCTTTTTCACATAACCTAAGTGTGTTTCTTTTCAAAATTTTAGTGTTTGGCACATCACGGACGTATGTGGGCACATCAAAACGATATATTACAAAACTACCTGTGTTTGGGGGGGGAGAGGGCACCTATGTTTTTGGTCCTGTGTGCGGCCTTCATCTAGGGAAACCTACCAAACCCAGACATTTTTTAAAACTAGACACCCCAAGGAGTCTAGGGAGGAGTGGCTTGCGTGGATCCCCCAACATTTTCTTACCCAGACTCCTCTGTAAACCTCAAAATGTGCTTAAAAAAAACATATTTTCCTGACTTTTCTTCGTACGATCACCACTCCAGCACAAAATTCCTACTCCCCAGTGTTCCCCTCAGTCTCCCAAATAAAATGACACCTCACGTATGTGGGTCCCCAAAGCAGAGTCAGTCTAAAGATGTATAAAAGAATATGTCCTTATAAACTCGCAGTACTATCCCCTGTATCTCTACAAGTTTTGGGCCTTATTCTGTTGGAGGCACCTGGCCCACCCACACAACTGAGGTATCATTTTTATCGGGAGACTTGGGGGAACGCTGGGTGGAAGGAAATTTGTGGCTCCACTCAGATTCCAGAACTTTCTGTCACCGAAATGTGTGAAAAATGCGTTGTTTTAGCCAATATTTGAGGTTTGGAAAGGATTCTGGGTAACAGAACCTGGTCAGAGCCCCTCAAGTCACCCCATCTTGGATTCCCCTAGGTCTCTAGTTTTCAGAAATGCACAGGTTTGGTAGGTTTCCCTAGGTGCTGGCTGAGCTACAGGCCAAAAACTACAGGTAGGCACTGTTTTCAATGAAAAAATGTGATGTGTCCACGTTGCGCTTTGGGGCGTTTCCTGTCGCGGGCGCTAGGCCTACCCACACAAGTGAGGTATCATTTTTATCGGGAGACGTGGGGGAACGCTGGGTGGAATCAAATTTGTGGCTCCTCTCAGATTCCAGAACTTTCTGCCACAGAAATGTGAGGAACATGTGTTTTTTTAGCCAATTTTTGAGCTTTGCAAAGGATTCTGGGTAACAGAACCTGGTCCGAGCCCCGCCAGTCACCCCTCCTTGGATTCCCCTAGGTCTCTAGTTTTCAGAAATGCACAGGTTTGGTAGGTTTCCCTAGGTGGCGGCTGAGCTACAGGCCAAAATCTACAGGTAGGCACTTCGCTAAAAACAGGTCTGTTTTCTTCCAAAATTTTGGTGGTGTCCACGTTGCGCTTTGGGGCGTTTCCTGTCGCGGGCGCTAGGCCTACCCACGCAAGTGAGGTATCATTTTTATCGGGAGACTTGGGGGAACGCTGGGTGGAAGGAAATTTGTGGCTCCTCCCAGATTCCAGAACTTTCTGCCACAGAAATGTGAGGAACATGTGTTTTTTTAGCCAATTTTTGAGGTTTGCAAAGGATTCTGGGTAACAGAACCTGGTCCGAGCCCCGCCAGTCACCCCTCCTTGGATTCCCCTAGGTCTCTAGTTTTAAGAAATGCACAGGTTTGGTAGGTTTCCCTAGGTGGCGGCTGAGCTACAGGCCAAAAGCTACAGGTAGGCACTTTGCTAAAAACAGGTCTGTTTTCTGTGATGTGTCCACGTTGCGCTTTGGGGCGTTTCCTGTCGCGGGCGCTAGGCCTACCCACACAAGTGAGGTATCATTTTTATCGGGAGACGTGGGGGAACGCTGGGTGGAAGGAAATTTGTGGCTCCTCTCAGATTCCAGAACTTTCTGCCACAGAAATGTGAGGAACATGTGTTTTTTTAGCCAATTTTTGAGCTTTGCAAAGGATTCTGGGTAACAGAACCTGGTCCGAGCCCCGCCAGTCACCCCTCCTTGGATTCCCCTAGGTCTCTAGTTTTCAGAAATGCACAGGTTTGGTAGGTTTCCCTAGGTGGCGGCTGAGCTACAGGCCAAAATCTACAGGTAGGCACTTCGCTAAAAACAGGTCTGTTTTCTTCCAAAATTTTGGTGGTGTCCACGTTGCGCTTTGGGGCGTTTCCTGTCGCGGGCGCTAGGCCTACCCACGCAAGTGAGGTATCATTTTTATCGGGAGACTTGGGGGAACGCTGGGTGGAAGGAAATTTGTGGCTCCTCCCAGATTCCAGAACTTTCTGCCACAGAAATGTGAGGAACATGTGTTTTTTTAGCCAATTTTTGAGCTTTGCAAAGGATTCTGGGTAACAGAACCTGGTCCGAGCCCCGCCAGTCACCCCTCCTTGGATTCCCCTAGGTCTCTAGTTTTCAGAAATGCACAGGTTTGGTAGGTTTCCCTAGGTGGCGGCTGAGCTACAGGCCAAAATCTACAGGTAGGCACTTTGCTAAAAACAGGTCTGTTTTCTGTGATGTGTCCACGTTGCGCTTTGGGGCGTTTCCTGTCGCGGGCGCTAGGCCTACCCACACAAGTGAGGTATCATTTTTATCGGGAGACGTGGGGGAACGCTGGGTGGAAGGAAATTTGTGGCTCCTCTCAGATTCCAGAACTTTCTGCCACAGAAATGTGAGGAACATGTGTTTTTTTAGCCAATTTTTGAGCTTTGCAAAGGATTCTGGGTAACAGAACCTGGTCCGAGCCCCGCCAGTCACCCCTCCTTGGATTCCCCTAGGTCTCTAGTTTTCAGAAATGCACAGGTTTGGTAGGTTTCCCTAGGTGGCGGCTGAGCTACAGGCCAAAATCTACAGGTAGGCACTTCGCTAAAAACAGGTCTGTTTTCTTCCAAAATTTTGGTGGTGTCCACGTTGCGCTTTGGGGCGTTTCCTGTCGCGGGCGCTAGGCCTACCCACGCAAGTGAGGTATCATTTTTATCGGGAGACTTGGGGGAACGCTGGGTGGAAGGAAATTTGTGGCTCCTCCCAGATTCCAGAACTTTCTGCCACAGAAATGTGAGGAACATGTGTTTTTTTAGCCAATTTTTGAGCTTTGCAAAGGATTCTGGGTAACAGAACCTGGTCCGAGCCCCGCCAGTCACCCCTCCTTGGATTCCCCTAGGTCTCTAGTTTTCAGAAATGCACAGGTTTGGTAGGTTTCCCTAGGTGGCGGCTGAGCTACAGGCCAAAATCTACAGGTAGGCACTTTGCTAAAAACAGGTCTGTTTTCTGTGATGTGTCCACGTTGCGCTTTGGGGCGTTTCCTGTCGCGGGCGCTAGGCCTACCCACACAAGTGAGGTATCATTTTTATCGGGAGACGTGGGGGAACGCTGGGTGGAAGGAAATTTGTGGCTCCTCTCAGATTCCAGAACTTTCTGCCACAGAAATGTGAGGAACATGTGTTTTTTTAGCCAATTTTTGAGCTTTGCAAAGGATTCTGGGTAACAGAACCTGGTCCGAGCCCCGCCAGTCACCCCTCCTTGGATTCCCCTAGGTCTCTAGTTTTCAGAAATGCACAGGTTTGGTAGGTTTCCCTAGGTGGTGGCTGAGCTACAGGCCAAAATCTACAGGTAGGCACTTCGCTAAAAACAGGTCTGTTTTCTTCCAAAATTTTGGTGGTGTCCACGTTGCGCTTTGGGGCGTTTCCTGTCGCGGGCGCTAGGCCTACCCACGCAAGTGAGGTATCATTTTTATCGGGAGACTTGGGGGAACGCTGGGTGGAAGGAAATTTGTGGCTCCTCCCAGATTCCAGAACTTTCTGCCACAGAAATGTGAGGAACATGTGTTTTTTTAGCCAATTTTTGAGCTTTGCAAAGGATTCTGGGTAACAGAACCTGGTCCGAGCCCCGCCAGTCACCCCTCCTTGGATTCCCCTAGGTCTCTAGTTTTCAGAAATGCACAGGTTTGGTAGGTTTCCCTAGGTGGCGGCTGAGCTACAGGCCAAAATCTACAGGTAGGCACTTTGCTAAAAACAGGTCTGTTTTCTGTGATGTGTCCACGTTGCGCTTTGGGGCGTTTCCTGTCGCGGGCGCTAGGCCTACCCACACAAGTGAGGTATCATTTTTATCGGGAGACGTGGGGGAACGCTGGGTGGAAGGAAATTTGTGGCTCCTCTTAGATTCCAGAACTTTCTGCCACAGAAATGTGAGGAACATGTGTTTTTTTAGCCAATTTTTGAGCTTTGCAAAGGATTCTGGGTAACAGAACCTGGTCCGAGCCCCGCCAGTCACCCCTCCTTGGATTCCCCTAGGTCTCTAGTTTTCAGAAATGCACAGGTTTGGTAGGTTTCCCTAGGTGGCGGCTGAGCTACAGGCCAAAATCTACAGGTAGGCACTTCGCTAAAAACAGGTCTGTTTTCTTCCAAAATTTTGGTGGTGTCCACGTTGCGCTTTGGGGCGTTTCCTGTCGCGGGCGCTAGGCCTACCCACGCAAGTGAGGTATCATTTTTATCGGGAGACTTGGGGGAACGCTGGGTGGAAGGAAATTTGTGGCTCCTCCCAGATTCCAGAACTTTCTGCCACAGAAATGTGAGGAACATGTGTTTTTTTAGCCAATTTTTGAGCTTTGCAAAGGATTCTGGGTAACAGAACCTGGTCCGAGCCCCGCCAGTCACCCCTCCTTGGATTCCCCTAGGTCTCTAGTTTTCAGAAATGCACAGGTTTGGTAGGTTTCCCTAGGTGGCGGCTGAGCTACAGGCCAAAATCTACAGGTAGGCACTTTGCTAAAAACAGGTCTGTTTTCTGTGATGTGTCCACGTTGCGCTTTGGGGCGTTTCCTGTCGCGGGCGCTAGGCCTACCCACACAAGTGAGGTATCATTTTTATCGGGAGACGTGGGGGAACGCTGGGTGGAAGGAAATTTGTGGCTCCTCTCAGATTCCAGAACTTTCTGCCACAGAAATGTGAGGAACATGTGTTTTTTTAGCCAATTTTTGAGCTTTGCAAAGGATTCTGGGTAACAGAACCTGGTCCGAGCCCCGTCAGTCACCCCTCCTTGGATTCCCCTAGGTCTCTAGTTTTCAGAAATGCACAGGTTTGGTAGGTTTCCCTAGGTGGCGGCTGAGCTACAGGCCAAAATCTACAGGTAGGCACTTCGCTAAAAACAGGTCTGTTTTCTTCCAAAATTTTGGTGGTGTCCACGTTGCGCTTTGGGGCGTTTCCTGTCGCGGGCGCTAGGCCTACCCACGCAAGTGAGGTATCATTTTTATCGGGAGACTTGGGGAAACGCTGGGTGGAAGGAAATTTGTGGCTCCTCCCAGATTCCAGAACTTTCTGCCACAGAAATGTGAGGAACATGTGTTTTTTTAGCCAATTTTTGAGCTTTGCAAAGGATTCTGGGTAACAGAACCTGGTCCGAGCCCCGCCAGTCACCCCTCCTTGGATTCCCCTAGGTCTTTAGTTTTCAGAAATGCACAGGTTTGGTAGGTTTCCCTAGGTGGCGGCTGAGCTACAGGCCAAAATCTACAGGTAGGCACTTTGCTAAAAACAGGTCTGTTTTGTGTGATGTGTCCACGTTGCGCTTTGGGGCGTTTCCTGTCGCGGGCGCTAGGCCTACCCACACAAGTGAGGTATCATTTTTATCGGGAGACGTGGGGGAACGCTGGGTGGAAGGAAATTTGTGGCTCCTCTCAGATTCCAGAACTTTCTGCCACAGAAATGTGAGGAACATGTGTTTTTTTAGCCAATTTTTGAGCTTTGCAAAGGATTCTGGGTAACAGAACCTGGTCCGAGCCCCGCCAGTCACCCCTCCTTGGATTCCCCTAGGTCTCTAGTTTTCAGAAATGCACAGGTTTGGTAGGTTATGGCGGCTGAGCTACAGGCCAAAATCTACAGGTAGGCACTTCGCTAAAAACAGGTCTGTTTTCTTCCAAAATTTTGGTGGTGTCCACGTTGCGCTTTGGGGCGTTTCCTGTCGCGGGCGCTAGGCCTACCCACGCAAGTGAGGTATCATTTTTATCGGGAGACTTGGGGGAACGCTGGGTGGAAGGAAATTTGTGGCTCCTCCCAGATTCCAGAACTTTCTGCCACAGAAATGTGAGGAACATGTGTTTTTTTAGCCAATTTTTGAGCTTTGCAAAGGATTCTGGGTAACAGAACCTGGTCCGAGCCCCGCCAGTCACCCCTCCTTGGATTCCCCTAGGTCTCTAGTTTTCAGAAATGCACAGGTTTGGTAGGTTTCCCTAGGTGGCGGCTGAGCTAGAGGCCAAAATCTACAGGTAGGCACTTTGCTAAAAACAGGTCTGTTTTCTGTGATGTGTCCACGTTGCGCTTTGGGGCGTTTCCTGTCGCGGGCGCTAGGCCTACCCACACAAGTGAGGTATCATTTTTATCGGGAGACATGGGGGAACGCTGGGTGGAAGGAAATTTGTGGCTCCTCTCAGATTCCAGAACTTTCTGCCACAGAAATGTGAGGAACATGTGTTTTTTGAGCCAATTTTTGAGCTTTGCTAAGGATTTTGGGTAACAGAACCTGGTCCGAGCCCCGCCAGTCACCCCTCCTTGGATTCCCCTAGGTCTCTAGTTTTCAGAAATGTACAGGTTTGGTAGGTTTCCCTAGGTGCCGGCTGAGCTAGAGGCCAAAATCTGCAGGTAGTCACTTCGCAAAAAACACCTCTGTTTTCTTCCAAAATTTTGGTGGTGTCCACGTTGCGCTTTGGGGCGTTTCCTGTCGCGGGCGCTAGGCCTACCCACTCAAGTGAGGTATCATTTTTATCGGGAGACTTGGGGGAACGCTGGGTGGAAGGAAATTTGTGGCTCCTCTCAGATTCCAGAACTTTCTGTCACTCAAATGTGAGGAAAATGCGTTTTTTTAGCCAAAATATGAGGTTTGCAAAGGATTCTGGGTAACAGAACCTGGTCCGAGCCCCGCCAGTCACCCCTCCTTGGATTCCCCTAGGTCTCTAGTTTTCAGAAATGCACAGGTTTGGTAGGTTTCCCTAGGTGGCGGCTGAGCTAGAGGCCAAAATCTACAGGTAGGCACTTTGCTAAAAACAGGTCTGTTTTCTGTGATGTGTCCACGTTGCGCTTTGGGGCGTTTCCTGTCGCGGGCGCTAGGCCTACCCACACAAGTGAGGTATCATTTTTATCGGGAGACGTGGGGGAACGCTGGGTGGAAGGAAATTTGTGGCTCCTCTCAGATTCCAGAACTTTCTGCCACAGAAATGTGAGGAACATGTGTTTTTTTAGCCAATTTTTGAGCTTTGCAAAGGATTCTGGGTAACAGAACCTGGTCCGAGCCACACAAATCACCCCATCTTGGATTCCCCTAGGTCTCTAGTTTTCAGAAATGCACAGGTTTGGTAGGTTTCCCTAGGTGGCGGCTGAGCTAGAGGCCAAAATCTACAGGTAGGCACTTTGCTAAAAACAGGTCTGTTTTCTGTGATGTGTCCACGTTGCGCTTTGGGGCGTTTCCTGTCGCGGGCGCTAGGCCTACCCACACATGTGAGGTATCATTTTTATCGGGAGACGTGGGGGAACGCTGGGTGGAAGGACATTTGTGGCTCCTCTCAGATTCCAGCACTTTCTGCCACAGAAATGTGAGGAACATGTGTTTTTTTAGCCAATTTTTGAGCTTTGCAAAGGATTCTGGGTAACAGAACCTGGTCCGAGCCACACAAATCACCCCATCTTGGATTCCCCTAGGTCTCTAGTTTTCAGAAATGCACAGGTTTGGTAGGTTTCCCTAGGTGGCGGCTGAGCTACAGGCCAAAATCTACAGGTAGGCACTTTGCTAAAAACAGGTCTGTTTTCTGTGATGTGTCCACATTGCGCTTTGGGGTATTTCCTGTCGCGGGCGCTAGGCCTACCAACACAAGTGAGGTATCATTTTTATCGGGAGACGTGGGGGAACGCTGGGTGGAAGGAAATTTGTGGCTCCTCTCAGATTCCAGAACTTTCTGCCACAGAAATGTGAGGAACATGTGTTTTTTTAGCCAAATTTTGAGGTTTGCAAAGGATTCTGGGTAACAGAACCTGGTCCGAGCCACACAAATCACCCCATCTTGGATTCCCCTAGGTCTCTAGTTTTCAGAAATGCACAGGTTTGGTAGGTTTCCCTAGGTGGCGGCTGAGCTAGAGGCCAAAATCTACAGGTAGGCACTTTGCTAAAAACAGGTCTGTTTTCTGTGATGTGTCCACGTTGCGCTTTGGTGCGTTTCCTGTCGCGGGCGCTAGGCCTACCCACACAAGTGAGGTATCATTTTTATCGGGAGACTTGGGGGAACATAGAATAGCAAAACAAGTGTTATTGCCCCTTGTCTTTCTCTACATTTTTCCCTTCCAAATGTAAGACAGTGTGTAAAAAAGACGTCTATTTGAGAAATGCCCGGTAATTCACATGCTAGTATGGGCAGCCTGGAATTCAGAGATGTGCAAATAACCACTGCTTCTCAACACCTTATCTTGTGCCCATTTTGGAAATACAAAGGTTTTCTTGATAGCTATTTTTTACTCTTTATATTTCAGCAAATGAATTGCTGTATACCCGGCATAGAATGAAAACCCACTGCAGGGTGCAGGTCATTTATTGGCTCTGGGTACCTAGAGTTCTTGATGAACCTACAAGCCCTATATATCCCCGCAACCAGAAGAGTCCAGCAGACGTAACGGTATATTGCTTTCGAAAATCTGACATTGCAGGAAAAAGTTACAGAGTAAAACTTAGAGAAAAATTGATGTTTTTTTCACCTCAATTTCAATATTTTTCTTTTTCAGTTGCTATTTTCTGTAGGAAACCCTTGTAGGATCTACACAAATTACCCCTTGCTGAATTCAGAATTTTGTCTACTTTTCAGAAATGTTGCGGTTTATGGGATCCAGCGTTGGTTTCATGCCCATTTCTGTCACTGACTGGAAGGAGGCTGAAAGCACAAAAAATCGTAAAAATGGGGTATGTCCCAGTAAAATGCCAAAATTGGGTTGAAAAATTGGGTTTTCTGATTCAAGTCTGCCTGTTCCTGAAAGCTGGGAAGCTGGTGATTTTATCACCGCAAACCCTTTGTTGATGCCCTTTTCAGGGAAAAAACCACAAGCCTTCTTCTGCAGCCCATTTTTCCAAATTTTTTTAAAAAAATGAAATTTTCACTGTTTTTTGGCTAATTTCTTGGCCTCCTTCTGGGGAACCCACAAAGTCTGGGTACCTCTAGAATCCCTAGGATGTTGGAAAAAAAGGACGCAAATTTGGCATGGGTAGCTTATGTGAACAAAAAGTTATGAGGGCCTAAGCGCGAACTGCTCCAAATAGCCAAAAAAAGTCTCGGCACAGGAGGGGGAAAAGGCCTGGCAGCGAAGGGGTTAAAGGCCTCACTAGAAAGGAGGAAATGCCAAAGGCGCTGATGGTCTGGTTGGCAGCAAAGGAGGTTGGTTAGAACATAGAAGAGGAGAATGCTATTGTTGATAGAAAGGACCAGAGCCTGCATGGTGATTTTGTGGATCACATTCTGCTTGGGAGGAAGGCACCTTCCAGAACAAGCAACAGTATTTCTTTAAGAGGGCTATCCCCAGAGGACCTGGCGGACATGTGGGAGGCTAGGGAGCTCCAGTTAGAACTAGCCAGGCTCAAAAGAGAGGCAGAGAAAGAAAATATTGCCATGGAGGAGAGAAAATGACTTTAGCTCACAAGCTGAGCTTGAAGGAGCTAATCTTAACCTCTTAGCTGCTGAGTCCTTTTTTGACTATTTGGGGTGGTTTGCGCTTAGGCCTTCATAACTTTTTGTCCACATAAGCTATCCTTGCCAAATTTGCGTCCTTTTTTTCCAATATCCTAGAGATTCTAATAGTACCCAGAGTTTGTGGTTTCCCCTGGAGGAGACCAAGAAATTAGCCAAAATACAGTGAAAATTTAGTTTTTTTCAAAAAAATTGGGAAAAAGGGCTGCCGAAGAAGGCTTGCGGTTTTTTCCCTAAAAATGGCATCAACAAAGGGTTTCTGGTGCTAAAATCACCATCTTCCCACCTTTCCGGAACGGGCAGACTTGAATCAGAAAAACACATTTTTCAACACAAATTTGGAATTTTACTGGGACATACCCCATTTTTACTATTTTTGGTGCTTTCAGCCTCCTTCCAGTTAGTGACAGGAATGGGTGTGAAACCAATGCTGGATCCCGGAAAGCTAAACATTTCTGAAAAGCAGACAAAATTCTGAATTTAGCAAGGGGTCATTTGTGTAGATTCTACAAGGTTTTCCTATCGAAAATAACAGCTGAAATAGAAAAATATTGAAATTGAGCTGAAAACAACAGCCATTTTTCTTTATGTTTTACTCTGTAACTTTTTCCTGCAATGTCAGATTTTTGAAAGCAATATACTGTTACGTCTGCTGGGCTCTTCTGGCTGCGGGGATATATAGGGCTTGTAGGTTCATCAAGAACCCTAGGTACCCAGAGCCAATAAATGAGCTGCACCCTGCAGTTGGTTTTCATTCTATACTGGGTATACAGCAATTCATTTGCTGAAATATGAAGAGTGAAAAATAGGTATCAAGAAAAACTTTGCATTTCCAAAATGGGCTCAAGATAAGGTTTTGAGGAGCAGTGGTTATTTGCACATCTCTGAATTCCAGGGTGCCCATACTAGCATGCGAATTGCAGGGCATTTCTCAAATAGACGTCTTTTTTACACACTCCTATATTTGGAAGGAAAAAATGTAGAGAAAGATAAGGGGCAATAACACTTGTTTTGCTATTCTATGTTCCCCCAAGTCTTCCGATACAAATGATACCTCACTTGTGTGGGTAGGCCTAGCGCCCGCGACAGGAAATGCCCCAAAACACAACGTGGACACATCCCATTTTTTTACAGAAAACAGAGCTGTTTTTTGCAAAGTGCCTACCTGTAGATTTTGGCCTCTAGCTCAGCCGGCACCTAGGGAAACCTACCAAACCTGTGCATTTTTGAAAACTAGAGACCTAGGGGAATCCAAGATGGGGTGAGTTGTGGGGCTCTGACCAGGTTCTGTTACCCAGAATCCTTTGCAAACCTCAAAATGTGGCTATAAAAACACGTTTTCCTCACATTTCGGTGAAAGAAAGTTCTGGAATCTGAGAGGAGCCACAAATTTCCTTCCACCCAGCGTTCTCCCATGTCTCCTGATAAAAATGATACCTCACTTGTGTGGGTAGGCCTAGCGCCCGCGACAGGAAATGCCCCAAAACACAACGTGGACACACCACATTTTTTCATAGAAAACAGTGCCTACCTGTAAATGTAAATTAGCACTTGTATAGCACACTACTCACCCGTTAGGGTCTCAAGGCGCTGTACTCATACCGCTATGGAACCCCTCCTGGCTTTTCCCTGTGAGGAGTGAAGCCAGGCATCCAAGCGCTGTTGGGGCCATTGTGGAGATTAAGCAAGCTATTGCCCAGAGTTGGACCCATGAATTAGATTAGGCACCGAGGCGAGAATTATCTGGTCAAGGAGAATTGAGCCCAAGACCTGCCGAAGTGGGAC
This sequence comes from Pleurodeles waltl, assembly GCF_031143425.1. Classification (NCBI taxonomy): domain Eukaryota; kingdom Metazoa; phylum Chordata; class Amphibia; order Caudata; family Salamandridae; genus Pleurodeles; species Pleurodeles waltl. The sequence continues at coordinate 1,057,873,443 of NC_090447.1, forward strand.
TTGAACCCTGGTCTTGAGCCAGATCTCTGCTTCAGGGTCTGCTACTCTAACCATTGAGCCACACTTCTCCACTGTGAACTCCACTCTACCTGTGGATTTTGGCCTCTAGCTCAGCCGGCACCTGGGGAAACCTAGCAAACCAGTGCATTTTAGAAAACTAGAAACCCAGAGGAATCCAAGATGGGGTGACTTGTGGGGCTCTGGCCAGGTTTTGTTACCCAGAATCCTTTGCAAACATCAAAATTTGTCCAAACAAAACCACTTTTCCTCTCATTTCGGTGACAGAAAGTTCTGGAATCTGAGAGGAGCCACAAATTTCCTTCCACCCAGCATTCCCCCATGTCTCCTGATAAAAATAGTACCTCACTTGTGTGGGTAGGCCTGGTGCCCGCGACAGGAATAGATCACACAACGGTCAATGTTGGTCCTTACATGAGGCAGCTGTTGACCCTGGGGTGATCCATTCCTGACGCAGGCACTAGGTGTAGGCACTCAAGTGGGGTAGTGTTTTTATCAGGACAGGTGAGTAATCACTGGGTGGTAGGAATTTTGTGGATCCCAGCACATTCCTGTAGTTTGTGTGACAGAAATGCAAGAAAAATAGAGTTTTTATTCAACATTTCAGCTTTGCAGGGTATTCTGGGTAAGAAAACTTTGGGGAATCCACACAAGTCACACCTCTGTGGACTCCCCCGAATGTCTAGTTTCCAGAAATGTTTGGGTTTAGTGTGTTTCTCTATATGGCCACCGAACCCAAAAACACAGGTGCCTGCCTTACAAAACCAGTTTGTTTTGCGATAGATAACTTTGATGTCTCCACAATACGATTTGGGCGGTGGAATTTGGGGCTGAACTAAATTGGGGAGCTCCTAAGAGAGCACTCTCTCTCTCTCTGCTTGCCGCCGCATTCACCTGCTCTCTGGGTTGGTCTAATCCACTATTACCCAGTTGCACAGACTGCTTGCGAAGGGACAGCAGGACTGTCCTCATCACATCCCTCATAATGTACAGGAGGAGTTATCAAATGGGGCTCCTCCGACTGAAAAATCACTCCCAGAGTCTGCTCCATTGTCCTCAGATGCTGTCTCAGTATCTGATGTCTCAGTCTCTGATCCTATGTCAGAGCTGTCCTCTATAACCAGAGTGACGGCAGCAGTCATCCATCAAGATGCCATCTCTGCTATTGTCTAAACTGTTGCTCTAAAACACTAGCCTACGTAGACAGTCACAAAATCAATGGTGTGTGTGAGATACCTGCAACAGTAGAGGCCACCTTAAATGCGCTTCTTCCCTCAATCAGCACGTTCTTTCAAGACACTCAAAAAACACCTTGTCACATACCATTCGTCACAGTCTTTAGCACCTCCTGCGCCCAGTCCAACAATCATTATTGGTGCTCCCACTCCCTCCTCCTCGGATTCCCTCATTACCACCCAGCAAAAGTGCCCTTCATTTATCCATAGCCGTCCTCCACCCCGCACATACATTTCATTTGTATTATAGCGCAGGTAATGGCTGACTTTACTAATGTACTCAGCTATTTACATAAAATACAGATTAACTCTTTGCAGTAGGCATATAAACCTTCTGCGCTTCTTTATGGCACTAAAACTGCCACTAGATAAGTCTGACCCTTTTGTAGTAGAAACATAATCACAATACTTACTTGACTTTTTTATTGCTGCCTAAAAGCTACAGTTGAAAAGCGTCAGTTGAAGTATGTGCATTGGTTTGAAGACGCAATATATATCACTTTTATATGTGGGTCTGGTTTTCCTGGGGGCCGATCGCAGCCCCCAGGCAAACCACACACATATTGACAAAAGTGATATATATATATATATATATATATATATATATATATATATATATATATTTAGTTGTTGTATGGTTTCCTTGGGGGCCAAAATGCCCCCCAGGGAAACCCTACAACAACAACAACAAAAATTGCCCCCACAGGGGGTCACCCTGCCCACGGGCGACCCCCTGTCCATTTTTTTTTTTTTTTTTTTTTAAATAAAATTTTGACCGTGGGGTGGCGCCTACCTTTAAAAAAAATATATATATGCCCCCGGGGGTGGTGGCCTGTTTTCCGAGGGGGCTGAACCCCCAAGTGAAATCCCTGGTGTCTAGTGGTGTTTCCTGGCCCCCGATCGCAGCTGTGCTGCAATCGTGGGCCAGGAAACTCTTTCAGAAGGCCTCGTAAGAAAGGGGAGACTCTCCCCTTTCTTACGAGGCCTTCCTGAACGTGGGGAAGGCAGTTTGTGGCCGTTTTCCCCATCGGAGCAGGAAGCGGCGCGCTGACGTCACAAAGGGGCGGGTGGGGTGCGGGTGGAGACACGGAAGAGCTTTCGTGTCTCCCAGGGATAAAAAAACGCCCGCATTGAAAGGGTTAAAGAGCAGGTCCTGCACAGTTGGTGGCAGCAGTTCTACTGTGCAGTCTGAGGGAAAGGTACATATGCCCAAGGATGTGGTGAAGGATTTTGTTGTGGGGGATGACATAGAGCAGTCGTTTAGAGGTTATAAATTGGTGTTGAAAATGAACAGGGTCCCTGAGAGAGATTGGTTGAAAAGCCTGTGGAAGTACTACTCAGTAGAGGGGAGGGATGCCTTTTTGGCTTTAGAGCAAGGAGATCAGATGAGGTACCGCACCATGAAAGAAGCCCTCATTAGGAGATATGGTCTCACAACAGAAAGTTACAAGGTAAAGTTTAGGGAGAGAACTAAACTTGGTTCTCAAACTTGGGTGGAGTATGCTGATTCCTTTAGCAGAGCACTGGATGCTTAGATGAAGAGCAGCGAGGTAACAGACTATCAGGGGCTGTACAATTTGACTGCATGGGAGCACTTGTCCAGTCATTGTTTTCCGGAGCTGTGCAAGCACTTGATTGACAGCAAGCTTACTGATCCCAGGAAGCCTGCCAAGGAGGTGGATGGCTGCCTCAGCATCAGCGCCCAAAAGAAGCTGTTTGTGGGAGACTCAGCCAAGGTTGGGCAGGGTCCCCAACAGAAGAAGTAGGGGGAGGTCAGGGGATACACTGACAGGTCCCATGATAAGGGGGGGTCATAAAGGTTCCTATACCCCTTCTGACAGGAAGGACGGAGGTCCTGGTGGGTGGTGGCCCAGGACACCCCATTTCAACCCCGTTGCAGTGTTCCCAGCTAGGACACAAGAAAGGTGACTCTCGGTCCTAAGAAAATCCCCACTGGTCGCCCCTCTACAGGGGTGGCCAATGTGGCCTTAGGGGGAGGTAATCCCCAGGGGCAAGTGGTGGACCATGCCAAAATGTCTCTTAGTTGAGAGGTGAACTGTAGGAAAGTACCATCTTGCCTGGCATGTTACCCCCATTTTTCACTGTATATATGTTGTTTTAGTTGTATGTGTCACTGGGACCCTGGTAACCCAGGGCCCCAGTGCTCATAAGTGTGGCTGAATGTGTTACCTGTGTAGTGACTAACTGTCTCACTGAGGCTCTGCTAATCAGAACCTCAGTGGTTATGCTCTCTCATTTCTTTCCAAATTGTCACTGACAGGCTAGTGACCATTTTTACCAATTTACATTGGCTTACTGGAACACCCTTATAATTCCCTAGTATATGGTACTGAGGTACCCAGGGTATTGGGGTTCCAGGAGATCCCTATGGGCTGCAGCATTTCTTTTGCCACCCATAGGGAGCTCTGACAATTCTTACACAGGCCTGCCACTGCAGCCTGAGTGAAATAACGTCCACGTTATTTCACAGCCATTTTACACTGCACTTAAGTAACTTATAAGTCACCTATATGTCTAACCTTTACCTGGTAAAGGTTAGGTGCAAAGTTACTTAGTGTGAGGGCACCCTGGCACTAGCCAAGGTGCCCCCACATTGTTCAGAGCCAATTCACTGAACTTTGTGAGTGCGGGGACACCATTACACGCGTGCACTACATATAGGTCACTACCTATATGTAGCTTCACCATGGTAACTCCGAATATGGCCATGTAACATGTCTATGATCATGGAATTGCCCCCTCTATGCCATCCTGGCATTGTTGGTACAATTCCATGATCCCAGTGGTCTGTAGCACAGACCCTGGTACTGCCAGACTGCCCTTCCTGGGGTTTCTCTGCAGCTGCTGCTGCTGCCAACCCCTCAGACAGGCAGCTGCCCTCCTGGGGTCCAGCCAGGCCTGGCCCAGGATGGCAGAATAAAGAACTTCCTCTGAGAGAGGGTGTGACACCCTCTCCCTTTGGAAAATGGTGTGAAGGCAGGGGAGGAGTAGCCTCCCCCAGCCTCTGGAAATGCTTTGTTGGGCACAGATGTGCCCAATTCTGCATAAGCCAGTCTACACCGGTTCAGGGACCCCTTAGCCCCTGCTCTGGCGCGGAACTGGACAAAGGAAAGGGGAGTGACCACTCCCCTGACCTGCACCTCCCCTGGGAGGTGTCCAGAGCTCCTCCAGTGTGCTCCAGACCTCTGCCATCTTGGAAACAGAGGTGCTGCTGGCACACTGGACTGCTCTGAGTGGCCAGTGCCACCAGGTGACGTCAGAGACTCCTTGTGATAGGCTCCTTCAGGTGTTAGTAGCCTTTCCTCTCTCCTAGGTAGCCAAACCCTCTTTTCTGGCTATTTAGGGTCTCTCTCTCTGGGGAAACTTCAGATAACGAATGCATGAGCTCAGCCGAGTTCCTCTGCATCTCCCTCTTCACCTTCTGATAAGGAATCGACCGCTGACCGCGCTGGAAGCCTGCAAACCTGCAACATAGTAGCAAAGACGACTACTGCAACTCTGTAACGCTGATCCTGCCGCCTTCTCGACTGTTTTCCTGCTTGTGCATGCTGTGGGGGTAGTCTGCCTCCTCTCTGCACCAGAAGCTCCGAAGAAATCTCCCGTGGGTCGACGGAATCTTCCCCCTGCAACCGCAGGCACCAAAAAGCTGCATTACCGGTCCCTTGGGTCTCCTCTCAGCACGACGAGCGAGGTCCCTCGAATCCAGCGACACCGTCCAAGTGACCCCCACAGTCCAGTGACTCTTCAGCCCAAGTTTGGTGGAGGTAAGTCCTTGCCTCACCTCGCTGGGCTGCATTGCTGGGAACCGCGACTTTGCAAGCTACTCCGGCCCCTGTGCACTTCCGGCGGAAATCCTTCGTGCACAGCCAAGCCTGGGTCCACGGCACTCTAACCTGCATTGCACGACTTTCTAAGTTGGTCTCCGGCGACGTGGGACTCCTTTGTGCAACTTCGGCGAGCACCGTTTCACGCATCCTGGTAGTGCCTGTTTCTGGCACTTCTCCGGGTGCTACCTGCTTCAGTGAGGGCTCTTTGTCTTGCTCGATGTCCCCTCTCTCTGCAGGTCCAATTTGCGACCTCCTGGTCCCTCCTGGGCCCCAGCAGCGTCCAAAAACGCCAAACGCACGATTTGCGTGTAGCAATGCTTGTTGGCGTCCATCCGGCGGGAAAACACTTCTCCACGACTTTCCAAGGCGTGGGGGATCCATCCTCCAAAGGGGAAGTCTCTAGCCCTTGTCGTTCCTGCAGTATTCACAGTTCTTCAGCCTAGTAAGAGCTTCTTTGCACCAACCGCTGGCATTTCTTGGGCATCTGCCCATCTCCGAGCTGCTTGTGACTTTTGGACTTGGTCCCCTTGTTCCACAGGTACCCTCAGTCAGGAATCCATCGTTGTTGCATTGCTGATTTGTGTTTTCCTTGCATTTTCCCTCTAACACGACTATTTTGTCCTTAGGGGAACTTTAGTGCACTTTGCACTCACTTTTCAGGGTCTTGGGGAGGGTTATTTTTCTAACTCTCACTATTTTCTAATAGTCCCAGCGACCCTCTACAAGGTCAAATAGGTTTGGGGTCCATTCGTGGTTCGCATTCCACTTCTGGAGTATATGGTTTGTGTTGCCCCTATCCCTATGTTTCCCCATTGCATCCTATTGTAACTATACATTGTTTGCACTGTTTTCTAAGACTATACTGCATATTTTTGCTATTGTGTATATATATCTTGTGTATATTTCCTATCCTCTCACTGAGGGTACACTCTAAGATACTTTGGCATATTGTCATAAAAATAAAGTACCTTTATTTTTAGTATAACTGTGTATTGTGTTTTCTTATGATATTGTGCATATGACACTAAGTGGTACTGTAGTAGCTTCACACGTCTCCTAGTTCAGCCTGAGCTGCTTTGCTAAGCTACCATTATCTATCAGCCTAAGCTGCTAGACACCCTATACACTAATAAGGGATAACTGGGCCTGGTGCAAGGTGCAAGTACCCCTTGGTACTCACTACAAGCCAGTCCAGCCTCCTACATTGGTTGTGCAGCGGTGGGATAAGTGCTTTGAGACTACTTACCACTCTTGTCATTGTACTTTTCATAAGAGAAAAATATACAAAACAAGGTCAGTGTATATACACATAGCCAAAAAGTTTTGCATTTCCTCTTTTCACTCTTTTCTAAGTGCTGAAAAGTACTTCTAAACTTTCAAAAAGTTCTTAAAAGTTTAAAAAGTTTTTTTCTGTCTTTCCAAAAAGTTCTGAAAACTTTTTTCTCTTTGTCTATCACTTTTAACTCTCTCTAAAAATGTCTGGCACAGGCCAAAAAGTTGAACTGTCCAAACTTGCATATGATCACCTTAGCTGGAAAGGAGCAAGGAGTCTCTGCATAGAGAGAGGTTTGAGTGTAGGGAAGAATCCTTCCTTAGAACTGTTAATTAATATGCTTAGAGTACAGGATAAGGCCATAAGTGCCCAATCTGTAGAAAAAGTAGCTAATGGTTCTCAATCTGATCCAGGGACTCCCACAGGAAAAGGTTCAGGAAAGAAACTTCTCAGCCTGCCCATTACTAGACAGTCTAGCATAGTTGGTACAGAGGTTGAATCACATCATACTGATGATGTGCTCTCACATTATGCTGGTAGCCAAGCTGTTAGGGTGCCCTTGGTAAGGGACAGGTCTCCTTCTGTTCATTCCCATCATACCTCTGTATCTAGAAATGTCCCTCCCACCCACCCTGATGACAGATTGTTAGAAAGGGAGCTCAATAGATTGAGAGTGGAGCAAACCAGACTGAAGCTCAAGAAGCAACAGCTGGATTTGGATAGACAGTCTTTAGAAATAGAGAGGGAAAGACAGAAGATGGGTTTAGATACCCATGGTGGCAGCAGCAGTATTCCCCATAGTCATCCTGCAAAAGAGCATGATTCCAGGAATCTGCATAAGATAGTTCCCCCTTACAAGGAGGGGGATGACATTAACAAGTGGTTTGCTGCACTTGAGAGGGCCTGTGCTGTACAGGATGTCCCCCAAAAGCAGTGGGCTGCTATCCTATGGCTATCATTTACTGGAAAAGGTAGGGATAGGCTCCTTACTGTAAAAGAAAATGATGCTAACAATTTCCAAGTTCTTAAGAATGCACTCCTGGATGGTTATGGCTTAACCACTGAACAGTACAGGATAAAGTTCAGAGATACCAAAAAGGAGTCTTCACAAGACTGGGTTGATTTCATTGACCAGGCAGTGAAGGCCTTGGAGGGGTGGTTACATGGCAGTAAAGTTACTGATTATGACAGCCTGTATAACTTGATCCTGAGAGAGCATATTCTTAATAATTGTGTGTCTGATTTGTTGCACCAGTACTTGGTGGACTCTGATCTGACCTCTCCCCAAGAATTGGGAAAGAAGGCAGACAAATGGGTCAGAACAAGAGTGAACAGAAAAGTTCATACAGGGGGTGACAAAGATGGCAACAAAAAGAAGGATGGTAAGTCTTCTGACAAGGGTGGGGACAAATCTAAAAATGAGTCTTCATCAGGCCCACAAAAACACTCTGGTGGGGGTGGTGGGCCCAAATCCTCCTTTAATCAGAACAAGGAAAGGAAACCATGGTGCTATTTATGTAAAATAAAAGGCCATTGGACAACAGATCCCAGTTGTCCAAAGAAAGGCACCACAGCTCCTACCACTACAACCCCTACTGCTACACCTAGTGTCCCTACTAATAGCAGTGGTGGTGGGAGCAAACCTACTAATAGCCAATCCAAGGGAGTAGCTGGGCTCACTTTTGGTAATTTAGTTGGGGTTGGTCTGATTAGGGAGACCACAGAGGCTACTTTAGTCTCTGAAGGGGCTATTGACTTAGCCACTTTGGTTGCTTGCCCCCATAACTTGGAGAAGTACAAGCAACTAACCCTAATAAATGGTGTTGAGGTCCAGGCCTACAGGGACACAGGTGCCAGTGTCACAATGGTGATTGAGAAACTGGTGCACCCTGAACAACACATACTTGGACACCAGTACCAAGTAACCGATGCTCACAACATAACACAAAGCCACCCCATGGCTGTTGTAAATCTCAACTGGGGGGGGGTATCTGGTCCAAAGAAAGTTGTGGCAGCTTCAGATTTACCTGTAGACTGTCTATTAGGGAATGATTTGGAGACATCAGCTTGGTCAGATGTGGAGTTGGAGGCCCATGCAGCAATGCTGGGCATCCCAGGGCATATTTTTGCTTTGACAAGGGCTCAGGCCAAAAAGCAAAAAGGACAGGGAAGCTTGGATCCTGGAACAATGGACCAAGTGCTCCCTAAAGCTAGGGCTAGTAGAAGCAAACCACTTCCTACTATCCCTCCCTCTACAGTGGATTCTACTTCTGAGGAAGAAGAATTCCCTCCCTGTGCAGAACCTACACCAGAGGAGCTGGAAGCAGACACTGCTGAGCTTTTGGGTGAAGGGGGGCCTGCCAGAGAGGAGCTGAGTGTGGCACAGCAAACCTGTCCCACATTAGAGGGTCTCAGACAGCAAGCTGTCAAACAGGCTAATGGGGATGTCAGTGACTCACACAGAGTTTACTGGGAGGACAACCTCTTGTACACTGAGCATAGGGATCCTAAACCTGGAGCTGCCAGGAGATTAGTGATTCCTCAGGAGTACAGAAAGTTCCTCCTAACACTGGCACATGACATTCCCTTAGCTGGGCACCTGGGTCAAATGAAAACTTGGGACAGATTGGTACCACTGTTTCATTGGCCTAGGATGTCCGAGGACACAAAAGAATTTTGTAAGTCCTGTGAAACCTGTCAAGCCAGTGGCAAGACAGGTGGCACTCCAAAGGCACCCCTTATCCCACTGCCTGTGGTTGGGGTTCCCTTTGAAAGGGTAGGGGTTGACATAGTTGGCCCCCTTGACCCTCCTACTGCTTCAGGCAATAGGTTTATCTTGGTGGTAGTGGACCATGCCACAAGATATCCTGAAGCTATTCCTTTAAGGACCACTACAGCTCCTGCAGTGGCAAAGGCCCTCCTGGGAATATTTTCCAGGGTGGGCTTCCCAAAGGAAGTGGTATCAGACAGAGGAAGCAATTTCATGTCTGCATACTTAAAGGCCATGTGGAAGGAGTGTGGTGTAACTTACAAGTTCACAACACCCTATCATCCACAAACAAATGGACTGGTGGAGAGATTTAATAAAACTCTCAAAGGCATGATTATGGGACTCCCTGAAAAACTCCGCAGGAGATGGGATATCCTTCTACCATGCCTCCTTTTTGCCTACAGGGAGGTACCCCAGAAAGGAGTGGGCTTCAGCCCCTTTGAACTTCTTTTTGGACACCCTGTTAGGGGTCCACTCACACTTGTAAAGGAGGGTTGGGAACAACCTTTAAAAGCTCCTAAGCAGGATATTGTGGATTATGTACTTGGCCTCAGATCAAGGATGGCTGAGTACATGAAAAAGGCCAGTAAAAACCTTCAGGCCAGCCAAGAGCTCCAGAAGCAATGGCATGATCAGAAGGCTGTTTTGGTTCAGTACCAACCAGGGCAGAAAGTGTGGGTCTTGGAGCCTGTGGCCCCAAGAGCACTCCAAGATAAATGGAGTGGACCCCACACAATTGTTGAAAAGAAGGGTGAAGTCACCTACTTGGTTGACTTAGGCACTGCCAGGAGTCCCCTTAGGGTGCTCCATGTCAACCGCCTGAAACCCTACTATGACAGGGCTGATCTCACCCTGCTCATGGCAACAGATGAGGGACAGGAAGAAGACAGTGATCCTCTACCTGATCTCTTCTCTTCCACAGAACAAGATGCTCTTGTGGAAGGTGTAGTTTTGGCTGATTGTCTTACTGCTCAGCAGAAAGATAATTGCATAAATCTCCTAGGACAATTTTCAGAACTCTTCTCCATTGTGCCAGGCACCACTTCTTGGTGTGAGCACACTATAGATACTGGAGACAGTTTACCTGTCAAAAGTAAGATCTATAGGCAGCCTGACCATGTCAGGGACTGCATAAAGCAAGAAGTTCAGAAGATGTTGGAACTAGGAGTGGTTGAGCACTCTGACAGTCCATGGGCTTCTCCTGTGGTACTGGTACCAAAACCCAATTCTAAAGATGGAAAGAAGGAAATGAGGTTTTGTGTCGACTATAGAGGTCTCAACTTGGTAACCAAAACTGATGCTCACCCTATACCCAGGGCAGATGAGCTCATAGATACACTGGCATCTGCCAAGTATCTAAGCACTTTTGATTTGACTGCAGGGTATTGGCAGATCAAATTGTCAGAAGATGCTAAATCTAAGACTGCATTTTCTACCATTGGAGGACATTACCAGTTTACTGTAATGCCTTTTGGTCTGAAAAATGCACCTGCCACTTTTCAGAGGTTGGTGAACACAGTCCTGCAAGGGCTGGAAGCTTTCAGTGCAGCATATTTGGATGATATAGCTGTCTTTAGCTCCAGCTGGGATGATCACCTGGTCCACCTTTGGAAAGTTTTGGAGGCCCTGCAAAAGGCAGGCCTCACTATCAAGGCTTCAAAGTGCCAGATAGGGCAGGGTAAGGTGGTTTATCTGGGACACCTTGTTGGTGGGGAACAGATTGCACCACTTCAGGGGAAAATCCAAAATATTATTGATTGGGTTCCCCCTACCACTCAGACTCAGGTGAGAGCCTTCCTAGGCCTCACTGGGTATTACAGGAGGTTCATTAAGAACTATGGCTCCATTGCAGCCCCTCTTAATGACCTCACATCCAAGAAAATGCCTAAAAAGGTATTATGGACAGCAAACTGTCAGAAAGCTTTTGAGGAGCTGAAGCAGGCCATGTGCTCTGCACCTGTCCTGAAAAGCCCTTGTTACTCTAAAAAATTCTATGTCCAAACTGATGCATCTGAATTAGGAGTAGGGGCAGTCCTATCACAACTTAATTCTGAGGGCCAGGATCAACCTGTTGCTTTTATTAGTAGAAGGTTGACCCCTAGAGAAAAGCGTTGGTCTGCCATTGAGAGGGAGGCCTTTGCTGTGGTCTGGGCTCTGAAGAAGTTGAGGCCATACCTGTTTGGCACTCACTTCATTGTTCAGACAGACCACAAACCTCTACTTTGGCTAAAACAAATGAAAGGTGAAAATCCTAAATTGTTGAGGTGGTCCATATCCCTACAGGGAATGGACTATACAGTGGAACATAGACCTGGGAGTAGCCACTCCAATGCAGATGGACTCTCCAGATATTTCCACTTAGACAATGAAGACTCATCAGATAATGGCTAGTCTTATTGTCCTTCGTTTGGGGGGGGTTGTGTAGGAAAGTACCATCTTGCCTGGCATGTTACCCCCATTTTTCACTGTATATATGTTGTTTTAGTTGTATGTGTCACTGGGACCCTGGTAACCCAGGGCCCCAGTGCTCATAAGTGTGGCTGAATGTGTTACCTGTGTAGTGACTAACTGTCTCACTGAGGCTCTGCTAATCAGAACCTCAGTGGTTATGCTCTCTCATTTCTTTCCAAATTGTCACTGACAGGCTAGTGACCATTTTTACCAATTTACATTGGCTTACTGGAACACCCTTATAATTCCCTAGTATATGGTACTGAGGTACCCAGGGTATTGGGGTTCCAGGAGATCCCTATGGGCTGCAGCATTTCTTTTGCCACCCATAGGGAGCTCTGACAATTCTTACACAGGCCTGCCACTGCAGCCTGAGTGAAATAACGTCCACGTTATTTCACAGCCATTTTACACTGCACTTAAGTAACTTATAAGTCACCTATATGTCTAACCTTTACCTGGTAAAGGTTAGGTGCAAAGTTACTTAGTGTGAGGGCACCCTGGCACTAGCCAAGGTGCCCCCACATTGTTCAGAGCCAATTCACTGAACTTTGTGAGTGCGGGGACACCATTACACGCGTGCACTACATATAGGTCACTACCTATATGTAGCTTCACCATGGTAACTCCGAATATGGCCATGTAACATGTCTATGATCATGGAATTGCCCCCTCTATGCCATCCTGGCATTGTTGGTACAATTCCATGATCCCAGTGGTCTGTAGCACAGACCCTGGTACTGCCAGACTGCCCTTCCTGGGGTTTCTCTGCAGCTGCTGCTGCTGCCAACCCCTCAGACAGGCAGCTGCCCTCCTGGGGTCCAGCCAGGCCTGGCCCAGGATGGCAGAATAAAGAACTTCCTCTGAGAGAGGGTGTGACACCCTCTCCCTTTGGAAAATGGTGTGAAGGCAGGGGAGGAGTAGCCTCCCCCAGCCTCTGGAAATGCTTTGTTGGGCACAGATGTGCCCAATTCTGCATAAGCCAGTCTACACCGGTTCAGGGACCCCTTAGCCCCTGCTCTGGCGCGAAACTGGACAAAGGAAAGGGGAGTGACCACTCCCCTGACCTGCACCTCCCCTGGGAGGTGTCCAGAGCTCCTCCAGTGTGCTCCAGACCTCTGCCATCTTGGAAACAGAGGTACTGCTGGCACACTGGACTGCTCTGAGTGGCCAGTGCCACCAGGTGACGTCAGAGACTCCTTGTGATAGGCTCCTTCAGGTGTTAGTAGCCTTTCCTCTCTCCTAGGTAGCCAAACCCTCTTTTCTGGCTATTTAGGGTCTCTGTCTCTGGGGAAACTTCAGATAACGAATGCATGAGCTCAGCCGAGTTCCTCTGCATCTCCCTCTTCACCTTCTGATAAGGAATCGACCGCTGACCGCGCTGGAAGCCTGCAAACCTGCAACATAGTAGCAAAGACGACTACTGCAACTCTGTAACGCTGATCCTGCCGCCTTCTCGACTGTTTTCCTGCTTGTGCATGCTGTGGGGGTAGTCTGCCTCCTCTCTGCACCAGAAGCTCCGAAGAAATCTCCCGTGGGTCGACGGAATCTTCCCCCTGCAACCGCAGGCACCAAAAAGCTGCATTACTGGTCCCTTGGGTCTCCTCTCAGCATGACGAGCGAGGTCCCTCGAATCCAGCGACACCGTCCAAGTGACCCCCACAGTCCAGTGACTCTTCAGCCCAAGTTTGGTGGAGGTAAGTCCTTGCCTCACCTCGCTGGGCTGCATTGCTGGGAACCGCGACTTTGCAAGCTACTCCGGCCCCTGTGCACTTCCGGCGGAAATCCTTCGTGCACAGCCAAGCCTGGGTCCACGGCACTCTAACCTGCATTGCACGACTTTCTAAGTTGGTCTCCGGCGACGTGGGACTCCTTTGTGCAACTTCGGCGAGCACCGTTTCACGCATCCTTGTAGTGCCTGTTTCTGGCACTTTTCCGGGTGCTACCTGCTTCAGTGAGGGCTCTTTGTCTTGCTCGACATCCCCTCTCTCTGCAGGTCCAGTTTGCGACCTCCTGGTCCCTCCTGGGCCCCAGCAGCGTCCAAAAACGCCAAATGCACGATTTGCGTGTAGCAAGGCTTGTTGGCGTCCATCCGGCGGGAAAACACTTCTGCACAACTCTCCAAAGCGTGAGGGATCCATCCTCCAAAGGGGAAGTCTCTAGCCCTTGTCGTTCCTGCAGTATTCACAGTTCTTCAGCCTAGTAAGAGCTTCTTTGCACCAACCGCTGGCATTTCTTGGGCATCTGCCCATCTCCGAGCTGCTTGTGACTTTTGGACTTGGTCCCCTTGTTCCACAGGTACCCTCAGTCAGGAATCCATCGTTGTTGCATTGCTGATTTGTGTTTTCCTTGCATTTTCCCTCTAACACGACTATTTTGTCCTTAGGGGAACTTTAGTGCACTTTGCACTCACTTTTCAGGGTCTTGGGGAGGGTTATTTTTCTAACTCTCACTATTTTCTAATAGTCCCAGCGACCCTCTACAAGGTCACATAGGTTTGGGGTCCATTCGTGGTTCGCATTCCACTTCTGGAGTATATGGTTTGTGTTGCCCCTATCCCTATGTTTCCCCATTGCATCCTATTGTAACTATACATTGTTTGCACTGTTTTCTAAGACTATACTGCATATTTTTGCTATTGTGTATATATATCTTGTGTATATTTCCTATCCTCTCACTGAGGGTACACTCTAAGATACTTTGGCATATTGTCATAAAAATAAAGTACCTTTATTTTTAGTATAACTGTGTATTGTGTTTTCTTATGATATTGTGCATATGACACTAAGTGGTACTGTAGTAGCTTCACACGTCTCCTAGTTCAGCCTGAGCTGCTTTGCTAAGCTACCATTATCTATCAGCCTAAGCTGCTAGACACCCTATACACTAATAAGGGATAACTGGGCCTGGTGCAAGGTGCAAGTACCCCTTGGTACTCACTACAAGCCAGTCCAGCCTCCTACATGAACTTAGAGGATAAGTTGGTGATTCAGGGAACTGGGAGTCATCACTTCCACCAGGTGAAAGTGGAGGGGGTCCCAGTCACTGCTCTGAGTAACACCAAGGCTAGCTGGACCATGGTTGTGGAAAGGCTAGTTTCCCCAGAGCAGTACACCGGCCAGATGTAGAGAGTGAGTCCCGCCCACGGGTGGGATATTTTCCACCCTATGGGTTTGGTGTCCCCAGAGTGGGGTGGGGAGGTGACCCGGAGAAAGGACATAGCTAGTTTCCAGATGCCCATGGACTGCATTCTGAGGAATGAGTTGCCCTTGATGTCAAGAGACCTGGGAGGGGCGGCCGCCAAAGGCACTGTAACATTGCAGTTTTCTGGGGATATCACTCCAAAGCAGAAGGTACAGGCCCCCAGTAGGAGGGAAAGGAGGAAGGAGAGCCCACCCCTGGCCTCTGCTAAGCTTGAGGCTACAGGCCCTAAATTGAGTGACCAGTCTCAGTATACCACCCATGAACTGGTAGGAGGTGAAGTGGAAAAAAGAAGCAAGGCACCTGGGGCTACTGTCCTCCAATTTTCAAAACCACAGTGGCTAGAGACCCCGGGATGACCTGCTGCCTGGCTTTTGACACTGACAGCTGTCAGTGCCTCTGTTGGTTGTTGTCCTTGTGGTCAGAGGTTTCCCTGGTTTGAGTACCAAAATCAGGCACAAGGGGTGGAATGTTCCATGTCACACATTTGGCCATGCTGGTACTGTCAACCTATTAGGCTGCATAAGTGAGCAAGGTAAGGTTAAGTGCTGCACAGATTGAGTCCACAGATGAGGAGAAGGGTTCTTCCTGGGTTAGTTCAGTGGGCCCTGAGAGTGTATGAAAAGGGATCTACCAGGGTTTAGAGTAACATAGAACTAGCAAAAGCCTGTGCAGTAGTGTGTCATTGTCCAGGTTCTATCTCCCTAGCAGGGAAGTCCAGCAAGGTACTAATTGGTCTACACTGGCCTTAGGGTGGGATGGGATTGTGTTGGAAACGGCCCTTATTTCAGAGCTATCCCCACATTTGTTGCCTCTGATCTCCTGTTTTTGACTGTGTACTGCATTTTGTTTTGCTAGTTTTAGGACTCTGGGCACTCTAACCCTGCTGCCCTGTGCTAGAGTGCAAGTGCTCGCTACCTTAACTGTACTGGTAATTGGTTTATCCATGACTGGCAGATTTGATTTACTAATAAGCCCCTAGTATAGTCCACCAGGTGTGCCCAGGGCCCGCAAATCAAATGTTGCTAGTGGACTTGAAACACTAATTGTGTCACCCACCCAGTAGCCCTTTCACCATGGCTCAGGCCTGCCATTGCAGTGTCTGTGGATTCAGTTTTAAATAGGGGTGTGTGGGGAGCTCCACTCCGCCGGTGGAGCTAACAGAGTTTTTGGAACTCTGCACTCCGCTTGGAGCGCTGAGTTATCCAAAACCTCTGCTATCCCTGCCAGTGGAGCGAAGCTCACCCGGTGCGCTCTGCAGCCCAGTGTGGGCTGAACAGGGAAAGCGCAAACACTCTGCGCTTGCACTGTGCCGAGCATAACTGGGCAGCAGCACGCATTGGGGTCAACCAGAGGGAGGCAGCCATGCTGATACTCGTCCCTGTCGGAAGACGAGGAGAGGAGGACCCCCGGGAACACCCAGGTAAGTCCTTGTCTCTTTTTTTGACCTTGTTTGTGAACACTGGTGCACAAACAAACACTGAAATGGCAGCTCTCGTTGTCTAGGGCTGTAGGCATTGAAATCACCGGCTTGCCCCATATGCAGTGCTTACAGGGGAGGACAGTGCACACCAGGCCTGGCAGCTCTTGCTGCCTATGTCCCAGGTCTGAATTCACTGCACACGGGGCAAGCCAGTGCACAACAGTCTGGCACCTTTCGCTGAATTCAGGACAGGGCTGTAGGCAGCAAAAGAAAGCTGCAGTTTTAAGCCTCTTGTGTACAGGCCTGCCCCACGTGCATTGCACACGGATCAGGTCAGTGCACAAGAGGCCTGAAACAGCAGCTTTCACTGCCTACGGCCCTCTTGAATGCACCCATCTCAGAAGCGCTAAGCAGGGTCTATCCTGCATGGGCACATTCAGGATGACTCCACGGGGCACGGAACTCCAGCTTTGTGAAATTCCACTGAGTTCATTTTCACTCATTTAAACTGCCATTTCAATCTGGCAGGTGCACACACTTGCTAAGCTCAAACTTTCTCTTTTATTACCTGTAAGTTACCCCTAAGTTAGGCCCAAGGTATCCTCATGGGCAGGGTACAAGATATTTAAAAGGTAGGACATGTAATGGTGAGTTTTACATGTCCTGATAGTGAAAAACTGCTAAATTTGTGTTTCATTATTGCAAGGACTATCTCTCTCATAGAGTATTGTGGGTATTACATTGAAATATCTCTTAAGTGTAATTTCCCATTGGGAGCAGATAGGGATGTGTGGTTTGGGGTATCTGAATTCGCAGTTTAAAAATAGATCTTTTGGTGAAGTTGGTTTGTAAACTGTAAGTTTAAAAATGCCACTTTTGGAAGATGGGCACTTTCTAGCTTAACCATTTTGTGCCTTATACTGTGAATACATGTCTTGGTCAGGATGACAGTTGGGCTGATGGTGCATTCACTCTAGACAGTCACACAAAGGGAGCTGCATATCCTGATGGCCCATTACCAGGCTGACAGGTCTTCCTGAGCTAGAGTGGTGGGAGAAGCGGACAATTCCTGTCCTCACACAAAGCAGTCTCTAACCCCTTGGAGTGTGTCTTGGGCTAGGGCCAGGAAAGGCACGCTCTTCTGCACTACAAAGACTTCGCCTTGACAGTTGTCTACTTCAAAGACAGAAATGGGCATGGGTATTGGACCTCTCACACCACCCAGTTCCATCTTCTGGAATGAGGAAATTGTGCCAGGAAGAAGGGTTGGATGCTGCAGGAGAGACTGCTACTCTGCCTGTCGCTTTGTGGTGCTAGCCTGCTGCTTGCTGCTTCTGTCCTGGAATTGCAAGGACAGGACTTAGCTTTCTACATCCTACTTCCAAAGGTTCTCCAAGGCCTTGGACTGAGCTTGCCACCTGTTAAGGAGTCTTGTGGACATCAAAAACTTCACCTGTCGGTGCCTGGGCACGCTTGCTGAGAGTCCTGACATGCCAAGTGGTGCTAAATCCAGTCCCTGGGCCATTGGGAGTGAGTTCTGGAGCAACAAGGAAGAATCTAGTGCATCGACTTCCAGAACGAGTTTGAAACAGATGCCGCTGTGTGACCCCACGTGCTGCCTGCACCGGAGTCATGGTCCCCGCTGAGTGAAACAACTGTGGCGTACAACTCAGGCCCGCCGCTGCTGCAGTGCCTTTCAAGTCCACAACAGTGTTAATCCAGAGTGCTGTGTCACTGATGTCCATGACACCCGACTCTGTCTCTGCCTCAGCACCTGTGGACCTATGGTGTAATCATAATACAGCAAAGTCGGTGCCTTGCATCTTGACCTGCTGGAGTCATCAACCTGACTTGCTGTAAGGGACTGCGGCCTCGCCGCCAGCACCGTATCACCTCCCAAGCTCAGTTCAAGCCCTCTGAGAACCTTGAAAAAAAGGATGTAGAAAAGCAAAGTCCAGTCCTTTCACTCCCAAGACAGAAGCAGCAAGCAGCAGGCCAGCACAACAAATCAACAGACAGAGTGGCAGTTCTCCTATACTTCCAGCTCTTCTTCCTGGCAGAATGTCCTCAGTCCAGAAGTGTCCTAACTATATATTTTCAGAGGTCCAGTACTTATAGTTATTTCTAACATTGAAGTAGGCAAACTTCAAAGAAAAGTGTTTGTAATTCACAAGACCCTGCCATTCCCTGCCCTAGCCCAAGAGACACTTCAGGGGGTTGAAAACTGCTATTC
Organism: Pleurodeles waltl; assembly: GCF_031143425.1. Lineage (NCBI taxonomy): Eukaryota > Metazoa > Chordata > Amphibia > Caudata > Salamandridae > Pleurodeles > Pleurodeles waltl. The sequence goes on from NC_090447.1 coordinate 1,057,891,895, forward strand.
AGGTGTCACTTCCTCCCACCACTCTAGCTCAAATAGACCCATCAGCTTGGTGATAGGCCATCATGATATGCAGGGCATACCTTAGCTCCCTTTCTGTGACTGTCTAGAGTGAACAGCCCAAATGTCATTCTGACCCATATGTGTATTCAACAGATAGGCAGAGGCACTCAATGGTTAAGCAAGAAAATGCCAACTTTCTAAAAGTGTCATTTTCAAATTTACAAGTCAAAAAACCAACTTCACCAAATGATGTATTTTAAAATTGTGAATTCAAAGACCCCAAACTCCAAATCTCCACCTGCTCCCAACAGAAATTATACTTAACAGATATTTCAAGTCAATCCCCATGTTACCCTATTGGAGAGACTGGTCTTTCAATATTGAAAAACAAAATTAGTAGTATTTCACTATTGAGACCTGTAAGACACACCAGTACATGTCCTACATTTTAAATACACTGCACCCTGCCCATAGTGATGCATTTGGCCTACTTTAGGGTTGACATACAGGTAATGAAATGGAATGTTTGGATGTTTGGACCTGGCTTGTTGATGCCCTTGCCAGGTCGACATAGCGGTTTAAACTGCACACACAGGCACTGCAATGGCAGACCTAAGACATATTTGAATGTGGGTGGCACAATCAGTGATGCATGACCATTAGTAGCCCTTGATTTACAGGCACCGGGCAAACCTGGTGCACTATACTTGTGACATTTTAGTAAATCAAATATGCCGACAATGGATAAACCAATCACCAATACAATTTAGACAGGGATCACTTGCACTCAATCACTGGTCAGCAGTGGTAGAGTGCACAGAGTTGTAAAACCAGCAAAAACTAAATTTAGCACAGGATCAAAAACAGGAGGTCAGAAGCGAAAAGACAGGGGGAATCACACAGGACCTGCCAGGTTTAACACAAGGCAAGATGTAAAGTATCTATACAGCATTCTACCAGACACAAAGTGAAAACACAACATAGGAAAAATCATCCACTAATTTAACAAATAGAGTATAAAGTAATAACTATTTGACACAAAAATGACAAAAATCCAGTAGAATTGGAGGTATACAATTTCAAATTCTTAGGGTAAATATAGTGCCATCCCTGATCCCTAAAACTCTGGGCTATCCTCTTCTTTTATATTGACTACTGAACCACCCTCCCTTCCACCCTCTTCACTCTACAGACCGCCACCATGTACAGTTCTGGATTGTTTTGCAACTTGGCTTGTGCTATGTATTGTCCATGCAACACAGAAATAGATACTCCAGGAGGTAAAACTGCTCCAATGCCATATGAATCTGATAAAGCAGGAATAAGAAGGCAAGGCCAATGAAAAGTGAAAGATATACAGCAGTAAAAGAATGTGTTTACTTGAATACTTTCAGAACTACAATTAACACATATAAATGTTTTCTAACAGTTCACATGTTTTGAATCTGTATAAGATCCCTAGGCATTAAAACATCTGCAATCACCACTATGTGATGAAAATATTGTACTCAAAGTAAAATGTTAAGGATGTGTAGCCTATATTCAATGGATTAACCGATTAAGCATAAAGAACATTTACATTTGAACTTGCAAATTATTTTTAGGTACTGTGTTTTTTTGTAACTGGCAACATGTTTGTGCCAAAGATGTTCAGGCTATCAAGTATTGTGATTGAATTGTATTTTTTATCAAATATACATGAGGCTTCATAACCCTATATGTGGCTCTGAAGTGCATTTTCAGGTGGAAAACATGCTACACTGAGGGGAGTGTGCAGTTGGCATAGTGCAATTTTTGTATGGCTCCTTTGTGAGAAGCATTTTGGTGCCATGTGTGAGTGACAAGAGTTGTGCTCTTTTATTAGGGCATAACATAGCTCCTAGAATTGCGATGAAGGATACAGCGGTGTTAGAGATTGGAAAATACATTCTAAATATAGTTAGGACAAAGCTACACAGCTCAAAATCTAAATAGAGGGACAGTGGTATGCCGCATGCATGTGCATCAAAATGATAAGAGCAATAGCGGTGCATTTCAACTTTGGTTGCTTAGCAGCGTACGTTAGTGAAGTGAAATTTGCCTATGTGCAAAACATATTGGGCCAGATGAATTAACATTTTGTGACTTGCAAAATGGTCACAAACCTATTTGGGATCCAAAATGTGGCATTTTGGTATGTACGAAGGCTATTCGGTAGCCACAAATAGCAATATGACCAAATTGCGAGTCGGAAAAAATAGCAACCATATTGTGCGACTCACAGATGCCGAATCTTTATTTGCGAGTTGCAAACCATATGTGAGAAACTGTTCCAAATTGTGACTAGTCAAAAAAACACCCAGTTGCATATGTAACTTTACACTGATTCCAATCAGGTGGTAAATTTGTGTGAAGTATAAAAGGAGGCCCACATTGCATGAAGGGTGTCCAAAATGGCTGCATTTTATGTGATTGTTATGAGGAGGCGATACCTCACTGCTCAGCAGAGAAGGAGGAGACAAGAGCGGATTTTCAGAGTCAGGGTCACCATAATCCAGCTGATAGAGGAGGAAATATATGAAAAATGCAGAATAATACGGTGATCCTAGATTTGATAGCTATTTTATAGCCCCATATAGAAAGAAGTACCCTGGGCAGTAACTCCATCACCACGGATGAGTTATGCTCCCTGCTCCTTTTGCCCTCTGGTAGCTACCAGGGGTAATTGCAGTTGCTTGTGGTGTGTCACAAAGTGCACTGTCATGTTTTTTTACCCGGTTTCTAGATGTCATGCTCATCCACATGAACAATTACATATTCCTCCCAGGAATGCAGCAGAAATACACAACACAAAAATCAACTTTTACAGGATTGACAACTTCCCCCATGTATTAGGGTGTGTAGATGGGACACATGCTCCTATTTGTCCACTGCCACATCTCGAATACCTATTTCAAAACTGGAAAAATACCCATTCCCTCAACAGTCAGGTGTTATGTGATGCTCATAATGTCATCACAGATATAGTGGCCCAATACCGAGGGAGCACCCATGACACATACATCTTCAGGCACTATGAACTACACCAACACCTGGAGCATGGGACATTTGAAGATGGATATTTACTAGCTGGTCTGAGGCCTTCACACAAAGTGCATATTTGTCTGTCTAACAGCAAGTACTGCCATGCTCTCACTTGTCTTTGTGTCCCCAGGAGACAGCCCTTATGCTTTATGACCCTGGATCTTGACCCCATTCCTAGCTATCACAATGAGAGGCAATAAAACAGTGCTCATTGCAGCACTAGGACTGTAATTGAATGTACCTTTGTCATGCTCATGTCAAGATTTTGGTGCCCTCGTAAAAGTGGAGGTGCACTCCAGTGTGCTCCAGAAGTTTCTTTCAAAACTGTGGTAACCTGTGCCATCCTACATAACATAGCGACTAGACATAGGCTACCCCTCAATGTGGAGGGCACAGACTCCAAAGATGAGGAACCAGAAGCACCACTACTACAGCCTGGGGACTGGACCATAGCAGTCGAGGCTAGATACTGATGCGGTCACATAGCAACACATTAATTTGCAAGTAACACTGCATTCACAGAAATGATGCAAGTAGACAACATTTTTGTAACTAAAGCAATCTCTAATTTTGGGCTACTTGTTTTTCAGTGTCATTCTGAACTACATGATTCCCAAGTGCTATGTGAAATACAAAATAGTGTTGGCTACATCACCACACAAATAATAGCCATGTGTAACTGTCAAGCTACAGATAAGTGAGCATTACTGCTTTTTGCAGATAGGTCTAACATGACCTGTACCTGCATGTTTACCAACAAGCATACAGCTGCTACTGCAGTCTAAGGCCTGGGCATCAGAGGCCAATATACTGCTCACACTGGAACTCCCTGCCGTTGGAAATGGCCTTTCTGCAGGGTCACCCAGAAACTTTTTGCCTTCCTCCTTCTCTTTTTCTGATCTCATTTTTACTGGCTTTAGGACTCTGCACACTTTACCACTGCTAATCAGTGCTAAAGTGCATATGCTCTCTCCTTAAAACATGGTGACATTGGCTCATACCCAATTGGCTTATTTAATTTACTTGTAAGTCCCTAGTCAAGTGCACTACATGTGCCCAGGGCCTCTAAATTAAATGCTACTAGTGGGCTGCAGCACTGGTTGTGCCACCCATATAAGTAGCCCCCAAACCATGTCTCATGCCTGCCATTGCAGGGCCTGTGTGTGCAGTTTTACTGCCATTTCGACTTGGCATTTAAAAGTAATTACCAAGCCTTAAACTCCCTTTTTTCTACATATGAGTCACCCCTAAGGTAGGCCCTAGGTAGTCCACAGGGCAGGGTGCTAGGTAGATAAAAGGCAGGACATGAACATATGTGTTCTATACAACCTGGTAGTGAAAAACCCCTAAAACCGTTTTACACTGCTGTGAAGCCTGCGCCTTTCATAGGATAGCATTAGGACTACCCTCATACACTGTTTGAGTGGTAGATTCTGATTTGGAAGGAGTAGCCAGGACATATTTAGTATGGCCAGAATGGTAATAGAAAATCCTGCTTATTGGTAAAGTTGGATTTAATATTGCTACTCTAGAAATTCCACTTTTAGAAAATGAGCGTTTCTCTACAATTCTTCTGTGCCTTGCAATTCTGTGACAGCTCCCTTGTGCATTCACTCAGACAACCCCAAACACAGGATGCTCAGTCACACTATCACACATTTGCATATTGAATGGGTCTTTCTGGGGTGGGAGGGTGGGGGGCCTGACATTTACATGTCCCACAAAGGACTGCAACACACCTTACTGGGACCCTGGCAGACTGGATGGAACTGAAAGGGGACTTTTTGCACTTCTAAGCCACTCTTTGAAGTTTCCCCAACTTCAAAGGCACATTTGGGTATTTAAGCAGGGTCTCTGACCCTACCAACATAGACACTGTTGAAGAATCCCTGAACCAGAACCTGCATCCTGCAAAGAAGAACTGCCTTGCTGCCAAAGGACTCACCTGACTGCTTTTCTGCAAAGGACTGCTGCCCTGCTGTTGCCCTGCTGCCTTGATGCCTTCTGGCTGTGTTGAGAAGTGCTCTCCAAGGGCTTGGATAGAGTATGCTTCCTGTTCCCTGAAGTCTCAGGACCAAAACAAATAAATTCCTGCAAAATAACTCCTTGTGTGGCGAAAATCGACGCACAGCCTGCTAGAAATGATGCACAGCCTGCATCGTGCTGAGAAAATCTCTGCACGCCAAACCAGATTGACGCAGCCTACTTCCTAAAGAGGAGAACGATGCAGCGCCAGTGTTTCGACCGGAACTTCGATGAACGGCCCATTAAGTCGATGCAAAGCTGAGCCGGAACAATGCAGCTCGACTTGTTGACAGGAATCAACGTAGTGCCTGGTATGCGGCAGAACTTTCAGCTCCTGTGACTTCGTCCTGCACACCCAGGATTTCAACGCATCATCCCCGGGGTGTCTGAAAATCCCGCAACCCAAAGAAGATCCCAGTCTACGCACAGGAAATCGACGTAAAGCCTGCTCTGCGTGAAAACTCAGTGACACATTGTCTGTGTGCACCGTAAAAATCAACGCACACCTTCCCGTTTTCCATGCAACTCCTCCTCTGTGGTCCCTTGCGGGGAATTTGAACATAAACCAGGTACTTTGTGCTTGCAAGAGACACTTGTTGCTTTTAAAGACTATAAACACTTTATATCATTTTTACAGTGATATCTCAACGTATACTTATTGAATCTTAATCGTTTTGACCTGCAAACTGTGTGGTGTATTCTTTTAGGTGTTCTACTGTGTTATTGTATGATTTATTGACCAAATACTTTACACATTGCCTTCTAAGTTAATCCTGACTGTTCTGTGTAAAGCTACCAGAGGGTGGGCACAGGATAATTTGGATTGTGTGTGACTTACCCTGACTAGAGTGAGGGTCCTTGCCTGGACAGGGGGTAACCTGACTGCCAGCCAAAGACCCCATTTATAACATACGCACTATCCAGAGGGGCATTTCCTGCGTCTCTCGCAATCTGTGAAATCTGAAACAGCTTAACGGCAGCAATGATCTGTCCTAGGCCCCTGCAAACATCAAGGCAAAAGTGACGCATTCCCATTTGCAATGTGACGGTTCTCCTGGTGAGCCTCGTAGTAGAAGTGGCCGATCTACCCATGGGATGACTTAGTTGGTCTATTCTAGCGCCAGCACTGTGATCCGGATGCCTCTGATGGGCACGGTCAACCCTCATTGGCTGGCACAATATCTGAATGGCAGTGGTCAGGCTCACTACATTAGTATTCCATGTTGAGAATTGTGTCCCAATGTTATGGAAGCCAACAGACATGTTCTGCCACATGCTCTGCATATTCCTGCTGATCATTTTTAAATGCTTGTTTTGCAGGTATTGACTTTGGAGCAGGGGTGCCTCTAAAAAACCCATCACCTGTGCATTGTCGTCATCTTCAACAGCATCACATACATCAACAAATGTACACATGATTCCTAAGTTGACTTTATCGACTACATCACCCATAATACATTGTGATGTCACATACTTTACATTTGAAAACACATGTCTGATGCATGCTGATGGACCTTTGGTATTTAGACATAGCTGTGAGGTCTGAATTGTGAGAAAAGTAACTATTGTACACCTACTTCCTGGTGCAGAACTGTTAATGTTTCTAATGCCCCCGAGAAGCCTCTGGCTTCAATGTAGTCTCCACCATGATATCAAGTGCAGACGGTGGTGGTACTGTTGGGGTCTAACTCCAGTTCCCAGGGATTCTGTGAGTCTCTAAGCCACCGTTTCCTTTGTACGTGGCCTGAGTTCATACCAACTTTTGTGGATTTTATCAGTGGAGTGGTGTGTGACTCCAATGGCATTTATTTTTGTCTTAGATTTCCTGACAGATCTTCTTTTTCTGTTACTCAGGAACTATCATTGATGCTCTTCCAAAAGGACATCATGGTTCTCGGATCACTCTTCTGTGAGTATCTCCAACTCCTCTGTTAGACCAGGCATCCTTGGCATATACTGCTCTGTCTTTTTGCCTCTGCTTCCTATATTTTGACTCTGTACTGGACTTTGTTTTTTTCTGCTTTTTGATACTCTGGGCACTTTATTACTGCTGACCAGTGTTAAAGTGCAAGGGCTCTCTGTGTAAACTGTATGTGTAAATTGTGCTTATGATTGGGTATCCCTGAATGGCATATTTGATTTACTACAAAGTCCCTACTCAAGTGCACTAGAGGTGCCCAGGGCCTATAAATCAAATTCTACTAGTGGGTCTCCAGCACTGATTTAGCCAACAACATGAGTCGCCCTGTAAACATGGCTCAGACTTGCCACTGCAGTGCCAGTTTGTACAGGTTTAAACCGCCAATTCAACCTGGCAAGTATACCCACTTGCCAGGGTGAAACCGTCCCCTTTTCTACATGCAAAGCACCCCTAAGGTAGGCCCTGGGTAGCCCCAAGGTACCCAAGGTAGGACATGCACTGCTGTGTTTTACATGTCCTGACAGTGAAATACTGCCAAATTCGGTTTTCACTGTTGTAAGGCCCATCTCTCTCTTAGGTGAACATGGGGACTGCCTTTGAATATCTTTTTAGTGCAGTTTTCCATTGGAAGCAGATTGAGATGTGGAGTTTGGGGTCTCTGAACTCACAAATTACAAATACACCTTTTGGTAAAGTTAGTTTTTAGATTGTCAGTTTGAAAATGCCACGTTTAGAAAGTTGTTCTTCTCTTGCCTAACCAATCTGTGCCTTTGCCTGCCCATGGATGCTTGTTTCCGGTCCAGGGAAGACCTGGCTTTGCAGTTCGGGCTGGACTGTTCCCATGGGGAACAGGGTCAAGACTGATTTGCATATGGCTGGGTCAAAAGTGGGGTGGCATGGTGAGCAAAAGAAGGATGGATTAAACCCAGATCTGTGACTGGGGTGAGTGTTTGAAACGTTTCAACACTCCGTCCATCATCCTTTTGTGTTGCTAAAGTTGCTCAAAGTGGAAAGGGTATGCCCAGATGTAGGTCCCTTGCTCACGGTGCCACTTAATTCAAGCTAGCCTAGCTGATGAAGGGTATTCTGCCCTGTCTTTTTGCCTCTGCTTCCTATATTTTGACTCTGTACTGAACTTTTTTTTCTGCTTTTTGATACTCTGGTCACTTTACTACTGCTGACCAGTGCTAAAGTGCAAGGGCTCTCTGTGTAAACTGTATGTGCAAATTGTGCTTATGATTGGTTAACCCTGAATAGCATATTTAATTTACTACAAAGTCCCTACTCAAGTGCACTAGAGGTGCCCAGGGCCTATAAATCAAATGCTACTAGTGGGTCTCCAGTACTGATTGAGCCAACAACATTAGTCGCCCTGTAAACATGGCTCAGCCCTGCCACTGCAGTGCCAGTTTGTGCAGTTTTAAACCGCCAATTCAACCTGGCAAGTATACCCACTTGCCAGGGTGAAACCGTCCCTTTTTCTACATGAAAAGCACCCCTAAGGTAGGCCCGGGGTAGCCCCAAGGTAGGACATGTACTGCTGTGTTTTACATGTCCTGACAGTGAAATACTGCCAAATTCGGTTTTCAATGTTGTAAGGCCCATCTCTCTCTTAGGTTAACATGGGGACTGCCTTTGAATATCTTTTTAGTGCAGTTTTCCATTGGAAGCAAATTGAGAAGTGGAGTTTGGGGTCTCTGAACTCACAATTTACAAATACACCTTTTGGTAAAGTTGGTTTTTAGATTGTCAGTTTGTAAATGCCACGTTTAGAAAGTTGGTATTTTCTTGCCTAACCATTCTGTGCCTTTGCTTGCCCATGGATGCTTGTTTCCAGTCCAAGGAAGACCTGGCTTGGCAGTTCGGGTTGGACTGTTCCCATGGGGAACAGGGTCAAGACTGATTTGCATATGGATGGGTCCAAAGTGGGGTGGCATGGTGAGCAAAAGAATGATGGATTAAACCCAGATCTGTGACTGGGGGTGAGTGTTTGAAACATTTCAACACTCCGTCCATCATCCTTTTGTGTTGCCAAAGTTGCTGTAAGTGGGAAGGGTATGCCCAGATGTGGGTCCTTGCTCACGGTGCCACTGCATTCATGCTAGCCTAGCTGATGAATGGTGATACCCAGAAACCGGTCCTAGGATGCTTGTTTCCGGTCCAGGAAGGACCTGGCTTGGCAGTTCGGGCTGGACTGTTCCCATGGGGAAGAGGGTCAAGACTGATTTGCGTATGTCTGGGTCCAAAGTGGGGTGGTTGGTGAGCAAAAGAATGATGAATTGAACCCAGATCTGTGACTGGGGATGAGTGTTTGAAAGGTTTCAACACTCCGCTCATCATCCTTTTGTGATGCTAAAGGTGTACATTCTACCCCAACAAAATATACATCCGCCATTGTCATCTGTGAGTGAGCCTGTGACAGTAAAGCCTGTGCCCCTTTTGACGAGCACAGCTGTAGGAAGGTAGCCTCTTTCTAGCCTTGTTACCTCCACTTTTGGCCTGCTTGTGAGTATATGTCAGGGTGTTTTTACTGTCTCACTGGGATCCTGCTAGCCAGGGTCCCAGTGCTCATAGTGGAAACACTATGTTGTCAGTATGTTTGATAAGAGTCACTGGAATCCTGCTAGCCAGGACCCCAGTGCTCATAAGTTTGTGGCCTATATGTGTTCCCTGTTTAGTGCCTAACTGCATCACTGAGGCTCTGCTAACCAGAACCTGTGTTTATGCTCTCTCTGTTTTTAAATTGTCACTGCAGGCTAGTGACCATTTCCACCAATTCTGATTGGCACACTGGAACACCCTTATAATTCCTTAGTATATGGTACCTAGGTACCGAGGGTATTGGGGTTCCAGGAGATCCCAATGGGATGCAGCATTTCTTTTGTCACCCATAGGGAGCTCAGACAATTCTTACACAGGACTGCCACTGCAGCCTGAGTGAAATAATGTCCACGTTATTTCACAGCCATTTTACACTGCACTTAAGTAACTTATAAGCCACCTATATGTCTAACCCTCAATTGGTGAAGGTTAGGTGCAAAGTTACTAAGTGTGAGGGCACCCTGGCACTAGCCAAGTTTCCCCCATATTGTTCAGGACAAATTCCCCGGACTTTGTGAGTGCGGGGACACCATTACACACGTGAACTACATATAGGTCAATACCTATGTGTAGCTTCCCAATGGTAACTCCAAACATGGCCATGTAACATGTCTAGGATCATGGAATTGTCGCCCCAATGCCATTCTGGTATGGGGGGACGATTCCATGCATCCCGGGGGCTCCAGCAATGACCCTGGGTACTGTCAAACTAGCTCTCTGGGGTTTTCTCTGCAGCTACTGCTGCTGCCAACCCTCAGACAGGTTTCTTCCCCCCTGGGGCCTGGGTAGCCCAGATCCAGGAAGGCAGAACAAAGGATTTCCTCTGAGAGAGGGTGTTACACCCTCTCCCTTTGGAAATAGGTGTTAAGGGCCTGAGAGGAGTAGCCTCTCCTGCCCTCTGGAAATGCTTTGAAGGACACAGATGGTGCCCTCCTTGCACAAACCAGTGTACACCGGTTCAGGGATCCCCTTGCCCTGCTCTGACATGAAACTGGACAAAGGAAACGGGAGTGACCACTCCCCTGTCCAACACCACCCCAGGGGTGGTGCCCAGAGCTCCTCCAATGTGTCCTAGACCTCTGCCATCTTGAATGCAGAGGTTTGAGGGCACAATGGAGACCTCTGAGTTGCCAGTGCCAGCAGGTGATGTCAGAGACCCCTCCTGATAGGCTCTTACCTGGTTAGGTAGCCAATCCTCCTCTGAGGGCTATTTAGGGTCTCTCCTGTGGTTTTCTCATCAGATAACAAATGCAAGAGCTCACCAGAGTTCCTCTGCACTTCCCTCTTCGACTTCTGCCAAAGATCGACCGCTGACTGCTCCAGGATGCCTGCAAAACTGCAACAAAGTAGCAAGAAGACTACCAGCAACATTGTAGCACGTAATCCTGCCGTCCTTCTCAACTGTTTCCTGGTGGTGCATGCTCTGAGGGCTGTCTGCCTTCACCCTGCACTGGAAGCCAAGAAGAAATCTACCGTGGGTCGACGGAATCTTCCCCCTGCTAACGCAAGCACCAAACTTCTGCATCACCAGTCATCTGGGTCCCTTCTCATCTTGACGAGCCTTGTCCCTGGAACACAGGAGCTGGATCCAAGTGACCCTGACAGTCCATTGGTCCTCCTGTCCTAAATTTGTTGGAGGTGAGTCCTTGCCTCCCCACGCCAGACAGTAATCCTGTGTACTGCGTGATCTGCAGCTGCTAGGGCCTCCGTGCACTTTTGCAAGACTTCCTTCATGCACAGCAGAGCCCAGGTCCGCAGCACTCCGTCCTGCATTGCCCAACTTGCTGAGTTGACCTCTGACTTTGTGGAACCCTCTTTTGTTGTGCTGAGATGACCACCATGCTCAGATTTCCTGAACACCTGTTCAGGTACTTCTGCAGGTGCTGCCTGCTTCTGTGTGGTCTCTCTGTATTTGCTGAGCACCCCCTCTGTCTCCTCCTACAAGGGGCGACCTCCTGGTCTTTCCTGGGCCCTGGCAGCACCCAAAACCTTCAACCGTGACTCTTGCAGATAGCAAGGCTTGTTTGTGGTCTTTCTCTGTGGAAGGAACTTTGCATCCTCCAGCATGCCGTGGGACATCTTCTGACCAAAGGAGAAGTTCCTGGCACCTTCCGTTGTTGCAGAATCTTTGGGTTCTTCCACCCAGAGGCAGCCCTTTTTCACCTTCATCTGGGGTTTAGTGGGCTCCTGCCCCCCCTGGCGTGACACTTGGACTTGGTCCCCTTCCTTTGCAGGTCCTCAGGTCCAGGAATCCGTCTTCAGTGCTTTGCAGTCAGTGGCTATCTTTACAGAACCCCCTTTTTCGACTTTACTGTCTTTCTGGGTTAGTAGGGTACCTCTACTCCTAATATTCAGGGTCATGGGGTGGGGTATCTTGGACACCCTTAGTGTTTTCTTACACTCCCAGCAACCCTCTACACACTACACTAGGCCTGGGGTCCATTCATGGTTCGCATTCCACTTTTGGAGTATATGGTTTGTGTTGCCCCTAGGCCTACTGTCTCCTATTGCATTCTATAGTGTTCTACAGTGTTTGCACTACTTTTCTTAGTGTTTTACTTACCTGATTTTTGGTTTGTGTGTATATTTTGTGTATTTTACTTACCTCCTAAGGGAGTATATTCTCTGAGATACTTTTGGCACATTGTCACTAAAATAAAGTACCTTTATTTTTAGTAACTCAGAGTATTATGTTTCTTGTGATATAGTGCTCTATGATGTAAGTGGTATAGTAGGAGCTTTGCATGTCTCCTAGTTCAGCCTAAGCTGCTCTGCTATAGCTATCTCTATCAGCCTAAGCTGCTAGAACACTACTAATCTACTAATTAGGGATAACTGGACCTGGCACAAGGTGTAAGTACCACAAGGTACACACTATGAACCAGGACAGCCTCCAACATTGGTGGCAGCATTGGGATAAGTACTTGTAACTGCTTTACCACTTTGTTATTGGTGCTTTTCATAAGTAAAACATATACCAAATACTTCCGAATTTATACAGTAACCTTAACAGTTTAACTCTCCTTCTCTAAAACTTTCTAAAAAGTTTCTGAAAAGGTTCTGAAAACTTTCAAAAGTTTGAAAAAGTTTTTCTCTGTTCTTTTAAAAGTTCTAAATATGTTTTTCTCTCTCTGTCCTAAACCTTTTCTGTCATGTCTGCAGTAGAGCTTACTCCCACAGTTGTCCAGGCAACATATGGGAATCTAAACTTTAAAAGTTTGAGTGGTCTCTGTATTGAAAGAGGTTTAGCAATTGGTAAGAATCCTACAAAAGATCTTGTCTTTAGCCTTCTCCTAGAAAATGACCAGAACCAGTCTGGCTCATCCCAGGATCAGGAGGTAGAGGAGAGGGGTACCCATCCAGACTCAGAGGAGTCCCCTGAGAATGCTGGGGAGGGTTCTTCCAAGGACCTGCCAGCTAACAGGCCACCTAGTGACACTGGTAGTGGGAGGGGGTCACACACCTATAGGGCACATTTCATTCCTAAAGGCCAGGTTACTAGAGTCCAGCCAGTTAGGGACAGGTCTCTCTCTGCCAATTCCCACATTTCTTCTGTGTCTCACAATTCCCAAGCCTCCCACCCTGGGGTTAACTTTATGGAAAGGGAACTCAGAAAGCTGAGGTTGGAAGAGGCCAGGCTGAAGCTTAAACAGCAGCAGCTGGCCTTAGACAGGGAATCTCTGGATGTGGAAAGGGAAAGGCGGAGGTTGGGGTGAGTTTCCCATGATGGCAGCAGCAGTGTTTTTGATAGCGATCCTGTTAGAGAGCAAGATTCCAGAAACCTGCATAGATAGTCCCCCCTTACAAGGAGGGGGATGACATTAACAAGTGGTTTGCTGCACTTGAGAGGGCCTGTATGGTACAGTTGGTCCCTCAAAGCAGTGGGCTGCTATCTTGTGGCTATCTTTCACTGGTAAGGGTGGTGATAGGCTCCTTACTGTCAGACAAAGTGATGCTAATAACTACAAAGGTTTGAAGGATGCACGCTTGGATGGATTTGGCTTAACCACTGAATAATACAGGATTAAGTTCAGAGACACCAGAAAAGAGTCCTCACAAGACTGTACAGACATAGTAGACTGTTCAGTGAAGGCCTTGGAGGGTTGGTTACATGGCAGAAAGGTGACTGACTATAAAAGCCTGTATAATCTAATCCCGAGAGAGCATATTTTGAACAATTGTGTGTCTGATTTATTGCACCAGTACTTGGTAGGCTCAGATCTGACCTCTCCCCAAGATTTAGGAAAGAAGGCAGACAAATGGGTCAGAACAAGAGTGAACAGAAAAGTTCATACAGGAGGTGACAAGGATGGCAAGAAGAAAGATGGTGAGAAATCTCATGATAAGCATGGGGATAAGGGTAAAACTAAAGTCCTTCTTCAAATCCTAAACACTCTTCAGGGGGTGGGGATAAATCATCTTTTTCCTCTTCTTCACAACCCACACACATTAAAAAGCCTTGGTGCTATGTGTGTAAAAATAAAGGCCATAGGCCAGGGGATAAGTCCTGCCCAGGTAAACCCCTGAGCCTACCACCACTAATACATCAAATTCTAGTGCCACTAGCAGTAGTGGTAATAGTGGTGGGACTGCTGGCAACAGTCAAAATAATGGTGTAGTTGGGCTCACTTATGAGTCCATCATAGAAACTGGGGTAGTCAGTCCCAAGACAGTTTCTGTCACACCTGGTGGCAGTGGCCTTGCCACAATGGCTGCTTGTCCCCTTACAATGGGTAAGTACAGGCAGACAGTTTCAATAAATGGTGTTGAGGCTCAGGCCTACAGGGACACAGGTGCCAGTATCACGTGGGTGACTGAAAACTTAGTGTCTCCTGCACAACACATCATTGGACAACAGTACAAGATTATTGATGTCCATAACTCCACTAAGTTCCTTCCCTTAGCTATAATTCAGTTTAGTTGGGGTGGAGTTACTGGCCCTAAGCAGGTGGTAGTATCACCTAGTTTACCTGTAGATTGTCTCTTAGGTAATGACCTAGAGGCCTCAGGTTGGGCTGAGGTAGAGTTTAATAAACATGCAGCCATGCTGGGTATCCCTGAGGAATTACTTCCTCTCATTTCAGCTGAAATGAAAGAGCAAAGGAGAGAAAAAGGCCTGAAAACTCAGGATCCTTCTCCAACAACAGGTGAAAAGGGCATCAAAGTATCCCCTACCAACCCTGCCATTCAGGATACCATTCCTGTGGTGGGAGAAACCTCTCCTGGGGTGGCACCTGTACCAAGGGAGCCATCAGCTGGCACAGCTGTACTCCCTGAGGTGGAAGTACCTCTCTGTGGGATAACTAATATTGGTGAGAAAAAGTGCACCATTTTAGTTAACATGGAGCATCCCTCCAACCCTCCCAGAGAAACTTTAGTGCAGAAACCCTGCACTCCCTCACAATACTTAGGACAGCAGCCCTGCCCTAGTGTGGAGCTCATAGGACAGCATCCCTGCTCCAATTCAAGAGAAACAGCAACCCTGTTCTCTCTTACAGCCATATGGACAAAGTATTTGCCCAGCTATGGCTTTACTGAGACAGCTTCCCTGTCTGGCATTCTCATCACTTGATATAGGTCGAGTGGACAATTCCCACTGCTCTAAACTTAAACATACTAATAGGGACTCTGAGAATATAACTTCACATTGTTGGCTAGCTAAAAAAACTTCAAACAGGGTGGTTTACATCCCCACAGGGAAGTAACCACATAGTAGATGATAAAGGGAGTAACCAATCTATTGCAGAGCTACTCTCCACTTATCACCATTTAGACAATAAAGACTCAACTGGCCAAGGTTAGCCTTATTGTCCTTCATTTGAGGGGGTGTAGGAAGGTAGCCTCTTTCTAGCCTTGTTACCCCCACTTTTGGCCTGTTTGTGAGTATATGTCAGGGTGTTTTTACTGTCTCACTGGGATCCTGCTAGCCAGGGCCCAGTGCTCATAGTGGAAACCATATGTTGCCAGTGTGTTTAATATGTGTCACTCGGATTTGGCTAGCCAGGACCATAGTGCTCATAAGTTTGTGGCCTAAATGTGTTCCCTGTGTGGTGCCTAACTGTATCACTGAGGCTCTGCTAACCAGAACCTCACTGTTTATGATTTCTCTGCTTTTAAAATTGTCACTGCAGGCTAGTGACTAATTTTACCAATTCAGATTGGCACACTGGAACACCCTTATAATTCCCTAGTTTATTGTACCTAGGTACCCAGGGTATTGGGGTTCCAGGAGATCCCTATGGGCTGCAGCATTTGTTTTGCCACCCATAGGGAGCTCAGACAATTCTTACACAGGACTGCCACTGCAGCCTGAGTGAAATAACGTCCACGTTATTTCACAGCCATTTTACACTGCATTTAAGTAACTTATAAGTCACCTATATGTCTAACCCTCACATGGTGAAGGTTAGGTGCAAAGTTACTAAGTGTGAGGGCACCCTGGCACTAGTCAAGTTGCCCCCACATTGTTCAGGGCAAATATTGTTCAGGACAAATTCCCCAGACTTTGTGAGTGCGGGGACACCATTACACATGTGAACTACATATAGGTCAATACCTATGTGTAGCTTCACAATGGTAACTCCGAACATGGCCATGTAACATGTCTAGTATCATGGAATTGTCACCCCAATACAGTTCTGGTATTGGGTGGACGATTCCATGCATCCCTGGGGCTCCAGCATTGACCCCTGGTACTGCCAAACTAGCTCTCTGGGATTTTCTCAGCAGCTACCGCTGCTGCCAACCCTCAGCCAGGTTTCTTCCCCCCTGGGGCATGGGTAGCCCAGACCCAGGAAAGCAGAACAAAGGATTTCCTCTGAGAGAGGGTGTTACACCCTCTCCCTTTGGAAATAGGTGTTAAGGGCCTGAGAGGAGTAGCCTCTCCTGGCCCCTGGAAATGCTTTGAAGGACACAGATGGTGCCCTCCTTGCACAAACCAGTGTACATCGGTTCAGGGATCCACCAGCCCTGCTCTGGCACGAAATTGGACAAAGGAAAGGGGAGTGACCACTCCCCTGTCCATCACCACCCCAGGGGTGGTGCCCAGAGCCCCTCCATCCAGTGTGTCCCAGACCTCTGCCGTCTTGAATGCAGAGGTTTTTGGGCACAATGGAGACCACTGAGTGGCCAGTGCCAGCAAGGGACGTCAGAGACCCCTCCTGATAGGCTCTTACCTGGTTAGGTCGCCAATCCTCCTCTGAGGGCTATTTAGGGTATCTCCTGTGGGTTTCTCATCAGATAACAAATGCAAGAGCTCACCAGAGTTCCTCTGCACTTCTTTCTTTGACTTCTGCCAAGGATCGACCGCTGACTGCTCCAGGACGCCTGCAAAACCGCAACAAAGTAGCAAGAAGACTATCAGCAACATTGTAGCACCTAATTCTGCCGGCTTTCTCGACTGTTTCCTGGTGGTGCATGCTCTGAGGGCTGTCTGCCTTCACCCTGCACTGGAAGCCAAGAAGAAATCTACCGTGGGTCGACTGAATCTTCCCCCTGCTAACGCAGGCACCAAACTTCTGCACCACCGGTCCTCTGGGTCCCCTCTCATCTTGACGAGCATGGTCCCTGGAACACAGGAGCTGGATCCAAGTGACCCCGACAGTCCAGTGGTCCTCCTGTCCTAAATTTGGTGGAGGTAAGTCCTTGCTACCACACGCCAGACAGTAATCCTGTGTACTGCATGATCTGTAGCTGCTAGGGCTTCTGTGCACTTTTGCAAGACTTCCTTCATGCACAGCACAGCCCATGTCCCCAGCACTCCATCCTGCATTGCCCAACTCGCCGAGTTGAACTCTGACTTCGTGGGACCCTCTTTTGTTGTGCTGAGATGACCGCCATGCTCAGATTTCCTGAACAACTGTTCAGGTACTTCTTCAGGTGCTGCCTGCTTCTGTGTGGGCTCTCTGTATTGCTGAGCGCCCCCTCTTTCTCTTCCTCCAAGGGGCGACCTCCTGGTCCTTCCTGGGCCCTGGCAGCACCCAAAACCTTCAACTGTGACTCTTGCAGATAGCAAGGCTTGTTTGTGGTCTTTCTGTGTGGAAACAACTCTGCATCCTCCAGCACGCCGTGGGACATCTTCTGACCAAAGGAGAAGTTCCTGCTACCTTCTGTTGTTGCAGAATCTTTGGCTTCTTCCACCTGGAGGCAGCCCTTTTGCACCTTCAACCGGGGTTTAGTGGGCTCCTGCCCCCCCGGACACTTGCGTCACTCTTGGACTTAGTCCCCTTCCTTTGCAGTTCCTCAGGTCCAGGAATCCATCTTCAGTACTTTGCAGTCAGTTGTTATTTTTGCAGAATCCCCTATCTCGACTTTACTGTCTTTCTGGGGTAGTATGGTAACTTTACTCCTACTTTTCATGGTATTGGGGTGGGGTATCTTGGACACCCTTAGTGTTTTATTGCACACCCAGCGACCCTCTACACACTACACTAGGCCTGGGGTCCATTTCTGGTACACATTCCACTTTTGAAGTATATGGTTTGTGTTGCCCCTAGGCCTTTTGTCTCCTATTGCATTCTATTGTGTTCTACAGTGTTTGCACTACTTTTCTAAGTGTTTTACTTACCTGATTTTTGGTTTGTGTGTATCTTTTGTGTATTTTACTTACGTCCTAAGGGAGTATATTCTCTGAGATACTTTTGACATATTGTCACTAAAATAAAGTACCTTTATTTTTAGTAACTCTGAGCATTGTGTTTCTTGTGATATAGTGCTATATGATATAAGTGGTATAGTAGGAGCTTTGCATGTCCCCTAGTTCAGCCTAAGCTGCTCTGCTATAGCCACCTCTATCAGCCTAAGCTGCTAGAACACTACTAATCTACTAATAAGGGATAACTGGACCTGACACAAGGTGTAAGTACCTCAAGGTACCCACTATAAGCCAGGCCAGCCTCTTACAACAGCCACCACACGAGAATATGAAGAATATCAGGGAGGTAACACAATGGGGGTCCCAATCTGGATGAAAGGTGGAGCTCCGTATGCAGAGCAAAAAGCGTTTCTTGGAGTAATGCTACATTCATTCCATGCCTGTTCAGGCATGCCAGAACTTCTCTGATCTTCCAAGGGTTGCATTGATGTCTCATATTCCACATAATACATTTCAGTGACTGGGTACTCATCATGCTATCATCAAAAACCAACTAAAAGAGGGGTTTGGAAAAAGGGATATTTGGATAGAAAAATCCTGGTCCTGTGTATAGAGCTCCCAATACATGTACAAAAACAAGGTATACACAGTTCCACAATGTAAGTATAATCAGGGAAACCACGGGCCAGATGTAGCAAAAATAAAAATTGCGACTCGCATTTTGCGAGTTGATGCGACTCGCAAAATGCGAGTCGCAAATTGGAATGCCAGAAAAAAAAGCGATCCGATTTTGCGACTCGCAGCCGGACTCGCAACGCTGTGTGCGAGTCCGCAGTTTGCGAGGTCGCTGTTTGCGAGTGTGCAAAAAACGAACTCGCAATTAGCGAGTGGGTGTCGCAAATTGCGAATACCTTCAAAATTGCTTGCAGATTCAGCAGAACACTCCAGAAAGCATACCAGAACACCCTGGAAACACTTCCTGGCACATGATGATGACATCACAGCCAGGAAGTTAACAAATACACCTGGGAGGAGGGCTCAACAGTGAGCAGTGTCTCTGCCACTCACAGTAGGGTGCTGAGGAGTGGTAGGCACAGCACCATGGATGCAGCAGGGACCAGCCAGGCTGGCAGGAGGGGCAGGAGATCATAGATAACAGCCAGGACAGATTAATGTGGCACATGGCGTTAATGTGCCACATGACTGGTTGGCATTTTCCTGCCCATGGACAATTTCAACTTGTATATAGTTTCTTCATGACATTAATAAAACAGTTATTTTTGTTCCACTTAACAAATGGTTAATAGGTGAGTATGGTGGGAGTTGACACGTACCGTTCAAAATATTGCGTTGCAATGTGGTCCCGTCTCAGTCTGCCTTGATTAGCTAAACTCCTATCCCCATGATGGCGATGTGGTTGTTCTTGCTCTTCATCATCAGGATCTGGGTCTGCAGGGGTGAGAGGTAGCCCACGTCGGGTGGCTATGTTGTGGAGGATGGCGCATGCGACCACAATTTTGAAAGCGGTAATGGGGGTGTATTGGAGGGCGCCTCCACTGCGGTGGAGGCATCTGAATCTTGCCTTCAGCAGTCCGAAGGTGCGCTCGATCATGTTCCTGGTCCTCTTATGCGCACTGTTGTATTGCCTCTCTGATTCAGTTCTGGGTGTTAAAAACGGAGTCATGATCCAAGGCCTGAGAGCATATGCACTGTCACCTGTTGGGCACAAAAGTACACGGTTAGGAAGTCCAGATTGTCGTGCACAGTGACCTGTGTGTATGTCTGCAAGTGTCTGTGGCTCTACCTAGGAGGTAACCGTCTCCAAATTCCCCACGTTCCAGGCGTTGATGTATCCCACTATGCCTAAAAATGTATGAGTCATGGGTACTGCCAGGAAACATAGCTACGATGTCCGTGATGACATAATGGGCATCACAAACAACCTGTATGTTGAGTGAGTGGGTACACTTCCTGTTGCGGAAAATGTGTTCCAGATTAGCAGGGGGGCATATTTGAATGTGTGTCCCATCTACACACCCTATGACATGAGGAAAGTGGGCAATGCGGTAAAAGTCCAGCTTGGTGCTGTTAATTTCTGCCTCATTCCTTGGTAAGTATATGAAGTGAGACATGTGCGTGACTAAGGCATCTAGGAATGCCCTGAGGAACCTTGACACTGCACTTTGGGATACCCCACCTGCCACGGCAATGACCCCCTGATAGCTCCCTGAGGCCAAGAGGTGCAGTGCGCATAGTACTTGCACATGCGTAGGGATGGCGCAGCCACGCAGAGTCTTGTGTTCTAGCTGTGGTTTCAGTAAATCTATTAATTCTAGAATGGCTGCGCTGCTAAGGCGGTATTTGTCATAGATCTCCTCTTCAGTTTGCTGAAAAAGAGTCTGCCTGGTTCTATATATCTTCTCCTGTCTGTGGCCCCTCCTCCTCCTCTGCTGGGCTGCGTAGACTCTCCTCCTCACTGCTATCAGGTATATCTCCGCCATCTTGAGTAACCCAGATGCCTTCTGGGTCCCCTTTTATACTTTGGTAATGGTTACCAACTGCTCTGAGTTAGTGGTAAATGGGACATCCAAACTGGGCTTTTTGAGACAAGTCGCAATTTGCGAGTTGCAATTGCATGAGGTTTGCGACTCGCAAATTGCGACTTGCAATTTGCGGGTCGCAATATGGGGTCGCAACGGATGCGACTCGCAAACGGGTCCCATCGCTTTTTGCGAGTCGGAAATGGGCTTTTTGCATCCCATTTCCGATTTTGCACTGTCGCAAATTGCGAATCGGCCAGTTTGCGAGTCGCAACGTTTGCTACATCTGGCCCCAGATTGGGTCCTGATCTAAGGAAAAGATCGAAAAGAAAAGAAAGAAAACAAGAGCCCTCACTCACCAAAGGTGACATGCTTCATCCTTGGGCTCTGCTCCACGTCAGGCCGGCGCTGCAATGCCTGACGGGCCCCTCAAGGGGGGCTCTTTGCCGGAGATCTTTTGAGCTATATGCCCGGTTTAGAAAAGAATAGGGTATAGGATTGGAAAAATTATATTTAAAAATAACTAGAGGTTAGGCAAATTTTATTGAATAATCCAACCACTGTCATGATTAAAACCAAAAAGCGGGGAGGGAAAAGAACAAGGTCTAGGCTCCCCCAAAAATTATTCACTTCCTCACTCAATTTGAGGTTAGGAATTGTACAGTAAATCGTACAGGGGATCCTGTACGTACAATTCCCTAGGGTCAGTTCCAAAAAAGGGAAGCAGGTCATGTGGCCTTCCTCCTCATGCCTTAAAATGCCCTGGGGACCTTATCACGCGGGGCTAAATAGAATTAAACAGGAGATTTTCACGAACTGAAACCTGTCCTGCCTTCACTGAATGTACCTCATCTGCATCCCTTGTCGAGTCACAAGGTGGAACCAGTACCTCATTTACACAACAAGTTGCTCCTCTTGTTCAATCACCAGCTGGAACTTACCTCATCAGCTTAGCCAGTGCTTAATTTGTAAATAAAAACGTGCCAGTGCCCAAAGACTTCCTCATAAATATACGTGGCTGCTGCAACTAAATGTGCGAACACAGAATACTTGGGCAGCGTAATCCTTAAACCATCTTGGGCCTCTTCAATCTATTTACAGCCACTCCTTGCCCCTTCAGCTCACTCTTGCAGTTTTCTTCTTAATCCCTTTGTGACGCTTTTTCATTTTTCTCTTCCTCTGTTTTTCCCTTCCTCCATTTTTCTCATATGTGTCTTTTGCTCGCAATCAATGCATGAGGCTGAAAATTGTGACGGCCTTTAAAAATAAGTGCTGATGCTCTGCACCGGAAACAACAAACACAAATTAAGCACTGAGCTAAGCCACTTTATCAACTACACATCTGGAACCTGCAATGAAAACACAAATCATATGCATCGAAGGGTGCCACAGCTAGCACTAACAATCACACAACCTTTGACTTTGTTAGTGCTTGCACCATTTAGAAATTATGGCTGGTACTTTCATTGCTTCTATTGAATACCGCATCCATCTTCAGATATTCTTAAAACAAAATATTTCACCTCATTTGATAAACACTTTTTTTCTGTATGCTCCATCATTTTTGTGGATCTTGATACAGACAGTACTGAAACTATTCATCTAAAATATATTAAGAATGGACTATGGGTCAGACCATTCCTCATAATTGGGTGGCGTTTTTGTTTAACTGGTACACTTCTCTGCTTCTGATTGAATAGTGTTATTCTTGTCCTCCCCTTGAAGCATTTAGGGGCATATTTATACTCCGTCTGCGCCGATTGTGCGTCAAAAGTTTTGACTGTCAAGTAGCGCAAACGTTGCCCCGTATTTAAACTTTGACGCCCGAGCCCACGGACGACTAAATTCCGCCGTGTGCGTCATTTTTTGGATGCGGCAACCCACCTTGCGTTATTGATATGCAAGGTAGACGTTCCCGTCCAAAAAATGGCTTAAACGGGCGTGCATCGTATTTATGCTTTCGGGCAAAAATTACGCACGGCCGGGAGGCGGAGCCAGAAAATGACGCACAGCCCGATTTGCATAAAAAATTAACGCCTGGGTCAGGGCAGGCGTTAAAATGGGGCAAACACACCTGTATGTAATCAGAACACACAGAACAAAGAGCAGAGCAGCAGGGCAGCAACAGGGAGCCATGGAGGTGATTCTAATCCAGCATGCACGCAGACGCAGAGCCCAGCAGCAACAACAGCAGCTACCACAACACCAGCAGGGACCCCAAAGGCAGCGCAGAAGGCAGGAGAGAATATTCCGCCCAAGAACAACCCTTCAGGGCCTCAGGGAACACAACATCATACAGAGGTACCGGTTGAACTGGCAGGCCATTCAACAGCTGCTGCGAAACATTGAACAGCAGTTGGCCCCCACTTTGGTGACACCCCGCACCATCCCAACAGAAACAAAGCTGCTTGCCGTACTTCATATGCTGGCAAGTGGCTCTTTTCAAACAACTGGTGCCCTGGTAGGCGGAATATCACAACCATCATTCTCCACATTTTTGCCCAAAGTACTGGATGCCATCATTCGACTGACATCCCACCACATCTGCTTCCCTAACACACTGCAGAAGCAGCAGTAAACTAAACAGGGGTTCTACGCAATCAGTGGCTTCCCACACGTCCTTGGTGCAATCGACTGCACACATGTACGCCTTGTGCCACCTGCTGCAACTGAACACCTCTACCGCAACAGGAAGCACACACATTCCATCAACGTGCAGGCCATTGTCGATCCCCAAGGAATGTTCACCAACATCGTGGCTAAATATCCTGGTAGTGTACATGACTCATTCATCTTCCGTCACTGCACCATCAATCAACACTTCCAGGATGGACGGTATGGCAATGGACTACTTATTGGTAAGTACAAAAACCTACATATATATATACACTGCACAGCAACCCTCCAGGACACACAACACATACACCACAACAGCAACATGTCAACAGGAACACACTGAGGTCCTGACATCACTAGCCATGTTTCTTAAGTCACCATTGAACCTGTCACACATCGGAAATTACTGTACAGCCTAATGTTAAGACATTAATGAGTGTTGTTGCCGAAATGTCACCTTGCAAATTGTAAGTGTCCCAATGACCTTTACATTAATACATTGCATAAGTCTAAAGGTATGGGATGTCCAGGGTACTTTCATATGAACGTGTTAACAACACTGACAATTTTAACTGTGCATGGAACTATCATCTCACCCCCAGTGAAGACACATGGACACCTGTATCACAAGTCACAATGCTAGGGAGGGCACACTGTACTGAAAATCCAAAACATACTGCTGAATAACGGTTAGCAGACAAAAACTTGCTCAGGCAAGGAAACAACACAATGCAGATGGTATAGCCTACAAGTATAGGATGTGACATTAGTACACAAAAGAGTCACAGACAACACAAGACAACTACTGCCATTAAAGGTCTTTTCAATAGTGGCAGCTACGTCAACATGATCCCATTCTTTTTCTCTTGCAGCTGATCAGGGGTAAGGCATCCAGCCATGGATTATGAAACCATTTGGCAACCCGAGTACAGCTGCAGAGCGTGCATACAACGAGGCCCATAGGAGGACATGCAGCATTGTCGAGCGGACCTTCGGCATCCTCAAGTCAAGGTTCCGCTGCCTTGACATCACTGGTGGTAGCCTACTATATTCCCCCGAGATGGTCTGTAAGATCATACTAACATGTTCCATTCTGCACAACATTTGCATAAGAAGGAACATTCCCCTCCTGGAACCAGACCCATACATGCCTGAAGACGAGGAAGAGGAGGATGCTGCCCTGCAACATGAGGGGGAACAACCAAGCTGCTGGAGTGCGTAGGCGCCAACACATTGTGAACAATTTCTTTTAAATATAATCACCATCACCACTTAATGAACTATTGTAAATAAACACTGATAAGAAACACCACATCATGGTCTGGCTAATCATTTCTGCACACCTTTAGCTCTAACTATCAGAAGAAGAGTGTTGCCTCATGGAGCATTGATGATATAACAATCAGGACATAGACAATCCCACTACAAATGTGATGCCTATCATACAACGGTCACATACACACACAAAGTAAATGACTGATATCCTGTACAGTTCACCTTTGAAGGGCAATAGCTGAGGACCACACCTATTACACACATACATGTTGGAAACATGGTTCATCGCAGCATATGGCACACAACTAAAACACCATCACTCAACTAGGGGAAAACAGGCCTCATACATCAGGCAGTTGACATGCTTTTGCTTCAGGAACAGGAATGTATGACCAGACCCTTGACAGCAGTAAGTCCAACTACATACAATCTTTGCAAAGACTATCTGTCACTAGAGTTACACATAAGCAGAACATAAACAGCACAAGTGCCACACATATGACAAGCATCCAGCACATCACATCCCATCTACATGTCAGCCTTTTTCTAAAATCCTGACACACCCATGCTCCTGGTCACACCCCACCTGTCTGAAGAGGTCCCTGGAATACAAATATGTGTACCCTGATATTCCCTCATCTACACACACACACACACACTAACAAGAGTCATCCAGTGTGCCACACCCTTTCCTATGGTATGCCATTGTCATAGTACTATCTGACTGCATGGACGTCAGCTCAAATAATACACTGGTTTGGAGTTTATAAGGCCTGGTATCACCTGTAGATTGCTTCCCGTGTGAAAGGTACTGTAGGCCATTTGAAAGCAAATCTCATCCGACAGGACTTGTGAGACACTGATGGAGGCCACACCAGTGATCACCTACATGCACACCACCCAAATTTACATGCACCGTCCCTGCTGATGCCTCCAACAGCATAGATGTTGACATTTTGTCAAATACACCGTTAAGCATTGCTACTAATGTAGCCGTGTAACACTGTATCTGGGTTCATGTGTCACCTTCAAAACAACAAAGGACATACACATTTTGACATGTCAACTGTCTACTGCTCCCTCCGACCAGTCCCAGTCAGACTACTGATCATGTCAATTGTGAAAGAGCTGGATACTGATTGACCCTGCATCCTGTCAGCCTGACTGGCACCTGTCCGTGGGTCACCCTAAAGATTCCCGGTGGCCACATATGGACCACACTTGCTGTTCAAAACCTCTCTTTCCTCAGAGGCTAATTTGTCATTTTCCTCATCAATGTATACTCAAATACATTGTATTGCATCATTTGACTTTTATTTGTATCATATTTGTCTCAGTACCCTTGAATAGCTAAATCATGCCCCATCCGTTGTCTGGGCCTCATTAATGCCTAAACTACAAAGTGTGACAGTGTACCTGGGCCATAGCCTGGGATGGTGTACGTGGCCTCCAGCAGAACCAGCAACCTCAGATAATGTCCATGAAAAGTCTACACATTTTAGGACCCTGACAGTTCACACGCTGAGTAATATTGTCCAAATAATAGAGATGGCTCGTGTGTGGTGAATACCAGCCATATTATTCTGCACAGAGGCTATGATGTTCCCAGATGCATTTGCATCCACAGAGGCCAACTTGAGTACAAATGTTGCAATGACACATGCCAGATCCTGACACCTGAGACATTCTCTCACTCAGCACACCAAGGTTGCCCAGTTGAAAGTCTCATTACACGTCTTCAGTGACAGGGTGGGACCATCCACGTGTAGGTTACCAGGTCCTCAATGACTTTACTCACATTTATCTCCAAAGGATACTCATTAGATACACGATTAGCTGCCACTGACTCATGATGAGACCTGGACGTAACAGTGACAACATACACCTTAACAGTTGATACAGGATCAACATTGGATCACACACATGTACATGTACCACCAATCACCAAAGTGGTTGCAAGCAGCCTATCACAGTAGTGTCCCAATTGTAACCTAGCATGAAGATTGAAACATGCCACTAAACCAGGTAATGCATTAAGGGCCACATGCATCAAAAACCTATTTGCTATTATAACATATGGAACTTTAAGAAATTGCTATTAAATCGATGCTAAATGATATGTCTGATTTTTCGAAAGAAGTAATAGGGCAAACTTCAAATGGGCAAATGGTATTACTGATTTGCAAAAAGAGATTCATACTCAATTTGCATCTATGGGCCTGATGCCAATGGTTTAGCATTACAGAAATTGGGAAAAACGTTGATTAATTCGCAAGTCAGGAACAGCAAATCCCAGGGTGCTGGGGGCCTAAGTCCCCCTCTGCTGCAGCCCAATTAAACACTTTTTACGGACACGTGAAGCACACACATGCTTAAGGGGCATGTGTGCGCTACATGTCTATAGTAATACATTTTTTTGCAAAATTAACTGGTAATTAGCACTTGGTTACCACCAAAAATTGTTTAGGCGTCAATTGCATTACCTAAATGGCCATTTTGCAATTTGTAAAAGCTTGATACATGTGCTCACAAATTAGCTAATAAAGACATCCTGTTAGCTCTTTCATATTTGGAGAGTCACAATTAGCAATTATCTACATGTGTGCGCAATTATGAGTATTCTCCATTTTGGCCAATCATTACTATTGCACTGCGAATGCCTTCCATACATCCGGTAAGGCACATTTGCTTTCGCTAAGCCCCGTATTTAGCATTTAGCACCGTTAGGTAAAGCAAATTTGCATGACTCATTTGGACATAAAAAATACATAATTGGCATTATGCGTCATATTTACATGCATACAGCTTGTGCGTCATATTTTTTGACGCACAGGAGTGAAAATAATGCTGCATCCTAAAATGAATAATTGGTAAATAATATTTGGATGCAGCATATTTTTCACCTCTGGAAGTGAAAATTATGCTGCATCCAAAATATATTTACCATTTATTAATAATATTTGGAGGCGGCATTAATTTCACTCCTGTGCGTCAAAAAATATGACGCACAAGCTGTATGCGTGAAAATATGACGCATAATGGGAAAAAACGGCGGCAATGTTATGCAGGATGTGATGTAATAGGATATCCTGTTTACAGATTCTGTACAGTGAGTGTACTTTCACTTTGCAGTCTGTGATTATTCTAGACTGTGTGGCTGTGTGCAGAGTGTTGTCCTGTGATTTTGTGCTTTTGTGTCCAGAGTGCTATCTTACTTGTTGTTTTGTCATTTAAATATTGTTGTAGAATACTGTCTGAGTGTGTGTTGTTTACATTTGTCCAGTCCAGTGTTGTATTTATTGTCTGGGGAGTCTTTTGTGGGTACTGTTATATAGGGGATAGTTGGGCTCTTCTATTTGTTAAGTTTACTTTGTATTTCCTTACTCCTACTTTCCCCATTTTCGCCTTTCTTCTTCTTTTTCCCACTACATTTTCCCCTTTTCTGTGCAGAAATGTCGGGTAGGCCACGTCTTTCCAGGATGGGTGAGGAGGAATTGGGGGGTTCATATGGCTGGTGTCCCATTTCCTCCCACTGATGCTCGAGGCTGGGGGTAGGGTGATACAGGGGTATCACACTGAGGCCCGAAATGTCAGGTGGGGGAAGGTGCGCCATCACTTGGTGCGTCTGTATGGGAGCCAACGCAATGACCACCAGCTGAAGCACCGCTGGGCTGACCTGATCTCCAGGGAGCAAGATCTGCTGGACCATCTGGGAATCAAGTTTGGTGGCCCTGTTGGTGAGTACAGATCATGTAAATGTGCACAATGAAAAGCTGTGTAGTGACATGAGATGATTGGTACACAATCTGCCAGATAAGTTGCTGACTATGTGTAATGCTGAGGAAACATGCAGGGTAATTGATGCACTATGTGAAGGATGACAAATGCTAGCAGTCAGGCAGCTCATGTTCTGCAAACTTAGAGGTTGCTTGTTGCTTAATGTAATTAAGTGACGCCTTTGTGTCAGACAAGCGAAACATTAATGAGGCAATCATGACTCTACAGGTCACAATTGCCAGTGAAGTATGGATGTACTAACCTCATACCTACATATGTTGACGCTATAGCTAGACTGACATTGGAAACCCTACATGATGCTGAAAATGAGTGCTGCCTTCACGTCAATTGATAATAGCAATGTGGCCCAGACATATGTCTCATGTGCGTCTGGTGAGTGTGTAAGGAAAGTTTTCACCGAAGTGCTATGCCTGTTAGGGATTAATGTGCTCCTTCATATTTTATTGATACATGCCAGATCTGAACATGAACCATTTTTGGAAAGGAGTCAGGTGCCCTCAGCTAACATCTTAGACAGGTATTTTTTGTTTCTTGTGCCAAAATCCGATTAGGGATGGCAGTCCAAAGGTATGGACTAGAGTACAAACATCTATGTTTGGTGCCAATCACCATTGTTGGGACACATCAATTTATGAAACTGTAACAACATGAGGTATTGCCAAAGTCCCTGCCCCTCTGTACAATGTGCCTATCTGTCACAAATGTGTCATGACCACATAGGCTGTTTGACAGGGCATGCAGCCCTCAAGTAACCAGCCTTTGGATGTCTCTATTGGATGCACATGATGAGACGAATACACACCAATATTATAGCTGCTCACTAATGGAGGTGCATGTTTGCCACCACATGACAGTCAGGGCCACTGCATGTGTGTAGAAGTGTGTGTAACTGTAGCAGGAGACCCATCCTATTTAAATGTTGGCCGTGAAATATTCCATGCAGTATGAGCATGTCTGAAAGGGTTTCATTACTTATGTCAGCTTACACATTGTTTTTGTAATGGAAATTGTTTGTCAGTGCACTGATTCTGAGCACATTCTTCCTTCCATGCTTTACAGGTGGACCTGCACCGTACACAGTGGGAGAGGTGGCTTGTTTTGAGGACTCTGACACCTACAGTGAGTGTTGACATGTGTGTTCTGTTTTGTGTTTGCTGGTGATGTGTGATGGACTCCTGTGTGTTGAACACATTGCAAGGTGTGATGCGCTGCCCAATCATTAGTCTTGTTCCATTAGTGGGATTTCAGTTCTTAGAAATTTTTTAGATGACCAATGCTTATCCATTTGTCTGATCTAGGGTTTGTAGGCCATTCCTGTAGGGCCCGCTATGAGAACTGGGGTGAGTCATGTGGAATACACTAGTTACAATAAGAGTTGCACTGGGACTCATCTCAGACTGAGTCTGCATGTCAGACTCACATTCTCCCAGATAGCTTCTGCAAATGGCTTTTCTGAAGACTGCTTCTTCCCTTTTCACCGATGTACTGAGTACACTGTAGGTTGAACCTTCTGGGAGCACCTACTTCCACATGTTGTACTACAAGTGTGTGGAACTAGAGTGCAAAGGCCTAGGTGTGCATGCTATTCATGATCATGGGTGTTCTTGCTACTCTGTGTCTGTTGAAAATAATGCCTCACTGGAAGTATGTGATGTTGACCTAGGTCAGTATATTCTGACATGTTTGGGCATTGGATATGACAAGGTTTAGCTGACTCTGATTTGTTGATAGCCCTTACTGTTGGTGTGTGTGTAGAGCCAAACACATGTTGAGCTTTCTATACACTCCTGGGTGTGCATGTAGTTTGGAATTGTTTGTTGTTCTTCCCCCCCTCCCTCAAACACAGGCATGGGTTTGTGAATAGGGTACCTAGGACTGAAGCAACCAGTATGTTACACATACTTGTGACTATTTGAAAGTTTGTTTTGAACCTAGTGTACACTCTCAGGTATGGCACATGAGTACTGTACTAGCAAATCCTATTACAAATAGCAGACCTTGTGGTTTGTGATTATCATCACATACACTGACATATGTAGTCCAGGCAATAGGTGGAGGATGTGCAGCATGATTGTTGGCTGACAACTGTCAGTACTTTGATGACAAGTTATTGCCACTTGTTACCCATCATGTAGGTTTTGGATGTGCTATGTGTGAGATGACCTTAGTAGGCAGACTTTCCATGTACTTCCTCTGAGACTTTCAATGATCTGTATGGTGATAAGAGCTGTTACAAGTACAGTAGATGTATTGTCAGATTGACCACTTGTGCTATTTCACACAATGCAGTTCCTATGGTAAATAGTTGCCCTTTGTCTTCACAGCTGCAAACATGACACCCGCCCAGAATCATGAATTTGAAAGGCGGGCCATGAGATACAGACACATCCTGCAGGTGCAGTCTGGGTTCCGAAGGATGGCCCGTACATACCAGTCAGATCGGGCCTCCGGAGCATGGTGGGCTTCACCACAGGGTGGCCCAATGTTGCCCACTACAGCCACCACCACCACAACCACCGGTTCTCCCCAGGTGGCCCCACCCACAGCGGGGACAGTTGTCCCTACATCTGCAGCACACCCAGGTCCCAGCAGTGTGACAGCTGCAGTCCAGTGGGCTAGGCTCCACACAGCCACAGAGCACCTCGGCCGGGACACAAACGGCACCAGCACCAACAGTCGACCCAGCGGCATTCCTGGCTTTGGAACATAAAATGGACCGAGTTTTAAAGAGGGTGAACAATCTTAGCCAGGATGTCAGCTACATAAAGAAGTGGGTCAAATCGATCAGGCGGACCCTCCGGAGGGCCAACCTCTAGGAATATTTTTTTGCAATGGACATGAATCCCTCCTCTTTCCTTGTTCTCATGATTAGTGGGCTTGGGGGATTGGTGTTAGGTTAGTATAGGTTGTTAGTTTAGTTAGTGATAGGGAGGGGGTGGGGGGTCCTGATTCTTTCTACTTTTCCTTATTAAGTGTGTAAGTGGGTTGGTGGGGGCAATGTTGGGGTTCCTGTGTGTTTCAATAAAAAATAAAAAATACAAAAAATATGAAAAAATACAAAAATACAAAAAAATATATGATTGTTTAGGATAGAATAGTATGTGTGTAGGTTAGTATGTGTTGTCCTCCATGTGTCCTGTCTCATAATTGGGGGTGGGGGGTTGATGTTTAGAACGATTCGTTATATGTGATGAGTAAGTTTAGCTTAGGTTAGTTAGGGACAGTTGTGGGTAATGAGTAGTCAGGTTAGATTAGGGTAGGTATGACTTTTCCCTTAGTTTCCTCTTGTGTGATTAGTTTTGAATATATATATAGATAACCCTTTACATTATGTGTTAACTGCTACTTGATCATGGCCTTGGCATCAGTGTAGATAATTGTTGTTCTATGACATTTGCATCCTATGCTACAAACAAATACAAACTGAGGTGTAAAATGGCAGCTACCCCAGAGCTACCTTGGTAAGAATCCACCATTTGTTTGAACCACCAATCGGAGTTGACATGGATCACAAAGGATTTTTGTGGATGAGTATGTTTTCTACGTCACAAAGTGTGCTTCCAGACTTGGTATTGGGGGGACAGTTTTAGGTCTGACTGCAGTGTGATGTTCAGGGACTCCTTCTAAGATGAGTTCTTGTTAACACTCTTGTCTTCTTGTCTTCATAACTGACATAGATCATTTGTGTCAATATTCAGCATGATTACCTATTTGGATGTTAACTCAGAAAGATTGATTCATGCTGTGTTTTGTAGTGTTTGCTTAGATTAGAATGCACAGTTCTATGTGTTAGTATTCCATGGTGACAACATTTATCAGCCACTATTAGTTGACTTTGATATCCCTTGAGGAAGCATTATTCTGTCCAACACAGCATGATGGTGTGTGGTTTCTCACTTCTTCAGTTATTCTCCTCAGGATGGGCAGGCTATGATGCAATCCTGGGCACTGTGCAGATGTATCTGACTACATGATGTCAGGACAGTTGTATTGACAAGCTACATGATTGGAACACAGGCACATTTGTGTTATCTACTGCACAGTTGATGTGTCAAATTACACAGAGACATATTTGTTGTGCAAGTGCTATTTATTGAAAAGTGCTGTAGTGCAATATGTACATTGTCCATGTTTGATGAGTCCGTTCTAGTGAAATCTTACATTGTGATCCTACAGAAGGGGTGTAGGTAATGCTACTGACATGCTGGGGTGATGTAACAGACAGTGCAGAGGGACAGGATTTGCCGATTAGTGGGAGAGAGACATTAACTGGGCATGCTGACAAGATATACAGTGGTTAGCAGAACAGTCATTGAGTAGAGTTGTTGTAAGACTGGCATTTGACAAAACGTAGGACCTTGGTAAAAGTAGGCCATGGTGCAGGAACTAGTGTTTCCGGGTACTCTTCCGTGTGAATGTGATCTGTTCCATTTCTTCTTCTTCTGATGTGTGTGTTGCCTGCTTTGTCCTTGTTGTTGTTGGTTGTGAAGGGGCAACACACACCTCAGTGTTAGAAGATGTGGAGTCAGACATCCAGGTGGCTGGTCCCTGTGAAGGTCTTAAGGGCAGTACTGCAGCAAGGAGTATCTGCTGGTTCTTGAGAATAGCAGCCACATCACGATGGTAGGCAGCCAGGTCGGCCCTGAGGGAGTCATGATTGCATTCGTGCATGCAGTGGAAGGTTTGGGGTGCGAGGTGTTGTGGCAACTCCCTAACTGCAGTGGTGAATTCCTTGACAGTTTCTTGTAGTCCTTGCAGTATGGATGTTAGGGCTTGCATAGCTGCTGCCTGATCTGCAGATGACATCATGCACGAGCGCACCCCATCAAGGCTGGCTGCCATAGTTTGCATCCCCACCTGCACCTCCTTGGCCAGCTCCCGCTGTACTCCAACTACAGTTCTCTCAAAGCTGGTGCCAGTGTCGTCTGAGTCCTCAGCTGTATTGGAGCTGGCAGGTCTTACAATTGGGGTGGTGGGTGGATCCTCTGCGATGGCTGCTTGTTCTGTGCTCCTCCTTGTGACTGAAGGTGGGATCTGGAGGGTTTCAAGGACCTTTTGGATGGTCTCCTGGGGATTGTTTATGGGCTCGTCTTCCATGTCATCAGGGAAATATGGGACAGGCATATCGGCAGGAGATCTATCTTCCTCTGCAATGAAACAGGGTACAGTTAGTGTGTCTGTGTTGTGACAATTTTGATGTGACGTGCCTGCCTTTTGATGAATTCACTTTGTGATATTGTTTTGTATTAATATCTGCAGTCCTTCAGATGGGCATTGTTTCAGGCCTATGGCCCACATGTGTGTTACATGTATGTTATTGAGTTATCAGACTTGTCAGCCTCATTGCCTCTAGGTGTTGGTTTATGCCAAATAGAGAATAGCCACCTTTTTGTCCTACTCAACCCTCCGTGTATATCCATTCTCATGGTGAGACCTTTCACTGGCTGTGGATGTTCTGATGGCCCTGGCAGCACACTTAACTATCAGGACCTGCCCCAATCCCTGATCTTTCACATCGACTTAATTGTAATTGACATGTAGCATATCCTAAGCATGGCAATGTTATGATGTGATATGGATGTTGAGATTGTTGATGTGTCCTTCTGATGTTGGGTAATGTGTGTTACATTGGATTGCCCTGATAGTCATATCAGTGTCTTATTTCATTCTCTGACTGTGCAGGTGTATTTCAGTGACCAGTTACATGTGTCCCCTCCTCAATGCTGTTGTCTGAGCAGTATGACATTTGTGATGTTGCCTTGTTAGCCAGGCACAGGATGGACCCTGACGTATGCAGCATGGGTGTGTCCTTAGTGCTGTGTCACTCCTATTGTTGTTTACATTGGCTGATGTTTGTGACAACTATGGGCATTGACATTTGAGTGTACTGGGGCCTTTGTCTTGTTTCTGGAGATTGTTGCAGATGTCATCCTCACCCCCTAATTTAGGTATGTATGTTCCATGGGGAGGTTACTGCCATTGGCTACTTGAGCTGCACACAGATCAGAGGTGGTAGTGGCAACTGTTGTTGCAGTTACATTGCAGTTGTCGGTTTGGCTAGAGGATTGTTAATAGGGCCCTAGTTAATGTAGGAGATATGTTGGCTGACGAGTGCCAGGATGTAAGTTTGACGTAGTGGCCTTACCTCCTGTCGTGGCTTTCCCTTTGCTCCATCGTTGGCATGACAGCATGCCCCCATGGGACTGTTGTTGGTGTAGTGTAATGGTGTGCCCCAGCTTATGTTTGTGCAGGCCATGCCCCCCAGCCGTGCCCCTTTACCCATGCCACTCCATGTATATGATGACTTACATGCAATGTGTAGTAGGTATTCCCCCCGCTCACAGTTGACATTATTGCATTATAATTCCCCATGCGACTTACCCTGCATGTGCATTGTCTCGTGGTAGTCTGCGCTGTCCTGTCCTTGAATCCCTGTGACGATCTCCTCAGGGATGACGGCTGCGACCATCTCCTCCATATGGTCCAGGGCCTCCTGGTGTGCTGGACTCCCCCCTCCAGTCTGCAGTGCTGCCTTCTTGTTCCGGGCCATCTTTTCCTTGGTCCTGCGTTTGCAGTCATGCCAGCGATTCTTGCACTCGGTGACTGTTCTGCGTACTTCTGCCACACTGTTAATCTTGTCAACAATTTGTTGCCATATAGCCTCTCGCCTACTGATTGGCAACTTTGAGGTGACAAACAGTTGGTGCTGGTGTTCTGTCACCTCTTTAACCAGGATTTCCTGCTCCTCTGCACTGAAGCGACACTTTCTTTTCTTTCTATATATGTCCTGGTTCATGTATGTATCCTCCTGGCTGGTTCCTGGTCTGCTGTCATCTTCCTGGGGTCTGTAGTGGCATCTGGGATCCATTTTGGCTCTCCTCTGGTGAACTGGCAGTGTTCGCGGATTTTTTTGACGCTATTGCTTCAAAAAACGGCGCATATCCGGGTTGCGGTGTCGTAAATCGACCCACAGTCATTTCCGCTGCGTTAACGTCGTTTTCCTTTACAACTTGACGCCGCGGTGTGCGTCAAAAATAATGACTCCCACCTGTTGTTTGCGCTGCCGTGCGTCAAAGTATAAATAAGACGCCCGCACGGCGCAACGAAATGCCGTTAGCCGGCGGTAATTTTTTTGACGCAAAACTGCGCCGGCGCAGTTTTGCGTAAAAAAGTATAAATATGGGCTATAGTTTTCACTCTGTTTTCGCTTGAGTCATTGCATTTCTCCACAGCTATTTTCCTTTCTGCATGTTTCCTTTTCATTTTAGTTTTAGCGCTGGATGGGAGTGCATGTCTAGCTCCTTCCTTGCTCTCTCTCTCTTTATATATATATTTCTCTGAATTTCTCTCTATTTTTCTTTCTTATCTCTCACTCTCTCCCACTGTTTTTGCCGCTTTCTTTTCGCCCTACCGACCTCTTCAGTCATACATAGTTCCCCCCACACTCGCTGCTTCAGGATTATTTTCACTCCCTCTCTGTCTGCTCCCTTCCTCTTCCAACATACAGCACTGCTGCTGTTTTTTCCTCTGCTCTACCGCCCATGTGGAACCTCAGTTTGTCACCCCCTGGTCACCATTGTCATTATTGAAATTGTGTCTAAACATTGACATAGTCAACAATCTTGGAATGTTATTTTGTATACCTCCAAGATGACTGCTATCGTGTTTCTACACAAATCATCAAAATCAACTAGTATCCCTACAAAATAATATTCTAAAATGCCACCGACACTATTGGCTTTGCCAGTGCTTATGCCAGGATTCTAAAAGCATTGAGATAGCCATTCCCAGCGCAGAAAAAGCAATGTCAAAGCAACACCTATTGTCTTTGACAATGCGTGTTAATTCTGTAGCAGACAGTTGATTTTGTTCTACTCCATTTTAGTTTGTTTTCTTAATTTGTTTGCCGTAATGTGACACCTCTGCCCTGACAGAGTGGGGGGTAACGAGAGATGTTCTTCTTGCATGATTCAATGATTCAATACATTGTACCATTCCCTGTGAAAAAACACAAAACGTCTGTGTTTTGTTTCCAGTGGTGTTTTTTTGTTTAGTTTTTTTGTATTGTTTTTTTTAATCCTGACTTCGACCCAGCCTCAAAAACAGGCTCGCAGACTGCAATAATAGATGGACTGAAGTCACAGGTGCATGATCCCATGTGATGGATCTCAATTCAGGAAGGATCAAGCCACATCTTCGACTTTGCCCCATTAAGGTCAGGGCTCTTAGATGCTGGAGAGAAAAGTCAATTAAGGGATCCCACTTAGGATATGTTTATAGAGTACAAGTCATTGGATAGGATGAAATAATGCGACTTTCATTCTTTTGAGTTTGTGCAATTGGCGTCCTTGATTATTTGTATATGGAGAAGTAGACAACACTCGAGCAACACATTTCCTATATATTAAAAACCAAAATAGTGTTATATCAAAAATCCATGTATTTCTGCTAAAATAGACCACCAAATAACAAATCCTCAAAAGTTGTAAACTGAGAACAATAAACATAAACGGTACTCCACAACGCTTTTTCGATTCTCTAAACATCAGGGGGGGGGGGGGTGTCTGGATATCTTTACTATGAACTGCTCATTTACTGACTGATTCTTAATCACTATCACCATTACTGATGTGATGGGCATTTCAGACACCTCTCGCACAATTATGAAAGTGGATTTGAGGTTATTGGTTTACAGTATCACTATAAATGTTGATATGAATCATAAACACAGCTCTATAGCCTGCTGCCTAGGGTTATACCGGTTGTTAAAGGCCCTGAGCTTGGGTTATAGACCCGAGAAATAGGCAAGGGCCCATAACAAGGGAGAAGTCCTTTAACAACCGACATAGACGGAGGTAAAGGGCTAACAGAATACTGTGTATCATCCACTGAGGGTAGACCTGTATTCTGATATCAAATAGAACATCTACACCCTTGTTTCTACACCAATGTCGATGGCATCTATACACTTGCAAATAATGCAGTCCAGATATGAAAAAGTGCTGATTTACAGATTTTTGCCCACCCAATGGTATTTAAAAATGGCTTGGGTATTCAAGTCTGATAGAAGACTCTGGGGCATGACTCTGAGAGAGTTGTGTCACATTGCTACATGGTGCATGTGTGACACAAACTTCTAAGTAGGATTTGTGAAGCCACTTAAAGCCACTTTCTGTGGCTTTGAGATGGCTCCAAAAATCTGGAGTAAGGCAACGCAGCACAAATCGCTGTGCTGCCTTATGCCACGCTGGGAAGGTGTTCCATGGACACTGTGTGGGTGTTGCGAAAACATGTAAACCTGGGAATGTGACAAAACGATATACCTCCACAGGAGAAGTGTAACAAGGAGAAATATCTTAATTTCTCCTCATTACTTCCTCTTTCTATCTGTGCTACATCTTGCAGCACACATAGTTAGAGGATATGGATCTCAGGGTTGACGTTGTACAGGAAGAAGTCTTTCTGGTCTCTAGTTGGAAGAGGTATGCACCATGTCTAAGTAGGGGTCCCTTATCCTAGTCAGGGCAAGTCACAGCACAACCTAAATTGTCATGTGCTCACCCTCTGGTAGCTTGGCACAGAGAAGGCAGGCTTAACTTAGAAAGCAATTTGTAAAGTATTTGTGCAATACCTCATACAGTAACACAGTGAAATCACCCCAAAAAGACTACATACCGTGTTAGAAAAATTGATTATGATTTCATAAATAAACCAAGACCAAGATGTCAAAAATCGAATACCTTGAGCCTGAGATATGCAATTTTAAAGATTTAGGTAAAAATAGTGCATAGAGTGCAAAGGGCCAATGTGCTTATCTGGTCGCACTAGACTGGGACAAAATCACAAGTTGAGGCCAACCGCGATGGAGCGCAGGACGGCTACAGGAACCCAATTGGGCCAGCTGAACACAGTACCTTAAGTCCTGGTGCACAGTCTGGGCAGATTTGCTTTGTAAGACTTCAAATCATCCTGCATTCGTTATGAGTAGCTGTGTTGCAAGCCTTTGTGGGTTTTGGCATTGCTTTGCGTTGATCCTGGGGAGCTGGGCAGCAAGGCTTTGTGGGGCTTGGTGTCACTTTTCATCGATCATGGAGAGCTGTGCCGAATGGCTTTGCAAGGCTTCATGTCAGTGTACGTTGGTTCCGATGGGCTGGGAGCTGTGCCACATGGCTTCCGGGGCTTTGTGCCACCCAGCATGGAATCCCTTGAGACTGGCATCTGCACGGCGTGGCTTTGCGAGGCTTCATGTTGCTTTGTTGCAGTTACGTTGAACGCCACTTAAGGTAAACACCTGAGGTCTACTTCCAAGGCAAGGCAGACTCACAATTTTCAGAGCCCTCACACATCCGGTTAGATGTCATGCTTCATCATTGGGGTGCTCCTCGTCAGATCGGCGCTGCAATGTCTGACGGGCTCCCCATAAGGGGCCTCTTTGCCGGAGATCTTTTTAATGGACCTGCCGTAATGGACTACAGGCAGGTCAAATTACTAACCAGGAGAGAGGTTTAAAATTGGTTCTGTACCCCTAAAGGAAGAATTCACTTTTAATAGGTAGAGAGGGGACAAGACCAAGATTAAAAAATAATGAAAGTAATATGAGATAATGCTCAAGCACTTTCCAAATATAGCGGGGGCGAGAAGTAATCTCTAAGCAACTGGTATATAGGTCTACATGTTTCGCGTCTCACGGTCTCATAGATCCACTGACGCTTCTTCAGGACCATACAACATATATGGATATTTCTCCTGTGACAATCAAATTAAAACATTTATAAGGAGGTTTTCTAAAGATCTATTGACTCAAACTAAACGTCGTAGTCACTTACAATACAGTGTATTGTCCGTCCAGTCACATTAACACAATGCGGTGGCCCATCCCCTGTTGTAGGAAGGGCTCCATAGGAGGCACATGCATGTAGTTGTCCCTAGGAGTCTCGAGACACTGCTGTTTGCCGCACCTACCCCAGCGTGTCCTCCTTAAGTAGTTTGAAATGCCAAGTCGAAGTGGCAGTGACACTGCACACACAGGCCTTACAATAGCAAGCCTGAGACATGGGTAAGGGGCTACTTATGTGGGTGGCACAATCAGTGCTACAAGTACACAAGTAGCATTTAATTTGCAGGCCTTGGGCACCGGTAGTGCACTTTACTATGAACTTACAAGTAAATTAAATATGCCTATTGTGTATGAGCCAATGTTTTAGGGAGAGAACACCTGCACTTTAGTATTGGTTAGCAGTGGTAAACTGCCCAGAGTCCTAAAGCTAACAAAAACGAGGTCAGATAAAGAGTATGAGGAAGGCAAAAGATTTAGGGTAACCCTTCGGAGAAGGCCTTTTTCCAACAGTCTCCTTTCTGCACAAACAAATCCTGCATGCAACACAGGCACCATGGTGCAAGGGTGCCAACATTGGCGCTATCCTGCCAAAAGGGCACCAATGCAGGTGAAAAATGATAGAATGCCCCATATACCTTAAATACAGCACATTCCTTTCCTTTCTCAGTGACACAGGTGACTTTCTGTGCTGCACTGCACCACTTTCCTATACATATGTCCCTCAGTTTATTGCAGTATTTATTACACATCTTTTGTATTAGAGGCAGTTTTCACCTTGCTCAGTTAACTTTCAAATGTGGTATTAAAGAAGGACAGTAATAACGTGTAACTGCCCAATTATTCTTTCAAATATTGTTACAACTTCTCTTGCTAGAACCTCTAATTACAATTCTTTACATGTAGTTGAATTCGTTTTGATGTACTCCTGACACAAAGCGTACGAGTCTTACTCCTCATTTACTTTGCTTCCATTCAGTATATAGCTCTGGTAAACTTTCAAAACAAGAGGGCGGAAATATCTATAAATAAAAAAGTGACACAATTAACCCAGTTCTCGGCAGCGTATTTCCACAATCACATATGCACACAACTTCTAATTTGTGCTAGGCACGACTTAACGAAGTATATCAGGAGCCGGGTTTTATCTATTTATAACGAACAGTAAAGCTCATGAACATTAAAGGTCATATTCACGAGGCCTTGTCCTTGAACAGGCGTGTCGTCTTCCTGTTTTATGAATGAGATGCAGATGGGTGTTCAGACCTAATTTACTAAAATTGTTCTGTGAGCAGATGTGGTTTGCTCAAGGTGTAGTTGAGATTGACGAGGCTCAGCACATATGCAACAATGTTAATCAACAATCCCAAAATAATCGTGGGAGCCTAATGAAAGTAAACCTGGAAAACGCTTTCATTTTTTTTTTTCAATTTGTTCTTTCCTATAAACAAATCGGCAAACTCATCACCCCCAAGGTTAAGCACCCCTGACTACTAATTCATTTAAGTGACTCTGAACACCTTTCTTCCGATCCAAATTAAAATCCTTCTGTAGCTCACTCACAAGATTCCACTAGATAACTTTGCACACTTAGGGGCATATTTAAGAGCCCCTAGCGCCATTCCAATTCCACATCAGCTAAAAAAAATTATGCTAATGTGACGTTAGAAGGCCAAAAACTCTGGCCCGTATTTATACTTTTTTTGCGCCGTATTTGCGTCGTTTTTTGACGCAAAAACGGCGCAATCTTGCAAAATACCATTGTATTTTGTAGGTTTGCGCCGTTTTGCGTCAAAAAGCGGCGCAAATGCGGCGCTAAAAATAGTATAAATACGGGCCTCTGTGTCATATTGCGCCACTTCGTGACCCTTTGTGCAACATTATGCTTGGGCAAGAAATAATGTAAGCAAAAAGGGTGTTCCCCACTTAGGGAGGATGAAAAAATGACGCAAGGAAATCCAATAGATTTCCTTGCACCATCTTTTCTGCACTTTTAATGCCTGCTCAGAGCAGGTGTTAAAAGAGGCTTTCATTGCTTACAATGGGCCTCTGGGTGCTTTGCACGATTAGCGTCAGAATTTTTTATGCTAATCCTGCAAAGCGCCGGACTAACATAAAAAATTCAGATGCTAGTCCCCTAACTACCGCCATGGTGTGCTGTATTTTAAATACGTCTCACACATGGTGGCATTAAGGGGGCACTGTCTGCAGCACCTCTTCTTAAATATGCCTCTTAGGCCCTGATTTATACTTTTTTTGCACTGCATTAGCGTAATGTTTTTACACAAAAGTAGTGCAAACTTACAAAATACAATTGTATTTTGTAAGATTACGCCACACTTGCATAAAAAAATTACAATAATGCAGTGCAAAAAAAGTATAAACCAGGGCCTTAATGTCTTATTCATTAGTAATCTGTTCAAATATAGTGCAAAATCAGGCTCTTAATAAAGCAAAGAAATAATTTTGACTTTCTGTATTTTAAATTCAAAATGTGCATGCGTTTGACGATGCTTAGATACTGTCTTCAAGAGCTGTCTTAAATGATTTTTTCGTGTATATTTCCTGCCTTATTGAAATTGCAGCCATGAGATAAAGGTGCACTGTGTGATGGATCGCAGCCCATTCAATGAAAAACACCTCATAGATCAAACTTTGCAAAGGTGTCTCTCATTTAGAAATGACCTTAAAATCTAATTTCCCTTTTTCTATTCATTTTTCTGAGTCAAGAATCAAATTGATCATCTACGATAATCAAATCCTTCAAGGCAGAATTATGTTGTGAGGTGAGCTTCGAGAAATGGACACATTTTAGGATGGAGAGCGGTCTTCCAATGTTGGCCTGACACAATGCTCTTGATATGGGATGTTTTAGATGATATTGATCTGTTAAAAGCTCTGGCTGGACATTATAGAAGAACGAGAACAGTAAGCTTTGCACAAAACATGCCATGTTTCGGTAGTATTTCTTAATGTCAAGTCCTGTAATATCTCTCATTTGGAAATTCAATAAATTCAAAGGAAATACTAAATTAATGTTCAACCTTTGCTTGCATCCAGCCTGCTAAATACCCTGTTGCCTTAAGGGTGTGCTCATGTGCATATTACATATTAGTAACATAAACAGCTAGCACATTACCATGGGTTGTATTTAACAATAAGTTCATCTAAACTTCAAGATTACTTCAGGCACTGTCACAAAAAAATAATGGACCTGATTCACAAAGGTAAACTTAGACCAAAAGTCTAACTTTAGACTTGAAGTCTAAGTTTAGACCAAAAATCTAACTTTATTACTAGTAAAGATACACTTTTGGTCTAAACTTAGACTTTTGGTCTAAGTTTACGTTTGTGAATTGGGCCCATTTTCTTTGTTTGAGCAAACACAGTAAATGTAGATTACCTTGCATAATTTATAATTTTATAGACTTCACATGCCACATTACAAATAATGAAAAATAACAAAAGTCCATTTTACTAGGTAAAATGAGAACAATGAGGGTAAAGTGTTTTATATAAACATAGGTGTAGTGTCTTGCATGTTTGAGGATGGACTCGTTCCAGCTCGTAAGAGTCTTTGTATCAGTGTGACGTAATTGCTAGAATAGAATGTAAAGAAAGCTTGGTTTAGAATGTTGCAGTTCACAGGTACATGCAGAGGAATAAAGACGTGTGATTTACAGCTCCGTGTGTGGCATAGTCATTGACGGGTATCCTGG
Source organism: Pleurodeles waltl (assembly GCF_031143425.1). Classification (NCBI taxonomy): domain Eukaryota; kingdom Metazoa; phylum Chordata; class Amphibia; order Caudata; family Salamandridae; genus Pleurodeles; species Pleurodeles waltl. Next base: position 1,057,934,880 of record NC_090447.1, read on the forward strand.
CTGGGAAGGATGCTACAACAGGTGACTAGATAGGGGAAAAGTAACCCGAATAAGAAAGTGCTCTCCTGGAGAGTTTGCAGTGGTACAAGCACTCTGGTTGTGCATGCCACATGTGTCTTTGTCCAAGTGCTGAGTCTACGGTTCGCGTATGTGGAGTCAAATGCAATTACAGCCGGTGTGAAGCATTGAAATAGAAAGAAAGCTTAACTAAGAAGTCTACGCATTGTTGGTCAAGAAGCTACGACCATGACCCTACTAAAAAGTACTGCGCTACACAAAATAAAGATATATGTTGCATGGAGCGTTATCACAGAAGGGGGATACAACCAGGTATACAAAGCGCAGACAAGGAATATCATAACATACCACATACTATTGTGAATTATAGACCTGGCTGCCAGAACAAGTAAACTGTTATTACACTTACCAGAGTCTTGATAAGTGGAGTGTCATGACCTCAGCACCGGGCAGAGATGTGCAAGGAGAAATGCCTTGCATTGTGCCTAAAAAGCTTCAGTGATGAGAAATTTGGCAAAAAGCTGTGCCGCTGATAGAGCCCATCAAGGTTGATCCCAAAGTAGGTCCATCATAGGGGCAGGGAAGGGACATGAACAATCTTGGTTTCAGGAAAGGGGGGCCAGAGAGCTCACCTCACAGCATCATGAAGCATGCTAATTTTAATGTCAGTAAGTTAAGCCCCCCACTGGTTTACAGTGCTGTCGTCTTCCTGGAACCACTACTACCTTTCTTTACCACCAGAAAGCAAAATATTGGCAATAGATTGACTGCCTGGATAGAGTTGTTTTAGGATTTCATTGATGCACTTAAAGAGAATGATAACAGGAAAATGATCAAAATTTCAAAAATTGCGCTGATGATGGAGTGAAAGAAGTCATAAAAAATGCTGAAAACTGACAAAGAAGTCACAGACCTTAAGATAAAATATGCGTTAAATGTTAAATTCAATCCAATTCCTAATGTTAATTATGAACGATACGTCGTCAGTTAAGAACGGCAAGGATTTGGTGAAACAATCCATACATTTGTGGAAAGAAACAATGCACTCTTGAGACACTGTAAAAAGCCATGCATCCTAGAGTTACTGATGGATGATTGTCTGAATCACTCAGAAGACGAATCCTGGGAGAAACTCTGGAGTGAGTGTTGATGGCTGAAGAGTTAGGGAATGTGCTAAGAGACAAGCTGCTGACATGGAGGCCAGAGGTACCCAGAGCAAGTCAGTCATGAGTGTTAAAAGTAATCTAAAGCAAAAGACTGAAGGACAAAAAGTGATGTCTACACTCAAAAAAAAGTTGTGGTGTAAATATGGATTTTCGTTTCCACACAAAGGAAAATATCCCAGCACTGGAAAGATATATAAAGGCTGTGGGAAAAAGAGTCATTTTGTGATGGTGTGTAAAGCAAAGGAAAGTGAGTCACAACATGAAAACAAAATGCCTGTCAGAAAGTTCCAGAAGCAATGTTTGACACACGCCCACATGGCCAAGGGGCGACATCAGTTGAAGCAAATGGATACTAAACGAAGTTGTTTATCATCTAAATCATCATCAAACAGTTCTTCCGCCTCAATAATAAGTGAAAGGGAAGAAAATGATTGTGCCATGTTGCTGTTTACTTCAGAGAAACATGCACGTCAGACTAGTAACAAGTGAATAAAAATGTCAGTCAAAGAAAAGTCGACATGCCAAAGCAACCAAATCAAAAAAACATTGTCCAAAGATTACCTTGATTATAAATGGTTGTTTGATACCTTTCATTATTGACAGCAATGCATCAATACATATGCCTGAACAGAAATAGGATGAACTTCTCCATTACCTATGGTTACATCAGCGAAGCCCAAAGTGTACAATTGGGCTTCATCAAAGCCCATAAAGAGGCATGGTTCATTTGAAGTGCAGTGAAATATAAGAAAACAAAGGGACAAGCACTGATCCATGTGCTTCAAGGAACAGAATCAAGCACCTGTTTGCTCAATTTCAACATGGTTGTTGTTATGGGACTGATTTCTGTGTATTACTATTGGAAATGGCCCTTTTTGCAGGGTTCCCCCTGTCTTTTTGCCTTCTAATCTCCAACCTTTTTATCCTTTGCTAAATGTAGTTTTTAGCTAGCTTTAGGACTGTGGGCACTTTACCACTGCTGGCCAGTGCAAGAGCTTTCTCGCTAAATTGGATTGGTGATTGGTTTCTCTATAATTGGCATATTTAATTTACTAGTGAGTCCCTAGTAAAGTGCATTAGAGGGGCCCACGACTTGTAAATCAAATGCTACTAGTGGGACTGCAGCACTATTTGTGCCATCACCGTGAGTAGCCCTGTAAACATGTCTCAGGCCTGCCACTGCAGTGTCTGTGTATGCAGTTTTGAACTACCAGTTGTACCTGGCCAGGGTAACCACTTGCCAGACCCAAACCTTTCTTTTTACTACATGTAACCCACCCCTAATGTAGGCCCACGGCAGCCTCATGTTCAGGATGCAGTATATTTAAAAGGTAGGAAATGTACTGGTGTGTTTTACATGTCCTTATAGTGAAATACTGTTAAATTAATTTCACTTTTGTAAGGCCTATCTCTCCCATAGGTAAAGACAGGGATTGCCTTGAAATATCTTTTAAGTGTAGTTTCCCATTGGGAGCAGATAGAGATATGGAGTTTTTTGGTCTCTGATGATGAGAGAACAGAGGACAATTTCAAGAGATGTGGAGCCAGTTCTTGTTGGCCCATGCAGCTTACCACCAAAACCCACATCTGCTGTGGTTGGCGTGGTGCCTCCTTCTACAGCTTAAAGGATTGCGCATCCCCAACACACTCGAACCCAAACCTCAGCTGCTCACAGCCCTAACATCCAGATCAAACATGTTGGTTCCCCTGGACACTCTCACTCTGGCAGTGTTTCCCAAGCCTTCTTTCCATCATCTGAGGGACATGCTAGCTCTGTTGAGGGACAGGTAGGCACTAGGTAGAAATCTCCTCCTCACAAACTCCCATCTGCCACTCTCTCCCATGCAGGTAGACCTGCCAGATGCATCCAAGGCCATCCCAGGTGGAGAGGGCTGGCAGATATTCATGTTATAGAGTGGGAGGAAGATTTTTTCCAGCAGCAGTCAGATGTGACGTAGGACATTTGTGACATAGGATATACACTGTCTGGTCTGACATGCCTACCTCAGTAGGGGACATGCAACAATTGCCAGAGTTGGTTCAAAGAATGACCCAGGTGTTGGAGAGGATAGATACATCCTGGAAATACATGGGGAGAAAGCTGAATGACATCATGGACATACAGAGATTGGAGAGTGCAAGATACAATGCACTGGCTATGAAGGCGATGAAGGGGATACTCAAAATGATGTCAAATCCTTTGCAGCCAATGCATGGAGGGGAGCCAACATATCTACCTGCCCCATATCACCCCCAACCCCTGGTTAGGAAACCTGCACAGGGCCCCCAACAATCCATGATGGAAACACTCCCTTTGCATGCACCCTCCACTGCACAGTCACATCCTCTCCCTGTAAAGGGTCTGACACCCCCTGACCAGACACCCCTCACACTTTACAGGGTTCACCACCCCAGTCCAGGCATACCCCCACACTTTACAGGGAACACCACCCCCTGTCCAGGCAGTCCCCCTCACTGTAAAGGGAACACCAGCCCCTGTACCAGAAGACCCCCACACTGTATATGGAATACCATCCTGTATCCAGACAGATCCCCACACTGTACAGGGAACACTACTTCCTGTCAAGGCACAACTTCACACTGTATGAGCAATCCCACACCCTGTCCAAGCAGACCTTCACACTATACAGGGAGCAACTCCACCTGTCCAGGCAGACACCTACCCTGCACAGGAACCACACCCACCTGCAATTAAGAACTACAGGAAATGCACCACATTGCAATGCTGTAGTCCATATATGTGTCAACAAACTGGGTAAGACATGTCCATCACTAGAACCATCAGTGTACAGTTGTGTCATGTGTAAGCCATAGCTAACCAACTACAGACAAATACTTCCATACTTTGGTTCCAGCACATACAATGAACTACACAACACAGTTTTTTGTTTCCATTATGTTTATATAAATATGACAGAAACGTAAACAAAAAATGTCCTTTGGGAAGTAAGAAACAAAATCAAATAACGCTCTTCATGGAGTACGGGCAGGGACACCCCACAGAACTGGGACACACTGGGGGTACGAGGGATAGAGGGAAACAGATTGGGAGGACAAACAGGGAGACACATATAGGGTGGTAGGGGAGGGATGCTGGGACAGGGCTGCAATCATGGCTGAACCCAAAGAAGTGAGGGTGGCATTGATAGTATCCAAAGAATGGGTCAGCTCTTCTCAGGATCTGCGCTGTTCCTCAATCAACTGCTGTAGGAGCTGAAACAGGATGCCCTGCCCCCCCTCAGATGCCACCATACGTTCCTGGGATGCAGTCACAGGGGGTCCCTACACATGGAGGACTTTGGGTGGAACATGAGAGATGTGGGGTGTGGGGGACATGGAGGCTTCTCAGGGGATTGAGACAGGCACTTGGAGGGGGACTGGTGGCAAGGGTTGTAGCTAGGTGCCCCGATAGACTGCGGGCTCCATGTGGTAGGGAAAGATCAGAGGCAGTCCCAGTTGTGGTTGATTTCTGCTCTGAAGACACCTCCAGCAGGTCAAGTTATTCATTGTCCGGGGAGTGGCGAAATCCTCTGTCTCTGGTCAGTGGTGTCAAGTAAAAGCCCTCCTCTACAAATTGTGCCAAGGGATTTCTGTCCTTGCTACCTAGTCATCTTCCCAAGTCAGTCTACAAATAGAGTTGGGACACAGTGTAGATGGAGTTGCCTGCCCCAAGGCATGTTTCCATAATCACCCTGTCAAGTGCAGATTTGATAGTCTCAAACTACTGTATGTCCTCTGATGTGTAGCATTGTGTGACTCCACATAAAGGCCTGGGTTCTGACCTTTGCTAAGCTGTGAGCCTATCTATTGGAGGATCCCTGAAAATACCAGCCTATCTAAATGTCATGTCATTTGCCACATTTGGCATGTCAAGACTGACTTACGGTGTTTGTTTACTAGCCTTTTACCTCCCAATGACTAAGGCGAATAACCATCAATAAACCAGCACCAGTTTATAGTGCATTATTTTTTTAATCTTCCCCTGATAACCTCCTAAGCTTAATAATGTTTGTTTACCAGTTCATCAATCTTTAAATGTTGTCACCACGTACCCTGTCATGTGAGCTGCAATGTTTTTTTCAATTAGATGACTACTTGCATTTCTGATAGTCTCTGACTTGCAGAGTGCGATATTTTTAAGCCAGCCCTTGGCAGCATGCTATTTCTAATATAGTCTACCAGTGCGTCAATCTTTGAGGTTTGGCTGACTCACCCTGGCGCTATCGCGTGCTGGAGGTAGAATCTATGTTGCTATCGAGTGCCTAGTTGTGCACAGCATGCACAATAGGTACTCTATTTTATTATTTTTTACTTTCTACCCAAAGCAATAATAAGTATTTCCATGTACCGTCTTACACTGTAAGTACGAGCATGTTCCAACTGAGAATTATGCATCACTGGAGCAGTGACAGCAATGTTTACATTACGTTATCATGAGCCGGTTATACTGTTGGGTTACAGGCTTGGGACTCCGCCCTTGAAGGACTGTCTAAATCAATCTCCGGGAGTAGTTGATGAGGTAGTTCATTCCCACAGGCTTGCTTCCTTTGAATAACTCAGGAATATAACTTTACATCAGGGCACACAACTCTGTCAGCAGTATCCATGCTAGGTTCCCTAACACTGTATGCTTTCTACCAGTGTCTGGACACGAAATGTTGACAATAATTAGAGATTTTAGTCCTGACCTATGTTTTCCTCCTCTTTACTGAATGAGGTATTTATGTATCATTTACCTCTATAGAAATGTTGTTGTGAGGGAGTAGCAGCACTCATGCATTCCCAAGAGGCAGGTACCTAACATTAGGAATGTAAGAAACCACTCCAGCAATGTTATTTAAAACTCTTTGCCCTGATTTATACCTTTTTTGATGCAAATGCGGCGCATACTTACAAAATACAATTGTATTTTATAAGTTTGCACCGCTTTTGCGTCAATAAATAATGGTAATGTGGCGCAAAAAATGTATAAATCAGGGCCTTTGTGTACTTGCTTATATCACTTCTCTGGTTCTGCTATGCATTCCACTCTCTTGTTACTGGTTAAAAGGGGTGTAGTTTTAGCACTTCATCATTGTGCGTGCATGTGGACATAACTTGTCAATGAACAATACTTGTCCATGATGTTCTCTTATAACTATTGAGTTATTTTATCTGACTTTTATTTGTTTTTTCTAGATTGACACCACTAGGGGGTACTTTTTCCAATGGTTCAGTAGTCAGCAATGTTCCTTAGACTTGAGCCCTTTCTACTTTCTTAGTGAGGACTAGGTTGTTTAGATCATGAAGAATCACCACTGATCCATAGGGACTAATAGGATGAGAAACATGTTGATCACTAACCCTGTAGTGTGGATAATGGGTCTTACGCAGGTCTAGGTTTCCCCGTTCTAGGAGTAAATCACAGAGGAACTGGAGGGTTTCTCTTTATGATCTGATTCACCCGAGGATCAAATTTGGACATTATTACAAGGATTCTACTCCTTTAGTTTAACCTTGACATAAGTTCATTTTTGTCCCAATTAAAACTATTTTCAAACCTATAGTGAATTTTAACTGCACTTCTTGCTGGTCCTCTCCACACTGTATCCATTCCAGCTATTTTGATCAAAAGATCTCCTGCAAAGAACCCCTCAGGGGTCTATCAGGCATTGCAGTGCTGGCCTGACATGGTGCTAAGCCCTATGATGAAGCATGTTACCTAATGGTGAGTGAGGGTTCTTGCTCCTGACTTTCTGAGAGGTCTGTTGCCCTGTGAATCTTTATTCCATTGATTCGGTGACAGGTAGTTTCCCTTCTTAATTTCATAACTGTGTACCTTGTATTCTATTTGTGTTGAAGTTTAGGGAGGGAGTACACAGGACCGTCCAATCCTCTCAGTCCCTTTTGTTGTTCCTGTTATATACAGACAACATGAATGGCTTACAAAGTGGTCTCAGGATGACATGTATTGACAGAGTGTTAATAGTCCACAAGTCATCATTGACACCAGGCTGCAAACCGGATGATGGCTATGACATAATATTTTGCTTACATGAAAAAAGTGTCAACCAGCTGGTCATGTACCTGCATACCTTTCCCTTTGTTTTGTACTAAGGTCCTGTTGCCCAGATTCAGACCTAGCTGAGGGTCTAGAGGTATGTGCAAGCCATGATTTAATGCTATGTTGTGCAAAACACAGCAAGGTACTATGATCTTATACACAACTTGAGGTGAGTACAGCAGCTATGGTTGAGATATCTAAATATTGACTTCAGAAAGCCAAAACTGTCCTCAATGATAGCTCATGTATGCTCTATTGTGCCTCTGTTGAGGGACAGTGGTTGCATGTCTGTATGGATTGAGGAGATGAGGAGAGAATGTGTATGCAGTATTATTTGTAATTGTCCCTCATGGATCTGTACAGTATGTGCTGTATGAAATGCTACATACTGTCTGTTGGAGTGATGAATGTGGCATGAGGATTAGTGTTGTCTAACTTATCATACTTGTGTGGTGCTTAGTACGTACCCAGTAGCCATATGTCGCCAAATTCTCCCACTGCTATCCGCTGGGCAAGAGGTGACCTACGAAATGCATAGCTGTTATGAGTACTGCCTGGAAACACTGCATGCACATCAATGAAGCTAGCACTGGCATCACAAACACACTGCATGTTGATGGAGTGCCAGCAGTGTCTGTTGCAGAAGATGGGTGCATTGTCGTGAGGTGGATGTAGAGCCACAAGTGCAATCAGCTGCACTCAGCACACGTGGGAAGTGGAAAAGTAGGTATTAATCCCTAGCTCCCCTTTGTCGTCTGACTTGTGTAAATGGGCTCTCCGATTCGGAGTACTTTTGTCGTATTTTCACTGTATTACTGTATGTGTATACAAATACTTTACTTATTGCTTCTGAGATATTCTTGCCTGCCTGTGCCAAGCTACCAATGGAGTGAGCAGGGGTTATTAGCTGTGGGACTCTCTTCCCCTACTAGAGCAAGGGTCTGTACTTGGACAGGGTGCAAACCACTGCTAACTAGAGACCCCATTTATAACAATTGCTATATGAATGCTCATCACAAAATAGTAATTCAATTTCCTTCAAAGTTTCTTGGTTTAGGAAAGCTAAAGGCCATGAAAGTAAAACTACACGTCTATTCTGTTGCTCAGATACACAGACAGGTTGCTTTTCATTTACAAGAAGCTGCTGAAAAGTACTTGAATTGTTATTTAAAGCATGACATTATTTAGGAATCCACTAGTCCAATTCCATGGGGTTCTACTGTTGTATTAGTGCCCAAAACGGACAGTGAAGGAGCAGTGAGCATATGCGTTGACATGCCCCAGACAAATAAAGCATTTGAATGAGCACAACATCTATGGTCACACATTGCTAATTTGATTATGAAATTGAATAGTGCTAAGGTCTTTTCTCCACTTGACTTAAATAAACATTATTATCAGTTGAACTTGAAGGAAGCTACGGCAACATTACAACCTTTTCTACAGATTTTGGTTTGTTTAGATACAAGAGACTTATTTTTGGTATGTGTTAGACTTGGCATCCTTGGCGTGGTCTCCCCTAACTTTTTGCCTCTGTTTCCCAGGTTGTTGATATGTGCTAGACTCCGTTTTTCCTGTTTTTGGCACTGTTAACCAATGCTAAAGTGCAATTGCTCCTAGGTAAAATGTATGTGCAATTGCCATTCCATGATTGGCATATTCGATTTACTAGTAAGCCCCTAATACAGTGCACTAAAGTTGCCCAGGGCTGGCAAATCAAATGCTACAAGTGGGCCTGCAGCAGTGGCTCTGCCACTCACATTAGTAGCCCTGTAAACATGGCTCAGCCCTGCCACTGCAGTGTCCGCGTGTGCACTTTTAAAATGCCAATTTGACTTGGCAAGCTTACCCACTTGCCAGGCATAAACCTTCCCCTTTTTTACATGTAAGGCACCCCTAAGGTAGGCCCTAGGTAGCCCGATGGGCAGGGTGCAGTGCGTGCTTAAGGTAGGACATATGCTAATGTGTTTAATATGTCCTGACAGTAAAATACTGCCAAATTTGGTTTTCATTGTGCAAGGCCTATCTCTCTCATAGGTTAACATGGGGGCTTTCTTTAAATATTATTAAAGTCAGATTCCTTTTGGGAGCAGATAGAAATTTTGAGTTTAGGGTCTCTGAACAATTTAAAAATACAACTTTTAGTAAAGTTATTTTTTAAATTGTGTTTTTGAAAATGCCACTTTTAGAAAGTAGGCATTTTCTTGCTTAAATCATTCTGTAACTCTGCCTGTCTGTGGATTCCCTGTCTGGGTCAGTCTGACAGTTGGGATGTTTGCACCTCTCCTCTAGACAGTTACACAAAGGGAGCTGGGCTGTAGTCTGTGTATCCTAATGAGCCTTCTGCGGTGGGAGGGAGGTGAGGAGTGGTCACTCACCTGAAAGGGCTGTACCTGCCCTCACACAATGCAGTCTTCAACCCCTTGGTGTTTGTCTGAGGCCTGACCTGGGCAATGCAGGATCTTACCAACAAGAGGGACTTTTCTTTGAAGTTTGCCTACTTCAAAGGCAAAAAGGAGTATAAGTAGTGGGCCAAAAGCCCGGAAAATTAGATCACTTCTGGATTCAAGAGGAACCTCTGCCATGGGGAAGAGCTGAAGAGCTGAGAAGAAGTGCTGCCCCTGCATATGACTGTGCTTTGTTAGGTTATCCTGCAGTTGCTGCTTCCACCTGTGAAAGAGGACAAAGACTGAATTTTGTTATGCATTCCTACTTGAGAAGAATCTCCAAGGGCTTGAACTGAGCTTGCCTCTTGTTGTTGAAGTCTCAGGGCCATCAAAGACTTCCTCTGCCAGAGCATGGACTCTCTGCTGAGACTTCTGCCCTGCCAAGTGGTGCCCTATCTAGTCCCTGGTCCCTTGAGAGGTGAATCTGGAAGCCAACAGCTGAAACTCAATGCACAGAACGCCGTGGGGGGAAATTTACGACACAACTTTCACGACGTGGCTGATAAATGACATGCCGCTAGCTTCACAGCTGAAATTGACTCTCCACCTGCATCTTGGCTAAGAGATTGATGCTTGCGGCTGGAGAAACGACATTCAACACCGACTTATGGAGGCTGATAACGATGCAAACCCCATACAATCAATCAATCAATCAGAGAACTTATTAAGCGCACTATGTACCCGTCAGGGTTTCGAGGCGCTGAGGGGGGGGGGGAGGGAGCTGCTAGCGTTCGAAGAGCCAAGTCTTGAGGAGTCTCCTGAAGGTGAGGAGGTCCTGGGTCTGGCGTAGCGAGGTGGGGAGAGAGTTCCAGGTCTTGGCGGCGAGGAAGGAGAAGGATCTGCCGCCAGAGGTCTTGCACTGGATTCGGGGGACGATGGCGAGGGCGAGGTTGGCAGAGTGGAGTTGACGTGTGGGGACGTAAAAGTTGAGTCTGGTGTTGAGGTAAGTGGGTCCGGTGTTGTGTAGAGCCTTGTGAGCGTGGATGAGGAGTTTGAAGGTGATCCTTTTTTCCACGGGGAGCCAGTGGAGGTCTTTCAGGTGGGGGGAGATGTGGCATCGGCGGGGTATGTCGAGGATCAGGCGGGCGGATGCGTTCTGGATGCGCTGGAGTCGTTTGATGTCTTTTGTTGGGATGCCTGTGTACAGTGCTTTGCCGTAGTCAAGTCTGCTACTGACGAGGGCTTGAGTTACCGTCTTTCTGGTTCCTATTGGAATCCACTTGAAGATTCTGCGGAGCATTCGGAGGGCGTTGTAACAGGAAGAGGAGACGGCGTTGACCTGTTTGGACATGGTGAGAGCGGAGTCGAGGATGAATCCGAGGTTTCTTGCGTGGTTGGCTGGGGTGGGTGGGGGTCTGAGTGCAGTGGGCCACCAGGAGTCGTTCCAGGCCGAGGGGGAGCGTCCGAGGATGAGGACTTCCGTCTTGTCGGAGTTGAGCTTCAGGCGGCTGTTGTTCATCCACTCGGCGATGGATTTTAGTCCCTCGTGGAGGTTGGTTTTGGCGGTGAGAGGGTCTTTGGTCAGGGAGAGGACGAGCTGGGTGTCGTCGGCGTAGGAGATGATGCTGAGGTTGTGTTGACGGGCCACTTTTGCAAGGGGGGCCATGTAGATGTTGAACAACGTTGGACTGAGAGAGGAGCCTTGGGGGATGCCGCAGATGAGGTTGGTGGCTTTGGAGCGGAAGGGGGAGAGCCGGACTCTCTGGGTTCTGTCGGAGAGGAAGGATGAGATCCAGTTGAGGGCTTTGTCTTGGATGCCGGCTTCGTGGAGACGGGCCAGTAGGGTGCGGTGGCAGACTGTGTCGAAGGCGGCTGATAGGTCGAGGAGGATGAGGGCTGAGGTTTCGCCGTTGTCTATTTGTTGTCTGATGTCATCAGTGGCGGCGAGGAGTGCGGTCTCGGTACTGTGGTTTCATCTGAATCCAGATTGAGAGGGGTTTAGGATGGAGTTGGCTTCTAGGAATTGGGCGAGCTGTGCGTTGGCGATCTTCTCGATGACTTTCGCTGGAAAAGGGAGGAGAGAGATCGGTCGGAAGTTTTTGAGATCGTTGGGGTCAGCCTTTGGTTTCTTGAGGAGGGGTTGGATTTCTGCGTGCTTCCAGCTGTCCGGGAAGGTGGCGGTGTTGAAGGAGGGGTTGATGATCTTGCGGAGTATGGGGGCGATGGTGGCGTCGGCTTTGTTGAATGCGTGATGTGGGCATGGGTCCGTGGGAGAGCCTGAGTGGACGGAGTTCATGGTTGTTAGGGTTTCGGCGTCGTCCACTTGGGTCCAGGCGGCGAGGCGGCAGGCGTGGGCGGCGTTGTCAGGGGTGGGGTCTGGCAGAGGAGCGGTGTTGAAACTGTCGTGGATGGCTGCGATTTTCTGGTGGAAGAAGGTGGAGAGGTCGTCGCAGAGTTTCTGGGAGGGTGGGACGTCGTTGGTGTTGGCGTTAGGGTTGGAGAGTTCTTTCACGATGCCGAAGAGTTCTTTGCAATCGTGGGCGTTGTTGTTGAGGCGTTCAGTGAAATGGGCGCGCTTGGCGAGTCGGATCCGTTGGTGGTGATCACGGTTGGCGTCTTTGAGGGTGGCAAGGTTGTCGGGAGTGCGCTCGAGGATCCATTTCTTCTTGAGCTTTTGGCAGGTGCGTTTTGAGGTGGTCAGTTCTTCTGTGAACCAGGCTGTTTTTTTCTTTCCTTGGTTGGTGGTGGGTTTCTTAAGTGGAGCTAAGGTGTTGGCGCAGTCGAGGATCCATTGATGGAGGTTGATGGCGGCGGCGCTCGGGTCGTTGGAGTCGGGTGGTGGGTGTTTGACGAGGGAGCTAGTTAGTTGGTCTTTGGTGACTTTTCCCCAGCGGCGGTGAGGTGGTAGAGGGATGCGGTGGTGTTCGGTGTTTTTCTTGAAGGTAAAATGGACGCAGTGATGGTCGGTCCAGTGGAGTTCGGAGGTGTGGCTGAAAGAGATGTGGTTGCTTGAGGTGAAGAGGGGGTCAAGCGTGTGACCGGCGATGTGGGTGGGAGTGTTGACCAGTTGGCGGAGTCCGAAGTTGTGGAGGTTGGAGGTCAGAGAAGAGGTGTTGGCGTTGTTGTTGTTTTCAAGGTGGAAGTTTAGATCTCCCAGGAGGATGTAGTCTGGAGAGGCGAGGGCGTGGGTGCTTACGAGGTCGGAGATGGTGTCACTGAAAGGGGCTCTTGGTCCTGGAGGGCGGTATATGAGGGTTCCTCTGAGGGTCGTGTTGGGGTCCGTGTGGATCTGGAAGTGGAGGTGTTCGGCTGTCTTGAGAGTGTCGTCCGTGTGGGTGTGGATCTTGAGGGTGGATTTGTAACACTGTATACAGTGCAGTTTTCTAACACTGTGCGACCAGATTTTCTACGCATCGTCCCTTGATGTCCAAGTCAACCCGACTCTGTACAGATTCGAGGTGCCCATCCAGAAATCAATGCATCGCTCTCTTGCGGGGGAGAAAAACAACGCATTGCCGATCCGCCCCGAGAAGGGAACGACACAAAGCCTCACTTGTGAGTAAGTAATTGATGCATCATTGACTTTTATGACGCACGCTTGCCCGTGCGGCTCTATTTTTTACGCTAACCAGGTACTTTGTGTAACAACAGCATTCTTACTGTTTTCAAAGGATTAAGACTCTTATTCTTTTCAAAATTCATATCTTGACTTATGTATGTTGGTTTTTTGTCATTTTGGTCTTGATTTGTTTAGATAAATATTACCTATTTATTTAAACCTGTATAGTGTCATTTTGTAGTGGTTCACTGTATTACTTTATGTTGGTACAAATACTTTACACATTGCTTCGGAAGTTAAACCTGGCTGCTCGTGCCATACGGCCAAGGGAGGGTGTGTGGGGGTTAACTGAGTGTGATTCTCCTTTACCCTGACTAGATTGAGGGTCCTTGCTTGGACAGGGGGTAATCTGACTGCCAATCGAAGACCCCATTTCTAACAGTATGTCATTGGCTGCAGAACTTTTCCAAGAAGTCATTTGACATGAAAAACAGCCTGTTGTGAATGTATATAACTATAGTGATAACATATTAGTTTTTAGAACTACACAGAAGGAGGACAATAGAGTTCTCCCACAAGTATGTCAATTACTCTGTGATGCAAGTTTGACTTTGAATCCAGACAAGTAAAAGTTTACAAAGATAAAACAAATTCTTTGGATATATATTTTCTGATGTGGGTATGGTGCCTGATCCTGAAAAAGTACAAGATCTATCAAATGCTGAGAACCCACAAGATGTTTCAATGGTACATTATTTTCTTTGCATGGCCAGGTACTGTTCAGTAAGTACAAGACTTTACCACTCTTAGTGCTCCACTATTAGAGATGACAAAGACAAATGTTTCATTTCAATGGTCACAAGAATGTCAAACATGCCATTGGAAATGCTACTGCAATGGCCTATTTTAATTCAAAGCTTCACACAGAGTTTGTGGTTGACACTGCCATGTCAGGTTAGGCACTAACCTGGCACAGCATAGTGGACATTCAAATGTTCAACAGTGTAATGTGGCCTTCAATAGTAAAAGTTTGTCCCAAAAAGAACATGTTTACTCACTACCTGAGAAAGAAAGTTTGACTGTGATATAGGCTTGTGAACACTTCTAAGTATATCTGTATGGAAAACCGTTTATGATGTTAACTGATCATCAAACTTTGCTGCTCATCTTTGGCAATCCAAGAGCCAAGATGCTTCATCACATTGAACAATGGGAACTATGATTGCTACAGTATGATTATACAATTGTGCATCATCCAGGTATGGAGCAGAATCCTGCCGACTAATTTTTTAGAGTGCCTATAAAAGGTCACGGTACTCATCCAAAATTACTGAGGCCTACATCAATTTCATTTTCAAGTCAAGTATACTAGCTGTTAAATCCTTAGCCCAGATTGTGGCTGTCATGAGCCATGGATGTGACCTGCTGAACTCCAAAAGACATCATTGTACATCAGTCGTGGAACAAGCACATTCGACCTCTTGAAAATGATGTTGAATATCGAAAATAAAAAATGTGAATGTTGAATTGTCCATAACTTAGGAAGGAGTTATACTACCAGGGACAAGAATACTGATTCTGGGCAGTCTGTGACAGAAAGTGATTGAAATGGCTCATGAAGGACCTCGTGGTATTGTTACCACAAAGAGAGCTCTCTGAGACCGAGTCTAGTTTCCATACTTAGATGAATGAGTTGAAAAGAAACTCAAAGCCAGGTTTATATGCAATTGCCAGTAAACCAATGTTACTGAACATAATCTAAACATGTCACAACTCCCTAAACATGCATGGAAGAGAATAGCCATTGATTTGTTTGGTCCACTTGATAATGGGCATCATCTAATGGTGATTGTAGTTTAATACTCATGTTTCCTATTAGTTGAAGATCTCTCATCTACAACTCACAAATGAGTCATTGAAAAACTTGATGGTGTCTTTGCGACATTGGACATCCTAGCCATTGTGAAGTCTAAAAATGGTCCACCCTTTAATAGTAATAAATTCAAAGAGTTCTTGTAGCATCAAGCATCAAAAGAGTACACCTTTATGGCTGCAGTAGAGCATTTTATGCGTACCCTAAGGAAAACTGTACAGCGTGCAGCTCTTGAGAAGCTCAAGTTGAAAACAATAGGGAATTCTACTCTACGAGTTTAGCGTTCGACACCCCACTCAACCAGAGGTGAAAGTCCTAGAACTTTGATGTTTGGGAGGGCAATTACAATCAAGATACCTCAATAGACCATCAAAAGGACAAATGTGAAAACATGATTTGTACAAGTGACTTGGTTACAAGCAGAAAATGAAAGCTCATGCAGACAAGAGGTGACATGCAAAGGACATCTCATTTAGAAAAGGAGATTTTGTGAATACCCAGCAGATGCTCAAAGAAAATCTAATGCTACCTACAATGTGAAACAGTCGTTAAAAGGAACACAAGGTGACTTCCCAGTGCTCTGGGAAGTAAGTTACCAGAGAGTCTTCTCACTTTATTTAATCAGACTTCAACTTGAAATGGTGAAAAAAAGCCTGCATTTGAAAACTCAATGACTGTTGCTGATTCCTAACCAACTATAGTAATCCCTGACATTGAAGATAACAACTTACAGCTTCCAGTAACCAGATGGGGTTGTATGATCAAAGCACCATGAAGATTGACAGAAGAGATATAGCTGTATACAAACACACACACACACGCACAAATGTATGTACATATTGTTAGAAATGGGTTCTGTAGTTGGCAGTGATTTGCACCCTGTCCAAGTATGGACCCTCACTCTACAGTAGTCAGGGTAAGGAAGTCATAAAGCTAAGGGAACCCGTGCTCACTCCCTTGGTAGCTTGGCACATGCAGTCAGGCTTATCTCAGAGGCAATGTATAAAGTATTTGTACGCACACATACAGTAACACAGTTAAAACACTACAAAAGGACTCCACACCAGTTTAGAAAAGTAGCCAATATTTATCTGAAAAAAACAAGACCATAACAACAGAAAGTAAACATGCACAAACATAGATATCACATTTAAAAGATTAAATGAAATCGTAGTTCCTTGAAATCAATGAAGCGTTTGACTGAGACAAAGTATCTGAGCATCAAAAACAAAGATGATGCAGACCCAAGGGCAGGTGATGCATCAAAGAGCCAGAGATGCATTGGTGACTTTCTTTTGTAGGGGAGGTGATGTGTTGGTTCCTTACTGGTAGGCTGGGGAGATGATGCGTCGGTTCCTAACTGCCACAGGGGAGGTGATGCATAGAACGTGGAACAAACCGTTGGTTCCTTACTGCGGTGTGGTGTTGGTGATGAAAATGGCACCCAGAGCCAATGAGTTGGTGATGCCTCAAAAGTCAAGCTGCGATGTGTTGATCTCACAGCGATGAAGCAGACACTGCATTGAAGTCAGGGCAGTGAGTAACGGATTTCAGTGGTATGTTGCTCAAAACCCACGCACCAGGGGTTCTTTGGATGCACTGCAATAGAAAGCTGGGGCCTGTGTTGAAAACCCTGGTTGTTTCACCAAGCAGAGACAATGCTGCTGTGCAGGCAATGGTGATGCTTTGTATCCTTCCAGTGATGTGTTGCTTCAAAATGACGCAGTGAGTCAATGCATGGATTTTCTCTTTGTGGCAACAAAAACCTCCTTCAAGGGCCCAGACTGGATATGGCACCATTTGACAAAACAGGGCTCTCAACAGAGGATCCCAGGTGCTGGCAGATGAAGTTTTTCATGTCCCTGAGACTTCCTAACAGGAACCAAGCTCAACTCAAGCTCTTGGAGAACCATGTTAAGCAGGATGTAGAAAGCAAAGTCCAGTCCTTTCACCCCTGGACAAAGGCAGTAAGCAGCAGGCCAGCACAACAAAGCAACAGGCATCGTGACAGTTTCTCCCACAGCATCTCTTCTTCCTGGTAACATATCCTCAGTCCAGAAGTGTTCTAACTTTGGGGGGGTAGCATGTGATTCACAGGCCCTGGGCACACAGGGTGCACTATATTAGGGACCTACTAGCAAATCATATATGACAATAATGGATAAACCAATCACCAATACCATTTAAACAGAGAGCATGTGCACCTTAGCACTTGCCAGCAGTGGTACAGTTCCCGGAGTCCTAAAGTCAGCAAAAATGAAATTCAGCATAAGATCAAATACAGGAGGCCAGAAGCCAAAAAGACAGGGTAAACCATGCCAAGAACAAACAGATCTAACAGCTGTACCCCCAGCTGACAATGAGGAGAACTATCCAACCTCTTGAGAGTTCTCATTACTAAAGAGGAAGAACCTGGACAGACTATCAGCAGTGGCGTGTTCTGTTCCAGGGTGGTGCTCCACCATAAAGTCCCTTACCTATAGGGAGAGAGATCACCTCAAAAGTTTAGGATTCTCACTCCTCATCAGCATTAGCCAACTGTGGGGCCTGTGGTCTGTCTGAACCTGGAAGTGAGTCCCAAAGAAGTAGGGTCTTATCTTCTTCAGCACCCAGACCACTGCAAAACCTTTCCTTTCTATTACACTCCACTTCTGTTTCCTGGGAAGTAACCTTCTACTAATGAAGGTTACAGATTGATCTAGGTCCTCTTCATTAAGCAGTTCGCACACCATGCTCTGAGGCATCTGTCTGCACCACAAATTTCTTGGAAAAGTCAGGAGCCTTGAAGACGGATGTTGTGCACAAGGCCTTGTTCAGAGTGTTAAAAGCAGTCTGGCATGTCTCCATCCAGATCACCAGCCGTGGCAGCTTCTTGGAAGTCAACTCTGTCAAGGGGACAACAATGATTCCATATCCCTTGACAAATCTCCTGTAGTACCTAATGGGACCTAAAACCGCTCTCACCTCTGTTTGGGTCTTGGGGGTGCCAAAGCCAGAACTGTATCAATCGTGGCTTACAGGGCGACCACCTGGATGCTCCCTACCTGGTGTCCCAAGTACACACCAGACCCCTGCTCTATCTGGCACTTACTGGTCTTGATAGTGAGGCCTGCTGTATGCAGAGTCCTCAACACTTCCTGGAGGTGGTGCAACTGTTCCTTTCAGGTAGAGCTGAAGTCAGCAATGTCATCTAGGTAGGCAGCACTGAAGTTCTCCAACCCAGCGAGGACCTGGTTGACCAGCTTCTGGAATATGGCAGTGACATTCTTCAACTCAAATGGCAGCACACAGAACTGATAATGCCCCTCTCGTGTTGAGAACACTAAACTCTCCTTGGTTAAGGCAATCTGCCAGTACCCAGACATTAGATCAAATGTGCTGAGGAACTTGGCAGTTCCCAACTGGTTCATGAGCTCATCAGGTCGGGGGATGGGGTATGCATCAGTTTTGGTTGTGGCATTGAGCCCCCAGTAGTCAACACAGAACTTCAGTTAAGGTGTGACACCACTTGGAGCATCCTTGAGGACCAGATCCACTGGGCTAAACCAAGGAATGTTGGAGTGCTCAATCACCACTTACTCCAGCATCTTAGGCTTCCTTTTTGATGCTGTTCCTCAGTCCACCTGTAACACTTGTGCTTAACAGGTATGCTGTCCCCAGTGTCAATGTCTTGGGTACACCATTGGGTGACTCCAGGGGCAAGTGAGAAGATGGAGGTGATTTTCCCAGTAACTGGCAACAGTCCCTCTGCTGTTCTAGGGCCAGAACAGGGGAGAGGTTCACGCTCTGCACTGACCCATTGTCAGGCAATTCCCCATTAAATCAAACTTCCACTGGAGCAGATGCCTTTTACTCAATTTCCTCCAACAGATGCGTGTTCAGACTTTACTGATTATCTGAACCCTGCATTGGCTAGAGGTGAAAGCGGAATGGGAATAGAAATAGAGACCGCCTCCAGATCCAGTTCCAGTCTGTGTTTCCCACTTGAAGATAGGATATTCAGTGTGTGCTTCTGTAACATGCACCTTTCTTTCTATTTGGATTTCTTTAAAGGAAGGACCTGCAGTTGGGTGATAAGAGCATGGATAAGTACATTGCTACTGCGCATTCACTGTTCAGCCATTCACATTTACCCAATTCTATTGTTCTCCTAAGCTGGATCTTTTGAAAGACTAGCCTCTCTAAGAGAACATTGTTAAAAAAATATCTTCTTTTCTCCAGGAGTCAGAGGTATCCAAGGTTCTTTGGAGAACAGTTCAAAGGTTCACAACTATACAAACTACTAATGTCTTTTGTAGGAAACGAAAACTCCTGCTCAAGGTTAAGTTTTCTCAATCACCGTCTCTAGGAATTAGTCTGAGCACTGAGGTTTGTCTCTAAAACTGGCAAGTCTGCAAGGTGAAGAGTTTGTGAATATATATGTACATATATTTATTGGCAAGTCTGAAAATTATTCAATAAGATTCCTTACTGCAGTTGCTTGAAGTTCTGTTAAGCCAAAACTAATTCTCCTCAGAAAGCCCATAGCCAGTTGTTTGAAGAAGGAAAACATTCTACTTCACCAGAAGGGAAAAAGTAGCTGGTGTGTACACCGTAACAAGAAAAATAATTAATTACTCAAAACTGGAAGAATTCTCTATGACATGAAGTGGCCCAGGAACACTGCTCAATCTCCTCAGGATGACAGTTGAAGTACACAGTTCCCAGAAAGAAACAGCAGGAGGGAAGCTTCATCACGAGAATAGGGTAGAAACACTAGAGCGCTGACCTCACAAAGATTTGCAGGCACAATCTTGAATGGCAGTTAAACCTGAAGAAGCTAGTTCTAAGAACAGCCTCCGCAAGAGCCACCAGTAGTGAGGACACCGCTGTGACCAATGAGAGCACAGGGAAAAGGGGAATCATTTTTGCTGAGGGAAGAACTTAACCACACTGGCAATAGTTTTCCTGATACCCATCCTGCTCTTTGGAAGATATGAGGTCGGGGATGGGTTCACTCACCTCTTCCACCCCATTCTTTCTTACCAAGAGCATGTGCAACTCAGACCTCTCAAAGTGCAGCTTGAGGAGCTTCATGTGCAGGACGCTCAAAGAGTTCCTAGGAGTCTGTATGTCCACCAGGTAGATGTCATTACTCTTGCTCTCCTTTACCTCAAATGGCTCAGCCCAATGGTCTTTGAGAACACAGGGCTCTACTAGGGCCATCACCCACACTTTCTGGCCAAGCTGAAAGTCAACTAGTATGGTATTCTGGTTGTACCACCATTTCATATCCTCCTGGCTAGCTTCCAGATTCTCTTGGGTAACTTTCCAGAAGAGGGCTGTCTGGTTTCTGAAGGCCAGCATGTAACTGAATACATCCTGGGGTGGCTTCTTAAGAGCTTTCTCCCAGCCCTCCTTCACCAAACTGAGAGTGTGCCCATACAGAATCTCAAAACAGCTGATGCCAACCACCTTCTGCTGTACCTCCCTGTAGGCAAACGACAGGCACAGTAAAAGGATATCCCACTTACTTCTCATGTGTTCTGAGAGGCCCACAATCATGCCCTTCAGGGTACAGTTGAAATTTTCAACCAACCCATTTCTTTGGGGATGGTAATATGTGGTGAACTTGTAGGCAACACCACATGCCTTCCACATGGTTTCATGTACAACAACATGAAATTGGTATCGCAGTCAGATACCACCTCCTTAGGAAAACCCACATGGGTAAAGATCATCATAAGTGCCAGGGCCCCGGTGGGTGCAATCACGGTCCTCAGAGTGATAGCTTCCGGATAATGGGAGGCATGGTCGACCAAGACCAGGAGAAACCTGTTGCCCATTGCTGTCTTGGAATCCAGATGTCCACCCACTCAAAAGGGGTGCTCACAACAAGAAACGGTTGAAGAGGAGCCTTGCAGCTCTTCTCAGATTTGCCACTCACCTGGCAGGTTTGACAGGTCCTGCAAAACTCATCTGAGTTTTGCCTCATTTGGGGCTAATACAAGTGGGCTTACAAGCCTGTCAAAGGTCTTGTCCTGCCCCAAATGACCTGCCAGTGGCACATCATGAGCCAGACCCAGTAGAAAGGCTCTGAAACACTGGGGTACCACCAGCATAGAAACTGCCCGAGGCTCAGCAACCTTAGGCTTGCTATACAGGAGATCACTATGCAAGTAAATCAGATGAGATCCAGGGGTGTCACCAGCTGCCTGAGTCTGGGCCTGTTTCTGAATGCCCTCAAGAGTGGGGCATGCTTTCTGCTCACAGACCTGCTCCCCGGTGGAGCTTCCTTCCTGTTGTCAATGGGTCAGCTCAGGTAGATCCCCCAATCTGGCTACTTCTTCCTCTATAGGTTCTGGGTGTCCCCCTCAGGTTCAGCCTCCTTCTGGACCATGGGAATCTCAGTAGTGGGTTTCCAGTGCTCCTCGCCCCTCCTCCTCCGGACAGGCACCTGGGCCACTATTTTAAGATCCAGGTCCTTTTGATCATCCTCTTAGGCAGACATGGCCAATGTGGTCACACACACCCACTCTTGCAATCCTAAAATCTCCAAGTGTGACCTGAGCACCACCTCCTTCCAGGCTGTATGCTACAGGTCATTCCCTATCAGACAGTCAACAGGCATAGATGAACTCACAGCTACCCTCAAGAAACCTGCGACCTCCCCATACAAAGGGAACCTCATCTACTAGACATTGGTGCTCACTGTTGTCTACTGCTACAACCTGGTGGACCCAAATAGGGATTACCTGCTCCTCAGACAACAGATGACAGCTGACCAATGTCATATTGGCTCCTGTGTCTCTAAGAGCCTCCACCTGCCTCCCATTGATGGTCACCCACTGCCTATACTTCTTAGTGTTGTCAGGCATGAGGGTTCTCTGGAATACCTCACCATCACCCAGGTAGACTAGGGTTAAATCATTTGGCCACCCACCACTATCTAGGGCCAACTCCTCCCCAACCACTACACTGGCCACTCCTAGTGTACTCCTAATTTGGGGGGCTGTGTCTACTTTGGACACTTGGGACTCCCGTGGAAGTGCCCTTCCTCATTACAGGTGAAACAATTGAGGGGATCCCGTCCCTGCAGGCTTACCTGAAGGAAACCAACATTTTTTAACAGGCGGTCAGAACTCTTATCGTTTGAACTGCTTTGGAGCCCTTTAGAGAACTCCTTAGTTTTATCTTTGGCCCCCACCTCTTTCTTCTGTTGGGAACCCTGCCCACCATTGGCTGAGTGTCCCACATACAACTTGTTTTGGACGCCGGTGATAAGCCACCGGTCCCCCTACTTGGCAAGCATCCTGGGTTCATTAAGCTTGCTGTCAATCAAGTGCAGACACAAGGACTAGGCACAATGACTATACAAGTGCTCCCATGCAATAAAGTTGTACAGCCTCTGATAGTCTGTTACCTCGCTGCCCTTCCTCTAGCCATCCAATGCTGTGCAGAATGAATACACATGCTCCACCCAAGTTTAGCACCATACCTTCTGGATAGGGCTTCCTTCACGGCAGGGTACCTCATTCTATCTTCTTCCTCTAAAGCCAACAAGGTGTCCCTCCCCTCGACCGAGAAATGCTTCTGCAGGCCTTCTCCCAAATCTCTCTCGGGGACGTTTTGCATTCTCAGTGCTACCTCATAACCTCTGAACCACTGCTCTATGTCATCCCCCACAAAAAAATAATTCACTACATCCTTGGGTTTATGTACCTAGACCGCACTGTAGAACTGATGCCACCATCTGTACTGGACCTTCTCTTTAGATCCAGCTCCTTCAAGCTCAGCTCTTGAGCTAAAAGCATTTTCTTCTCCTCCATGGCCCTTTCCTATTTTTCTGCCTTTCTTTTAAACATGGCTAGTTCCAAATGGAGCTCACTCTCATGCTTCATCTTGAGCTTCTCCAGTTCCATTCAGAGCCTCCTAGCCTCCCACCTGCCCTCCAGCTCCTCTGGGGTCAGACCCCCTGAAGAAACACTCCTACTTGCCCTTGATGGTTCCTTCCTCCCAGGCAGATACAGATTCTCCACAAAATCATCTTGCAGGTTTTGCTCCTTTCACTCCACAATAGCATTGCCCACCCCAGTGTTCTCATCAGCCTCCTTTGCTGCCAACCGGCTCTCAGCACCATTTGCAGCTCCTCCTTTTCAGTGAGG
Source organism: Pleurodeles waltl (assembly GCF_031143425.1). Classification (NCBI taxonomy): domain Eukaryota; kingdom Metazoa; phylum Chordata; class Amphibia; order Caudata; family Salamandridae; genus Pleurodeles; species Pleurodeles waltl. The sequence goes on from NC_090447.1 coordinate 1,057,958,091, forward strand.
TATTTAATAGGACATTTAAGAACTTATTATGCTGAGGCACCGAATAGGTCTCCAACCTCTCCTGCTCAAACACCAACTCTGCAGCTCCAACTGATGCCTCGCCAGATTGAGACATGACTGTGAATCAAACTCGAAAGTTGCAAAAAGAGACAAATCAAGCACAATAATGGGGTGTAATGGCCTGCGACATGGAAGTAGTGTACAGCAATCACTGTATGTAAAGTGCAAATTCAAATCCTATCCTCACCGCTGATCACCAGTGTTAAACATGATGGCAGTGGTTTGCACCCTGTCCAAACAGGGACCCTCACTCTAGTCAAGATAATGGACGCACACAGCTAAAATAACCCGGCTCACTCCCTTGGTAACTTGGCACAAACAGCCAGGCTTATCTCAGAGGTAATGTGTAAAGTATTGTGCACACACACACACATACAGCAACACAGTAAAAACACTACTAAAGGATTCCACACCAGTTTAAAAAATAGCCAATATTTATCTGAATAAAACAAGACCAAAATGTCAAAATACTAACACACACAAACAAAGATACCACTTTTAAAAGATTAAGGCCCTCATTACAACCCTGGCGGTCGGTGATAAATTGGCGGTAATACAGTCAACAGGCTGGCGGTAAAAAAAAAGGAATTATGACCATGGCGGAAACCGCGAACACAGACAGCCACTTCAACACTCTGACCGCCACGGCAGTAGAAACAAACACTGCGGCGGTAACCGCCAACAGTCAGGTGGAACACAATGTACTCCTCGTATCTAAACAGGGTCCCTGAGCTAGATACAGAGAGTAACACACAGGGAAGCAATACTATGACTCTCGAGAGATCATCGTGCTGGTCATATGTCCTGGATCCTGCTGATACTGTTAGCAAGTTGTTTCCTACCAGTTTGGTATCCTTGTGGGTTTCCCCTGTGGATTACGTTTTTTAAACCATGTGAACTTGTAGAGTGAGAAAGCATAGCTTCATTTAGCTATATCCATGTGTTAGTCCTTCATTTTGGACTCCAAATTTGAAGTTGGAGAGTGTTTAATCCAGCCTGTAAGGGATATCTAAGTTCTTTCATATCTAAGGCAGGTTACAAGATGTACATATGCCAATTATACTGAATCATAAAGTCCTGATGAAGGTGTATTTATATTTTTCTTCACTCACCGAAACGCGCGTCTGAATCAGGAAATTATAACCTAGAATTGGCTGTGATGTTGAATTTTATACAATCCAAACTACAACGCATAATTGTAGCATCAAAGCAGTAACTTTATTGTGCTGTTTAAATATCCTCTCATGTATGAGGCGGTTGTAATTTTGTATGTATACTATTTTGTGATTTTGTTGGTTCTGTGTTATTTGTTTATTTTTGCGTATTTACTGTTATGTTATTTATGTTTTCATATATGTATGTTTCATTTAGGGTAGGGGGTTGTATTATATATTTTTTTGGTTGATTCTATGTTGATTATATTATGTGCGAACTGAATGTTTAATTAGCTATAATAAATATCTAAATTGAAATATATTGTATGTTGTATATTTGAATTTAAGATTTCCATTCCTATGTTTGCTATGTTAATGGAGAGTAAACTACGTTATACTCATTGGAACACAATGTACTGCCCACACTTTTACAAGGCACCAATCCGCCAGCTTTTTTGGGGTGGTACCAACGCCATCAAAAGCACAGCGGAAAAAGTCTTTGGAAGCGAAACCACTCACCTCTCGACACCCAACAAGGAATCAGGATGCCATGGAGCCTGAACTACAGGTGTTAGCAATGTTGGTCTTTTCTCATCTACCAGGAGTACGAACGGCTGCGGTGACGACCACGGTGAGTACTGCACCTAGCACACAGGGGAGGGGAGCAGGGAAAAGAGAGTGACACATGCATGCAAACCCCCCCACCCACAACAACATACACACACAAATATCCAATAACATCACAGATACACCCCGTCACCCCCTGGAAGAACGCAAGGACCAAACAAAATGAGTTTAATTAGTGTAATATTCGAGCAATCAGATAGCCCAAGAGAACAGTAAATAATCAGTCTATGCAAATATTTACAGCAAGCACACAAGTCCGTACACTGTCCCATGAAATGCTTGTGGACCAGTGGTCTCAAAAAGCATGGGCGAAGCCCACACATGACACCTGCCTCAAAACGGAGAGAACAATGCAGGGGCTTCAGGTTGAAAAAAAAACAGGCACCTCTGAGGGAAGGGGGGCCACCTCAGCTGGATGATGGGACAACACCACTACTCCTCGAGGGGGCTCCATGCCCACTGTTTGGTCCTGGGGAGTGCAAGGCCACAGTCTCTCAAGTGGGTGGTTTGCCCACTGCATGGTCCTGGGGAGTGCAAGGCCACAGTCTCTCAAGTGGGTGGTTTGCCCACTGCTTGGTCCTGGGGAGTGCAAAGCCACAGTGTCTCAAGTCTCTCAAGTGGGTCCACTGCCCACTGCTTGCTCCTGGGGAGTACAAAGCCACAGTCTCTCAAAGTAGTGACATGTTCCACAGGTTCTGGAGGGGGCTTTGTGCCCAGAGTGCTTCATCCTGCCAAGGACTGTGTTAGTGGATGATTTTCTCTACTGGTTCTGGAGGGGGCTTTGTGCTCAGAGTGCTTCATCCTGCCAAGGACTGTGTTAGTGGATGCTTTTCTCCACTGGTTCTGGAGGGGGCTTTGTGCTCAGAGTGCTTCATCCTGCCAAGGACTGTGTTAGTGGATGCTTTTTTCCACTGGGTCTGGAGGGAGCTTTTTGCCCAGAGTGCTTCATCCTGCCAAGGACTATGTTAGTGGATACATCTCTCCACTAGTTCTGGAGGGGGCATGGTGCCCAGTGATGCTGCACCGGCAGTGTGGCAGTTCCCATTCCCTTACCTGGGTGTCTGAGCCACAAGATTTTCAGGGAACTGGTAGCATGATACTCCATGGAGGCAGAGTCAGACTCCACCCTGCGGTGACTTAGGCTGCAAACGGCTGGTAGTGCCAGTGCTGGTGTCTCATGTAGTGTGTGCAAGGTCCAGGACATCTCCTGCAGCCTCGGACGGCTGCCCACTGGAGACGCTGCTAATGTCTGCTGTAGTGGCACTGGGTGGGCATGTGGCGGGGCATGTGGTGGTGGCTGCGGCGGTGGCTGCGGCAGAGATGCTGCTGGTGCTGCCCAGGGTGCCGGTGTCTGTAGTAGTGGAGGGAGACACCAGGCCATCTCCAGCAGCCTCAGACGGCTGCCCACTGGGGATGATGCTGGTGACTGTAGTTGTGGCAGGTGCCATGCAGGTGGCGGTGCAGATGTCGGTGCAGGTGGCGGTGCAGGTGGCGGTGCAGGTGGAGGTCGTTGTGGCGGTGCTTACTGTGGTACAGGTTGCTGGCCTGTCATGAGAAATGGGGGTCACCAGTCACTTCCCAGGAGGCTCCGTGCCCTGAGGTGACTTTCCTTTGCTTTTGTATCCCTTCCCCACCTTGGTAGTCATTGCTGGGACCTTGGCACTGTCCTCTTTGGTTCTGGATGAGGCCTTGCTGGGTGGGTGGTGCGTCTTTTCCCTTCTGCATGCAGGCAGAAGGGAAAAAGGATTCCACCACCTTGGCAGGTGGTGGAATCGGGTGGTCTTTAGCTTCAGTAGGTGGCACACTGGCAGCCCTGATGGGTGCCCCCTTCGATCTTCCCAGACTTGCAGGGATCACAGTGGATGCCGATTTGGTGGCTGAGATGCTGGTCTGGGCTCCAGACATCCTGGCCCTAGGGGAAGGACAGGGGGTGGTGTAGGGAAGAGGTCAATGTTAGCCAGGAAACGTTTCTTTGACACACTGGGACGGGAAGATGAAGGGGGTGTGGGAGTGGAGGAAGAGGTAGTGGTTATAGGAGGTGTACGTCTGCTGAGTTTGGGTGAAGATGCATGGGCTGGAGACTGTTGTGAGGTGGATGGCTGCTGGGTGGGTGTGTGCCTGCGTTTGTGTACTTTGGGAGATGGGCTCACAGACACACTAGGAGAGGACACAGGGGGTGTGTGCATGGTTGTGGGGGTGGTGATTGCTCGTGAGTGGTGTGTTGTGATGGGCGTGCTGGTGATTAAGGCAGTGGCTGATGATGTAGTGAGTGCAGGTGTTAGTGGAGACGAGACTGGGAGGGAGGTGGAGGATGTGGAGGAGGGGGACACAGTGGAGGAAGTGGATGTTGGTGTGTCTGCATGAGTATGGTGCTTGTGTGAGTGCCTGTGGGATGTGTGGTGTTTATGTTTGCCTGAGCCACTTTTGTGTGTTGATGAGTGTGCATGCTGGTCTGATGGTGTGTTTGGGATAGGCAGAAGTAGAGGGGATTGGGTCTGGGTAGTGGAAATTGGAGGGGGGAGGCTTGACACAGGGACAATTGCTGCCATCAGTGCTGAAGCCAGAGCCTGAAATGCTCTCTGTTGGGCCGCCACACCAGAATGAATGCCCTCCAGGTATTAATTTGTTTGCTGCAAATGCCTCTCGACACCCTGTATGGCATTCAGAATGGTTCACTGCCCAACAGTGCGGGGTCTCAGGAGGTCAATAGCCTCCTCACTGAGGGCAGCAGGGCTGACTGGGGCAGGGCCTGACGTGCCTGGGGTGAAGGAGATGCCCACCCTCCTGGGTGAGCAGGCACTGGAAACACGCTAAGGGGCTGCTGGGAGGGCAGTGCTGGGTGGGAGGGTGGCGGCTGTGCCTGTTGTTGCAGTGGGCACAGAGGTGCCCGCCACCACAAGGGACCTCCCATCAGAGGAGGAGTCGATGTCGCTGGTGTCCCCTACTGTCACCGTCGTGGAGCTCCCCTCACCCTCTGTCCCACTGGTGCCTTCAGACTCCATAGATTCACCCTCCTGGGCCATGTGGGATGCAGCGTCCTCCATCTCCAGTGCCTCTGCTCCTCTGCCAGATGATGCTAATGCACACAAGGACAGGGTGACAAAACAAAATGGGGGGGGGAGACAGAGGAGACACATGGTCAATGCCAGCAACACACAGGGAGCAGCCCTATGCACTAGGCCATGCACTAGCAGTTACTAGGAAAAACACCTGCCCTTGGGGGACTATGCCTAACCCCATTTACTGCACACCTGGAACCCACAGGAGGCTGACTAGTTGTAGATGGCCAATACCACTGTTAGGGTTGGAGTGCCACAGAGCCTGCCTAGCAAGGGACCTACTCTACCAAGTTCGCCCTAGCCTAGGGGAACCCACAGCTTACATCCCCCACCCAGAAGACTCCTAAAGCGCGCAGAGTCAGCTGAACGAGACTGTATTCACCTCCTTGTGGCTGCTGTGATACCCTCAAGCACCCATCCAACTCCGGATATGCCACCGCCAGGATCCGGAACATCAGTGGGGTCATGGTGCGACGGGCACCCCTTCCACATTGGGAGGCCATCCCCAGCTGGGCCTCCGCCGTCTTCTTGCTCCAGCGGTGCAGGTCCTCCCATCTCTTGTGGCAGTGGGTGCTCTGTCTATGATAGACCCCCAGGATCCACACTTCCTTGGCGATGGCACGCCAAATACCCTTCTTCTGGTGGGTGCTGACCTATAGGAAAGGTATAGGATGAAAGGAAATTACTCCCCTGTCCGGTTTGTCATACTCATTGTCCACCACTTCCCACCTATGCCCTGACACACATACACTCACCATCCTTTCATGCAGGCCTCAGCCCCCAACTCCACATGTATCTTCCATCCCCACCACTCCATACATTCATGTCCCATGCATCATGCTCACAGTGTACTCACCTGTTTGTCTGGAGGACCATAAAGTAGCGTGTACTGGGGGAGGACCCCATCCACTAGTCTCTCCAACTCCTCCGAAGTGAAGGCAGGGGCCCTTTCCCCAGACACTCGTGCCATTGTCGCTTCCAGACACTGGTCACAGCAGCACTTGTAGTGTAGGTCCTCTCCTGTTGAAGGTCAGGTATCAAGTGAGTGAACAGATAGAAAATGGCAGTCACGTCCGCGGCAGTGCATACTGTCACTGCCGGCATTCATCGTCATTGGCTCCTGGAACCCATAGGGCCCAATGAAAACCAATGCTCAATTGCACAGCGGTCTTCGGCCTCCTACCGCGATGCTGCATGACACCAGCGCAGTTACTTCATTTCCCCTTGTCCCTCCTTATAGGTCAGGCAGCCGCCATTTCAGGGTGGCACATGGCATGGCACCTAATTGTGTCACAGCACATTTGGGCAGAAATACAGACAGACAATGCCACACAAGGATTTACTCACATTAATGCAAAAACACTTGTGCAACCTATGTGGTATATGACCCTCTGCTCACCATTCTCCTCCATAGGGTACATCTGCTAGGGCAGATGACGAGATGGTGTCATCCTCCAGTGTACAGACCCCTGGTGGACCTGTCGACAATGGAAGACAGACACATCATTATCACCTACAGACTTGATAGTTCCACAATCCAAGAACTGTGTGCCCAATTGGAGCCTGACCTGATGTCAGCTATCCACCATCCCATAGGTATACCCCCTCTAGTGCAGGTCCTGTCAGTGCTCCATTTCCTGGCAAGTGGTTCCTTCCAAACAACAGTGGCCATGGCATCAGGGATGTCTCAGCCAATGTTCTCTAACGTGTTGACCAGCGTGTTATCTGCCTTGCTGAATCACATGTGCAGCTACATCGTTTTTCCCCAGGTGGAGGATTTGGCCATAGTGAAAGCTGACTTCTATGCCCTGGGACATATCCCCCACATAATTGGTGCAAGTGATGGTACACTTGTGGCACTTGTCCACCCCCACCCTGCAGAAATGAACAGGTGTACAGAAATCGAAAAAGCTACCATTCACTGAATGTGCAGATGGTGCGTTTGGCAGACCAGTACATCTCTGATGTGAATGCCAAGTATCCTGGCTATGTGCATGACGCTTACATTTTGAGGAATAGCAGAATCCCTTATGTGATGGGGAAACTCAAGAGGCACCCGGTGTGGCGAATAGGTGAGCCCAAGGTCCCCACACAGTATGAATAGGTGTCTGGGTATGGGGTAGTCCCTAAGCGTTAGTGTATGTTTAACAGATATCAATCAACATTTACAGGTGACTCAGGTTACTGTCAACACAAAGGCATTATGACAAGAAACATTGTGAGGGACCGCAATATCAACCAGGTGACAAAGTGTGGCTTTCCACAAAACATATAGATTTCAAGAAGAAGCACATGTTTAACCCCAAATTCATAGGTCCTTACACTGTCCTACAGCAAATCAATCCGGTGACCTATAAACTACAATTGCCCAGATCCTTACGGATTCATCCAGTGTTCCACACTTCCCTCTTGAAGAAGGCAGTCCAAAAGGTCCACCCTCATCCAGCTCCTGTTCTAGTAAATGGGAAGAAGAATACGAAGTTAAGAAAGTGTTGGATTCTAAACTGAGAGGGCGTAATCTATGGTACTCAATCTCATGGAAAGGTTATGGTCCTGAAAGTAACTCATGGGTTTCCGCATCTGATGTTCATGCTCCAGTACTTGTGAGACGCTTTCATTGTCTAAATCCAGGCAAACCAGGCCCTAGAGCGCGTCTGGGAGAGGGGAGTACTGTCAACACCAGGGCACTGCGCGCTCTATTGGCGACTAGAATGCAAAAACCCAGCACTCTCAAAACATGTTGTTGTTTAACCTTTTGCATTGCAGAGTTTAATCCTGAAGACTTATTTTAAATGTGTTTACAAATACTGTTCATTTGCAATGTATTAATGCAGGCTTTCAGAGTGTGTTAGGGTGTGGTCCCTTTCCAGGGCCTTCCAGAGACTTTCCCTGCAGCATGCCTGGGTGTGATGTTGTGGGCTGGGCCAAGACTCTATAAAAGGGAGCCAGCCCAGCTCCGAGTGCTCAATATTCAGAGGTCCCGGTGCATAGCAGCAGCTACTTCCTGAGCTCCTGTCCCGGTGGCCTATTTGACCTTCCAGGCCTCTGCCCTTCATTCTTCATTGGCGATCCTTGTTCTGGGCGGTAAGACGGTGGTTGGGCTGGCCTCCCGACGCCGTTATCGAGAACTTTCAAATTCTTGGCCTAATTCTTTAATGATTAACAGATTACTTTGTGCGCTACCAATTCTTGACATTTGCATGGTGGCTTGCGAATCTGAAAGACGCGCAATTCGTTTCATGCTGATTTGATCTCGTTATTCATTGCGCGCTACCATTTCTTGACATTTACATGGTGGCTTAAGAATCTGCAAGACGCGCAATTCTTTTCATGATGATTTGACTTTGTTATTCATTGTGCGCTACCATTTCTTGACATTTGCATGGTGGATTAAGAGTCGGCAAGACGCGCAATTCGTTTCATGGTGCTTTAACCTTGTTGTTCATTGTGCGCTACCATTTCTTGACATTTACATGGTGACTTACGAATCGTCAATACGCACAATTCGTTTCATGATGATTTAACTTTGTTGTTCATTGTGAGCTACCATTTCTTGACATTTACATGGTGGCTTAAGAATCGGCAAAAGACGCGCGATTCGTTTCATGGTGCTATAATCTTGTTATTCATTGCGCGCTGTTATTTCTTGGCATTTACAACGTGGCTTATGAATTGGCAAGACGCGCAATTCATTTAATGGTGATTTAACCTTGATATTCATTGCGTGCTACCATTTCTTGCCATTTTACCTGGTGGCACTCGAATCGGCACGACGCACAATTCTCTCCTCGAGCTTAATTCATGTTGTTCATTGTATGCCACTATTCTAAGACATTTATTAGATAATATTCAAGTTGACAAGTTGTGTGATTTGTTTCCTGAATCCATATTGTGTTACTCATGGTGCACAATCCTTTTATGGTTTTTACTATATTTATGAAAATCTGCAATGTGCGCAATTCGTTTTGAAATATTTCAAGAGAACACAGAAGGCCAGAGTTTCTAGATGCAATATTGCATGGTCCTAGTATGCATTTTCAAAAAAAGGATTAATATGACTGGTTTAGAACTTATTCAGAATGTTTTCCTGATTCTCATGGAAAGGAAAGTACTTGAATTTGAAAGTTTCATTTAATCCATCTTGATTTCCTTACAGGTATTCGGCCATCTTGAAACTTAGGGCCAGATGTAGGAAAGGAAAATTTTGCAACTTGCAAATTGCGAGTCTGACCAACTCGCAAATTGCAACTCGCAAAATAGGATGCAGAAAGGTGGCTCAGACACCTTATGTGACTCGCTATGGGGTCGCAAAGACCCACCTCATTAATATTAATAAGGTGGGTCGCAGTTTGCGACCCCATAGCGAGTCCCTGCACTCACAGGGATGGTGGCCTGCTGTAGTCAGCAGACCTCCATGTCTGTGACTGCTTTTTCAATAAAGCAGCTTTTTTTTTTCTTTTTGCAGCCCGTTTTCCTTAAAGGAAAACGAGTTGCAAAGAGAAAAAACTTCTGAAACCATTTGGTTTCGTTTTTTTCAGAGTAGGCAGTGGTCCATAGGACACTATCTGGGCCCAAGTCATTTTAAGCCTAATTATTAGGTTATTCATGTTTTCAGAATGACTAGGCTTAGAGTCATAGTCTAGTATTGATTTCATGAGATGTAATTTTCATATTGTGTGTTTTAACCTTTTTCTTACTACAGGTCTCCTTCCCAGCTGTTACCTTCCTAATCCCCTCTTCCCCTCTTGAACGCTCTTAGCCTCTGTGATTTATCTATCAGAGTCTTGGAGCTGTTCAGTGGTGGACGTGTTGGGAACGTGCGCAGACCCCGAGGATCTGGTGACTCGGACAGTTACCTCAGCCTCTCATGGCTACTGACCCCAGTGAGGAATGCTAGGACAAGGGCAGGGGAATGCCACAATGAGGCACATGGGCGAACTAGGTGTATTATTGAGCGGACTTTCGGACTCCTGAAGGCCAGACTCCGGTGCCTCCATCTAACAGGTGGCTCCCTATACTACTCACCGAAGAAGGTGTGCCAAATAATCGTGGCATGCTGCATGTTGCACAACCTGGCTTTGTGACGCCAGGTGCCTTTACTGCATGAGGATGGGCCTGATGATTGTATTGTGGCAGCTGTGAAGCCTGTGGACAGTAAGGAAGAGGAGACAGAGGAAGAAGATATTGACAACCGAAACAACATCATCATCCAGTACTTCCAGTGAGACACAGGTAAGATACTGGTACTGCGCATCTCATATCTGACTACTGTAGGACATTGTATAAGTCAGCCTCTTAACCTCTGTGTATGGACCCTGACCGTTCACTTTGGCTTTCCATTTCACAGATCTGGGTACCTCATTCTGCCTTCTGCTATGTTTACTGATGCCCAACAACTATCATACATTGGTATGTGCAAATGAACATTTACATTGATATTTGTCGAAGAAGTTGTAATAATACATTTGGAAGAGTACAGACTGGCTCCAGATCGTTTTGTGATTCAAGGGTGTTTATTTAAATGCTAATAAGTAGAGGGGGATTTGCAATGGGCTGGGGTGATGGTGGAGGAATGTCCATGGTAGAGCCCAGTCTCTTGGTATCACAGGTGCATTGTCCAAGGGGGCATAGGAAGTGGAGCAATGGTAGTTCAAGGTGGACAGGGTGACCGAGTGGGACAGAAGGGTGACAATCAGGAGAGTCTTATTTTCTGGCGGGGGCCTTGGCAATTTTCTCTGTCTTATGCCTGGATCAGAGGGACCGTTTGCAGAGTGGTTCTCCTTCTGCGGGGGATGGGGTGCTGGTGGCCTGTTGGCCCTGTGGTGGACCTCCTGTCCACTAGTGCCGGTGGACATGGAAGGTTGTTCATCATTCGGGCTGGTGTCAGGGGCCCGGTGATATGCCACTGTCCCCCTCATGGTGTTGGCCATGTCTGCCAGCACCCTTGCAATGGTCACCAGGGTGGTGTTAATGTACTTCAAGTCCTCTCTGATCCCAAGGTACCGTTCCTTCTGCAGCCGCTGGGTCTCCTGCATCTTGGCCAGTACTGTGCCCATGGTCTCCTGGGAATGGTGGTATGCTCCCATGATGTTTGAGAGTGCCTTGTGGAGAGTGGGTTCCATGGGCCTGTCCTCCCCCTGTCGCACAGCAGTCCTCCCAGTTTCCTGTTATCCTGTGCCTCTGTCTGCTGAACCGTGTGCCCACTGACCCCAGGTCCCTGATCGTCCTGTGTTAGTGGTGTTGCCTGTGGTCCCTGTAGTGGTAGACACACTGCTGATTGACGTGTACTGGGGACAGGGGCATGGGCCTGCTGGGTAGGTGCTGTGGTGGTGTTTCTTGAGGGGGAGGTTCAGAGGTGGTTTAGGACTGTGGCAGTGGAACCGACTGTCATGAAGTCCCTGATGGACCAGGCTGGTCATCTTGATCCAGGTGTGCAGAGCTTCTGTTGTCACTGTGGGCCTCTTCTGTGGCGGGACTGGATATGGCTGCCACCTCCTGTCCGGTGACGTTGTGTAGGGGTCCTGTTGGGGTGTAAATGCATTGTTATTGTATCTGTGTGTGCCACCTTGTGCAATGGGTGTGTTTCCCTCTACTACTGTGCTTGCAATATCGCCTTGGCCCTTGTGTGAGTGGTGATTATTTGCCCTAAAGGAGTCTCTCTATTGGACATGCTTTGGTGATGGGTGTCCATGCAGGTCTATGATGGGTGTCCATGCATTGTTCTCACATGCAGGGCTTGGTATTGGGATGTGTGGATTGTGATAGTGAGGTGTATGTGAGGTGTTGGAGTGGTGGCTGTGACGGTAGGGGTTAGGGTTTGTGATGGCATGCAGGTAGGGTGGGGGATATAATAGTAAAGATATAACTTACCAGAGTCTAGTCCTCCTGCTACTCCTGAGAGGCCCTCAGGATGCATGATCGCCAAGACTTGCTCCTCCCATGTTGTTAGTTGTGGGGGAGGAGGTGGGGGTCCACCTCCAGTCCTCTGTATGGCTACCTGGTGTCTGGATACCATGGAACGTACCTTCCTCCGTAGGTCATTCCACCTCTTCCTGATGTCATCCTGTGTTCTTGGGTGCTGTCCCAATGCATTGACCCTGCCCACTAGCTCCATCTTTCGTGCAATGGATGTCTGCTGCACCTGTGATCCTAATAGCTGTGGCTCTACCCGGATGATTTCCTCCACCATGACCCTGAGCTCCTCCTCAGAAAACCTGGGGTGTCTTTGAGGTGCCATGATGTGGTGTGAGTGATGTGTGAGGTGATGTGTGGGGTGATGTTTTGAGGTTTGTGGTGTTTTGTGTGTGGATGGTGTATGAGTGATGGTGTTGTGTGCCTCTGGATGTTGGTGTCGTCTTTGCTTTTCTCTCTCTCTCTGCTTCTTCCACAACTGTCGTTGTAAGGGGTTGTGGGTAATGTGGGTGTGTGTTTTATAGTGGTGTGAGTGTGTGGTTTGTGTATGTGTGTCAGGTGTGTGAATTTTGAACTGTCCAATGTGGTTGTGTTTTGTAAATGTGTGTGTATTTTGAGCACGATGGTGTGTACCGCCAATGGTTTACCGCAGTTGAATGACCGCTGCGTTGATTCGTGGGTTGTGATAGTGTTGGCGTATTCCTGTTGGCATGATGGTGTGGGTTTTGGTACCACCAGTTTATCACTGACCTTTGCTGTGGCGAACTTGTGTGGGTGTTTGTTTTGTGGAGGATTTCTAAGTGTGGGTCATAATACCCGTAGCAGATTTATGCCATGGACATGGTATGTTTGCGGCCGTCAGCACGGCGGTCAGTGAACTTTACTACCAGGGTTGTGATGAGGGCCTAAATGCAATTGTAGATCCTTGCAATTCATGAAGTGTTTGACTGAGATAAAGTACCTGAGATGCGGCAAAAACTAAGACAATGCAGGCCGCTGGGGAGATGATGCATTGAAACAGCCAGAGATGCGTCGGTTCCTTACTGTTAAGGGGAGGTGATGCATCAGTTCCATACTGCCACAGGGGATGTGATACATTGTTTGCGGCATGAAGAATCGGTTCCTTGCTACATTATGGTGTCGATAAAGAAAATAGCACCCAGGGATGATGCTTCAGTAATGCATCTGAAGTCAAGCCACAGTGCGTCAATCTCAAAGCGATGAAGCAGATGCTACATTGCAGACTGCTTTGTGTAAGGACAGGCATAGCCCTATTCAGGTGCAAGTGTCAGCTCCTCCCACTGCTGTAGCTCAGGAGGACCCAACAGGAAATGCAGGTCATACCTCAGCTCACTTTGTGTGACTGTCTAGATTGAATTCACAAACAGCCAAGTTGTCATCCTGACCCACATGTGTATTCCACAGTTAGGCAGAGGCACAAAACGGTTGCTCAAGAAAATATTCACTTTCTAAAAATGACATTTTCAAACTCACAGTTCAAAAACAAACTTCACCAAAAGATGTATTTTAAAATTGTGAGTTCAGAGATCCAAAACTCAATATCGCTATCTTTTCCCAATAGGAAATTACCAATTGCACTTCAAGACAATCCCAATGTTACCATATTGGAGGGATAGGCCTTGCAATAGTTTTACTATTAGGACATGTAAAACACACGAGTACATGTACTACCTTTTAAATACACTGAGCCTACATTGGGCCTATTTTAGAGGTGCCTTGCATGTAGTTAAAGGGTTTGGACCTAGCAAGTGGGTGCACTTGCCATTTTGAAATGGCAGTTTAAAACTGCCCACAAAAACACTGCAGTGGCAGGTCTGAGACAAGTTTACAGGATTACTCGTGTGGATGGCACAATCAATGCTGCAGGCCAACTGCTAGCATTTGATTCACAGGTCCTGGGCACACAGGGTGCCCTATATTAGTGCCTTACTAGCAAATCAAATATAGCAATCATGGATAAACCAATTACCAATACCATTTAGACAGAGGGCACTTGCACTTAAGCAATGGTCAGCAGTGGTAAAGTGCCCAGAGTCCTAAAGCCAACAAAAACAAAATTAGGCACAGGAATATATATATGTATGTATATATTTATAAAAAAACATACATACTGGCTAGTGGGTTGCTATAGTTGGGGCAATTTTTTCCATAGACAGAATTTTTTTTTTTTGCCAATAACTTTGGCACCTCTTGACAAATCTTTATGAAATTTTCAAAATGTATACTTTAATCGGTTCAGCTGCTGTGTTGAAAGATTTGGGGTGATCCGTCAAGCCAGGCTGAGAAAAGGGGGGTCCCAAACCAGTTTTCCCTCATTCTATGTAAATGGGATTTTTCATATTTTTAAACGTGACTACAGCCCGAACTGCTGGACAGAATTACACCTAATTTGGCAGAAAGCTAGCTCTTGGTCCAGAAAGAGTGCTTTTTGTGATCTGGTGTGAAACCCTTCACTAATTTTGAAGATATTAAAGGTAAGAAAAATATAGATATCTAGGTCCGGGGATCCTTCTCAGATCCAGCTGTCCCCGTGCTGCTATTGATTTACTATCAACACTTCAACAAGGAAGTGTTGGCAGCCATCTTGGAACTTTGCTTCAGCTGAGTCCCAGAAGAAAAGTGTAAAAAGAAGAAAAGGGGGCAGGGTGGGGTCACCCTGAACCCCTAGCCTTGTTCTAGGGATTGATTACAAACCCCTCCGGGGCTAAAAAAGCATTTTTTTTTAATCTCTGAAAAATCTGTGGATCGGATCAGCAGATTTTTTATTTATTTTTAAAAAAGGTGGTCTCCTGCCCTTTTCTTTGACCCCTGGGTGGGTCTGGTCCCTAGAGCATTGAGAAGGAGAGCTGCACAGGCCCCCGCCTTAGGCTCATATTAGCCCTCAGGACCACCACCTCCCTAGGGTGATTACACAAATATATGCCCAACCCCCATGAACCCCTGGGGACTTGCACCTCCCCATGGCAAATGATTAAATAAATGTGAGGGGGCCATGTGGCATCCCCTCTGCAGCCCCAGGGACCCCCACCTCACCATGACTATTCACTTAAATTAAGGTGGGGCGCAGCGCCCCCTGCAGCTGAGGAACCACCACCTTCCCAGGGCTGTTTACTTAAATTAAGGGGGGGGTCACATGCCCCCCCTCCCCCACCCCTGTAGCCCTGGGGAGCACCAACTCCCTGGGGCTGCTATAAAAGACTGAAGGTGATCAGTTGCGGACCCCTGGAGCAAATTAAAAATGTGAATTGTTATGACTGATGTGTATGCTTGATGCTGTATTGTATGTGTATGTTTGCATTTATATGGTATACCTATATCGCAAACCTAGCCAAAAGACAGTGGTCATTCATTTCTCAACATTCTTTCACAATAAAAATATGTAGCCAAATCAAATTTAAAAAAATGCTACATTTCTTAACCTTGAAAATGATTAACATCACAATAAATGTTCATATTCAAACAAAGATAGAGTATTTAAATGTGCCAGATAATTATCAATAACCCCTACCTTAAAGTGCACTTCAACCACAAATATTTCGTTTTTCAGAATAACAGTCTTTGAAGTTTCTAGATGAGCCAAACTAAATCATTCTACAACAAATGTGCTGCGTTATGTCTCCTTTGAAAAATTATTAATGTTCATATGAATTAGTTTGAAGAAAGCACATGAATCTTTCTTAACAAAAGTTATCTATTGTGTAAGCGCATCAGTAGTAATCAATATTTCTGCCTTACGATCATTAGCGAGAAGCCTATTTATAGTAAGGGGCAGTCAGATTTCATAAAGAGGCTTAAATGATCCTTGACAGTATGGTATAAGTCAGACTCAAATTATTACTTTTGGCAAATAAAACGACTAGAGAACGGCGTAGAAAAGAAACTGCGTACATTCAGGACACAGACCCCAAAAGAGATAAGAGAGAGATAGTACACTTGTAGAAATAGAGTTGACAATAAGAGTTAATTAAGGATGCTAAAAAATAACCAAGGGAAGGTATGTCTCTGCTAGACAAATGGACCATTAACTTGCAGTCAAATGCAGATGTGATTATTGCTCAAGTTTATTGGAGAATGCACTACAATCAATTATTTTTGCAATCCAGACAGGGTCTAACGTAACAAAGACTACAAACAGCGAGGGAACCTCAACCTTCTGAAAAAGTTGAATTGCGGTTTTCTACAACACTACTGAAAAAAGCTGCCATGTTCCATGAGCTTACCAGAAACAAGATAACTTTTCCTAATAGTGGATCAATTGCATATGGCCTCCAGAACGTGCTCAAATTCAATTATTGTTCCAATCTTGAAAAAGAGTGATGGGGAGGTACCCCTGTTGCTACCATCCAATGGTGGCCATTATGACATTGGCAGTGACTCTTAAAGTGGGGGTAATACCACCAAGAGGATGGTGGTAATTACTGCCAAATTATGACCATGGCAGTGAGAACTCCCATAGACAGTCAATGTACCACACCAACCGCCAGGGCCTTAACACCAATCACAACTACGGTAGCCACCAAGAGCCAGGCGGAAGACACTGCAATGTGCCACAATTTCCAGGGCAGTACCAACACCATCAAAAGCCTGGCGGAAACACTTCATAGAAGACGAAAGACTCACCATCAGAGACACTGAGCAGAACGCCGCCATGGAACCGGAACTGCAAGTCCTGATGCTCTTCTGTGTCATACTCCACCTGGAACACCAACAACGACTAAGATGAAGATGGTGAGTACAGCTGCCTAGCATACAAAGGAGGGAGGGAGGAAAAGGAGAGTGACACACACATGCACAACACACACTTGCACAACACACTATACACACAACCAGTTTCAGAGGAAAAACAATGACACACGTCATAATAATGCAAGGACAACAGTAAGGCAGTACTGAGAATGTAGTGAATGGGAACAGCCACCAAATAAACCAATTGGATAACAAAGAGATATGTACAATTGTCCACAAAGTGCTAATGCCCAGTCCAAAGTACATGGGGCCCACATGGCCACAGGGCACAATCCAAGGCCCAACTTGTTTCCTGACAACCTCCGCACAGAACTGTGCAGGGGAATAATTTTGGTAGTGGGCAGGCACCTCAGGGGAAAGGGGGATTGGGGGCACCTTGGCTGAAGTCAGGAACCTTCCCACTGGTTCTGGAGGGGGCTCCATGCCCATTTCCCCTTTGCTGGGGAGTGCAAGGTCACAGTTTCTCAGGTGGGGTACGTGCCCACTGGTTCTGGAGGGGGCACCATGCCCATGATCATTTGGTGGGGAGTGCAAGGTCACAATCTCTCAGGTAGGGTACTTGCCCACTGGTTCTGGAGGGGGCTCCATGCCCATTATCCTTTGCTGGGGAGTGCAAGGTCACAGACTCACAGGTGGGCACTTGCCCATTGGTTCTGGAGGGGGCTCCATGTACAGCAGTCCCTTGAGGATGGCCAACATATACTCTGCTGGAGATGAGGGCTGCAGTGTTTCAGCTGGGGAAGGTGCTTCCTGGGCAGCCTCTACCAGAGGTGAGGGCTGCTGTGTCTCAGCTAGGGAAGGTGCCTCCTGGGCAGCCTTTGCTGGAGGTGAGGGCTGCTGTGTCCCAGCAGGCAATGAGGGCCCGTGTCCACTGGTGGTGGTGGTGTTGGTACCCTGCCAGCCTCTGCAGGAGGTGAGGGCTGCTGTGTTTCAGCAGAGGAAGGGGCCTCCTAAGCAGCCTCTGTTGGAGAGGAGGGCTTCTGTGTCTCAGCTGGAGATGAGGACTTCTTCCCTTTCATGGCAGGAGGTTAGGGCTTCTTCCCTTTCATGGTAGGAGGTGAGGACTTCTTCCCTTTCATGGCAGGAGGTGAGGGCTTCTTCCCTTTCATGGCAGGAAGTGACGGATTTTTCCTCTGCCTGGCTGGTGAAGTGGGATCCTTCCCCTTCCTGGCTAGTGGAGTGGGATCCACCCCCTTCCTGGCTGGTGGAGTGGGATCCTTCACTGTCTTGCCTCCATGACCAGAGGTGGCTCCACTGTCCCTGAGGACTTTTTGGCTAAGGTGCTGGGCTAGGTCGTTAGGTCCCTGGTCTTACGAGCAGGACAGGGGGAGGGAGGGAGAGGGAAGCAGTCAAGTTGGGCAAGGAGATGCTTCTTATGGACGGTGGGGCAGGGTGAGGAAGGAGGGATGGGAGTGGAGGTTGAGGGAGTGGTTGTTGGAGGAGTATGTCTGCTGGACCTGGTTGTAGGTGCATGGGCAGTGTGCTGATGTGAGGTGGATGGCTGTTGGGTGTCTGAGTGCCTGCGTTTCTGTCCTTTAGGAGAGGGGTACAGACAGGGTAGAAGAGGACACAGGGGACGTGTGGATGGATGTTGTGGAGGTGTATGCAAGTCAGGTGTGTGTGCTGCTTGGTGTGGTGATACTGGTGGTGGATGTTGAAGCACTGCATGCAGGTGTGAGTGTGTACGTGACAGTGAGGGAGGTGGAGGAGGAGGATCAGGAGACTGTGGAGGCAGTGGATGTGGTTGTGTGTGCAACTATCTGGTGTTTGAGTGAGTGATTGTGGACCAAAGTGTGGTGCCTGTGTATGACACTCTTGTGTGATGTCTTGTGTTCATGCTCGTCTGTATGTGTGCATGGGATGGGTTGGGGTTGAGAAGACTGGGCCTGGGAAGTGGTAGTTTGAAGGGGGATGGTAGGAAGAGGGACAATGGCTGCCATTAGAGAGGAGGCCAGAGCCTGAATTGATCTCTGTTGGGCTGCCAATCCACTGTGATTGCCCTCCAGGAATGCATTGCATTGTTGCATCTGGGTTGCCAGCCCCTGGATGCAATTCATAATGGTTGACTGCCCTACAGAGATGGATCTCAGGAGCCTCCTCACTCAGGGCAGCAGGGCAGACTGAGGCAGGGCCTGAGGTGCCTGGGGTGAAGAAGATGCCCACCCTCCTGGGTGAGCAGGCACAGGCAACTCGCTGAAGGGCTACTGGGAGGGCGGTGCTGGTACGGGGATGGCAGCTGTACCTGCAGCTGGGGTGGTCACAGAGGTGTCGGTAACAACCACAGAGCTTCCATTAGAGGAGGTAACTAAGTCAGTGTTGTCATCTCCTGTCTCCGCCATGGTGCTCCTCTCACCCTCCATCCCACTTCTTCCCTGGGCGTCGGTGGACTCTGACTGCTGGGTCCTGTGGAATGCAGCTCCCTCTGTTGCCGGTGCCACTGCTCCACCGCCAGATAATGCTAATGCACACATGAACAGGATGACAGAAGGATAAAGGGGGGAGAGAAAGGGAGCACTGGGTCAATTACAGCACCAAAACCACAGTTGTCATACACAGTACCATCACACACAGGGATCAGGATTGAACACTATGCATTGCACTGGCATTCAATTGGCTAGATGCCACAGCAAGATGAGGGCCAACCACTGCCAACTGCACCCCTCCTGGGACCCACAAAGCCCTGTCTGACATGGAATGCAATCTAGCTAGGTTACCTGGATTTGCTATATACCCATTACCCTTAAGCTGGATCATGCTGCAATGTATGACCTGGCATTAAGGGGCACCCACTAACTTATACCCACCACCCAGATCCCATGCCACCTACTAATTATTGTTGGAACAGCCACTGTACTCACCCCTTTGTGGCTGCTGTGAT
The DNA here is from genome assembly GCF_031143425.1 of Pleurodeles waltl. Taxonomy (NCBI): domain Eukaryota; kingdom Metazoa; phylum Chordata; class Amphibia; order Caudata; family Salamandridae; genus Pleurodeles; species Pleurodeles waltl. The sequence goes on from NC_090447.1 coordinate 1,057,977,548, forward strand.
GCCCTCAAGCACCCATCCAGATCTGGGTAGGCCACTGCCAGCATGCAGGCCATCAGGGGGGTCGGGATCCGACGGGCACCCCTTTCTCATTGGGAGGCGATCACCAGCTGGGCCTCCGTTGTCTTCTGTGCCCAGGGTATCAGGTCCTCCGACCTTTTCTGACAGTGGGTGCCCCACCTGTTGTACTCCCCCAGGGTCTGCACGTCCTTGGCAATGGCACACCACAATCCCTTCTTTTGATAGGCCCTGACCTACAGAGGCGATACAGATGGGAGGACACCATTACACATACAATCCAGCCTGTCACACATATGTCCCACCAGTTCCGTTTCCATCTCCATTGGCACACACATCACCCGGCGCCCACCATGTACACTACCACCAGACATCCCCCCCAGGACACAATACTTGCACACACATCTTCATGCATCCTTCCCACATGCATCGTGCCCAAGGTGTACTCACGTGTTGGTCTGGAGACCCACACAGCAGTCCATACTGGGGTAGGACCCCCATCCACCAGTCGCTCCAACTCCTCTGAAGTGAAGGCAGGGGCCCTTTCCCCAGTCACACGGGCCATGGTAGGTTCCAGACACAGGTCACAGCAGCACACACAGTGTAGGTGTTGTCCCATGGAAAGTCAGGAAACAATTGAGGATTTAGATAGAAAGTGGCGGTCACGTCCGCGGCAATGTACATCCTCACCGCCGGCACTGATCCCCATTGGCCACTGTACTCCATAGAGCCCCATATTAGCCAATGGGGAATTGCGCAGCGGTGCAAGACCGCCTTCCGCAACAGCACCAATGGCGGTGGAGTTACCTCAATTCAACCTGTCCCAAGATACAGGACAGGTGGTAGCCATTTCATGTTGATGGACAACGATCAGATTATCCCTAACTACATCATTGCCTAGAATTGCACATGCATTGCCATTTCCACTGTCCCATCACATTGATGCTATATGTACACTGAGGTGGTGGTTCCATTATTCAAATTGTGACAGCATACTCACTCTTGTGTCTCCTAGATACCTACTTCTGCGGATGAATAGGAGGAGGAGACAACCCCCTGTGTACAGAGCCTTTGTGGACTTGGCTACACTGGAGGACAGGCACATTATACTCACCTATACACTGGACAGAGGAACAATTACTAAGCTGTGTGCCCAATTGGAGCCTGACCTGGTGTCAGATATCCGTCATCCCACTGCTATCCCCCCTCTTGTGCAGGTTCTATCAGTGCTCCATTTCCTGACAACTGGTTATTTCCCAGTGACAGTGGGCTTGGCAGCAGGAATGTCACGGCCAATGTTCTCAATCGTGCTGGCAAGGGTATTGTCTACCTTGGTGAAACACATGTGCAGCTACATTGTTTTCCCCCAGGTGGAAGATATGGCCACTGTGAAGGCAGGATTCTCTGCAATGGGGCATGTCCCTAATATTATTGGGGCTATTGACTGTACACATATTGCTTTTGTCCCCCTGCCAGAATGAACAGGTGTTCAGGAATCAGAAGAGTTTCCACTCAATGAATGTGCAAATGGTGTGCCTGGCAGACCAGTACATCTCTCACGTCACTGCCAAGTATCCTGAGTTGGTGCATGACGCCTTTGTCCTGAGGAATAGCAGCATCCCAAATGTGATGGCCCAACTACAGAGGCACAGGGTGTGGCTAATAGGAGTCACACCCACTGTATGTCAGTGTATGCCTTCAGGTGTTATCCCCACAGCATTGTGTTAGGCTAATTATTGTCCTTCAATATTTGCAGGTGACTCTGGCTACCCAAACCTAACATGGCTCCTGACCCCTGTGAGGAATGCCAGGACAGGGGCTGAGAACCATTATAATAAGACACATGGGCAAACCAGAAGAATTATCAAAAGGACCTTCGGCCTCCTGAAGGCCAGGTTCAGGTATCTCCATCTGACAGGTGGATCCCTACGCTACTCACTCTGGAAGGTCTGCCAGACACACCAGTGGCATGCTGCATGTTGCACAACCTGGCCCTCAGACGACATGTGCCTTTTCTGCAGGAGGGGGCGACTTGAGATAACCCTGTGGCAGCAGTGGATCCTGATGACAGTTAGGATGAGGAGGCAGAGGATGAGGATGTGGACAACAGAACATCAGTTATACGTCAATACTTCCAATGATACACATGTGAGACAATGGAACTGATCATTACCCTGACTATTGATTTTATCTGCGTGACTGTAACATGATGGCATTCATTTCCTTTGCATCTCAACGTACTGTCACCTATGGCTTGTCATTTTACAGATGTTGGGGATATGACAACAGTGTCCTGATGTAATTACTACAGACAGTTAAAGGTCATTAATTGTATGTTATCACAGTGTTCTGATCATTTGCACTGGATGTGACTGTTCCCCTAAATGTACATTCTCAACACATCAAATACTATGAGTCAAGTTGTGTTCAAGGGTGTTTATTGTAGTGCTATACAACTGAGGGAAAAGTGCAGTGGAATGGGGGTGATGGTAGATGAAAGTCCAGGGTATTGTTCCAGTCTGTTTGTGGCACAGGTCCAGTGTCCAAGTGGCCATCGGAAGGGGAGCAAAGGCAGTTCAAAGTGGACAGACTGACTGGTTGGGACACAAGGGGGTCAATCAGGAGAGTCTCATTTCAGGCGGTGGTCTTGGTCTTGGCAAGTGTCTCTGGCTTCTGTCTGGGTCACAGGGAACGTTTACAGGGTGGTTCATCTTCTACAGGGGGAGGGGTGCTGCTGGCCTGTGGGTCCTGTGGCTGGGCCTCCTGCCCACTAGCTGCAGTGGAAGTGGATGGTTTGTCAATAGACTGGCTAGTGGTAGGGGCCCGCTGCTGTGCTGTCGATTTCCTCATGATGTTGGCCAACTCAGCCGGCACCCCTGCTATGGAGATCATGGTGGTGGTGAGGGCCTGCAAGTCCTTCCCGATCTCCTGATGGTGTTCCTCCTGCAGCCACCTGTTCTCCTGCATGTTGTCAAGGATCTGGCCCATTGTGTCCTGGGATTGTTGGTGGGCCCCCAGGATCTTGGTGAGTGCCTCCTGGAGAGTCGTTCCCTGGGCCTGTCCTCCCACTGGTGCACAGTGGTCCTCCCAAGCTCTTGTTCTAAATCAAATAGCTTCTAAGGATCCATTGTTTACTTTTTGAACCTCTACAGAACCCCTTGTTTCGAACTGTGTACCTTTGGCTTTTTTGAAGTTTGATGGGAGTACCATACACAGGACCAGTTATTCTCAAAACACTCCCGATATATTAGCCCTCTCTTGGTTGTTTTCATCCTGTTCCCCTGTGCTTCTGTCCTCGGGAAATTTTATCCATCTTTCACTCTCCTTTCTTTTTCCTTGTCAGTACGTCTTGCAGACTCCATTGGGTCTGCGATACCATCTTCGGCTGAGTGCCACCACTATATATGTGGTGGCCTGCCAGACATTGCAGTGCTGGTCTGACGAGGAGTTAGCCCAATGACGATGCTCAGCATCCTAAGTGATGCTTGAGGGCTCTCCTACTACAGTACTGACTTCTCTTGTCCCTGTTGATAGAGTTTTTTGGAACAGTGTACTCTATTTATTGTTAGGTTCACTATTTGGGAGAACGTACACTGGACCACAACCCTCCCAGTCCCTCTTCCTTTTTTCATGACATATTGTACATCCCTAGCTTCCCCCTATCGTTGCTGTTGCCCTGCCACCTTGTTTGTGTGTGTATTATGGGATTGTTAGTTCCCCTATACTGTTCATGCTTTCGTGATGGGTGTCCACGCAGGACAGGGAGGGCTGTCCATGCATTGGTATTGCATGCAGAGCTTGGCATTCGGGTTAGTCATATGTGTAGGTGCAGTGTGTGGGATGGAGTGGAATGATGGGAGTGATGGTGAGGCATGCGGGGGGGTTGATAAGTAGTAAATGTTGACTCACCAGTGTCCAGTCCTCCGGCAACTCCAGTGAGTCCCTCAGGATGCAGTACTGCCAAGACTTGCTCCTCCCATGCTGTGACTTGTGGAGGAGGAGGGGGTGGTCCACCGCCAGTCCTCTGTATGGTGAGCTGGTGCCTTGCTGCTATGGAATGTACCTTCCCCCATAGGTCATTCCACCTCTTCCTGATGTCTTTCCTTGTTCTTGGATGCTGTCCAACGGTGTTCACCCTGTCCACGATTCTCCTCCAGAGCTCCATCTTCCTGGCAATGGATATTGGCTGTACCTGCGCTCCAAACAGCTGTGGCTCTACCCTGAGTAGTTCCTCCACTATGACCCGCAACTCCTCATCTGTGAAACGGGATGCCTTTGTGGGGACATGGCTTGTTGTGTGGTGTGTGTAGTGGGGTGCGTGAGGGATGTGTGGGTGTATGTGGTGTGTGTGTCTAGTTGTCGTAGTGGTCTTGGTGTCAGTCTGGTGGCAATCATTTGTATTCGTAAAGGTTTGTGGGTGATGTAAGTGTGTGTTTTATAGTTCTGTGGGTGGGTGGGTGTGGTGTGTGTATGAGAGTCCGGTGTGTGTATTTGGTATTGGCCAATGTAGTGGAGATTTAGTATTTCAGTGTCCATTTTGAGTGCGCTGGTGTGTACCACCAATGGTTTACTGCCATAGTGATTTGTGGGTTATGATATAGTGGGCATTGTTTTGTTGGAGTATTGGTAGGGGTGTTGGTACTGACAGTTTATCAGTGACCTTTGGGCTGGCGGATTTGTGTATGTGGCAGTATTCTATCGGATTGGTGTGTGTGTCATAATATGGTGAACGGATATTTGTCATTGCGGTGGTATGTTGGAGGTCGTCACCGTGGCTGTAAGTGGGATTTACCGCCAATGTCATGATGAGGGCCAATGTCACTTATTGATTCTACGTCAAAAATGAGTGGCATGATTTTGTTAGACTGACAGAAGAGGCGTAGGAGCCACAGATCAATGCTTGTGTCTCCACCTCATGATTATTATAATGCTCAGATAAAGAACGGTGTCTATTCCTCTCCTTTACAGACCTTAGCTCAGTATTCAATATCATTAATAGAATCAGATGATGGATGAAAATGCTGCCTATGGGTGCTGACCCGAGGATTTTAGAAGTACTATCTAAACTACTTGAGGACGTAATGGGCTGTGTCAGATACAGGCCCATTGGAAAATGTACACCCCCCCAATTAAGATCAAGACAAGGCTGCATGCTTGCCTCATTTCTTTTCAGCCTCTAAGTTAATGATCTGGAGACATTTTGCTAGTGGTGCAGACCAACCCCTGAGAACAAATACATGAAGTATGGCATTCTTCATGTATGCTGATGACTGTATTCTTATGTCCAGAACAGGTGTTGGCTTACAGAGACTCTTAGACAGATTTGTGGAGTATTTGGATAGTTTGGGATTGCAAATGAATAAGACCAAATCCTATTAAATTATATGTGGGTGACCTAAGAGCAGGATAAGAACCTTTCCGATCAGTGGCACCACATTGCATACTGTTCTTTTACATACTTAGGGATACCCTTTGAAAACAATTGCACCTGGAAACCTTGGTAAAAATGAAAAGCATGCGTTTCGAGCAAAATAGGGCATCCATGTGCAAGTTTGCAAACAAATTTGGATCTACCCCTCTTGGGGCAATTATTAATATAGACAAAACAGATGTATTTGGCAGCCTCATAGGAAGTGGGCATTTGGTGCCTTTTCAACTCATCAAGACTACAGGTCGATTAAAATAGCGTTCTCCATAATATCCTCCGATTACCTGGGAGTGTATCTGCCATCATCTGCCATGAAGAACTAGGCAAAAAATACCTTGGGGACATTGTTAGAATTGCACCAACTTTGTGATGGATATCAATATAGAGCTGACCTGAAGTAACACTGAATCATGCACTGATTAGTGACTGCCTGACTGTAGACAATGCATGTAATATCCAGTGGCTTCAGCATGTGAAAACTCAATTGTACTCAATTGGTCTTCACAAACTTTTTAACAATTCACAGAATTTAGAAAGGCACATTAACATGTGCAGCTCCTGGGAGGGGAAAGGGGCGGTGCGTGACGAGTGCGTGGGGGACCAAAAAACAAAAATAAAATAATTTAAAGTAAAACTTTCATTTATGTATGCTGTTCCGCTCCATCCGCTCTTCTCCATTGTTGCAGGCACAGGCTCCCAGCCTGCCCTGTGGCCAATCCTGACGCTGCTTAAACCACAATCAGGATTGGCTGGGAGCCTCTGCCTGGTCTCTCCAACCAGGCATTGCAGTGGCGGGTTGGAGAGACCCTACTGTGCATGTATGTTTGGCTGGCCGAGACAACCAGCCAAACATACATGTGTATTTAGGGGATTGCTGTGCACTCCCCTCCGTCACTGTTACACTCGTGCCCCCTCCCACTTTTATAGTAAAAACAGTAATAATAAACAGAGTGTACTATGTTTTTACTATAAATGTTTTGCAGGTCCTGCTCCTAGCGGGAGGCAACGTTCCTTTGCCCTATCGGAGGAACCGCCCATAAACATTAAGGTACCTTTAAAAAAATATTTTCTGCCCTAATGGCAAGTAATAGAGAGGCCCCAGAGTGCGGCAAAAGGTCGGATCGGGCACAAGCACAACTGGGAATGACTAGTTTTATTGAAACGTATTTACTCACAATCCCCAGAACACAAATATATTATCTTGTAAGATTCTGTCTCAATATGGTCCGTCTGCCAGTCTCATAGCCGTCATAGGCACTCTCTGATAAAGATCTAGCAGTCTGCCTGTGTGACTCTAAGTCCATTCAGTCACAAATGCATTTTGTTCTCTTCTGGGACCTATACAGGGCCCCAAGAAAAACTACATTGGTCCCGCTGCTTAATATCAGATCCTGTAGAGCAGCTCTGATGCGCCTTCAATTATTGCAAACAGAACTAATTTGTCTCACAATACATAGGTTTATTATAGCCTATGTGAGGCTGTGCAAACTGGTAGGGAAATAACTATACACTATCACTAGAGCGGAAAAATTCTGATTCTTTCATATCATGACCCAGTTTTATTAGAACAAACACTGGCTGCACTAACAATGTAGAAAGATATTTTAAAAGAAACAAATGAAAATTATCAAATGTGACCAAAAGCCTGAAAGCAAATATGAGGAAACATTGTGCTTTCTCCAGACAAGATGAGTTATGATGAGCTAGGAGCTAAGTGCCACTTTTGTTCAAGTCCTTAAACAGTGAGAATTGGGGGGAATCCTGCACATTCCCTAACTCATGGACAAAGCATTGTTAATGCAAACATACCCACTTTTCCAGCACATCCTCTTTGCTTTACTATAAACGATCCCATAATACACAATTCTCATGGTAAATGAAGATGGCAGAAGTTCACAGGCTAATACTAACGGAGCTTCAGGCAGGCAAATTCTATTTTTCTAATGTACTTTTCTTCTACATTTATCAAAACTTCAACATTAACGCTGAATTGTATTGTTTATAATAAAAACTGTAAATTAATGGACAGTGTTGCTTAATCTAAACCAAAATTACCACAAATATAGTTTAATTGCATTTTAGCTTTTCTCATAGAAACAACGCCAGCCCCACACAATAAAAATAGTTTATGAGGGCTAGTCACAATAGGAACAAGCCAACCCTAATTTCTTACATCTTTCACTTTTAAGTATTAAGTAACCTACCTAGTGGACTACAAGGTCTTCTTAGAGTTAACATTTAACATTTAAGAGTACAGTTGCTTTTAGATGTAGACACACTTATTTCATTGTGAATTCTGTCTTACCTTGGTCTCCCCACCTTCCCCTTTTATTATTGCTTGCCCCGACCCCTCTTTTCCTGTTCCACTGCTAGAGGGAGTTACGATGTGTCCGCATTTTATTAAAGCACGCATTGCCATAGTGATTATCCCTGAGCAATCTATTCTTTCTTTCTTTCTTACATTGCATGTTAATGCTTACTTATCTGGTAACAAAGAGGGCCACTTGTCACTTATGCTAAATACTGTAATAATAGAGACACATGTTGTTAGACCCATCAGCCTTAGGTTGGTCTTCCCCCAAACATTTTGCCTGCTTGACTCCTTGTTTTCTGGATTTCTGCCGTTGGCCTTAGAACTCTGTGCACGTTACCACTTCTAACCAGTGTAAAAGCACTTTTTGCTCACTCTGCTAAGCATGGTCTGAATGGAATATACCTTATTGGCATATTTAATTTACTTGTATGTCCCTTGTAGATTGGCATACCATGTACACAGGGTCTGTAATTTAAATTGTTTCAGTAGGCATGCAACAATTATTGTACCCACTTAAATAGCACTCCAAAACATGTCCCAGGCCTGCCATTGCAGTCTGAATGCAGTGTTCAACTGCCATGTTGACTTGGCATTTTACACCCCTTGCCAAGCATTTACCCCCCATTTTATTACATATAGGTCTCCGCTAAGGTAGGCCCTTGGTTGCACATAGGGCAAGAGGCTGTATAATTTAAAGGTAGGACATGTACTTTTTACTTTTACATGTCCTAGTAGTAAAAAACTAACACATTAATTTTCCACTACTGTGAGGCCTACCCCGCTCATAGGAAAACTTTGGGGATTACTTATTATATTTAATAACCTGTAATTCCTAAACCTGAGGTGGTATTTATACCATGCTTGGTATCTATGGACTTGTAATGATAGACATCTTTAATGGTAAAGTCAGATTTTTGATTACAAGTTTGAAAATGCCACTTTTAGAAAGTTGGCATTTTCTTGCCCTTAGCTCTTTGTGCCCTTAGCCTACCTTATGTCACATGATTGAATGGGTATAACTGACAGGTGAGACTTTGTGAATTGACCCCAGACACTCAATACAATAGTGGGATTAGCAGAGACTGGATGGGCCATTAACTGACTTGATTGAGGGCGGGCTAAGCACATCCCCACTGGCACCTGAATAGGCTGGGCTCTGCCACCACACAACAGGCTTAACAACTCTGTATTTTCAGGGCAGCCAGCTAGGAGCCAAGCAATGGGAGGAAGGAATCTCCTGGAATTTTAAAGATCCCTTCCGCAATCTTCTCCCAACGTCTATGAGCAGGGCACCAGGGAATACAAATAATCCTCTCAGACCTACTCTTCAGTTCACTACTGGACCTGCGGAAGAACTCTCAGAGGACTGCCTGCCTTTGTGACCTACTGACTCCTGCTGTAACTAGAAGGACGGCTTTGCTGCCAGGGGACTGCATTGAACCTTCAGATGCTAGCCCAGCTATGGGACCCTGCATCTTATCCTGCACCCGGAGTTTCAGAAGTGACTATAAAGGCTAGTTTAGCTGTCTTCTTGTTCTGAGCCACAGGATAAAAACAGACCCCCACTGTCTTGATCCCACACCTGGACCCAGCCTGAGTGAATCTTGAACCCCCAAGAGGTCTTCATCTACTCCTGGCTATTTGGTTGTGGTGCTAAATGTGCCTAGATGGCCATTTTCTAAAACTGAGGACTTGGTATTTTGAACCATAACCTTTCAAATTTATAACTCCATTTCTACTATTTGGATTTTGACGGTTTTGCTGTCAAATAATTTATTAAAATGTTCTATATTTATCTTCATTGTGTTGTATTTTCACTTTATTGCTGTTTGTGTACTGCATACATACTTAACACTTAGGGGGTCATTCTGACCCTGGCGGTCAGTGTAAAAGCGGCGGCCAACCCGCCATCAGGCTGGCGGCCTAAAAATATTAATTCTGACCCTGGCGGGAACCGCCAACACAAGCCGCCGCTTTAACACTCCGACCGCCACGGCGGTACAAACAAACAGCGCGGCGGTCACCGCCAACAGGCAGGCTGCAGACAATGTACCGCCCACCCTATCACGATCCACCAATCCGCCACCTTTTCCGGGGCGGGAGCCCCGCCGATAAAAACACGGCGGAAACAGACATCTCCAATGGAAAACGCTTACCTCGACACACTCCACGCGGAATCGGAACAGCATGGAACCCGAACTCCACATCCTCCCAGCCATTGCCTTCCTGCTCTTCTTCCAGGATCACGAACCTCGCCGCAGATGACAACGGTGAGTACTGCACCTACGACACAGGGGAGGGGGGAGGAGGAAAGGTTACGGGCACACACATACGCCACACACCCACCCCCACCCTCACCCCCACCGAAATACCTACACACCTATGCAGATAAAAAAGTCAGAGTGATACCCCCAACCCCCCCCCAAAAAACAAAGACAAAAGGCAATGAATGTAAAAGTAGAACCATATTATTGCAACAATAAAGTATAGCGACCTTAGCAATATATGAAGAATGAATACACATCTAGAACTCTATCCATACAAGTAGCAAAAGTCCGGCCCAGTCATTCAAAGTCCAAATGTCCGTGTGCCAATGTGCAGCAACACATGGGCAAAGCCCACACACGAGATCGAGTCCATTGGAGAGAACACTGCTGGTGCATCACTAAAATAAAAAGACAGGCACCTCAGGGGGAAGGGGCGGCACCTCAGCCACATGAGTCCACGACGCCAGATCCACGAAGGGCCTCCATGCCCACTGTGCCATCCTGGGGAGTGCAAAGCCACAGTCTCACAAGTCTCTACAGTGGGTGGATTGCCCACTGTGCCATCCTGGGGAGTGAAAGCCACAGTCTCACAAGTCTCTACAGTGGGTGGGTTGCCCACTGTGCCATCCTGGGGAGTGCAAAGCCACAGTCTCACAAGTCTCTACAGTGGGTGGGTTGCCCACTGTGCCATCCTGGGGAGTGCAAAGCCACAGTCTCACAAGTCTCTACAGTGGGTGGATTGCACACTCTGGTATCCTGGGGAGTGCAAAGCCACAGTCAATCAGGTGGATTATAGAGACCACTGGTCATGGAGGAGGCATGGTGGGCAGAGTGCGTCGTGAAGGCCTGCCCGACACAGAATTGGGACTGCCAATGGGCCAGCGGTGCTTGAGATGAAGGGCCCAGCGGAGCGGTGCTTGAGATGAAGGGCCCAGCGGAGCGGTGCTTGACAGGAAGGGCCCAGCGGAGTGGTGCTTGAGATGAAGGGCCCAGCGGAGCGGTGCTTGAGATGAAGGGCCCAGCGGAGCGGTGCTTGAGATGAAGGGCCCAGCGGAGCGGTGCTTGACAGGAAGGGCCCAGCGGAGCGATGCTTGACAGGAAAGGCCCAGCGGAGCGGTGCTTGAGATGAAGGGCCCAGTGGAGCGGTGCTTGACCGGAAGGGCCCAGCGGAGCGGTGCTTGACAGGAAGGGCCCAGCGGAGCGGTGCTTGAGATGAAGGGCCCAGCGGAGCGGTGCTTGAGATGAAGGGCCCAGCGGAGCGGTGCTTGACAGGAAGGGCCCAGCGGAGCGGTGCTTGACAGGAAGGGCCCTGTTCAGCGGTGCTCCTCACGGCGGGGCCCTGTTCAGCGGTGCTTCTCACGGCGGGGCGCTGTTCAGCGGTGCTCCTCACGGCGGGGCCCTGTTCAGCGGTGCTTCTCACGGCGGGGCCCTGTTCAGCGGTGCTCCTCACGGCAGGGCCCTGTTCATCGGTGCTTCTCACGGCGGGGCCCTGTTCAGCGGTGCTCCTCACGGCGGGGCCCTGTTCAGCGGTGCTCCTCACGGTGGGGCCCTGTTCAGCGGTGCTTCTCACGGCGCGGCCCTGTTCAGAGGTTCTGGTCACGGCGGGCCCTGTTCAGCGGTGCTTCTCACGGCGGGGCCCTGTTCAGCGGTGCTTCTCACGGCGGGGCCCTGTTCAGCGGTTCTGGTCACGGCGGGGCCCTGTTCAGCGGTGCTCCTCATGGCAGGGCCCTGTTCAGCGGTGCTTCTCACGGCGGGCCCTGTTCAGCTGTGCTCCTCACGGCGGGGCCCTGTTCAGCGGTGCTTCTCACGGCGGGGCCCTGTTCAGCGGTTCTGGTCACAGAGGGGCCCTGTTCAGCGGTGCTCCTCACGGCGGGCCCTGTTCAGCGGTGCCTGTCTTGTGTTTCCAGTGAACCACACCTGGCCAATACTTGCCGCTCAGTCTGCATCGGACCTTTCCGTTGCGGGGCCCTCCTGTGATGGAGTCCTGGGGCCCTGGCTCTCCTTCGATACCCCCGGAGCGGGGCTGGTGGGGTCCTCATGGCCAGGTCGGCTGCTCCCTGCCTTTTGCTCCTTGCTGCCCTTGCCCTCCTTGGCAGACTGTCCGTGGCCCTTGGCTCCCTTACCCGATGTGGCAGGTGACGGTGCAAGGCTACCCTCCTTGGGGGCAGGCGTATCAGGCCTGTCGCGCCTGCCCTTCTGTTTTTTGGTCCTCTTCCCAGGGGGGGGCTGGCTGTGCCTTTGCTGCTGGACGATGTCCCAGCCCAAGGAAAGGGCGGACTCCAAAAACCAGGCACGACGTTCTTTGGAGTTGCTGGGCTGGTGGTGGCTGAGGTGTTTGTGGAACTCTTACGGGATGGAGGGGGTGGGTCAGGTGAGGAAAAGAGGTCCACTTTAGAGAGGAAAATTTTCTTTGGAGCCATGGGAAGGGTGGCTGGAGTGGGTATGGGAGTGGAGGAAGAGGATGTGGTTGTAGGAGAGTCAAGTGTGCTGTCTTTGGGTGCAGGTGCTTGGGCAGGAGGCTGACGTAAGGTGGATGGCTGTTGTTTGGGTGCCTGCCTGCGTTTGTGTGGTTGGGAAGCGGGGGTGACAGACACACTGGGAGAGGACACAGGGGACGTGTACATGGCAGTGGGGGTGGTGACTGCACGTGTGCGGACTGGTGTGGAGGGTGTGCTGGTGATGGGTGCAATGGCTGATGGTGGTGTGCTTGCAGGTGTGTGTGGAGACGTCACAGGGAGGGAGGAGGGAGATGAGGAGGTGGGGGACACAGAGGAGGTAGTGGCTGTTGGCATGTCTGCATCTGGATGTTGCTTGGGTGAATGCTTGTGTGTCCTGTGGTGCTTATGTCTAGATGAGCTGCCCTTGGGTGTTGAGGTGTGTGCAGGCTGGTCTGTAGGTGTGGATGGGATAGGCAGAGGAACAGGGGAGTGGAACTGGGTGGAGGGAGTCAGAAGAGGGAGGCTGGAGACAGGGACAATCGCTGCCGTCAGTGCTGAGGCCAGAGCGTTGAACGATCGTTGATGGGCAGCCTGACCCGAATGAAGGCCCTCCAGGTATGCATTGCTTTGATGCACCTCCCTCTCCACACCCTGGATGGCATTCAAAAGGGTAGACTGCCAAACAATGATGGTCCTCAGGAGGTCAATGACCTCCTCACTGAGGGCAGCAGGGGTGACTGGGGCAGGGCCTGAGGTGCCTGGGGCGAAGGAGATGGCCGGCTTCCTGGCCTTGCGGGCACGGGCCGAAGGCCGAGGGGCTGCTGGGAGGGCGGAGCTGGTGCGCTGGGTGGCAGCTGTACCTGTAGGATCGGTGGGCACGGATGTTGCCGCCACCGCAAGGGAGCTCCCTTCCGAGGACGTGTCGGTGCCGCTGCCATCTCCACGGGTCCCCGTGGTGGAGCCCCCCTCGCCCTCCGTCTCACTGGTCATGTCGGAGTCCGTTGCATGGCCCTCTGGGCCCATGTGAGATGCAGCTCCCTCTTGCGCCAATGCCACTTCTCCTCCGCCTGATGATGCTAATGCACACATTCACAGAAAAACAAAGAAAATGGGGGGGGGTGGAAAACATAAAGACAAGTTGAGTGCATGTATTGGGGACACCGTTGGCGGAGAGGACAGACACAGAAGCCCCCTGCACTACGCTGCGCACTTGGGGTACACTACTCATTCACTGGGACATGCCCTACAAGCCTATGGGCGACAACTGCCCACACAGTATACACTGGTCCATGAATCGCGTTACTAGGCACGATACAGAGGTGGGGGGCGGGGGCACAGGACCATACTTCACGGACGGGCCTATCCTACAGAAATCGCCTTGGCCTAGGGATACCCACAGCCCTCCTCCCCCACCCAAGCACCTCCACTGCACGCAAAATAGCTGAATGTGCTGGTACTCACCCCCTTGTGTCTGCTGTGATGTCCTCAAGCGCCCATCTAAATCGGGGTAGGCCACCGCCAGGATCCGGGAAATCAGGGGGGTCAAGGTACGACTGGCACCCCTCCTAGGTTGGGAGGCCATCCCCAGCAGAGCCTCCGCGGTCTTCCTGCTCCCGCGGCGGATGTCCTCCCACCTCTTGCGGCAGTGGGTGCCCCTTCTGGTGTGGACCCCCAGGGCCCGGACGTCCTTGGCGATGGCACACCAAATGTCAATCTTCTGATGGGCGCTGACCTATGTGACATGTACAGGGGGGGAAGAGAAACATCATCACTTTTCTGCATGCTCGATGTGAGTGGCCCCCCCTCCCCAACCTTGCCATGTGGCACATGCTCTCATCTGTCGTGCCATGCATTCGTCATTCGCTGCCCTCCCCTCCATCGTACATCCTCCCCACTCGGCCCAGGCATTGGGCACTATGCATTGCCCCCCGTGTACTCACCTGTTGGTCTGGAGGCCCGTAGAGTAGCGCATACTGGGGGAGGACCCCGTCCACGAGCTTCTCCAACTCCTCAGAAATGAAGGCGGGGGCCCTTTCCCCAGTCGCAGCAGCCATTGTCACTTCCAGACCGAGGTCACAGCAGCACTTGCAGTATAGGTCCTCTCCTGTGGATGCTCAGGTCTCGTGTGATCAAGCAGAGAGAAAATGGCGGTTACGGCCGCGGCGGTGCGTGCCGCGGCGGTGCGTACCGCGACCGCCGGCGCTCACAGCCATTGGCTCCTGAAACCCATAGGGTTCAATGTTGTCCAATGCGGCTTTGCGCCGCGGACTGCGACCGCCTACCGCCACGGTGTGCCACGCTTGCGCAATGACCTCACTTCACATTGTCACACTTCACAGGTCAGGCAGCCGCCATTTCAAGGGCCCACATGGCTTCATTCCTACTGCGTCACACATGGCTAGGCCTTGCACCGACAATCATACTAGCCATTCAATCCCGAGAGATTAGTGTACTGGGCATGCTGTGGGCACTTACCTGTGGGTTGCTTGACTCTGTGCTCCATGTTGTCCTTCCTAGGCATCGTCCGCTGGGACTTGCGAGGAGACAGAGGAATCTTCCCGTGTACAGACCGCTGGTGGACCTGTCGACAATGGAAGAAAGACACGTCATACTCACCTACAGACTCAACCGTGCCACTATACAGGAACTGTGTGCCCAGCTGGAGCCAGACCTGATGTCACCCATCCGCCAACCCACAGGGATTCCGCCTCTAGTGCAGGTGCTGTCAGTACTGCATTTTTTGGCAAGTGGATCATTTCAAACTACCGTGGCCATTTCATCTGGGATGTCTCAGCCTATGTTTTCAAAGGTGTTGTCCAGAGTGTTGTCTGCCCTGATGAAATACATGCGGAGCTACATCATTTTCCCTGAGGTGGGTGACTTGCCTACAGGGAAGGGTGATTTCTATGCCCTTGGACACATTCCCAATATCATTGGTGCCATTGATGGTACCCATGTGGCTTTAGTTCCCCCAAAAGACGATGAGCAGGTGTACAGGAACCGTAAAAATTATAATTTGATGAATGTCCAGGTGGTCTGTTTGGCTGACCAGTACATCTCCCATTTAAATGCCAAGTTCCCAGGGTCAGTGCATGACGCGTACATCATGCGAAATAGCAGCATCCCTTATGTGATGGAACTGCTACAGAGACACTGTGTGTGGCTAATTGGTGACTCTGGTTACCCAAACCTGCCTTGGCTATTAACCCCAGTGAGGAATCCCAGGACCAGGGCAGAGGAATGGGACAATGAGGCCCATGGGCGTACCAGGAGGGTGATTGAGCGAACCTTCGGCCTCCTGAAGGCCAGGTTTAGGTGCCTGCATATGACTGGTGGATCCCAAATGTACTCACCAAGGAAGGTGTGTCATATCATCGTAGCCTGCTGCATGCTTCACAACCTGGCTTTGCGACGCCAGGTGCCTTTCCTGCAGGAGGATGGTCCAGATGGTGGTGTTGTGGCCGCTGTGGAGCCTGCGGAGAGTGAAGAGGAGGAAGACAAAGAGGACGACACAGACAACAGGGACAGAGTGATACTGCAGTATTTCCAGTGACACACAGGTAATAATCTACTCCTGCATTGTATTATATCTGTAACTGTAGTGGCTCTCTACTGTCTGACCTTTCACCCCAATGTATGGTAACTTAGTTGTGTATATCACTTCCTATTTCAGTGATCTGATCCCCACGGAGTGCCCTCTGTTTTTTTTCCCCATGGACTACCGCTGTGTGACACTGGTATGTTGTCATCACAATGTAACTAGAAATGTTTTGTTGGTTATATCGAATACATTTGGTTTAAATAAATAGATAGCAGAATCCAGTTGGTTAATGTGCAATAATTGTGTTTATTGAAGTTTTAAAATAGGTGTATAGTTCAAAAAGGGTGATGGTGGAGGCATGTCCGTGGCAGTGTCCAGACTGTCGTTCCTACAGGTCCATTGTCCATATGCCTGTGGAAGGTGGAGCAGGGGCAGTTCAAGGTTGGACAGGGTAAACAAGTGGGACAGTGGGCTGACATCCGGGGTTTTCCGTGCATGACGGGGGTCTTGACATCCCACTTTGTCTTCTTCCTCGATCTCAGGCCTTTCTTGCGGGGTGGTTCTTGTTCTGCAGGGGGTGGGGTCAGGGAGGGCCGTTGCTGTTGTGTCGGGGCCTCCTGACCACTAGCGCCGGCAGAGGTGGTGGGCTGTTCTTCCTCCATGCTAGTGGCAGGGGCCCTTTGGGGGGCCACATGGTCCCGCAATGTGGTGACAATCTGGTTGAGTGCCACCACGATTGTACCCATTGCGGAACTGATAATGCGCAGTTCTTCCCGGAACCCCATGTACTGGCCCTCTTGCATGGCCTGGATCTCCTGGAACCAGGCCAGGACCGTCGCCATCGTCTCTTGGGAGTGGTGGTACGCTCCCATGATGGTGGTGAGGGCCTCTTGGACAGTGGGTTCCCTAGGCCTGTCCTCCCTCTGTCGCACAGCAGCCCTCCCAGTTCCTCTTTGTTCCTGGGCCTCTGTCCCCTGGACGGTGTGCCCACTACCAGTGCCCCCAGGTCCCTGTTGTTGTTGGGGTTGTGGGTTACCCTGGGTGCCCTGTACTGGTAGACACACCGCTGCTTGACCTGTCCTGGAGACAGAAGCATGGGCCCGCTGGGTGGGTGCTGTGCTGGTGTTTCCTGAGGGGGGTAGGTCTGCTGTGGCCTGGGGCTGACTGAGGGTAACCGACTGTCCAGAGGTCCCCGATGGTCCGGGCTGGTCATCAGGTTCTAGGTCGACAGAGCTGCTTTCATCACTGGGGGCCTGTTCTGGGGGTGGGATGGACAAATCTGGACCCTCCTGGCCGGTGTGTTGGCGTTCGGGCCCTGCAGGGGTAAAAGAATATGGTTATTGATTTTGTGTGTGCCGTGGCGTGCGATTTGTGGGTGCCCTTGTCCCCCAGTGCTGGCAGTCCCATGTGGGAGGAGTTGTGAGGGTGGTTTGTGGGGGGGATGGGTATGTGCAGTGGTCATGCTTAGGTGATGGGTGTCCATGGTTTGTGTTGGCATTCAGGGGTTTGGGTTGGGTTGGGTGGATTGTGCTGGTGAGACATTAACAGGGAGTATGTGTGCTGGGGGGTTAGGGGTGAGGGTGGGGGTGTGGGTTGGCATGCTGGTGGTTGGGGGGGGTGAAGTAGTTGAGATTAGACTTACCAGAGTCCATTCCTCCGCCTACTCCAGCGAGGCCCTCAGGATGCAGGATGTTCAAGACCTCTTGCTCCCATGCTGTGAATTCGGGTGGAGTGGGTGGGGGTCCGCCGCCAGTCTTCTGCACAGCGATGTTGTATCTTGACACCATCGACTGCACCTTCCCCCGTAGGTCGTTCCAGCGCTTTCGGATGTCTTCCCGATTTCTGGGATGCTGTTCCACAGCGTTGACCCTGTCGACGATCCTTTGCCATAGCTCCGCCTTCCTGGCTATCGTGGTGTGCTGCACCTGTGTGCCGAAGAGCTGGGGCTCTACCCTGATTATTTCCTCCACCATGACCCTGAGTTCTTGGTCCGTGAACCTGGGGTGTCTTTGGGGTGCCATGGGGTGGTGTGTATGAGGTGTGGGGTGGTGTTTGTGGTGATGAGTGTGGTGGTGTGTGGTGTTTTGTGCGTAGATGTGGTGTGGGTGATGATGTTGGGTTCCTGTGTGTGTTGTGGTTTGCGTTCCCTGTGCTCTCTCTCTGTGTATTGCACCTTGACTCTGAATTTCGATTTGTGGGGGTTTGTGGGTGATGTGGGTGTGTGTTTTATATGGTGATGGGTGTGTGGGAGTGGTGTGTGTATGTGTATCAGGTGTGTGTATTTCGAATTGTCCAATGTGGCAGTGTTTTGTAAAGGTGTGTGTATTTTGAGCGCGGCGGTGTGTACCGCCAATGGAATACCGCGGTTGAAAGACCGCCGCGTGGATTCGTGGGTCGTAATGGCATGGGCGTGTTTGTGTTGGCGTGACGGTGGAGGTTTGGTCATCTCCAGTTTATCCCTGACCGCTGATGAGGCGGGCTTCAGTGGATGTTGGGTTTTTGGCAGTTTGGCAGTTGTGGGTCAGAATGACCGTGGCGGTTTACCGCGGCCGCGGCGGGATGATGGCGGTCTTCTGACCGGCGGTAAGAGCCTTTTACCACCAGGGTCAGAATGACCCCCTTAATCTCTATGTTTAGTCTGACTGCTTTTTATGCTAAGCTATCTAGGGTTAAGAACAGGTTAAATTAGAGACTTCTTGTGATTCACTCTATAAGGTATTGTGGCTGCTGCTTGTCCAGGGCTCACAGCCTAGTCAACCAACAACCCTATTTCCCACAATGGCAGAAGAGGTAGGCTCAGGGCTTGTGTTTGTGCAGTATCATACAGTGATTTGTACTATGAAACAATACCTGAAAAATAATTTGGTATCAGAATTGACCTCTTTTCCAACTCTCCCAATCCTCTCTAATTGGCAGTTTTTATTCTATCTAATTATCCCTAATTGGCAGTTTTGATTTTCTTAAAATTATGTCCCTGATTGGAGGTCCGATAACTACACCTGCACCTGCAAGCATGGATTTTGATTTGACCAAGTTGGAGAATTACATAGTGCAACAACTCAAGGACTTTTGCAAATGGTTTGAGGTCTCTAAGAAAGGCTTCATGAAAAAGACAGAGCTGCAAAAGGCCCTGAGGGACTGGTGGGAATCTAGAAATACAGCCAATGAGACCACAGGGGGAGGATGTGGAGATAGAGGACCTGGGTGAGCTGGTCCAGAATTAAGTGGAGAATTGGGACTGCCCATGGAACAAGGAGCAACCAGCCTGTGAGGAGAGATGGACCCCCCCAGGGTAGAACACAGTATGTTCTCTAAAAGCCTGACCCCCGTGGAGCTGGAGCCCATTAGGAAGAGAGGGAAGAGACGGAAATTAAGTTACAACTTGCCAAACTAAATCTGGAGGCAGAGCCCACGAAACAAGCCTTAGAAGAGAAAAGACTGGCAATGGAGAAGAAGAAGAAAAAAAGACTGGCTACGGAAAAGAGAAAACTCATGTTGGCCCATGAACTGGGTCTTGGGGAGCTGGACATGATTGCTATAGTGGAGTCCAGCAGCAATGGTGGATGCAAATCAGTAGAGTATTCCGGAGAAGTGAGAGTCCACATACTCAAAGACCTGGTGTCCAGTTATGGGGTGGGGGATGCTATAGATAAGTGGTTTTCCTCATATAGGGTAGCCCTGCGGGTACACCAAATACCGACGAGTACTGAGGTGGTTAGGTCATGGAGGTATATACATACGGTGGGGAAGGACACACTCCTGACACTAAAGGTAGAGGACCGGACCAAGTATGCCTGCATGAAAGCCATTCTTCTCTCCAAATTTGGGTTTGCCCTTGAGAAATACAGTCAGAGATTCAGGGATAGTCTCCCAAACCAGGTTTGTGTGGAATTCATGGATTATGCCAGCAAGGCACTGAAGAGCTGAGTGAGGGGTAGTAAGGTAGATAAATGTAATGGGCAGTTCAACCTAATTCAGAGGGAATAGAAGCTCAATGCCTGTTTTCCAGAGTTATGCCAGCAACTGGTAAATAACAAGCTGACTGACCACAATAAGCTTGCTGAGTATGCAGACCTTTGGACCAGCAACAGGGTATCTAAAAAGACATCTGAAAGACTCCCAAAAAGGTGGTCAGAGTTCCCACCAGAAGTAACAGGGGGGAAATAAAAAGAAAGATTAATCTCAAGGCCTCTAAAATAGTTCTCAAGAGAAAGGGTCCCAATCCCAATCTGACCACCAGTAAAAAGCTTCTCTGACAAGAGTCACAACAAATCTAACTGCAGTTGCTATAAGTGTCATGGATATGGGCACTACGAAGGTGATGAAAAGTGGCCCAAGAGGACATAGCATCCCACTGGAGGTAAACCCCAAGGGCTGGCAAGTGCAGTGCTTGGGGAGGAGATGGCACCAGTTAGTACCAGGTCCATGGCTGCCCAGAAAGGGGGTAGAGGAGTTATGGAGCCTGGAAAAATGGTCCAGATAGCTGCCAAGAGAGGGAAGGGCACAAAGTGCATAGAACCAGCTCCAGTTTCTCTCCCAGAGGATGTGGATTGGGTGCTGGAAGAGACCACCCCAGAGCCCTCCAAGGACGATATTGCTTTCCTATGTGACCTGCTAGAGCTTGCTGGATGGCAGGCAGAAGGAAGACCTGACAAGGAGGAATTCCATGAGGCACAGAGTGCCCAGCCCTGGAGGACATGAGGCAGTAAGCTGAAGCCCAGGCAGCTGGTGATAACTGGAGATCACAGCATCTATTGGGAGAATGACCTCCTTTACAGGGAGCACATGACACCTGGGCATGGGCCACAACAAGCCAACAAGGGCACTGGTTATTTCCCAATACTACAGGGCCTTCCCACTAGGGTTGGCTCATGAGATTACCCTGGGAGGTCACCTTGGGCAGGACAGGACCTTTTCCAGGTTTGTCACTTATTTTTATTGGCCCAGGATAAAAGTGTTCTCAGATACATCTGCAGGATTTGCTTCACCTGGTAGGCCAGTAGGAAGACAGAGTAAAAACTGAAATCTCCTTACAACCCTGCCCTGACTATGGCAACCCCTTTGAACGAATGGGCATCAATGATATTGGGTCCTTGGATCCAAAGACAGCCTCTATAAACAGGTCAATCCTGGTCTTGGTGGACTTTGCTACAAAGTATCCACAAGCCATACCTCTGAGAACTGCACCTGCACCTTCATTAGACAGGGCCCTAATGGGTATTTTGACCTGAGTGAGTTTCCCAAAAGTAGAGGTGTCTGAAAGGGGTGCCAACTTTATGTCCTCATATATGTAATCAATTTGCAAGGAGTGTGGAATTGCCTATATGTTCTCCACATCCTATCACCCACAAACCATTGGGCTTGTTGAGAGGTTCAACAAGGCCTTGAAGGGCAAGATTAGGGGTCTGCCTGAGGCCCTGAAGTAGAAGTGGGATGTCTTCTTACCATGCCTACTTTTTGCTGACAGGGAGGCATCACAGAAGGGAATTGGATTCAGACTGTTTAACCTTCTGTATGGTCACCATTTAAGGGGACCTCTCAGTCTGATTAAGGAGGGTTGGGATCAAGCTCCAAAGAAGCTTCCCCAGAATGTTGTTAGCTAAATGCCAACCCTTAAGGATTCTTCATCTCAGCTGTCTCAAACCCAACTTCAGAGGTCTGAAGTACCCATGCTGTTGGTGACAAATGATGGGAGGAAGAGGAGATTGAACTTCTCTCTAACCTCCTGTCAAAAACAGAGAAAGATGGGCCAGTGGAGGGTAAACTGTAAAACGTCGTACTTGTATAGCGCACTACTCACCCGTTAGGGTCTCAAGGCGCTGTACACATACCACTGTGGAACCCCTCATGACTTTTCCCTGTGAGGTGCCCAATCCTGGTCAACCTCCAAGGTGAAGCCAAGCATCCCAGCACTGTTGGGGCTGTTGTGGAGATTAAGCAAGCTATTGCCCAGAGTTACAGAGTGGGACACATGAATTAGATTAGGCACCGTTGCGAGAATCATCCGGTCCGAGGAAATTGAGTCCAAGACCTGCCGAGGTGGTAATTGAACCCTGGTCCCAGGCCAGATTTCTGCATCAGGGTCTGCCACTCTAACCATTGAGCCACACTTCTCCACATAGAGCCGCACTTCTCCACAGGGTGTGAACCTCTCCCCTACCCTGACTCAAGAGCAGCAGAGGGACTGTCTTCAATTGTCCCAGCAGTTTGCCTCTGTGGTTTCCCTCACTCCTGGGCTTACACCTCTGTGTACTCATGACATTGATACAGTCCCCCTGTCAAAAATAAGACTTACAGACTGTCTGGCAAAGTGAGGGCCAGCATCAAAGAGGAAGTCTTTAAGATGTTGGAGGTGGGAATGATTGGGCCTTTCAGTAGTACCTGGTCCAGCCCTGTTGTGCTGGTGCCAAAAGCTGCTTTACTGGGTGCTGCCCCAGAACTCTGGTTCTGCATGGATTATGGGAGGCTCAACTCAGTCACCAAGACTGATGCTCACCTCATACCAAGAACTGATGAGCTAATTGATCGGTTAGGGGCTGCCAGGTTCCTCACTTTTGATCTGACCTTGGGCTACAGGCAGATTACCCTAACTGAAGAGGCTGAAGAAAGATCAGCCTCCTCCACTCCCTGACGGCCACTTTCAGTTTAAAGTGTTACCCTTTGGGTTAAAAAAAGTCAGGCCTGCCTATCAAGGTCCGTAAGTGCCAGATAGGACAGGGGTTGGTGGGTACTTGTGGTACCTAGTAGGCAGAGGTAAGGTGCTGCACTTCCAGACCAAAATAGAGACCATTCTGGCCTGGGAGCCCCCAAAAACTAAAACTGAGGTGAGGGCCTCACAAGTTATCACAAGAGGTTTGTCAAAGGGTATGGCACCATTGTTGCCCCCCTTGACTGAGCTACCTTCCAAGAAGCTGCCAAAAAAGGTGATCTGGACGGAGGCTTGCCAGAAAGCCATTGGCTCCCTAGAACAGGCACTGCACCCAACCTCTCTGTTCAAGGCCCTTGACTTTTCCAAAGAATTCATAGCACAAACAGATGCCTCGGAACATGACATAGATGCAGTATTTTCACAGCTTAATGATGAGGGCCTAGACCAACCTGTAGCCTCCATCTCTAGAAGGTTACTTCCCAGGGAACAGAGGTGGAGTGCTATTGAGAGAAAAGCCTTTGTTGTGTTCTATGTACTGAAGAAGCTGAGATCATACATGTTTGGGACTCACCTGAAGGTTCAGACAGATCACAGGCCCCTCAGGTGGCTAAACACAAATAAGAGTTAAGAATCCAAAACTGTTGAAGTTGTCCATCTCCCTACATGGAATTGACTTTATGATGGAATATAGACATGGGTCAGACCATGCCAGTGCTGATGGTCTATCCAGGTTTTTCCAACTTTTATCAAACAATCAATCAGTATTTGTAAAGTGCAGCTACTCACCCGTGAGAGTCTCAGGTGCTGGGGAGGGAAAGGGCCTCATCCAAAGAGCCACGTTTTGAGGTTCTTCCTGAAGATGGTGAGCAATGGGCTTTGTCTCAGGTGCAGGGGGAGGTTGTTCCAGCTCTTCGCTGCAGTGTAGGTAAAAGATTGTCCTCTGGTGGTGGTTTTGGGGATGCGAGGAATGGGGGCCAGGGCCATCTGCGTGGAGCAGTGGGATCTGGCGGTGTTGTGGAAGGAGACGCAGTGGTTCAGATAGGCTGGTCCTGTGTTATGTATGTCCTTGTACGTGTGGGTGAGAAGCTTGAAGGTGATTCGCTTCTCGACCGGTAGCCAGTGGAGGGTCCTCAGGTGTTGGGAGATGTGATGTCAGCGAGGGATGTCCAGAGTGAGTTTGGCGGTGGTGTTCTGGATGAGTTTAAGTTTTTTGATGGTCCTAGTTGAGGTGCCGGCGTAGAGGTCATTGCCGTAGCCGAGCTTGCTTGTGACTAAGGCATGGATGCCTGTCCTGCGACAGTCTGCTGGGATCCATCTGAAGATCTTCCGGTGCTTGCAGAGTGTGTGCCAGCAAGAGAAGGTGACAGAGTTGACCTGGCGGGTCATGGATATGGAAGAGTCAAGGATGATTCCTAAGTTGTGGGCGTGCTCGGTCAGTGCAGGGAGGACGCTGAGGGATGTGGGCCACCAGGAGTCATCCCAAGCTGAGGATGCATTTCCAGAGATGATGAGCTCCGTCTTGTCGGAGTTGAGCTTGAGGCATCATTCTCTCATCTAGGTGGCGACGACTTCCATTCCTGCGTGAAAGTTCCTTTTGGCCATGTCTGAGTCTTCAGTGAGGGGAATTATGAGTTGTGTGTCATCGACATATGACACGATGTTCATACCGTGGCTTCTGATGATGGCAGCAAGAAGGGCCATGTCCCCTTACTTAGTGATAAGAACTCCCAGGAAGTTCGGTAGTTCTCCCCCTACTTTCAGCTAAAGGGACATATGTTAGACCTGTCAGCCTTAGGCTTGTCTTTCCCCAACCCTTTTGTCTGCTTGGCTAAATTTTTTCTTTTGTTTTGCTCTTTGGAGTTAAGACTTTGTACACTTTACCACTCCTATTCAGCCCCAAAGTTCTTGCCCTCAATCCCCTAAACATGGTCTGATTTGCATATAACTGATTTGCATATTTAATTTACTTGTAAGTCCTGCGTAGAGTAGTATACCATATACCCAAGGACTGGAACTAAGTGCTAACAGTGGGTATGCAGGGCATGCAGCACTTATTGTGTCACCCACTTAAATAGCACTTCAAAACATGTCTCAGACATTCCATTGCAGCCTGAATACTGTGTTCTACTGCTTTGCAGATTTGGCATTTAAAGCTCTATTGCCAAGCCTTGAACTCCCCTTTTATTACATATATCACCCTTATGGTAGTCCCTAGGTAGCCCATAGCGTAAGGTGCTTTGTAATTAAAAGGTAGGACATGTACTTTTTGGTTTTACACGTCCAGTAGTGAAAAACTCCCAAATTAATTTTTCACTACTGTCAGGCCTACCCCTCCCATAAGATAACATTGGGGAGTCTTTATTATGTTTTATAAGTTGTAATTCCTAATCTAGAGGTGGTAGATATGTCATGTTTGATATCTATGAACTTGCAATGATAAACCCTCTACAATGGTAAAGTTGAGTTGGATTTATCATTACAAGTTTGAAAAGGCCACTTTTATATAGCTCGCATTTTCATGCCCTTAGCCCTATGTGCCAGCAGCCTGCCTTAGGTCACATGATTGACTGAGTATAACTGACAGTTGAGACTTTGTGAAATCAACCCCAGACAGACACATGAGTGGAATTAGGAAAGCCTGAATGGACCATTAACTAATGATAGGGGGCAGAGCAAAACACTGCTCTTCTTGCACCTGAATTGGCTGGGCTCTGCTATCACACAATAGGCTTACCAACCCTGTATTGTCAGTGTAGCCTGCTAGGAGCCAGGGCATGTGAGTCAGCAAACTCATTGAACCTCAAAGAACCCTTCTGGAAACTTCTCCCAACTTGTACAAGCAGGGCATCAAAGTATAAGTATCGGACCCACTCTTCAGTTCACTACTAGACATGAGGAAGGACTCTCAGAGGACTGCATGCTGCTATGACCTGCGTGCACTATACCTGACTGCTGGTGTACCTGAAAGGACTGCTTTGCTGCCTGGAGTCTGCCTTGAGCCTTCAAAGACCAGCCCTGCATTGTCACCTGCACCCAGAAGTGACTTCAAGGGCTAGTTTAGCAGAGTCCAAAGGTGTACTGAAGAGTTGGTGTCTGAGTCCAGCATTTTTACCCTGATGTGCCTTTAAAAGTGGGGAGAAGCATCTAGAGGATTTCCTTTGAAGTCTCCAGGGATCCTGCCTTTCCTGTCCTGTCTCCAGGGGGTATGCAGCCTTTTGTGTGGAGGCAGGACAGAGTCTATTCAAGTGTAATATGGGCTGCACCCTGCTCCTCCCTCCCATTCTGCCAGTAATTTCCTAGCCAGGCACATGTAAGCTCCCGATTATATGTGGCTGCTTAGGAGGAATACACAAAGCTCAACTGTCAGCTACACCCAGTCATGTGAAAGACAAAGACAATTCCAACTTTCTAAAAGAGGCATTTTTAGAATTCTAGTAAAGTTCAACTTTAGCATAAGTTAGGATTATAAATTAGGATTCGAGAGACACCAAACATGAACTGTTCACCCATTGCAATTTAGAAATTATGCTTATAAAATGTAATAAGGAAACTCCAATGTTATCTTATGGGAGAGGTAGGCCTTAGGCTAGTGAAAAATGAATTTAAGAGTTTTTTACTATTAGAACATGTAAAACGTAAAATTGCATGCCCAACATTTTAAATACATTGCACCCTGCTTCTTGGCTGTCAAGGGCCTACACTAGCAGTGACTTATATATATATATATATATATTAAAAAAGTAAGGTTTGGGCATGACAAAAGTTATGTTTTGCCAGGTTAAAATGGCAGATTAAAACTGCAAAAACATATGCTGCAATGGCAGGGTTGAGACATGTTTAAATGGCTAATTACATGGGTGGAAAAATCAGTGCTTCAGATTCACAAGTAGCATTAATTTTCAGTCCTTGGGCCCATGTCATGCCAATTAACTAGGGACTTATAAATACACTAAATATGTAAATTAGTTATAAGCCAAAAATGGGGCTGACCACGCAAAAACAGGGGCATTCTCATAGGCATTATACATTTCTCCTTTTTTCTGGGTGATAACTATTTGAAAGTAACAGCAGGGATTTCTACTTTCAACTGAGAATTTTGAAACCTGAGACATGAGAGCTGCAAATTGAAGATCATTGCCATAACCTCTCAGTGCCTCTTAAGAAAACTTTTCAAAGCATAGGCCCCTATTTATACTTTATTAGCGCTGCAGATGCGTCATTTTTTTATGCAAAAACGGCGCAAACTTGCAAAATGCTATTATATTTTGTAAGTTTGAACCATTTTTGCATCTAAAAGCGGTGCAAATGCTGCGCTTATAAAGTATACTTTGGGGCCATAGTGCTCTGAGACTTTGGTAGACAAGACTGGCTTTTAATGGGAGCCAGGGATATGCAAACAGAAGATATTTCTTTTGCATGTTAAGAAGATTAATCAAATAATTTTGAAATGTATTAGACGTTTACCTAGCATTCTTTATTCATGATACTAACAAGTTTACATCCTGAAAGCCCAACATGTAGACTGATGGTCTACTGGAACTCTATGGATTCATGGAATGTGACCCGAAGGGACAATTAGACACCAGCATTTCGGCCTTTGCAAGTAGAACTACATTTTCCCCCTCCTTGGTGAAGGACAGATTGGAGCTATCCTCCTCTAATGTGCTCCTGTGCAGAGGACAGTTCCAAGCTGTTCTCACACATGAGGCAGGAAATCCCTCTGGTGCGGGGCACCGGAAAGATTTTTGCTTACTAAAAATATCCTCAGAAGCTGGGGAAGTGCTTCCCCAGCATGTGAGGATATTTTAACTTTCTCATTGAAATGACAATCAGTGCGCATGGCACACTGATGTGATTACAATGAAAATGAAAGTGAAATTAGCTCATCAGCTAATTTCATTTTCACTGCATTGGTGCTCGGGGGCTATTTCAGCCCCCCAGTCACCGATTCAGACGGGAGTGATATTATTGGAAATGGGAGAATCTCCCCTTTCCAATGGTGTCATTTCACAGTGGACATCTAGTTGGTGACTGCTGCAGGAGGGCGATACCCAAGCAAGGACCCACCTCCAGGCCCAGGAACATGGGGGAGCTCCCCCTTAGGCAAGGGCTTGTGCTCCACCCACCACAGGGAAACCTTTGATCTTTATGCCCCCCCCAGGGGTCAGATGGGGCAGTTACCCCTGTCTACCCCCTAGGGAGAATAGAAAGACTACTAGAAACCAGGAATCTTTTTTTATTGTAAGGGTGGGGTCTGACCAGTATGGACACGGGCATGTCCCCACCTAAACATTTTAAACAGTCTTTCTGTCCCCGAGGATGGTAGATGGGGCAATTATCCCTATCTACCCCCCCGGGGGCAGAAATCCTACTACCAGGGATTACTTTATATACTGTATATATATATATTTGTTGGGGTGAAAATGCTGCCACACACATAAAATCGGGAACAAGTTTTTTAGCCCTCCACAGGGGAGGGAGATTTGGGCCATTACCCCTATATGCTTTCCAGGGGGCAGAAAACCAACTAAATTACTTTTTTAATTGTGGTGGTGAGGGTGCCCAGCATAGGCATGGCCATGTCCCCACCCCCCAAAAAAATGGGAAAAGATTATTTTTGACCCCCCGGGGGCAGATTAGGGATAGTTACCCCCAATTTGCCCACAAAGGAGCAGAACCCTCACCTAGAATCCGGGCATTATTATAAATATAGGAGCAGAGGGTTGTCAAGCATAGGCATGTCTATGCTGCCACCGAAAGTTAATGGGGTAACAGTGTTTTTGCCCCCGTAAGGCAGATAGGGTAATTACCTTTGATAAGCCCCAAGGGGGGCAGAAAACCCACTGCATGGGAGCAATATATATTTTCAGTAAAATAATGGTGTGAGTCTTTCCCAGCCTAACATCAGGCATTACCCTCACCTTTTTAACCTTCTGTCTGCTCCTCTGCAGACAAAAGCATCCCATCGCAAATAGAAGCAATAGGACATTTGATTCTTTTGGGTGTTGCTTTTATAAATGAGCTAGGAGAGTTTGGCTAACTCCCAGTATCATCCCACTTGCAACGGTGAATGGCTGCACTTTTTGGTAGGCTGCAGACTGGAAAAACCTACCAGACCCAGATAGTTCTGAAGACTAGACTTCTGAGGAAGTCTAGGGTGATGTACTTCACATGCATCCCCCACCATTTTGTTACTGACAAGGCCCTGCAAAACTTTAACCTTGCTGATAAACACACATTTTCATCCCATTTATGTGAGGAAAACTTTTGGAATCTGAGGGAAGCCCAAATTTCCTACCACACAGCATTCCCTAATGTCTCCTTATAAAAATAGCACCTCCCTTGTGTGGGTGGGCATAGAGACATTAAAACAAAATTCCCTAAAGTGCTACATGTAGAGATCAGCAATAGGGATAGCTGTGCGATTTGGGGACAAGCTTGGCCTCCACTCATGGAAATCTACCAGCCACAGACATTTTTAAAAATTACACAACCAGGGGAGTCCAGGGTGGTGTGCCTTGTGTGAATCCCATGAGGTGTTCTTACACACAATGCCCTAAAAACCTCAACCTTTGCCTGAAATAACACATTGTTCTTACATTGCTGTGAAGGAAACTTCTGGAATCTGCAGGAATCCACACAATTCCTACCAAACTGCATTGCCCAATTTGTGCCTTTAAAGATGGTGCACCACTTGTGAGGTTGGGTCTAGTTACAGCAACAGGAATGGATCCAACCATGGTCAATAGGAGTTGCCATGCAAGGGCTCCCATTGTCCTTGGTTTGACCATTTCTTTTGCGGGCATTTGACCCAGAGGCACAAGTGGGGCAGTGTTTATATCATCACAGGTGGGGCAATGTTGAATTGTAGGAATTTTGTGGATTCCTCCCGAAGTGTCCTTCACAGTAATTTAAGGAAAATGCATGATTTCAGGCAAAGTTTGAGGTTTGCAGGGCATTGTGGTTAAAAAAGAACTCTCATGAGATCCATAGAAGTCACGCCATTCTGAATTTCCCTAGGTATCTAGACTTTGAAGATTTACAAATGTGCTACATTTCCCTAGGTGTCGCCTGAGCTAGGGCCCAAAATCCACAGGTAGGCACATTGCAAAAAGCATTTCAGTCTTCAATGGAAAAATGTGAAGGGTCCATGTCATGTTTTGAACAGTTCCCTGTTGGGGACGCTAAGCCTACCCACACAAGTGAGGTACAATTTTTCAAAGAAGGATTAAGGCTATACTGGATGGAAAGAAGTTTGTGCCTCCCCACAGACTCCAGAACTTTCCATTACAGAAATGTGAGAATAGTGTGTTTTTCTAGAAACTGAGAAAATGGCATAAGGAGGATCATTGGAATTTTTGTTTCATATCACTTTGCACACTAGAGAAATGAGTAATCTGTTTATTAGTCAATGGACTTTTCGAGACAAGGACAAATGTGATAGATCATGGACAAGCATGCAATAGATGAAGTTGGAAATACCGGTGTAAAACCATCACCCTTCTGCACTATTTACAACTACTAGGAGCATCAGGTTTATTAAAAAAAATTATAAGCAGTGTTTTATTTCTGATTTTAACTTTTGTCATTGTATGAAATTAGGACAAAGAAAGCAGTGGAATACAAGTTAAATCTTATTTTGTTTTTCAAATGTTAGGTCCGGTTTGGCAATCCATTTTAAATATATTCCATGTGTTTTTTCATTGTTAAAGTTCTTCATTACAAAATTCCAATGCGTGTACCTGAAAAGTCCCAAAGTGTGGAAGGGAGTGGCAAATGAGGCAGAAACACTCCAGGGGCAGCTGCTCCTTTAGGGCGGAGGAGCCTCACGTACCGCCAACCCACCCATCAGCAACAGCTGCACAACTTTTACTATAAAATGCTAATAAATTAACTTTATTATAGTTTTATAGTCAAAGGTGCGTGGCCTTGGGGCTGTGATGGGGATGCGGGAGAGTGCACTGCAATCCCCCTCAGTGCGCATGTATGTTTGGCCAGCTGTCTTGGGCCAGCCAAACAAATATGCGCACAGGGCTCTCTCCTGCATTGCTGGATTGGAGACAGCAGGCAGAGACTTTCAGTCTGCCATGGAGCACCCTGGCTGCCAGCAGCATGAAAGCAGTGTTAGGATTGGTCGCAAGGCAGGCTGGGAGCTTATGCCTGAGCCCGATGTAGGAGCGGATGCTTGCGGTGAGGCGCGTCATGGCGTGGGGCAAAAAGGTATTTTTTTAAAGTTACATTTATTTGGTTTCTCGCAGCTCCCCCGTCTGCTACGTACCACGCCGCACCGCCCCTTTTCCGTCCTACGAGCCGCCCCTGTGACACTTGCAGTGCGCTTGGTATACACATGAATATTTTTAACAGGGTCAGCTGGATATTTTGTAAAGCTGGCAATAGCCACCTAAAGAATATCTGAATTTCGATTCTGAAAATGCCTTTGCATCAATTACATTTGCCGATGAATCGAAAGGATCAAGTGTATTAAATAATTTAAGATGTTCTACCTTTTTGCTTTTGTTATGTGGCTCCACCTACGCATGTGACCAAGCATCAAAACATAGATCTGACAAGCATATTTAGGAAAAGTAGTGCTGCCACTATTCTTGCACCGTTTAGCGCTCCCCGACTGCCACCATGTATGCGATGTATTTAAAATACAGCACACAGTGGCTCAGGGTAGGCGGCAATAGCGTCTTTTTTTTTACGCTATTGATGTACTCTACAGAAGTAGTGCCAAACTTTTGGCGCTATTCCTGCAAAGTATGTTTTCAATGGCATGCCCCCTTTTAAACACCTCTTCGAGCAGGCATTAAAAGTGCATACCGCCATGGATGTTGTGGCAGTTGAAAACCTCACGAAATCCATGGTGGTATGCGGGGTCCTTATACTTGTTTGCGGTCTTACCGCCCTTTTGGCACTGTCCGCCATGGTTGTAATGAGGGCCATAGTCTCCATCCACCCACCAGATCACCAAATAAACCTTCTGAAGTGCACAGCACCACTACATTCAATCCATTACACACCAGGTTTTCAGGCCTGACTGCCTCTCCAGCCACAAATAGTAAAATGTTATCAAGTGGCATCACAAAGCTTTCATTTACTCTGCCTCCACGCACCAAGAAATCTTTTCCTGATTTGCAAGTTTCAGCAAGGATAACCCACTCCTGGTGACAGGTAAGAACTGACTGGGGCAGGTTTAGCATTTCCAATGAACATCTTCCACAGAAAATATTCAAAATGCCGCTGAAGGCTTAGGAGAAAACTCTCTGGTCATTACATTTACTTTCATAGTTATTGAAAACGTACCTTCAACTTCAATCAATCAATCAATTTGAATTATTAGAGCCTAGCACTATCATCCCTGGAGACATATGGGGGCTGGTTTAGGAAGTCTGCATCGAAAATCCAGGTCTGAGTTTCTACCTCGAAGGGGGCTGTTTGGAGGCGGAGGGGCAGGTCGTTTCCAGTCTTAGCAGCAATGTATGAGAAGGAACATCTGCTGATAGAAAGAGAAGGAGTAACCGCTGATGCAACGGATTCAGGGAATGTGTGCGAGGGCTAGTGTGGAAGAGCACAGGTGTCTGGTGTGTTTGTGGAAGTTCAGACAGTGGTTGTTGTAGGCCAGTCCTTGATTGTGTAATGTTTTGTAGGCATGTGTGAAGATCTTAAACTGACATCTCTTCTAGATGGGGAGCCAGTGGAGGTCTCTGAGGTGGTGGGGGGGTTATGTGGGTCCGTTTGTGGATGTCCAGGATGAGTCTGGCAGCCATGTCTTGCATGGTCTGGAGCCTTTCGATGTGTTGGGTGGAGATGCTGGCATAGACTGCATTGCTGTAGTCTAGTTGGATGGTGACAAGGGATCCATCTAAAGATTCTTCAGACCATGCAGAGGGTGTGGAAGTAGGGGGAGGCAGCTACATTGATTGGTCTCTTCACAGTCAGTTGGCTGGCGAGGATGATACAGAGGTTGCGTATGTGGTTTGTTGGTGTGGGAGTGGGTTAGATTTCTACTGGCCACCAGATGTAGTGCCATATGGATGTGTTTCTCCTGAAGATCAGTTCTACTATTTTGTCGAGTTTGAGGCAATTTGTACTTACCCAGTTGGCCAAGTTGGTTATGGAAGATTGTTTTGGTGGTGGAGGGGTCTTCTTCGGTGAGTGAGAGGATGAGTTGTGCATCGTCTGCGTCAGATATGATGTTGGGACCATGGGATCTGACAATGTCAATGGGTGGGGTCATGTAGGTGTTGAACAGGGATGGGCTGCTGAATGATTTTTGGGGTAAGCCTCAGACAATGCTCTTGTGTTCAGAGGTGAAGGGACATAGTCTGACGCTCTGAATAGGGCTTGTCAGAAAGGAGGCGATCCAATTGAGGGCGTTCTCTTGTATTCTGATGTTGTGGAGTCTGTTGATGAGGGTGTGGTGTTAAATGGTGTTGAGCACAGCAGAGAGTACGGGGAGGATCAGGGCAGCAGTCTCCCTTTGGTAGAGGAGTGTTCTGATCCGTGGCTGTGATGAGAGTGGTCTCTGTGCTGTGGTTGATGTGGAATCCTGACTGGGAGCTGTCAAGCAGGTTGTTCTATTCCAGGTATTAGGTGAGCTGTTGGTTGATGCCCTTCATGCGTACTTTGGCAGGGTAGTGGAGCAGGGGAATTGGTTGATAGTTTTTTACTTTGCATGGGGTTGGCGGGTGGTTTCTTTAGGATGGGTCTGATTTCTGTTTGTTTTCATTTGTCTGGTAAGGCTGCTGTGGTAATTGAGGTGTTCAGGATACTAGTGAGTTCTGCACTGATGTGATTGGTTCCAAGGTTGAACAGGTGGTGGGGGCATAGGACGGTCGCTGCCCCTGAGTGGATGGATGACATGATAGCCACAGTGGATTGTGTGGTGAGCGGTGTCCTTGTGGTGATCGTCAAACTGGTCTGTGCTGATTGGTTGAGGATTCTGAGGTGGAAGACTGTGGGTTCGGGGTCAAAGCTATTGTAGATCTGTAGCAATTGTACTGTGAAAATAGTCTGAGAGGGTGCTGCAGCTTTCCTGGGAAGGGTGCACCATGTTCTCGGTGGCTGAAGCGTTGGAGTATTCTTGGACCATTTTGAATAGTTCTTTCATGCAATTGGCTGATGTGCTGGTGTGGGCTGTGATGACTGCTCTCTTGGCTTCTTTGATCTACCACTGGTATTTGCTCAGGGCTGCTTTGTAGGTGGCTCTGACGGCCGAGCTCTTTGTGGATCACCATTGTTTCTTTTGTTGATTGCAGCTGCACTTGGAGGTTCTGCGCTCAGGCATCTACCAGCTGACTTGTATTGAGGTTTTGTTGGTTCTGGCTGGCTTCAGTGGGACAACTCTGTTGGCACATTTGATGTTCTGGGGGAGAGGTGCTGGACAGCCTACTCGAGGTCTTATGAGTCCTTGGGCTGGGAGATGCTGAGGGCCTGAGTCCACTGTGTCTCTGTTACCTTGCCCCAGCTGTGGTGGTTGGAGCTGTGGTGTTTGGTGATGGTATGCTGTGGGCTGGAGATGGTGAAGGGAACGATGGTGTGGTCGAACTACATGAGTTCTGTGACTAGAGTAAATTTGACTCTATCACTGGAGGTGATGATGGGGTCAAGAGTGTGTCTGGCTTTGTGCGTGGGCTCAGTGACCAGTTGGGTGAGGCCAATTTTGCTCATGTTCTCCAGGACAGAGGTGGATTTGGCATCATTGGGTTTATCGATGAGGAAATTGAGGTCGCCGAGTAGGATCTAATGGTTGGTGTTGATCACTAAAGTGGCAATGATGTTGGGCATGGCATTGCAGAAACACTGGAGTGGTCCAAGTGGCCTGTATATAATTGGGCATTGAGCAGGGTGCATTGGAGCGGCCCTGGGATGTCTGTGGTTTTCATTGTGGGTGTGGTGTAGGGTCCTGTGTGGTCCTGTGTGGGCTGGTGATTCTGTGTTGCAGCAGAAACAGCAGCGTCAGCAGGTGAAAGGTCCTTTGGTGGCTTGAGGGGAGAAGGTGCAGCAGTTTCTGTCTCAGAGTCCGAGGACCAGGTTAACAAGCTCTTTTGCAGTGTAGCCTTTTGTGGCGGGAGGTCCAAGGGCCCTGGCATTGGGCAAGGACCAGGCACAGATTGGTGCAGACAGGCTTGTCTTTGGCATGCCTTTGGCAAATCGGTGGCCCACCTGCCAGAACGCACCGCCTGAGTGGCCATGCTGTGGCCTCCATTAAGTAGGTCCTGGGGGAGAGAGGGGCCCTGGGTGGTGCGAAGGTGGAAAATGGTGGGAAGCGGCATGGAGCAGGAGAGAGGGGGGAGGTGGGAGGTGGACAAGGAATGCAATGGTAGAGGAAAAAGCAGAGGCTGAGAAATACAGAAAGCAGAGGTTGATAAAAGCAGAAAGTAAAAGTAGAAAGCCAAAGTTTGAGAAAAGCTAAAAGTAAAAGCAGAAAGTCAAGGTTTGAGAAATGTGGAAAGTAAAGGCAAAAAGGAGAGGTTGAGAAATGCAAAGTGAAGGATAAAGGTTAAGCAATGTGAGATCAGAGCAGAGGTCAAGGAATACAGGGAGGACAGAATTGGCAGACAGGGGGAGACAAGAGACCAGGAGAGTAAAGTAGCAAGATGAGAGGAGAATGCAGGTGTGGAAAGGAGAACCTGTCACAGTGGGAGTTGATGCAAGGATCTGCTCCCCCTGGAAGTGCCTTTGAAGAACTAGGAGGTGCCTTTTAAGAACATACATATTTGATGACATTTTCACTATGTCAACATGGTATGTTGGAAATGTCAACATTTATTTAGTGTGGGTCCTAGTGCACTAAAGTAATATATAAAATTGGGTTTGATGCCCCCTCCTGTTGCTATTGTGATGCTGTGGCAGCTTACCAGCCTGGACCCTAGTGTCACTTCACCTGGTGCATTAATGAGGGCCACTCCCCTGACTGCCACTACCAACATTTTGTATTCCCTGACAGTGCTTTTCTAAGGGATGAAAAGGCTACTTCAGGAGAAAATGTCTTGCCTCAAAAGAAATGTTTGGCACCCTGTCCACAGCTGGCATAGAAAGGGTGACTGATGCTGCTGATTTGATTGCCAACACATGCAACTATAAATGCCCAAAGTGCCAGAAATACTCATCATTTCTATCAAGAGTCACTCACATCTATGAACAAAACTAAACAAGAACAATGAATGCCCCTAGGATACCCTTAATAATAAGGAGCTGAAGCCAGGATAAGTCGCCCAATTCTGCCATGCTGTGGCCCAACTGCAAAGAAAGGAAGCAAACCGGAACAATGACCATATATCAAAGCTCAATACGTTTCCCAAAATGGAAGGGATAATCCTTGGGTTAAAATCCATCAAAAGGAGAAAAGTCAAAAAGGACCATCAGTCAGGCTCATAGTGAACCAGCTTTCATAGACTATCAATCAGCACCAGGGAAGTGGCAGCAAAGTAGAAGTATACACTGCAGTAGGTGTGGAACCCACTCACCAATTGGCACCTAACTCCACAAAATCTAAGCCAGTTGTTCCAAGGCATATAGGGGCATATTTATATTCTGTTTGCGCCGAATGTGCGTAAAAAATGTTGACGCACAATCGGCGCAAACCCTGCCCCATATTTATACTTTGACGTCCGACCCCGCGGGCATCAAAATTCCACCATGTGCGTCATTTTTTGGAAGGGGGAACCAGACTTGCGTTAATTATATGCAAGGTAGGCGTTCCCTTCCAAAAAATGACATTAAGGCCTGTGCCCCATATTTATACTCTGACGTCATTTTGACGCACAGGAAGGGGTTTGCCTTAAAAAACGTTTTTTAACGCCTGGGTCAGGGCAGGCGTTAAGGGACCTGTGGGCTCGGAAGGAGCCCAGAGGTGCCCTGCCCTGCCCCCAGGGACACCCCCTGACACCCTTCCCCACCCCAGGAGGACACCCAAGGATGGAGGGACCCATCCCAGGGAAGGAAAGGTAAGTTCGGGTAAGTGTTTTTTTCCGAATTGTTTTGTGGCATGGGGGCCTGATTTGGGCCCCCCTACATGCCACTATGCCCAATGACCAGTCCCCTGGGCATGGCCATTGGGCAAGGGGGCATTACTCCTGTCTTTGCTAAGACAGGAGTCATGTCAATGGAGGTTGGGCGTCAAAAAAAATTGCGCAAATCCGGTTTGAGGGCTGAATTTTGCCTCAGACCTGACTTGCCCGGCTAACGTCATTCCATAAATAAGGCACCCGCATGGCGCGTTGGAATAACGTCAGCCGGCGGTAAAAATTTTGACGCACAACTGCGTTGGCGCAGTTGTGCGTCAAAAAGTATAAATATGGGCCATAAATCTACCACTAAATCCATAAAAAGTGACATAAAATTGGTATAATAGTTGAACAATGTGTCAGGATGTCAACTGTTTTTCCAGCACGTGAAATAATAGCCACAAAGCCACATTGCCATGCATTTTAAAGTACCATCGCTACTTGCGCCGAAGAAAGTTTCTTTAAAAGTGTTGAAGGTATGGATGAGACTTTGGATGAGAGAACTTCTTGCCCAAATACCTGATATGAAAACCAACTAAGAGCCCCACTTGTGGCGAAATACTGCTATAAAATAAGCTATAAAATATCAGGTCAGTTGGCAAAAATCCAATTTGGAGTGGGTCACTATCTAACATCCCACATAAATATTAATGAGGTAGGTTGCAAGTTGAGGCTTGAGATGATGGCCCATTGTGGTCAGTAAACTACCATGCCTCTGCTCGCATTTCCATAGAGTAAACTTTTTTTAGCTTGCAGTTCAGTTTACTAATCTTGATTTTGTGAGTTGATAGTTGTCTTCTTTACCACTGCTGACTCCCCAACAATTTTTTTTTGCAATTACAAAGAAGAAGGGTTCACTTGGGGACTAGGGGCCAGATGTAGCAAAATAACATTTTGCGACTTGCAAATAGCGAGTCATTGCGACTCGCTGTTTGCAAGTCGCAAAATGTTATGCAGAACGGTGTCTCAGACACCGTCTGCAAGTCGGTATGGGGTCGCAATGACCCACCTCATGAATATTCATGAGGTGGGTCGCAAATTGCGGCCCCATACCGACTATGGGCACTCGCAACCATGGAGGCCTGCTGTAGTCAGCAGACCTCCGTGTTCGTGACTGCTTTAAATAAAGCAGTTTTTTTTTTTTTAAGTGTAGCCCGTTTTCCTTAAAGGAAAACGAGCTGCACTTAAAAAAAAAACCGAAACCTTTAGTTTCGGTATTTTTTCAGGGCAGGGAGTGGTCCCTTGGACCACTCCCTGCCCTGAAAAAATGTTTCTGGGTCCAGTCACAAACTGGAAGGGGTCCCATGGGGACCCCTTCCAATTTGCGAGTGGGTTACCATCCACTTGAAGTGGATGGTAACTGCAACACCATTTGCGACCGCATATGCGGTCGCAAATGGTGTTGCATACCACTAGGAATCGCAAATAGGAAGGGAACACCCCTTCCTATTTGCGATTCTGAAATGCATTTAGCGAGTCGGTCCGACTCGCAGAATGCATTTCTGCATAGGAAAATGTGATTTGCAACTCGCAAACGGCAGTTTTTGCCGTTTGCGAGTTGCAATTCCTTTCCTACATCTGGCCCTAGAACTCCAAAAGTGAGTCAGTAATTTTTCAATGATTTGCAACCAAATTACTGTTGCAAACATCGATACAACATGCACTAAATCACAGTTTGGAAGAGATCCCTATAACATAGCCCTTTTAAATGGCAAATCGGTATCTATGCATAATCTAATTTTAGGAGTCAGTAAGAAACCTATTTTGCAGTTACAAATGTACCCAGTTTGTGAATCACAGTATTTGCAGTAACAAAATATTTTTGTACATCAGACAATGTACAATAAAATTGTATTTTGTATGTTTGCGCCCCTTTTGCATAAAAGAATGACGCTAATGCGGCACAAAAAAGGTATAAATGAGGGCCCAAGACTGTTAAGTTGGCATCAGCCATGAACGTTACCTAAATAGTCTGCATTTTTTTAAACCTTAAATGCTTCACGTAGGGTGTCAGATCTCCACTAAAACTGCTCTGCCTCTTCCTTAGGCCGAACTTAAACTGGCAAATTATTTTCCTGGGAAACAACTCTGACATGAGAGTTCTGCATGGCTTCTGCTTCCAGTGGCAGCCTTCCTTTTGAGCAGAGGGGGGGGCAAGTGGACCACACATGCACACTCTCTCACACCCATGCAATTACAACCACACACGCATACACTTCCACAGCACGCACTCACGAATGACATGCATTCATACATACACACTTGTATGCACACACCAAACATTAAAAAATATAAAAATTACTGGGTACAGCATCTCAGATGATGGT
The DNA here is from genome assembly GCF_031143425.1 of Pleurodeles waltl. Classification (NCBI taxonomy): domain Eukaryota; kingdom Metazoa; phylum Chordata; class Amphibia; order Caudata; family Salamandridae; genus Pleurodeles; species Pleurodeles waltl. The sequence goes on from NC_090447.1 coordinate 1,058,016,539, forward strand.
AGAAAACCCTCATTGTTTCCTGAAGATTGAGACCACTTCCTTCTCGCACTGGATGGTCATCTAATGGAAGAAGGCAACAGTACCTGACTCGTCACAGAGAAGGATAAATAAGGCAGCTGGTTGACCCCTCCCCACTCTCTGATAAGGCATCAGTGATAGACACTCGGACCTGGGCACTTCAGGGCTTAAAAATGAAGTGCCCAGGTACGAGGGTACCAGTGACGCTCCCCCCTAGTCGTGAGGAGAGGACCACTAAGCGTTTTGCCAGGCTGAGGAGGACACGTCCACAGGGCTGTGACATCTACAGCTCAGCAAAGTTCAGCTCAGACAAACAGACATCTGCATATTTAGTTCATGCACAGCACCTGGCTGCCTGATCTGAACAAGACAGCCTGTTAGACACTCTTCATATCGTATAAGAGGTGGGATGCCTCCTCCCTGAAGGACTTCCCACTGCTGCCTGCTTCTTCTTTTCAAAATATTTGTGGATTTACTTCATCAGCTCCTTTGCAACCTCAAAGTTGCATTTTTTTTAACTATATCAATAGGGAGTGGTGTAGCTTCAAGGGGGGAGTTTGGGGTGTTCACCCCGCCCCCCCAAAAAAATTGTATTTTCTACAAATACTTAAGTACAAATGTCTCAGTCAGATATTGTGAGATATAAATCCAATTTCACCAGGGTTGTTTACAAACTTGCAGACAAAAATGCACACACACTCTGTTTTGAAAGTCCTCAAGATATTTTGTTTTCTCTCTTAGTACTCCTACCAATCTGCATTCCTCTCCCTTTCCAATGTCCCTTAACCTCCTCTGATGCACCAATCTTGTCTTATATGTATTTAAACATTATGGGGGTCATTACGACCTTGGCGGGCAGCATCAGCCCCCCACCAAGATCTGACAGCCATGCGGCCGCAACCCCCACCGCGGCCAATTGGAGATCCCCGCTGGGCTGGCGGGCGGAAACCTGGTTTCCGCCCACTGGCCCAGCGGGGATCACGGCCGCAACATAGGAGCCGGCTCAAAATGGAGCCGGCGGTGTTGCGGCTGTGTGACGGGTGCAGTTGCACCCGTCGCGCTTTTCGAAAAGCTGCATGGGGCCTCCAGGGGCCCCACGACTCCCCGTTCCACCAGCCTTTTCCTGGTGGTGTAAACCGCCAGAAAAAAGGCTGGCGGTCAGCGACTCGTAATCTCCTGGGCAGCGCTGCAAGCAGCGCTGCCCAGGCGGATTAACACAGCCGGGGCAAAAGTGGCGGAATACTGCCGGCTCCGGCAGTGCGGCTCCGGCAGTGCGACTGCGGCGCTTCCGCCACGGTCGTAATACACCTGGAAGCACCGCCAGCCTGTTGGCGGTGCTTCCGTAGTTTTAGCCTTGGCGGTCCCGTACCGCCAGGGTCAAAATGACCCCCTATATGCCAACCTGATTGTCGGAAAAACGAAGCTCACCCCCCCCCCAATCTTACTGACCAAGCTACATCCCTGTCAATGATATGAAAGTTGCCTGTAACTAATGCACTAATCACAATCATACAAGAATGGTTTATCTATTTACCAATGGCTGTTTAATGTAAATAACAGAAAGTATCTAAGGATATGTTTGCCCTCAAAAGTAGAACTAGAAAAATCATTTCAAACGGATACAGATAAAACATTTTATTGGATGTTATATTTAATTCTTTTATGGTTTTGGAGAACTGTGGTGAGCTCACTCTATCATCCCAAAAAATAAATAAAAAGAATCTGCATGCTTCTGGCAGAAACTAACTGAGCCACTATTGCAACATGGCGTGATTGACAAATCTTCTGGTGAAACCACTGGAAACCTGGGGGCATATTTACAAGCTCCTTGTACCTCCTTGCGCCACGCTAGCATCATTTTATTTATATTTATGTGGCATTAAGGAAGACATTTCCCCATGCATTGCACTACTTTGTAACCTCTTGCCCCACAATATGCCTGCGCCAGGCATAATGTATGCAAGGGGGGAATTCTCACGCAGGGAGGCCCAAACAAATGGCACAGTGAAATTTACAAAATTTCCCTGCGCCATTTTTTTCATAATTTTTAATGCATGCCCAAAGCGGACTTTAAAATGATGCAACCATAGTCTCCTATGGGCCTCCCTGTGCTTTGCTGCACTAGTGTAAAAATTGTGGATGCTAGTGCTGCAAAGCGCCACAATAGCGTAACATTTTTTGACTATATTGTGCTAACAACCACCATGGTGCAACGTATTATAAATACGGCATGACCATGGTGTAGTTAGGTGGTGGTATGGGGGTGCAAGCAAAGTGGCGCATTGGGACTGATGCGCTACTTTCTTGTTGTTCCGCCCCATGGTGCTTTTTGTAAAATCCTTCGGGCCATATTTAGACTTTTTGAAGTAAAACTGCACCGCCGCGGTTTTGCGTCAAAAATGTTACCACCGGCTAATGCCATTTTGTTGCGCCGTGCGGGCGTCAAATTTATACTTTGACGCACGGCGGCGCAATCAACAGGTGGGAGTCATTTTTTTTTACGCACATCGCGGCGTCAAGTCGTAAAGGAAATCGACGTTAACGCGGCGTGAATGACTGTGGGTCGATTTACGACACCGCAACCCGGATATGCACCTTTTTTTTTACGCAATAGCGGCAAAAATACCCGCAAACACTGCCCTTTCAGCAGAGGAGAGCCAAAATGGATCCCAGATGCCACTACAGACCCCAGGAAGATGACAGCTGACCAGGAACCAGCCAGGATGATCCATACAAGAACCAGGACATATATATAAAAAAAAAAAAGTGTCGCTTCAGTGCAGAGGATCAGGAAATTCTGGTTAAAGAGGTGACGGAACACCAGCACCAACTGTTCATCACCTCTAAGTTGCCAATCAGTAGGAGAGAGGCCATATGGCAACAAATTGTTGACAAGATCAACAGTGTGGCTTAAGTACGCAGAACAGTCACTGAGTGTAAGAAACGCTAGCATGACTGCAAACGTAGGACAAAGGAAAAAATGGCCAGGAACAGGAAGGCAGCACTGCAGACAGGAGGTGGGAGTCCAGCACACCAGGAGGCCCTGGACCACATGGAGGAGATGGTTGCAGCCGTCATCCCCGTGGAGATCGTCACAGGGATTCAAGGACAGGACAGTGCAGACTACCACGAGACAACGCACATGCAGGGTAAGTTGCATGGGGATTTAAAATACAATAATGTTGACTGTAAGCAGGGGGGGAAATACCTACTACACATTGCATGTAAGTCATCATATACATGGAGTGGCATGGGTAAAGGGGTATGGCATGGGGGCATGGCCTGCACATACAGAAGCTGGGGCACAACATAACACAACACCAACAACAGTCCCATGGGGGCATCCTGTCAGGCCACCAATGGAGCAAAGGGAATGCCTCGACAAGAGGGAAGGCCACTACGTCAAACTTACATCCTGGCACTCGTCAGCCAAAATATCTCCTACATTAACTAGGGCCCTATCAGCAATCCTGTAGCCAAAGCAACAACTGCAATGTAACTGCAACAACAGTTGACACTACCACCTCTGATCTCTGTGCAGCTATAGTAGCCAATGGCAGTAACCTCCCCATGGAACATACATACCTAAATTAGGGGGTGAGGATGACATCTGCAACAATCTCCTGAAACAAGTCAAAGGCCCCAGTACACTCAAATGTCAATGCCCATAGTTGTCACATACATCAGCCAAAGTAAACAGCAATAGGAGCGACACAGCACTAAGGACACACCCATGCTGCATATGTCAGGGTCTTTCCCGTGCCTGGATAACAAGGCTACATCACAAATGTCATACTGCTCAGACAACAGCATTGAGGAGGGGACACATGGAACTGGTCACTGAAATACATTGCACAGTCAGAGGACAAAATAGGACATTGATACGATAATCAGGGCAATCCAATGTAACACACATTAACAATGTCTACATCCATATCACATCATAACATTGCCATGCATAGGATATGCCACATGTCAATTACATTTAAGTCAATGTGAACATTCAGGGATTGGGGCAGGTCCTGAGAGGCAATTGTGCTGCAGGACCATCAGAACACCCACAGCCAGTGAAAGGTCTCACCATAAGAATTGATATACACGGAGGGTTGAGTAGGACAAAAAGCTGGCTATTCCCTATTTGGTACAAAGCAACACCTAGAGGCGATTAGGCAGACAGGTCTGATAACTCAATATCATACATGTGACACACAGGTGGGCCATAGGCCTATAACAATGCCCATATGAAGGACAGCAGATACCAATACCAAACAAGATCACAAAGTGAATTCATCAAAAGGCTGGCATGTTACGTAAAAATTTCACAACACAGACACACTAATTGTACCCTGTTTCATTGCAGAGGAACATGGATCTCCTGCCGATATGCCTGTCCCTGATTTCCCTGATGACATGGATGACGAGCCCATAAACATTCCTCAGGAGACCATTCAAAAGGTCCTTGAAACCCTCCAGACCCCACCTTCAGTCACAAGGAGGAGCACAGAACAAGCAGCCATCACAGAAGAACCACCCACCACCCCAATTGCAAGACCTGCCAGCTCCTACACAGCTGAGGACTCTGACGACACTGGCACCAGCTTTGAAAGAACTGTACTGTATTTGGAGTACAGTGGGAGCTGGCCAAGGAGGTGCGGTGGGGATGCAAACTATGGCAGCCAGCCTTGAGGGGGTGCGTTTGTGCATGATGTCATCTGCAGATCAGGCAGCAGCTATGCAAGCCCTAACATCCATACTGCAAGGAGTACAAGAAACTGTAAAGGAATTCACCACTGCAGTAAGGGATTTGCCAAAACACCTCGCACCCCTAACTTTCCAACGCATGCACGAATGCAATCATGACTCCCACAGGGCTGACCTGGCTGCCTACCATCGTGATATAGCTGCTATTCTCAAAAACCAGCAGGCTCTCCTTGCTGCAGTACTGCCCTTAAGACCTTCACAGTGAGCAGTCACCGGGATGTCTGACTCCACGTCTTCTAACACTGAGGTGTGTGTTGCCCCTTCACAACCAACAACAACAAGGACAAAGCAGGCAACACACACATCAGAAGAAGAAGACATGGAACAGATCACATTCACACGGAAGAGTACCCGGAAGCACTAGTCCCTGCACCATGGCCTACTTTGACCAAGGTCCTACGTTTTGTCAATTGCCAGTCTCACTACAACTATACTCAATGACTGTTCTGCTATCCACTGTATAACTTATCAGCATTGCCAGTGAATATCTCTCTCCTACTAATTGGCAAATCCTGTACCTCTGCACTGTCAGTAACATCACCCCAGCATGTCCGGAGCATCATCCACACCCCTTCTGTAGGATCACCATGTAAGATTGCACTAGAACGGACTCAGCAAACCTGGACAATGTACATATTGCACTACAGCACCTATCAATAAATAGCACTTGCACACCTAATATGTCTCTGTGTAATTTGACACATCAACTGTGCAGTAGGGAACTCAAAAGTGCCTGTGTGACAACCATGTAGCTTCTCAATACAACTGTCCTGACATCATGTAGTCTGATACATCTGTGCAGTGCCCAGGATTGCATCATAGCCTGCCCATCCTGAGGAGAATAACTGATGAAGGGAGAAACCACACACAATCATGCTGTGTTGGACAGAATAATGTTCCATCAATAGAAATCAAAGTCAACTAATGGTGGCTGATAAATGTGGTCACCATGCAATACTAAAACATTAAATTATGCAGTCTAATCTAAGCAAACACAACTAAAAACAGCATCAATCAACCTTTCTGAGTAAACTTCCAAGAAGGGAAGTCGTGCTGAATTTTTGCACACATGATCTATGTCAGTAATGAAGACAAGAAGACAAGAGTGTTAACAACACCTCATCTACAAAGATGTCCCTGAACATCGCACTGCAGTCCGACCTAAAAAATTCCCCACAATACCAAGTCTGGAAGCACACTTTGTGATGTTGAAAACATACTCATCAACACAAATCTTTTGTGATCCATGTAAACTCCAAATGGTGGTTGTATCAAATGGTGGATTCTTACCAAGTTAGCACAGGGGTAGCTGCCATTTTAAACCTCTTATTTCTTTGGTTTGTAGCATAGGACACAAATGTCATAGAACAACAATCACTACACTGATGGCAAGGCCATGATCAAGCAACAGTTAACACATAATGTAAAGGGTTAACTATATATTTATTCATAAGTATTCACACCAGAGGCAATTAAGGGAAAAGTCATACCTACACTAATCTAACCTGACTACTCCTAACCCACAACTGTCCCTAACTAACCTAAGCTAAATTTACTCTACACATATAACGAATCGATCTAAACATCAACCCCCACCCACCATTATGAGACAGGACACATGCAGGACAACACATACTAACCTACACACATACTATACTATCCTAAACAATCATATATTTTTTTGTATTTTTTTTTATATATATATTTTCTTTTTCTAAACAGACAGGAACCCCAACATTGACCCCCACCCACCCACCCACACACTCCGTAATGAAAAGTCGAAAGAATAAGGACCCCCCACCCTCCTCCCTAACACTAACTAAGCTAACAACCTATACTAACCTAACACTAATCCCCCAAACCCACTTATCATGATAAAAAGGAAAGAGGAGGGAGGAGGGAGGGGAGGGATAAATTAAAATAGACCATATCAGTCCTAGAGGTTGGCCCTCCGTAGGGTCCGCCTGATGGACCTGACCCGCTTCTTTATGTAGGCCACATCCTGGCTCGGCTTGTCCACCTTCCTAATGAACTTGTCCATTTTGCGGTCTAAAGCCTGGAATGCCGCAGGGTCAATTGGAGATTCTGCTGCTGTCTGTGTGCCAGCAGAGGTGCTCTGTGTGGGAGTTGATCGTAGCCCACTGGACTGTCCTGCAGCTCTTATATTGCTGGGTCCTGGTTGTGCTGCAGAGGCAGGGACACTTGGGGAGAACTGGTGGTTGTGGTGGTGGTGGCTGTAGTGGGCAACGTTGGGCCACCCTGTGGTGAGGCCCACCATGCTCCGGAGGCCCGTTCCGCCTGGTATTTTTGGGCCATCCGTCGGAACCCCGACTGCGCCTGCAGGATGTGTCGGTACCTCATGGCCCGCCTCTCAAATTCATGCCTCTGTGCGGCACTCATGTTTGCAGCTGTGAAGAGAAAGGGCAACTATTTACCATAGGAAGTGCATTGTGTGGAATAGCACAATGGGTCAATTGGAAATTACTTTTACTGTAGTTGTAACAGCTCATATCACCATATAGATCATTGAAACTCTCAGAGGAAGTACATGGGAAGCCTGCATACAAAGGTCATCTCACACATAGCATATACAATTATCTACATGATGGGTGACATCAGCCTAAACTTCTCATCATGAAAATTACTAATGCAGCCTACATTATGGCTGCACCTCCTCCGCCTATTGCCTGGACTCCATATGTCAGTGTGTGTGATAACAATCACAACCCTCAATATCCAATTTTAATTGGATTTGCTAGTATAGAACTCATGTGCCATAACCGAGTGTGTACACTAGGTTCAAAACAAAGTTTCAAATGGTCACAAGTATGTGTAACATACTGGTTGCTACAGTCCTAGGTACCCTATTCCCAAACACATGGCTGACTTTGAGGGGGGGGTGGGAAGAACATCCAACAATCCCATAATCAATGCACACCCAGGAGTGTATAGAAAGCTCAACATGTTTTTGCCTCCACACACACACCACCAGTGAAGGGTTAGCAACAAATCGGAGTCAGCTAAACCTTGTCCTATCCAAGGTCCACACATGTCAAAATGTACTGACTTAGGCCAACATCACATACTACCAGTGAGGCATATTTTTCTACAGCCACAGAGGAGCAAGAACACCCATGATCATGAATAGCATGTACAACTAGGCCGTTGCACTGTAGTCCCCCACACTTCTAGTACAACTTGTGGAAGTACATGCCCCTGGAAGATCCAACCTACAGTGTACTCAGTACATCGTTTACTAAGGAAGCAGCAGATTTCAGACAAGCCATTTGCAGAAGCTGTCTGGGAGAATGTCAGTCTGAAATGCAGACTCAGTCCGAGACAAGTCCCAGAGCAACTCTTACATTAACTAGTGTATTCCACATGACTCACCCCATTCCCCATAGCGGGCCCTACAGGAATGGCCTACAGACCCAAAATCAGACAAATGGATAAGCATAGATCAACTCAAAATGAAGTGATAACTGAAATCCCAATAATGGAACAATACTAATGAATGGGCAGCGCATCAAACCTTGCAATCTGTTGAACACACAGTAGTCCATCATGCATCACCAACAAACATAAAAAATACCACACATGCAACACTCACTGTAGGTGTCGGGGTCCTCAAAATGAGCCACCTCTCCCACTGTGTACGGTGCAGGTCCACCTGTAAAGCATGGAAGGAAGAAGGTACTCAGAATCCGTGCACTGACGAACAATTGCAAATACAAAGACAATGTGAGAATATGACATGAGTAATGAAACCCTTTCACACATGCTCATACTGCATGGAATTATTCATGCGTAACATTTACATCGGATGAGTCTCTTGCTACAGTTACACACCCTACTACACACATGCAGTGGCCCGGACAGTCATGTGGTGGCAAAGATGCACCTCCATTAGTATGCAGCAACAATATAGGTGTGCATTCATCTCATCATGTGCATCCAAGAGAGACATCCAAAAGCTGGTTACTTGAGGACTGCCTGACCTCTTAAACTCAAACAGCCTATGTGGTCATGACACATATGTGACTGATAGGTACATGGTACAGAGGGCCAGGTACTTTGGCAATACCTCATGTTGTTACAGTTTCATACATTGATGTGTCCAAACAATAGTGATTGGCACCAAACATAGATGTTTTTACCCTAGTCCATACCTTTGGACTGCAATCCCTATTCTGATTTGGGCACAAGTGACAATAAATACCTGTCTAAAATGTTAGCTGAGGGCACCTGAGTCCTTAACAAATATGGTTCATGCTCAGATCAGGCATGTAACAATTAGATGTGAAGGAGCACATTTATCACGACAAGGCATGGCACTTCCAAGAACATTTTCCCTACACACCGACCAGACACACATGTGACGTATGTGTGGACAACATTGCTAACTTCAATTGACGTGAAGGCAGCACTCATTTTCAGCATCATGTAGGGTTTACAAATGTCAGTCTAGCTATGGCGTCTACATATGTAGGTATGATGTTTCAACATCCATTTTTCACTGGCTATTGTGACCTGTAGAGTCCTAATTGCGTCATTAATGTGTTGCTTGTCTGACACAAAGGCGGCACTACATTACATTCTGCTACAGGCAACCGGTATGTGTAGAAAACATGAGCTACCTGACTGCTAGCATTTGTCATCCTTCACATTGTGCATCAATTACCCAGTAGGTTTCCCTAGCATTACACACAGTCAGCTACTTATCTGGCAGATTGGGTAACAATCATCACATGTCACCACACAGCTTTAAATTATGCACATTTAATTGATCTGTACTCACAAACATGGCCACCAATCCTGATTCCCAGGTGGTCCAGCAGATCTTGCTCCCTGGATATCAGATCAGCCCAGCGGTGCTTCAATTGATGGTCATTCCTTTGGCTACCATATAGACGCACCAAGTGATGGCGCACCTTCCCACACCGGACTTTACGGGCCTCCGTGTGATACCCCTGTATCACCTTCCCCCAGCCTCCAGCATTAGTGGGAGAAAATGGCAAACAAGCCATATAAACCCCACCAATTCCTCCTCACCCACCATGGAAAGCTGTGGCCTACCAGAAATGTCAGCACTGACAAAGGGGAAAAAGTTGTAGAAAAAGGAAAAGGGGGAAATGGGGAAAGGTAGAGTGGGGAATTACAAAGAAAACTTAAGAAGAAGAGCCCAACTATCCCCTATATTACAGTACCCACATCAGACTCCCACAGACAATAAATAAAACACTGGACTTGACAAATTAATACAACACAGACTCAAGCAGTATTCTACAACAAGACTATGATGACAAAAGCACAATTGAGATGGTACACTGGACACAAAAGCAGTAATACACAGGACAACACTTTGCACACAGCCACACAGTCTAGAATAATCTGAGACTGCAAAGTGAAAGTGAAAGTACACCCACTGTACAGATTCTTTAAACAGGATATCCTATTACATCACATCCTGCATAAAATGGCCGCCGTTTTTCCCCGCTATGCGTCATATTTTCACGCATACAGCTTGTGCGTCATATTTTTTGACGCATAGGAGCGTAAATGATGCAGAGTCAAAAAAAAATTCATCATTGGTAGATTATATTTGTTTGAGGCATATTTTACAGTTCCAGAGTTGAAAATTAAGCGGCTGCAAAATATGATATCTAATTATGACAAATATTTTTGACTCTGCATTATATGCACTCATGTGCGTCAAAAATGATGACGCACAAGCTGTATGCGTGGAAATATGACACATAATGGAAAAAAAGTGGAGGCCATGTTATGCAGGATATTATGATATCTATTTATGAAATAAATTTTTGACTCTGCATTATCTGCACTCCTGTGCGTCAAAAATTATGACGCACAAGCTGTATGCGTGGAAATATGACGCATTATGACAAATATGTCTTTCATTTGTCAAATTGAGAAATGAATTTTGTCATGACCAAATGGTGCTAAGTGATACACATTTGGGGTTAGCTATAGCAAATGTCCCTTATAGGATGTATAGAAGGTATTCACAGTGCAATGGTAATGATTGGCCAGAATGGATATTACTCATAATTGTACACATATGTAGGTAATTGCTGATTGCTAATTTCAAAATATGAATGGGATACCAGGATGTATTCCTTAGCAAAAATGTGTCCACATTTATCAAGCTAATCAAAATTAAATAAAGGCCAATTAGGTAGTGCAATTGTCGCCTAAACTTTTTTGGGGGGTAACCGTGTCCTATTTACGAGTTAATGTATCTAAAATGTGTTTCACTTTTGACATGTAGGGCACACATGCGCCTTATGCATGTGTGTGCTTCACATGTGCATAAACAATGTATATTTAGGGGGCAGCAGAGGTGGACTTAGGCCCCCAGCACCCTAGGGTTTGCTCTTCCAGACTTGCAAATTTATCCAAGGGTTTCCCAAATTCAGTAATGCTAAACCATCAGCAGCAGGCCCATGGAAGCAAATAGGGTATGATTCACTGTTTGCTATTCTGTAATCCCATTTGCCCATTTGACGTTTGCCCTACTGATTCTTTGGAGAATTCTGACATACCATTTTGCATTGATTTTTTGGCTAAATCTCAACGTTCCTTATGTCATGATAGCAAATAGGTTGTTGATGTATGTGGCCCTTTATGCATTACCTGGTTTAGAGGCATGTTTCATTCTTCCTGCTAGGTTACAACTGGGACACTACTGTGATCGGCTGCTTGCAACCATTTTGTTGATTGGATGGTACATGTACATGTGTGTGGTCCAATATTAATCCAGTATCAACTGTCAAGGTGTATGTTGTCACTGTAACGCCCAGGTCTCCTCATGAGTTAGTGGCAGCTAATCGAGCATCTAATGGGTATCGTTTGTAGCAAAATTTGAGAAAAGCCATTGAGGACATGGTCACCTACACATGGATGGTCCCACCCTGTCACTGAAGACGTGTAATGAGACTTTCAACTGGGCAACCTTGGTGTGCTGAGTGAGAGAATGTCTCAGGTGTCTGGATCCGGCATGTGTCATTGCAACATTTGTACTCCAGTTGGCCTCTGTGGATGGTAATGTATCAGGAAACATCTTAGCCTCTGTGCAGAAGTAAATGGCTGGAATTCAGCACACACGACTCATCTTTATTATTTGAACAATGTTACTCAGCGTGTGAACAGTCAGGGTCCTCATATGTGTTGACTTTTCATGGACATTATCTGAGGTTGCTAGTTTGGATGGAGGCCACTTACACCATCAAACACTATGGTCCAGGTCCACTGTCACACTTTGTAGTTTAGGCATTAATGAGGGCCAGACAACGGAAGGGCCATGATTTAGCTATTCAAGGGCACTGTCACAAATCTGATACAAATAACAGTCAGATGATGCAATACTATGTATTTGAGTATACATTGATGAGGCTAATGACAAATTAGTGTCTGAGGTACAAGAGGTTTTGGACAGCACGTGTGGTCCATAGGTGGACCCCAGGTATCTTTAGGGTGACCCACGGACAGGTGCCAGTCAGGCTGACAGGATGCTGGGTCAATCAGGAGCAAGTTCTTTCAGTAATTACATGATCAGTGTTCTGACTAGGACTGGCCAGAGGGAGCAGTAGACAGTTGACATGTCACACTGTATATGTCCTGTGTTGTTTTGAAGGTGACACATGAACCCTGATAAAGTGTTACACGGCAACATTAGTAGCAATGCTTAATAATGTAATTGCTCAAATTCCAACATCTATGCTGTAGGAGGCATCAGCAGGGACGGAGCATGTACATTTGGGTGGTGTGCATGGAGGGGATCACTGGTGTGGCCTCCATCAGTGTCTCACTAGTCCTGTCAGATGAGATTTGCTGAAAATTAGCCTACAGTTCCTTTCACAAGAGAATCAATCTACAGGTGATTCCAGGCCTTACAATCTCCAAGCCAGTGTATTATATGAGCTGAGTTCCATGCAGTGAGATGGTACTATGACAATGGTAGGCATAGGAAAGGGTGTGGCACACTGGATGACTCTTGTGAGTGTGTGTGTGTAGATGAGGGAATCTCAGTGTACACAAATCAGCATTCCAGGGACCTCTTCAGACAGGTGGGGTGTGACCAGCCGCAGGTGTGTGTAATGTTTTTAGAAAAGGGCTGACATGTAGATGGGATGTAATGTGTTGGATGCTTGTCATAGGTGTAGCACTTGTGCTGTGTTTGTTCTGCTTATGTGTAACTCTAGTGACAGATAGTCATTGCAAAGATAGTAAGTAGTTGGAATTACTGTTGCCAAGAGTCTAGTACTATATTCCTGTTCCTGAAGCATTAGCATGTGAACTGCCTGATGTATGAGGCCTGCTTTCCCCTAGTTGAGTGATGGTGTTTTAGTTGTGTGCCATCTGCTGCGATGATCCATGTTTACTACATGTATGTGTGTCATATGTGTGGTCCTCAGCTATTGCCCTTCAAAGGTGAACTGTACAGGATGTCTGTCATTTACATTGTGTGTGTATGTGACCATTGTATGGTGGCCATTACATTTGTAGTGTATTTTTTTGTGTCCTGATTGTTATATCATTATTGCTCAATGAGACGACATTCTTCTTCAGATATTTCAAGCTAAAGGTGGGCAGAAATGAATAGGCCAAACCTTAATGTGGTGTTTGTTATCAGTGTTTATTTATGTTATTTACAATAGTGCATTAAGTGGTGATGGTGATAATTATGAAAATAAATTATTTACAATCTGTTGGCGCCTACGCACCCCAGCAGCCGTGTTTGGTTGTTCCCCCTCCTGTTGCAGGCCAGCATCCTCCTCTTCTTTGTCTTCAGGCATGTATGGGTCTGGTTCGAGGAGGGGAATGTTCCTTTTTACACAAATGTTGTGCAATATTGCACATGTGAGTATGATCCTACAGACCATCTCGGGGGAATATAGTCGGCTACCACCAGTGATGTCGAGGCAGCAGAACCTTGACTTGAGGATCCCAAAGGTCCACTCGACAATGCTGCGTGTCCTCTTATGGGCGTCGTTGTATGTCCGCTCTGCAGCAGTACTCGGGTTCCCAAATGGTGTCATTAGCCATGGCTGGATGCCATACCCCTGATCAGCTGAAAGAAAACACAGAATGGGATCATGTTGATGTAGCTTGCATTATTAAAAAGACCTTTAATGGCAGTAGTTGTCTTGTGTTGTCTGTGACTCTTTTGTGTACTGATGTGACATCCTATACTTGTAGGCTATACCATCTGCATTGTGTTTTTACCTTGGCTGAGCACGTGTTTTTCTGCTAACCGTTTGTCATCAGTATGTTTGGTGATTTTCAGTGCAGTGTGCCCTCCCTAACATTGTGACTTGTGATACAGGTGGCCGTGTGTCTTCACTGGGGGTGAGATGATAGTTCCATGCACAGTTAATATTGAAAGTGTTGTTAACACGTTCATATGGAAGTACCCTGGACATCCCATACCTTTAGACTTATGCAATGTATTAATGTAAAGGTCAATGTGAGACTTACAATTTGCAAGGTGACATTTAGGCAACCACACTCATTGACGTCTTCACATTAGGCTGTACAGTAATTTCAGATGTGTGACAGGTTCAATGGTGACTTAAGAAACATGGCTAGCGATGTCATGACTTCAGTGTGTTCCTTTCGACATGTTGCTGTTGTGGTGTATGTGTTGTGTGTCCTTGATGGTTGCTGTGCAGTGTATATATAAGTAGGTTTTTGTACTTACCAACAAGTAGTCCATTGCCATACCGTCCATCCTGGAAGCGTTGGTTGATGGTACAGTGACGGAAGATGAATGAGTCATGTACACTCCCAGGATATTTAGCCACGATGTTGGTGATCAATCCCTGGTGATCGACTATGGCCTGCACGTTGATGGAATGTGTGTGCTTCCTGTTGCGGTAGAGGTGTTCAGTTGCAGCAGGTGGCACAAGGCGTACGTGTGTGCTGTCGATTGCACCAAGGACGTGTGGGAAGCCACTGATTGCGTAGAACCCCTGTTTTGTTTCCTGCTGCTTCTTCAGTGTGTTAGGGAAGCAGATGTGGCGGGTGTCAGTTGAATGATGGCATCCAGTACTTTTGGCAGAAATGCCGAGAATGATGATTGTGATATTTCGCCAACCAGGGCACCAGTTGTTTGAAATGAGCCACTTGCCAGCATATGAAGTACGGCAAGCAGCTTTGTTTCTGTTGGTATGGTGCGGGGTGTGACCAAAGTGGGGGCCAACTGCTGTTCAATGTTTCGCAGCAGCTGTTGGATGGCCTGCCAGTTCAACCGGTACCTCTGTATGATGTCATGTTCCCTTAGGCCCTGAAGGGTTGTTCTTGGGCGGAATATCCTCTCCTGCCTTCTGCGCTGCCTTTGGGGTCCCTGCTGGTGTTGTTGTAGCTGCTGTTGTTGCTGCTGGGCTCTGCGTCTGCATGCACGCTGGATAAGAATCACCTCCATGTCTCCCTGTTGCTGCTCTGCTGCTCTGCTGTTTGTTCTGTGTGTTCTGATTAAATACAGGTGTGTGTGCCCCATTTTAACGCCTGCCCTGACCCAGGAGTTAAATTTTGACGCATATCGGGCTGTGCGTCATTTTTTGGCTCCGCCTCCCGGCTGAGCGTAATTTTTGCCCAGAAGCATAAATACGACGCACGGCCGTTTGAGTCGTTTTTTTGGACGGGAACGCCTACCCTGCATATCATTAACACAGGGCGGGTTGCCGCATCCAAGAAATGATGCACACAGCGGAATTTTGTCGTCCGCGGGCTCGGGCGTCAGAGTTTAAATATGGGGCAACGTTTGCGCTGATTGTGCGTCAAATTTTTTGACACACAATCGGCGCAAACGGAGTATAAATATGCCCCTTCATGTGTAGAATTAGCGTGAGATTTTAGGGAATTAAAAAAAAAAACAGAAGTATTCCAGGACATATATGGCAGTTCTGGATTTTGGATATAGCCAATGTGCAACATTTCTAACAATGGAAACATTTTGTAAGCATAAAAGGGATGAAAATCAAGGGTGTACAAACTTTATATAATTTGCTTTCATGTGATTAAGTTAAAATGTTTGTAACATTATGTGCATTTATGTGAAATAAGGTGTCATTATGTAAAATTACATATATGAGAAGTGAATTATAAATCTATACTTATACATGCTTACCTTTGCAATGTTTTTGTAGCACTCGTTCTATTCTGCTAGTAAACCTTCGCCATCACTTGCAAAGGAAATGTGGTAACGTGCCAGACTATCTTAATTCCAGATTACAGGTTTACAACCTGCTGGAATGCTCTCCTTCAAGAGACACAAAACTCAGTATAGATTGAACCATGCTCCAACATTAGCTGATGTGCCTTTGCCTCCAATGCTGCCATCTATGGAACTGAACTATTACTCATGGCCCTATTTTGTGACTGCCAGGAAAAGGGGCAACTACCAACATATTCTTGTACACCTCCTTTAGGGCATATTTAAGAAAAATGGTGCTTCATACAGTGCAGCACCAATTTTCTAGTGCCCCTTAGCAGGTCCTTAAAAAGTGCAGGAGACAGTCGAGTAATTTTAAACCATTGCATTTATCAACTATGTTTGATGTCTACTAAATAAATATAACAGCAATGAACAGCACTAGTGTAAATGTGTCATAATTATATAGTATAACTACTTCCTTTGTATGTGCAAGTACAGCAGTAATTTTCATGACAGAAACACGTTTCCCGACCAATGATTTGTGTTTTATTTATATACGTGAGCACCTCAACTGAATAGAAAAAATACGGCAATAGATGAGGCAACACTGCCATCTATGGTTCGAATTGCCACTGATATCAAAATTTCAACGGGAACAATTAATTTTGAGGCAGAAATGACATCGTAATCTTTTAGTAATTGTAGTGCTATGGAGTAGAAAACATTCTATTTTCGCAGTCATTGTCGACTTGGATATTGGTAATAATCAGTCTTTATTAATACCATTTCTCGTGCCTTAGACGTTGAGATCACTATCAGCGTATTATAGACGTCCTAATTAATAATACAGACGTTAAGCTGAATCTTTGCCCCATTTTGTCAACACGCTTCAAGAGAACGTCTTAGAAGCGCTCACCTCACGTACATATAAACACCAATAATGCATATGTTATAAAATTGTTTCATGTAAATGTGCGAGTCTTACAGGTTTAGTAAAGAAAGTCAAGACAATCTGTGATACATGGTTTAAAGGGAGGGTAGGGAAATGGGTCCAAGCCAATGGCCCTGATCCATGTTTCCTTGGGCACTCTGGGGGATAAAAGCCCCTAGCGGCACCTTGACATCATCTTTTTTACGTTAAAGTGGCGCTAACCAGTCCCCCACCCTGCGTCATATTTAAAAAGTGGTGCAATGCTAGCATTGTGCCACTTCGTAACCCCTTAAGCCACATTATACCTGTGCCACGTATAGGGCCGTATTTATACTCTGGTTGCGCCGAATTTGCGTCGTTTTTTTCGACACAAATTCGACGCTAAACTAACGCCAACTAACGCCATATTTATACTATGGCGTTAGACGCTTCGGGCGCCAAAGTGCCCGGAGTGAGCGTCATTTTTTAGCGTGAACCCCTTCCTTGCGTTAATGAGATGCAAGGGAGGCGTTCCCGTCTTAAAAAATGACTCCCAGGCCTTTACGTGGTATTTATACTCCCGGGCAAAAATGACGCCCGGGAGTGGGCGTGGCCAAAAACGGCGCATTTGCGCCGCTTTTTAACGCCTGGGTCAGGGATGGCGTTAAGGGACAAGTGGGCTCAAAATGAGCCCACAGTGCCCTCCCCTGCCCCCAGGGACCCCCCCTGCCACCCCTGCCCACCCCAGGAGGACACCCAAGGATGGAGGGACCCATCCCAGTGAAGTACAGGTAAGTTCAGGTAAGTATAATTTTTGTTATTTTTCAATTTTTTTTGGGTGGCATAGGGGGGCCTTATTTGTGCCCCCCTACATGCCACTATGCCCAATGACCATGCCCAGGGGACATAAGTCCCCTGGGCATGGCCATTGGGCAAGGGGGCATGACTCCTATCTTTACAATGATAGGAGTCATGTTGATGGGGGATGGGCGTCGAAAAAAAATGGCGCAAGTCGAGTTACGACGATTTTTTCGACGTAACCTGACTTGCCCCATTTTAAGACGCCCATACGCCATTTTCCCCCTACGCCGGCGCTGTCTGGTGTACGTGGTTTTTTTCCACGCAAACCAGGCAGCGCCGGTCTGCTTGCGCCGGCTAACGCCATTCCATAAATACGGCGCCCGCATGGCGCTTCAGAATGGCGTTAGACGGCGCAAAAATTTTTGACGCTAAACTGCGTTAGCGCAGTTTAGCGTCAAAAAGTATAAATATGGGCCATAATGTAGGCAAGAGGGGTGTTTCCCCACTACGACGCCCAAAAAAATGACGCAGTGAAATTTACAAGATTTCACTGCCTCATTCTAGCGTCATGTTTTAATGCCTGCTCAGAATTTAAGTGGCGCTAGTGCATCATCCTAAAGGCCTCCCTGTGCTATACTGGACTAGGGCCAACATTTTTGGCGCTAGTCCAGCAAAGCGCCACAATAGAGTAAGAAATTCTGATACTACTGTTTTAACCTGTGCCATGGTGTGCTGCATTGTAAACACAGCGTTAATATGATGTCGTAAAGGGGTCGTAGGGCCAATGTGCCAGTTCTTGTAAATATGTCCCTTGGTCTTAATACTTTCATTAATGGAAAGCAGTGGCTGGGTTGTCCTCTGGTCCTAAAATCATCAAAAGTCATGTTTTCAGTGCTGGAACACAACCCCTCCAAAATTCGATCTTCATACCATTTAAATAAGGTAGATAAAGCAATACCCTGAGAAAATAAAGATTTATAAATGGAGGAGGTTTTGGCTTGTAATAAGTAGCACTCCAAACCTCAGTCATTGACAAACCCACATCTGTCTGAGATTTTGGACACAGAGATTTCCACGTTTTTATACTAGTCTACCTGTTGCATTAGTTCCTTTTTCACTGCTTTCTCTTGTCTCTAAGACTTTTGAAACACAGGGCGGTACATCAAACACACAAAAGGTGATAGTAGGATGCTTGCAATAAGTCTAACCACTGGCAATTGCTTGGGGTAGCATTCCAACCCATTGTGTGTTTGATGTGCTTCACCAAGTGGCCAAGGGTTTGCCTAGAAAGGCGTCCCTTGCTCCACTGTGCCACTAGAACCGAACTACACCCCACTGAAGAGCCCGCATCAGGGCAAAACCAGTCTCTGGTTGCTTCTGTTTCAGTTCAGAGAGGCCATGGCTTGGCAGTTCATGCTAGACCGTTCCTATTGGAGCAGAGTCAAGATGGATTTGCATATGGCTTAGTATTATCTGAGGTGGCACGGGGGCAAAAGAATGATGGGTTAAAATACTAGCCCAAGTCATTGTCAGTGGTCAGACTTATTGCAAGCATCCTCCCATCACCTTTTGTGTGAACGTTGCTAATAGTGGCATAACCATGACTCGAATGCTCACAATATGCACAATTTATGGCCTGAAAGAAGAGGACAGCTTTACCGCATGTGCAGGTGCCTTAGATTATTAAAATGTTTTTTTTTAAACCACCTGACAGCCAGAGCAATAACTGTGTCAGGGGTGCCACCATATACAGGAAGTATCAACATTGTGGCTCGTTCAACAGTATACCAGAGTTGTGCTTCATTGGGTGTTCGGACCTTGTAAATACCTTTCGCAGTCACAAATCAAGCATCTTTGCTTCTATATACACCTGTCACTCATAGACAACCTCTGTGTAATCAGTCTGAGCACTTTAGTCATGATTTAGTCAATTGAATTGTCCTTATTTAAATAACTTGTATTGAGTATTTATTCGGTTTTGGTTGGTTTGCAACCACATTGACTTGTCCTCTCTTACTTACAACCAGTTGAATACGTTTCCTAGTAGATAAATGGCCATCCCATAAATTAAAAAAGTGCCTAGTGGCAAATTAGTCTACAGTGAACCACTCTTCCTAAAGGAACTCTCCTCTGGTTCAGTTTTGGGATAGCCTTGCTTGATCACAAAGGGCCTTTGTGACCGTTGCTGCTGAGACTCGTCCAGGCCCCGACCTCATGATAAATATCATGGTCCTAATTGCACCCTGTGTAGAAGCAATGTTATCACTTTTCCATGCCTCCACCCACTGCAGTCGTGGTTTCTTCCAAGCAGTGTTTTCTTCACGCAAGGGCAGCTTCACAGCCCCTCGGGAGCAGTCAGTCAGCTTTCTCCTCGGAACACGGATAGAGACAGCTCACTTGGCAGGCTAGTTGCATCTTTCTTTGGTGTTAGTCACCAACCTGGCAAAGGAAGCTGGCAGCAGTCCCCCAACAAGTGTGAACAGTAAGATGGACTGGAACTGGGTGTTTTTCCTTAGGAGAAACCCAAAAGAAGGGTACAAAAGATATGCAGGCTGCCCCACTCAACTATCCTTTAGCCATTTGGGAGGTCATTCTCCCGGCGAAAAAAGAGCCAGGAAAGGGCAGCGGGAATTTCCCTGATTATGAAGGGACTCAGGCCCGTATTTATACTTTTTTAGCGCCGCATTTGCGTCGTTTTTTGACGCAAAATCGGCGCAAACTTACAAAATACAATTGTATTTTGTAGGTTTGCGCCGATTTTGCGTCAAAAAACGACGTAAATGCGGCGTTAAAAAGGTATAAATATGGGCCTCACTGTCTTATTTCATAAAAGCAGCCTCTTGTCTGACCCACTGCAAAGATCCCTTGAATGTCTCAATACACCCCCGAATTCACATTGGCTGTCCAAGCTCTGTCTCTCTCTGTTCAGCTTCGGTACCACTAAACATGACCAGATTCAAAATGGAAGTCATAGTGGCCATGGCTAAATGCTCCAGGTGTACTTCATTCATACCTTGTGACTCCCATATCTGAGCACACAAGTGTTACTTGTCTTACACTTGGATGTGTGAATGACCTCATAGTACGGACTATAAGACAGGTACAAAAGGCCTTTTTCATAAGAGTTGACTGGTAAAAAAAAGTCTGCCATGCTTACCAAAACTGGCATTGTTGTCACTACTGAAAGTCTTCTACATCCCAGCAAGGTGATAGTAGTCATGTTCATGCAAGGAGGGCAAACATACTGTGCCCCTGCAACCTCGTTGCCCTGTTCTGGGTCTATTTCCTTTTTAAAAAAAATTCTCACCTCCCATGAACGTGTGTTATGTGCATCAAGCTGGTGGCCAAAACGCTACATGCTGGTATGGTGAATTTCGAGCTGGGTAGCAAGTTCTCCAGAGCAATGCAGCCGGAACTTTTTCCACCCCAATACCACGTAACACTCAGAATTGGGTTGACAGTATATCTGCCAATGTTTGGCAGTTGCAGTGCGTCTGTCGAACTCTAAACACCCTTTCAGATTACGGAGAAAGAAACCAAAGTGCCATCAGCCCTTCAAGCACATCGAGCTCTTACAAGTTTTCAAGGTCTATTTCATGAAGGCCTCCAATTTAGTGGAGTAGCTCAAACCAATCCTCACCAGTACTGGACTGGTTCCTAGGAGGCACGATATGCAAATTTGCTTTCAAAAGTCACTGGAAGGAAACCATGTGACACAAGAGAAGTCAAGCCGTGACCAGCAGGGATCTCGAACTGCCCTGACTGGTCCTTACGAATCAAAGCTTGTAAGCATTGAGGTGTCGCATTGGACAAAATCTCTAAACCATAGCTCACTTCAATGGTGTAAGCTGAGAATCCAGGATGGTAAACTGACCCAGGTCGAAGTCATCCTCTTGCTTAATTAAACCCATGGAACATAAAAATGTCCTACCATGATGAGCCATGATTTCAGGTGTCTTGGTGAATGTCTTTTTTCAATCCCGGCTAATGTATGTGCTTATAAGTGGAAATTTACAAAGACAATGCTCCATCATCATACCGTCATTTTGTCTTTGGACCCACAACTAGTAATTTGCACATGTCCTTGTGTATTATGTAACTGACACAGTATCTACTATTCTTTAAATCCTTTTCAGTTGCCGATGCCTTGTAAATTTATACGTTCGATGGTAGATTAGCAGCATACAAAAAGAAAGAAACTCCAAAATGAAGAGAAATGTGTAATGGTGGCCTCACACCTCAATGTTTCATGTCAGGGTTCACACTTCTTCACAGAGAAAATATCCCACTCCTTACCTGAAAAAAACGATCCAGGGAGTCAAGCCATTGCAGCTGTTATTTGCAGTGACCTGTAGGTTAGTTCAGGCTTCTATCCACCTGAGGTGGCTACATCGGGTCCCTTACGTTAGTAGCACGTGCTACTTACAGCCTTTAGAAACAACAAAAGTGAGATAGGAAGCGCTATATATTACTTGGGTCTGCGCCCATGCTAATGACTGTTTTAATGAACCCTTCGAAGTGCTTTTCAGACACTCTCTCTTTTAATAACTTACCCCCAGTACACTCCCACAAACATGTTTTCTAAATACTCACTTTGCCTTCCACACCTTCACATACTACATTGTGCCTTCAACTCACACGTAGAGGAACGGCGTCTCAATTATGTACCCTAAACAATACGGATTAAAGCACAGCTTTGTTTGTGATGTGGCAATTGTGTGCCTCTTCTGTCTGCTCACGGGTAGGTCATTCTCAGGTAGTGTCTCTCGCTATGTCCTTTTGTTGTGTGTCGTGGACATGACGCGCAGCTTGTTACAAAGGGCAGGAGCTTAATGAGCCCTATTAGAAATGGGAACCTGCTCTGTATGTTTGAGTTCCAAAGAGGTTGCTTGCAAAATTAAGGGCAGCTTTGCTTAAAAGCTGGGTCAGAGGGTTTGTGGTGGCAGGCTGCTATGAATGTCAAAAATTGGAACTGAATGAATTCAGTGCTAAAGAGAAATCAATTTCTGTCTGTTGGAGTTAATTAGCAATTGATTTGGACTAGCTGTAAACACATATTCGCTGTTAAGAATTCTGAACGTTATTCTTCTGGGACCACGGTTGAATTACAAGCGCACCAAAATGTGAACGGAATGGCCTACCTCAATTATTTTATGTTTTATTTTGGGTTAAAACTTTTAATTGTAATGCATTAGGAGGCTAAGGAAACAGGTAATCCAAAACAGGAATGACTTCTATCTGAATCCACTAAATGCATGATGACATGGATTTATAGTGCAATTCATCATAAGATACAGATAAGAAACTGGAGAGGGTAAGCTGACAAGTTTAACTGATTGCACCAAGTAAAAATACAAGAAATGTATTTGCTGCTGAAGCCTCGGAGACCAAAGATGTGCATGTATTTTTCAAATGGAACAACAGAGCAAGTTGTGCAGGCTTGTGACAAACGTGCTGACTGTTCCATCATACTAATGTGCCAAAGGAGGAGACACACGAACGTCTCATCAGAAGGCATGGTGCGAGTGTTCTGGAACAGAATGTGTCATGTATAAAGCTATGTATGTATGCATGATTGTTTATACCAGTACACGAACTCAAATGAGAACGGCACACACACATTGCAGCATTCTGAAAAATAATATCTTCCCGTTACTGATTACCATTATGTCTGCTACAGCTTTCAAAATAAAGGATATCCAATAAGAATAGGGTTTGAACTATGATGAAAATGAAGGTGGTCCCAAGGCATTGGATGCACACTTTAAACATGTGCAGTGTTTGCTATTTATTGGAATTAGAAAGCGTTATGTTTGGGAAGCTGTGCCATTTTTTCTAACCATTAACACTCAAATAGTGAATTAATGTATTTATCTAATTTAGTTTACTTACATATTTATTAGGCCAGGGTGAAGTGGGGGGAGTCGCGGCATGTGGAACTCCGCAATGTAGCAAAAAATCTCTGCTGTGCTACGTGGAGTTCCATGGATGAGCGGAGTTCCCCATCGCACCTGTTCGCATTGCATCTTACATCAAATACAACACAAAGTACGCTCTTGTGTTCCCAATCACATACGAACTGCACCATGCGGTTCACATGGGCACAACCATCTTGTTTTTCAAGCTGTCTATGGTGCTAGGACTGTTTTTTTTTATCCTTCATTAATCTTTTCAATCATCCACCCTCCTAATTAATCTTCCCTCATTGTTATTTTTTGAATCAATGTGTCTTTTTGTGGCCAACTAACCTAATGTTGTTTTCATCATGGGCCATAGTTCTGCTCCTTCATTATGCAAAGTTTTTGGTCGGCTTGACTACATGGATTTTCAACATTGTGAACCCACAAAATGGCCAGAGTGATATTTTTGATAGAAGATATTGCAGTGCTAACCAAACTGTGATGATGTAGTGCAGTTGCACTTTTTAAATTAAAAAATTAAGGGGAGTGGACCTCGCTTCTAGAAACTGAATAATGATTTTTCCTGCACACTCACCACCAGTGGAGCCGAATTATATTTTGCTGCAGGATCAGATGGAGCAGGGAGAGAAGTCGTGGCAGGGACGGGTGATGATAAGTCACATTTTTTGCTTATTAACAGTTACTATTGCTCACTAACTACAAGGGCGTTGTCGTGATGGTGAACCCCTGCATTACAGCTACTGTGGTGGTTGGGTTACTTATGGCCTCTTCTATCTGCAACTCAGCAAAAGCACACATAACAGAACGCTAAAAATGATGGCTTGATGGATGCAGGAAAGAACAGAAGGGTAAAAGAAAGGATGGATGAAATGAACAGAAGGAATGGGTGCATGGGTGGGTAAAAGGATGCATTAGTGAGTATAGGGCAAATGGATGGATGGGTGATGGGACAATTGAAAGAAAGGGTGGATAGCGGATACTGAATGGATGGATAATGGATTTAGAATTTTAGTGAAAGACTGGATGAGAGAAAGTAAAGGCTAAATCATAGTGGTTGTTGGTGAATATAGTATGAAGAATGAAAGGGTGATTGAGTAATTGCTTGAATGAATAAACAAGAGAGCTCTTCTATAAAGATGCATGCTGCTCACCTACTTTGCTTACTTTATGTTTTATGGTTATCAAAGCTATTGTTCAAAGTGTAGGGTATTTTAATTTGTGCTCTATCCCTTGACTCACTGTATTTGTTAACTGAGGCTGATATATATCCCACTCATTATCATCATTCATCAACCCCCTCCCTGGTCATGGCATATAGACACCCATGACCAAAGAGGTACATTATGGTTCAATTTATGCCTTCGGTGTTGGCTGTGCAGTGTGAGTCTTTTTCAGTTAATGTGGCACTTATAAAGTTTTCAATGCATTGCAAACCAAACACATAAGGTGTGTTGTTTTCCCTTTGCCCACTCTGTCATCTCTAAGTAGTTCACTCCTTTATTTTTTCCTAAGGTTTTCCATCCCAGCCTATGAAATACATTGAAAAAACAATTTTTGGCATGTCCCCATTTTTATGACTTTGTGAAGTATTTCCAAAATATATTTCATGGTTTCCTATAACAGATTTAGTTTATGCCTGTTCACATTTTTCCAGTTGCACTTTCATCTACAGAGTGAGTGATGAATCCCTGAACATTGACACCCCTCTATTTTATAGAAAAAGCTCTAACTGCCTGACTAATCCCTCTGCCTTACTCTACAATAGAGTAAGTCATGTTTCCTTTCCTTACTACCCAGCAAAATAATTTGTTCGAAAGAATTTGTGGTGGTGGGCGAAGCCCGTGAAAAAAGTGGGACTAGTAAGTGCCCAATTTGATTTCAACTTTGGTGTAAGGGATACTCTGTGAAGAAGGTGACAAACATAATCTATATGATCCATCCCTTACTCTCTAATGCAGGTCATTGTTTTCCCCACCGCCTATGTATGGCAGATATGATTAATAATATATAGGCCTGGGTGTAGAAATCTGCTCCACCAGTGGAGTTTGTGAAATTCTGGCATTTCGTGCTACACAGAGTAGCGCGGGGTTCCCTAATTCTGCGTTCCAGTGCGGAGTTTGTTCACGCTCTGGAGATTGGGTTTTGGCGCTCTCTCATGAGCGCAATGATACTCATGGGCTGCTAGCAAGGGTGCATGAGACTTTGTGTTTGCTTGCTGTGCTTCCAGACACGCCAGTGGCCAAAACAGGCTGGTAGGTTTTCTACTCCAGAGCCACTAAATCTTGTCAAAAAGAGAGTTTTACCATATTTTATTCCCCAATGGACTCTGAATTAGATTTTTTCAGATTGATAAGCCTTTTTTTCAAACAGGAAGGAAATGCATCAGAGATTCCAACTTCCTGTTCCTGTCCAGCAGGCTCCTCCTGGTGCTTTGTCCATCTCCTGGTCACTTTTTACTTGAATTTTGAGGTGGATGCGTCACTCTCTTTGTCTCCTGGATATACCTTTGGACTTAACAACTTTGGCACAGATTTAGAAGCAGCCTGCACTGCCATTGCATCACTGTTTTTGATGCATCAATGGTGCAGGAAGCTGACCCATATCTACAAGGTCACGCAAAGCCACTTTGCATGGCTTTACATGGCCTTGTAGATATGGAGTAAGGCAAAGCAGTGCAAGTCGCTGCATTGCCTTACTATGGAGGCGTTTCCATGGGTGTTGCATGGGTGTTCCCAGGCAACATCCATGGATTGAAACACATTTCAAGATTGTTGGAAAGTGGGTTATTGGTAACGACAGGTACCTACACTTAGCAATAGGCCACGATCCTCCACTAAGTCCAGTTAGGTCTCAATAATCAATCCCAGCTCAACCTTTGGTAGCTTGGCAATAAGCAGTTAGGCTTAACTTAGGAGCCAGGTGTGTAAAACATTTAATATCAATAAAACAGTAAATAAGTAAAAAAAAACCAGTAAGAAGAAGCCATAGATCTCCAAAGGGAAGCCAGTGGCAGGTGGCCCCCCATGTAAGTGCTATGCATGTGACCAGGTGGGTCATGTGAGTGGGGACCCCAAATGCCCCAAAAGTACACCAGCACTCACTGGTGCGCTGTCCCAGGGTTTGGCCAGTGTAGAGTTTGGGAAGAGTTGGTTCCAGGTGGGTGGGAGCCAGGTGAGATGACCCTTGTCTCACTAGGGGAGAGTGAGATGATCCAGAGAACTCTTGTGCCTGAAAACACTAAGAAGTACAAGCAGTGGGTGACCATCCATGGACAGAGGGTGGAGGTTCTGAGAGACACAGGAGCCAGTGTGATGACAGTGAGGAGTCACCTGGTGTCTGAAGAGCAGATTGATCCCCGGGTACTTCACCAAGTAGTTGCAGTGGACAACTCAGAGCACCTGTGCAGATTGGCGCATGTTCCCCTTGAATGGGGGATGGGTCTCAGGTTCCTTGAAGGTAGCTGTGAGGCTAACCATGCCTGTAGATTGTTTGCTAGGCAATGACTTGGAAGATTCCCCTTGGAAGGAGGTGGAACACAGGTCTCACTTGGAGATGTTAGGTCTGCCTGGTTGGGTATGCATATCCACCTGGTCGATGGTAGCCCATCAGGGTAATCAAGAGCCCCTGGAGCCTGAAACAGTGGCTCAGGGGACCGCCAAGAAGAGGAAGGGAAGGGGGCACAGGAAACCGGCCCCAGAAGTTCTCACGGTCTGGGAGGAGCCAGAGCCTGAGGGTGACGCCCCGGAGCCTACAGGGGAACAGGTGGCTGAACTGAGGGAGGTCCCTGAGCTGTCACAGCGGCAGCAGGAAGGGGGGCCCACCAGGGAAGCATTCTGTGCAGCACAGAAGACATGCTTTACTCTGGAGGGTTTGCGGCAGCAGGCTGCAGACAAGGCGTCTGGCAAGGAGCCAGGATCACACCTGATTTATTGGGAGGATGACCTAATGTATAGCGAGCCTAAGGTTCCTGAGCCTGGGTCAGCCCGTGTGCTGGTGGTACCCAGTGCTTCAGGGCCTTCCTACTGGGGTTGACTCATGATGTGGCTTTAGCTGGGCATTTGGGGTGGGACAAAACCTTTGAGAGGCTTGTCACCCACTTTCACTGGCCCCTATTGTGCAGGTACTCAGATGCACATTGCAGGTTTTGTCAGACTTGCCAGACAAGCAGCAAGAGTGGGGGGAAATGTAAGGCTCCCCTCCAACCTTTACCTGTTGTCAGTACTCCCTGGTAGGAATTGACATTGTGGGACCTCTGGATCCCAAGACAGCCATGGGCAACAGGTTCATCCTGGTCTTAGTGGACCATGCCACCCAGTACCCAGACGTCATTCCTTTGAGATCAATCACTTCCCCTGTGGTGGGTCGTGCTTTATGGTTTTTTTTTACATGCACTTTTCCCCAAGAAAGTGGTATCTGATAGGGGTACCAACTTCATAACCACGTATATGAAGTCTCTGTGGAAGGAGTGTGGGGTACCCTACAAGTTCACCACCCCTTACCACTCCCAAAGTAATGGTCTGGTTGAGGCATGATCATGGGCCTGTCAGAGCCCTTGAGGCGGAAGTGGGACGTCGTCTTCCCATGCCTTCTGTTCGCCTACAGGGAGGTGCCTCAAAAGGGACTTGGGTTTAGTCCCTTTAAGCTGATTTATGGCCACCCTGTGAGGGGACCTTTGAGTCTGGTCAAGGAGCCTTTGGAAAAAGCTCTTAGTAAACCACCCAGGATGTATTCAGTTACATGCTGGCTTTGAGAAACCAGACTCCCCGCTTCAGGAGTCTCGCACAGGAGAACCTGGAAGCAAGCCAGGAGGACATGGAACGCTGGTATGACCAGAATATCACTCTGGTCGAGTTTCAACCTGGACAAAAAGTGTGGGTGATGGCACCAGTGGAGCCTAGGGTGCTCCAGAATAAGTGGACTTGGCCATTTGAGGCCATTTGAGGTAGTGGAGCGCAAGAGTGAAGTCACCTACCTAGCGGACTTGCGGTCTCCAATGAACCCTTTATGAGACCTGCATGTCAACTGCCTCAAATCTCAGTTTGAGCAGACTGAACTGTCCATGCTCCTTGTGCCAGATGATGGGGTAGAGGAGGAGAGGAGCCTCTACCTGACCTCCTGTCTGCGGGAGAAAAAGATGAGTCAGTGGAGGGAGTTATCCTCTCCCCCTCCCTGACTGAGGAGCAGCAAGGTGACTGTTGCCACGTGTGGGACAGTTTTCCTCACTGTTTTCCCTGATCCAAGAAGTCACACAGTTGTGCACACATGATGTGGACACTGGGGACAGCACACCTATTAAACAGAAAGTTTACAGAGTGACTGACAGGATGAGGTCATGCATTAAGGATGAAGTATCCAAAATGCTAACCCTAGGGTTTAACTCCAGCAGTCCCTGGGCCAGCCCAGTGGTGTATTTGTCCCAAAGGCTGCTGCACCTGGGGCCACTCCAGAACTTAGGTTCTGTGTGGACTACCAGGGACTCAATGCAATCAGCAAGACTGATGCACACCCCATCCCCCGAGCTGATGAGCTCATTGACCGGTTAGGAGCTGCTAAGTCCCTCAGTACGTCAAATTTAATATGTAGGTACTGGCAGATTGCCTTAACTGAGGGGTCCAAGGAAAGGTCAGCATTTTTTACCCCAGATGGACACTTTCAATTTAAATTAATTCCATTTGGGATGAAGAATGCCCCTGCCACATTTCAGAGGTTGGTCAACCAGGTGTTGGCTGGCCTGGATGAGTTCAGTGCCGCCTAACTGAATGACATGGCTGTGTTTAGTTCCACATGGGAAGAACACCTGCAACACCTCTGGAGAGTATTAGAGGCCCTGCAGAAGGCAGGCCTCACTATTAAGGCGAGCAAGTGCCAAATAGGGCAGGGTTCTGTAGTGTACTTAGGACACCTGGTAGGGAGTGGCCAGGTGGCCCCTACAGCCTAAGATTGACCCAATTATGGCTTGGGAGCCTCTCAAGACCCAGACTGAAGTGAGAGCTTTCTTGGGTCTCACAGGATACTACAGGAGGTTTCTTAAGGGATATGGTACCATTGTTATCCCCTTAACTGAGTTTACTTTGAAGAAGCAACCACGGAAAGTGATCTGGACAGAGGCTTGCATGAACGCTTTTGATGCTCTGAAGGCTGCCATGTGCACAGCACCTGTGCTGAAGGCCCCTGACTATTCCAAGGGGTGTGTTGTGCAAACAGACGCCTCAGAGCATGGTATTGGAGCAGAGCTCTCACAGCTTAATGAAGAGGGCCTAGATCAACCCGTAGTCTTCATTAGCAGGAGGTACCTACCCAGGGAACGTAGGTGGAGTGCCATAGAATGTGAAGCATTTGCTGTGGTCTGGGTACTAAAGAAGCTAAGACCCTACTTGTTTGGGACTCACTTCTGAGTTCAGACCGACCACAGGCCCCTCAGATGGTTAATGCAGATGACGAGTGAGAATCCAAAACTGTTGAGGTGGTCCATTTCCCTACAGGGGATGGACTTTATGGTGGAACACCGTCCTGGTACAGAACACGCCAATGCTGATAGTCTGTCCAGGTTCTTCTGCCTTAGTGATGAGAACTCCCATGAGGTTGGGTAGTTGCTCCCCACTTTCAGCTGGGGGGACACGTGTTAGACTTTTCATCCTTGGCATTGTCTTCTTTAACTTTTTGTCTCTGTTTCCCAGGATGTTGATGTGTGCTGAACTCTGATTTTGCTGTTTTTGTTACTCTGGGCACTTTACCACTGCTAACCAGTGCTAAAGTGCAAGTGCTCCTTTACAAAATGTGTATGTAATTGGCTTATCCATGATTGGCATATTTGATTTACTAGTAAGTCCCTAGTAAAGTGCACTATAGGTGCCAGGGCCTGGGAATCAGATGCTACCAGTGGGCTTGCAGCACTTGTTGTGCCATCCACATAAGTAGTTCTGTAATCGTGTCTCAGACCTGCCACTGCAGTGTCTGTGTGTGCAGTTTTAACTATAAATATGACTTGGCCAGTGTACCCACTTGCCAGGCCTAAACCTTCCCTTTTCTTACATGTAAGGCTCCCCTAAGGTAGGCCCTAGGCAGCCCCAAGGGCAGGGTGCGGTGTATGGTTAAGATAGGACATATAGGCACTCATTACAACCCTGGCGGTCGGAGTAAAAGTGGCGGTAATACCACCAAAAGGGCAGCAGGAAATAAAATTGAATTATGGCCATGGTGGTTACCGCCATGCCAAATCGCCACTTCTACACTCCGACCGCAAGGGTGGTAACGACCGCTGGACTGGAGACCTCAGACTCCAGCCCGGCTGCTGTCACTAGACAGCCGGCAGTATCAGGACCCCGCATACCACGATGGATTTCATGAGGTTTTGTACCGCCACAAAATCCATGGCGGTAGGCACTATAAGTGCCAGAGAATATGTTCCCTGGCACTGATTGGGTCTCCCCTGCCCCTCTCCCCCTTGCCAGAGTCCTCCCCCAACACCCACAACCCCACAACCACCCTGCAAAGGTGGTAAGTCACCCTCCCCACCCCGCCACCCGATACACACCCCCACCCCCACACACCCCTACACACACGCTCACACCACTCATACATATACACACATACATGCACACAGACATTTGTCACATTTCCCAAACACACAATACACCCACCACATGCATACACACATTCACACAACCCAAATAGACACTCACACACACATTCCCATGGACGCACACAACACCCCCCACCTCCTCCTCTAACGGATGATCACCTTACCTGTTCCGGTGATCCTCCGGGAGGGAACGGGATCCATGGTGGCTACTCCGCCACCAGAACCCCGTCACCAGATCACCACCACAGCAAATTCTGGGTTGTGATTCGGGGGACGGTGGTCTGATGGCGTGGCAGTGGAGGTGGAGCAGCCTCCACTTCACTGCTGACTGCCAGTATGGCTGCTGGCGGCTCTCCATCCGAAAAAAGGGTGGAGGGCTGCTAGCAGTCATAATACGCTTGGCGGAAGACCGCCTGCACTGGTGGTCTTTGGCCCAGTGGAACCTCAGCGGTCTTGAAAAAAGGCCGCCGAGGTCCAAAAAGGGAAATAGTAATGTGTTTTTTATGTCCTGACAGTGAAATTCTGCTAAATTCGTTTTTCACTGTTGCAAGGCCTGTCCCTTTCATAGGTTAACATGGGGGCTACCTTTAAATATGATTTGCCAGCAATCACCAACGTGCCTCCTGTGTTATCTGTCAGCATCCCCAGGGATTAGGGTTAAATCTATCTCTGTTCTTGGTTAAACCTTCATGTTTCTAAGTAATGTCCTGTGTTATACAATTGGTTTTATCATTGCTCGATTTATCAATGCTTGTTTGCTAATGTGAGCAGGTGTAGACATGTGCTTCTAATTGGGTTTGGTATAGACATGTGCATCTAATTGGGTGTGGTTACTCATCCACATGTGGAAACAACTGCTTTCCTGATTGGCTATAAATAGAAGAGTGAAGCATGCCTCCCTGCTTGGCTTTGTTTTCCTTCCTGGTCTCAGCATCTGATATGACAGTCCAGCCCCTGCTGTCATCCTCGTATTCAGGACTTTTGAGGCAATTCTTTTCTTTGTTCCAGCACCAGCTGACACCGGGCATTCCTCCAGCACTCCGGAAAAGACTGCAGCTAAGTGACTCCAGGGAGTTTGTTCTTTGAGCGCCGCGCTTTCCTAGAACTGCTGGTGTATTTCAGACCTCTTATCTTGGCAGAGTGCTTATCTTGAAGAGACAAATGCATTTCTGAACATTCTACATTATTATTGTAGTTACTTGCCTAAATGTGCTTCAGCTCAAGAACTACAAAAAGTGACAGTGCAATTTTAAAAGAGCATTTAAATGACTTTTTTTTCTCTAATAGCATAACTCTTGGATTTAAATTGTGTCATTCATGCCTGTGTTTCAGGTTTGAGGAATTTGCTTTTGAAGGGTTTTTCACACACACAGTGAAACCAAACCAAACTGTGCCACCCTAACTGTTTAAACCCAGAGTGGACATTTGTATTTCTTGGATGTTTTTGTTCCTTTTAGTTTAACCCTCTGCATGTAGGAAAGTTATATGTGATATAATTAATGCCCTTGTGTGTCTTTCTTGTGCATGATAAGTGCAACCACAGTCCTAATTGTAGTGTGCAACAGTGAATCTCTGTGAAGTCAGCCCTAGTGTCACAGTACTTATTGTTATGGTACTCAGTTTGGTTTTTTTGGCATTTTTGTTTTTTTGCAATGCAGTGTTTGTAATTGTGCCAACAATTATTAGTATCCAAGAAAAGTGCTGAAACATCCCGGTGTTCTTCTACCGCTCCCGTGTCCATATTAGAAAGAGAGATTCAGTTTCAAGGAAGTTGAGTGCACAAACTCTACTATCACTCTGTCAACAATGACCTGCCCGCCCCGAAGATACAGGGTGCCTGGCTGGACCAGCAAGACATGGCAATGTTTTGTCTCCTTCTCTTCCACTCCCCCTTTCCATCTGGGACACATGCCGGGGTTTCTGTGTCCACCAGGTAGTGCAAAGAGGTGTTCCAGGAGGTTGGGGGGCATACCATTGCCCCTGCAGACATCCTGCTTTTCAGGTGAGTGGCCTGTCTCGACATAAAGCTAAGCCACAACATACAGGGCTGCCTGGGCGATGGATTCCTCAATGGGTACTTTCAAAGGTTTAGCACAGACTTTACCAGCTGATCAGGATTCTCCATCTTTATTAGATTTACCTAGGGCCCTAGCGGGATTACAGAAGGAAGTTATTTCCTTAAGGCAAGAGAACCTGGAGTTGCACAATGAACTACAGTGGTATAAACCACAAGACACTCCCAGGGAAGGAGTCAAACTAAAACAATGATCTCCAATACTACAGGTCCTGCGGTTTGATCCGTCTAATCATGTTCCTAGACCTGATTCAGGCCCAACGACTTCCACCACACAACCCATGCAGGTAATGGTCACAACACCAACCCCTGTGCCCTTAACTCCTCCAGAAAGGGTTTTTGGAGATAGTGCCAAGTTCAACATTTTTCTTAACCAGTGCCAGCTGCAGTTTTTGTTTCGGGCAGTTGCATTCCCCAATGAATGCTGCAAAGGTAGCTTTTATTATCTCTTATTTGGGAGTCAATGCAAATTGCCCTATTCCGCTGATGGAGCGCTGATGGAGCGCTGATGGAGCGCTGATGGAGCCCAATGACCCTGTACTGTTTTATTTCAACCGGTTCAAGGAAGAACTGAGAAAAAGGAGTCCACCATTCCCACTCATTATACACCTGAGCCCATGCAAACTGGCAGTGTGCGGGCCCACTATCTAAGGAAGAGAAAGAATGTAGGAAAAAACTGAAATTGTGTTTATACTGCGGGAAGGCAGGGCATTTTTCTCGGGAATGTCCTAACAAGCCTATTGCTCCACAGAAAGCCATCGCAGCGATCACCGGGCCTGAATTCTCTCTCCCTGACCAGGCAGAAAACTAACTGGCTCGATAACTTCTGAGACCATTTTATCGAGCGCTTCTTTCAATATGGTCTCACATCTTCTGGCTAATACCACCAGTCCAGTACCTCGACATCTAACTCTTATTGTTACTTTAGTGTTGTCCCCTCAGGTTCGTAAGGTCATTCCCATATTGCTTGACTCTGGGGCTACTGGAAACTTTTTAGACTTGGGTTTGGCTAAAACCCTAAATATTACGACTGTCAGAAAAGAGGGCCCTGAACCAGTCAGAGCTGTGGATGGCTCAGAATTGACCTCTGGGCTTATTGTTTATCAAACAACACCCTTGTCCATGCTTTGTGCAAATAACCATGCAGAACAAATTCAGTTTGACCTCATAGATACCCCAGTATTTGGAGCCATTTTGGGGATACCCTGACTTCAGTTACACAACCCCAAAATTGACTGGGCATCAAGGACAGTGACATTAGACTCACTGGTCACTCCTGCACTGTGTAAAGGCTTCCATGATGTCTTTAGTGAACAGAACGCCACCCAGCTGCCGCCACATAGGTCATACGATTGTCGTATAGACTTGATTCCAGGGGCAATGCTACCATGTAGTAGGGTGTATGTTCTTTCTGAGCCTGAGAATTGATACCTCCAAGACTACCTGGATGATCTATTGGCTAAGGGTTTCATTTGTCATTCAACGTCACCAGTATCGCGCTCTTTGTTCTTCGTGCCAAAGAAGAATCACGAGCTGCGCAACTGTATAGATTATTGCACAGTGAACAAAATGACCATAAAAAATTGGTATTCACTTCCGTTGATCCTGGTACTTTTAGATCAGGTACGTCAGTCGACCATTTAGACTAAACTCGACCTCAGGGGCACCTACCATGTGATCCGAGTGATGAAGGGGGATGAGTGGAAGACGGCGTTCTGAACTAAATTCGGACTCTTCGAGTACACAGTGATGCCCTTCGAGTTGTGTAACGCTCCTTCAGCGTTTCAATTTTTCCTCAATGAAGTGCTGCAGGAGTTTCTGTATATCTGTGTAGTGGTATACGTAGATGACATTTTTATTTATTCGTCTTCCACTGAGGAACATATAGGGCATGTAAGAGCAGTTTTACAACAGCTTTGTGAGCATCATCTCTTTACCAAGCTGGAAAAATGTGTTTTTCACGCTACAGCTGTAGAATTCCTGGGATATGTGACCACTACTGTGGGAATTTTGCACATTTTTATTGGCGATTTATACCCCACTTTTCTACCATGGTATCTCCCATAACTCGTCTTCTACGAAAGGGAATTTAGGGCCAGATGTAGGAAGCCATTTGCGCCTTGCAAACGGCAAAAAACGCAGTCCTATGGACCAATGCCTACCCTGAAAAAAACGAAACCAAATGGTTTCGGAATTTTTTCTTTTTGCAGCTTGTTTTCCTTTAAGGAAAACGGGCTGCAAAAAGAAAAAAAAAACTGCTTTATTCAAAAAGTAGTCACGGACATGGTGGTCTGCTGTCTCCAGCAGGCCACCATCCCTGTGAGTGCATGGACTCGATGTGGGGTCACAAACTGCGACCCACCTCATTAATATTCATGAGGTGGGTCTTAGCGACCCCATAGCGAGTCGCAGAAGGTGTCTGAGACACCTTTCTGCATACACTTTTGCGAGTTGCAATTTGCGAGTCGCTATGACTCGCAAATTGCAAGTCGCAAAAGAAAACTTACCTACATCTGGCCCTAAGTTCCTCTGGGATGCAGAAGTTGAGAAATCTTCCAACATCTTAAAAACACATTCACTAAGGCACCCATTCTCCATCATCCCGACCCGGCGCAGCCATTTTTCGTGGAAGCGGATGCTTCCCAAATGGCAGTGGGTGGTGTCTTGTCCTAACAAGACCATGAGTCTGGGCATTTCCATCCAATAATTTACTTCTCAAAGAAATTGCTAACCGCAGAGCAAAATTACATGGTGGCGGAGTGGGAACTTCTGGCCATCAAACTTGCCTTCCAGGAATGGTGTCACCACCTACTAGGAGCTAGACACACCATAAGTGTGTTTTTTCTTTCATGAAGATTGCCTATTTGTACAAACAGCAGCTGGAGTTTTGGGACAGATTAGTGATCAGAGTGATTGAGAATCGCTGAGGGACAGTTCTTTTTTGGCTTTTTGGCCTCACCTCGGTCCGTGTTTAGTGGCCTGGTGTGGGAAACTTAGAATTTAGACCGCCATTTTTTCTCTGGGGGAGAAGCACTTTTGCAGCCGCCATTTTGGGAAGGTTGGCGGTATAGTGTCTCTCGGCATTTGGGCCATTTCTAGCCCAGATGCAAGCGACGGGCTGCGGGCGCACCGATGGCGTGCTGAATCATGCCAAAGGCAAGCCCGTCTGCGCTCGTCCACGGCAGAACTGGCCCAGGGCCCAGTTTTTCTGCCCAAACTTCAATAAAATCTGTAGGGATTAAGTATGACTCGAAAGATCTTCGTTCATTAACGACCGGCACCCATAATATGTGTATCGGTACTATAGACCCCAGGAGCTCGGAACATATATGTTCATTCTGTCAGTGGTCTCCACAATTGACCTTGGATAAATCAGTCAAGCAAGAAACTAATAAAGGTTTAATCTTTGTGGTCAATTGTCGTTCTTTAATAGATCAAAAATTTGATATAGGTCTATTATTAGAACAGACTAAACCTACGTTGGTTTGCCTGACGGAAACCTGGTTACATGAAGGATCAGCCCTTGATGTAGCATTAGCACTACCGAAAGGATACCAAATATGCAGACTCAATAGAGTCGCTAACAGAGGTGGAGGTATTTGCTTTAATCTACAAGGAAGATCTAACAGTCAAGTGACACCCTTTACAGATTATAAAGTGTGAGAGTATGTATTTTTCTATCACCCTGAATCCTCAATTTACCATTTCAGGTGCCTTGGTTTATCGTCCTCCGGGTTCCATGGAAAATTTCCTGCCATCTCTGGCAGAGAATGTAGCAGAGTTGATCTGTACTAAACCTAACTTCACACTATTAGGTGATTTTAATATCCATGTTGAGGAGACAGATAGTTCGACCACTAAACCTCTGATTGCAAATATGAAGGCTTTTGGTTTAATACAATTGATTAAGGGACCCACACATAATAAGGGGCATACTATTGACTTGATTTTCTCAAACATTAAAGAGTGAATACCTATGGCTTCATATCCTTTGGCCTGGTCTGACCATTGTCTGATAAGATTGGAATTAACTCTACCAAGACATAAGAAATTGATGCAAAATATGATCCTACCCTCCAGGTGCTGGCATAAGCTTAATGCTGATGCCTGGATTAACACCCTTGAAAGGAATCAACATCCTTTGACATCTAGATTGAGAACAGTCTAAATGCACTTTTACCACTATCCATCAGGGGAAGGTAATGTGGTAGACAGAATTCTCCCTGGTTTATGGCACATTTGCTGCATCTCAAAAGAGATTGCAGAAAATGGGAAAGAAGATGGAGGAAGTCACATACTGAATCTTTAAAGCATGAATACAAAAAATCAAACCTCATATTATCCAGAGAAGATCGAACAGACAGCTAATTTACCTAAACAGATCTTTCGCGTTCTTAAAGAGATCACTCAGCCCCAAGAGAGTAAGGTACTTCTGGATGCATCCCAGGAACATGTCAATAATCTTGTATCATATTTCCAACAAAAAGTGCTAGATATATATTTAAACTTACCTGACGTCATAAACCAGGGGCAGAAGGTCTCTAAACAAA
This sequence comes from Pleurodeles waltl, assembly GCF_031143425.1. NCBI lineage: Eukaryota > Metazoa > Chordata > Amphibia > Caudata > Salamandridae > Pleurodeles > Pleurodeles waltl. The sequence goes on from NC_090447.1 coordinate 1,058,054,332, forward strand.
AATCAGGGTACATACTTCCTTATCAGTTTTCCCTCCGATATCGGAGGATGCTATAAAAAAACACCTTCACGCTATTAAATCAGGAACACCTCTGGATCCAGCCCCTCCCCAGGTACTACTACTGGGCGAACATGTGACCGTTTTTTAAATCAGAAATGCTGTGAATCTTTCAATGACTGTTGGTATAGTGCTGAAGCAATGGAAGCATGCCATTGTCAAGCCTCTGCTGAAGAAACCTAGGGGGTCATTACGACCCTGGCGGAAAGTGCAGAAGCAGCGGTAAGACCACCAACAGGCTGACGGTCTTTTTTTGGAATTATGACCATGGCGTTACCTCCGCTTCTCCGTTCTGCCCGCCAGGGCGGAGACGAGCGCTGGGCTGGAGTTTGACTGAAAGTAAACTCAAACTGAATGACAATAAAATAGAGGTGATGTTTTTTGGACAACAAGTAAAGCCCATCATGAATCCCTCCTTGATTGATGGAATGTTTTTTTTTTACCCCCACCTAAAGATCTTATTAAAAGTCTGGGGGTCTGGCTCGATCCACAACTGTCAACTTGTTCCACCTGTTTTCAGGCTAAAACCCCACATACTCCAGCCACAGGATTGTTACTTCACATGCCAAGTCTGGTGGACCCATGGCTTACCTTAAGTATGGATTTTATTTCTGATCTTCCAGCTTCCAATGGACATACTGTCATATGGGTGGCTGTAGATTACCTAACTAAAATGGCTCATTTTGTTCCATTAAAATGCCTCCCTACGGCTTCCAAGCTCTCTGATTTGTTTGTCCAACACATTGTACGGCTTCATGGGTTGCCCACCACAATTGTTTCCGATCGTGGCCCCAATTTTTTATCATGGTTTTGGGGTAGCTTCTGTTCTTCTGTTGGTATGGAAGTCCGCTTGTCCTCTGAATATCATACACAAACGGATGGGCAGACGGAACGTGCCAACCAATCGCTGGAGCAAATCCTGAGATGTTACATTGACACAGGGTCTACTGAGTGGGATAAAGCTATACCTCTTGTTGAATCTGTATATAACAACAGTGTTCAAATGACTACAGGAGTATCCCCATTTTACTGTTTGTTTGGTCTGCACCCAAGAATGCTATCTGTAACTCGGTCCCGAACATCCACAAGAGTCCCATCAGTACAGAAACACCATAAAGAGTTACAGGAGATTCAAAAACAAGTACAACACTATTTAAAACTCTACCAAGCTCAAGTAAAAAAAAATAAAAAAACAGCAGACAAAAGAAGGAGACATGTTCCCTCTTATCAGATAGGAGATCAGGAGTGGCTCTCATCAAAAAATCTCCATCTTGCAGGATCCGGAAAATTAAACCTCTGATTTCTATGCCCCTTTCCTATTGCCAAAATCATCAATCCTGTGGTAGTAGAACTGACATTGCCAGAAGATTTCAAGGTACACCCTAAGTTTCATGTGTCGTTACTGCACCCCTATTCCCCTGATACCAGCGATGCCCCACCACTTCCCCCAGTAAAAGTACACCAGCAATGGAAATTTGAAGTGGCCAAAATTCTTGACTCCAGATGCGTCTGTGATGTTCTACACTATTTACTGGCTTAGAAAGGCTATGGGCCTGAGGACAATTCCTGGGAACCCGCGTCCACAGTTCATGCTCCACGTCTTACTAAAAAAATCCATCTCCTGCACCCTTCCAAGCCCGCCCTTTGAGAGGGTCCTTGGTGGGGAGGACTGTTAGGAATCCCCAAGGTGCCTCCTGCGTTATCTGTCAGCATCCTCAGGGATTAGGGTTAAATCATATCTCTGTTCTTGGTAAAACCTTCATGTTTCTAAGTAAACATAATGTGCTGTGTTACACAATTGGTTTTATCAATGCTTGTTTTACCAATGCTTGTTTGCTAATGTGAGCAGGTGTAGACACGTGCTTCTAATTGGGTGTGGTGACTCATCCACATGTGGAAACTCAACTGCTTTCCTGATTAGCTTCCTGATCTCATCATCTGATTTGGCAATCCAGCCGCTGCTGTCATCCTCGTATTCAGGACTTTTGAGGCAATTCTTTTCTTCGTTCCTGTACCAGCCGACACCAGGCATTCCTCCAGCACTCTGGAAAAGACTACAGCTAAGTGACTAGTATTCTCCAGGTAGTTTGTTCTTTGAGCGCCGCGATTTCCTAGAACAGCTTGTGTATTTCAGACCTCGCATCTTGGCAGAGTGCTTATCTTGAAGAGACAAATGCTTTTCTGAACATTCCACATTATTATTGTAGTTACTTGCCTAAATGTGCTTCAGGAAATCTGCTTGAGCTCAAGGAGTACAAAAAGTGACAGTGCAATTTTAAAAGAGCATTTACGTGAGTTTTCTTTCTCTAATAGTATAACTCTTGGATTCAAATTGTGTCATTCATGCCTGTGTTTCAGGTTTGAGGAATTTGCTTTCAAAGGGTTTTTCACACACACAGTGAAACCAAACCAAACTGTGCCACCCTAACTGTTTAAACCCAGAGTGGACATTTGAATTTCTTGGATTGTTTATGTTCCTTTAAGTTTAACCCTATGCATCCAGGAAAGTTATATGTGATATAATTAATGCCCTTGTTTGTCCTTCTTGTGCATGATAAGTGCAACCACTGTTCTAATTGTAGTGTGCAACAGTGAATCTCTGTGAAGCAAGCCCTACTGTCACAGTACTTATTGTTATGGTACTCAGTTTGGGTTTTTGGTAATGCAGTGTTAGTAATTGTGGCAACAGTTATTATTATCCAAAAAAAGTGCTGGGGCATCCCGGTGTTCTTCTACCGCTCCCGTGCCCATATCAGAAAGAGAGATTCAGTTTCAAGGAAGTTGAGTGCAGTTGAGGAACTACTACCACTCTGTCAACAACGACCTGCCCCCCCAAGAAACAGGGTGCCTGGCTGGACCGGCAAGACGTGGCAGTGTTTTGTCTCTTTCTCTTCCACTCCCCATTTCCTTTTGGACACCTGCTGGGGTTTCTGGGTCCACCAGGAAGTGCCAAGAGGTGTTCCAGTAGGTCGGGGCATACCAGGACATCCTGCTTTTCAGGTGAGTGGCCCGTCCCGACATGATTAAAGTGTAGATTCCCTTTGGGAGCAGATGGACATGTGGTGTTTGGGGTTTCAGAGCTCACAATTTAAAAACACATCTTTTAATAAAGTTGATTTTAAGATTGTGGGGGTTATTACAACTTTGGAGGAGGTGTTAATCCGTCCCAAAAGTGACGGTAAAGTGACGGATATACCACCAGCCGTATTACGAGTCCATTATATCCTCTGGAACTCGTAATACGGCCGGTGGTATATCCGTCACTTTACCGTCACTTTTGGGACGGATTAACACCTCCTCCAAAGTTGTAATAACCCACTGTGTGTTTGAAAATCTCACATTTAGAGTGATCATTTTCTTGCTTATACCATTTCTGTGACGCTGCCTGTTTGTGGATACCCTGTCTGGGTCAGTTTGACAGTTGGGCTGGTTGCACCTCACACTAAACAGTGACACAAAGGGAGCTGGGGAGTAGTCTGCATTTCCTGATGATCCATCTGTGCTAGGAGGGAGGGGAGGAGTGGTCACTTACACCTGAAAGGGCTGTGCCTGCCCTCACACAATGCAGCCTCCAATCCCCTGGTGAGTATGTGGGGGGCTGGCTTGGGCAAGGCAGGATTTCACATTCACGAGAGACTTTGCTTTGAAATAGGCCTACTTCAAAGGAGAAATTGTGTATAAGAAGGGCACCCAAAACCACAGACTTTAGAACACTTCTGGAAACCAAGCAGAACCTCTGCCTGGAGAAGAGCTGAAGAGCTCAGGAAGAAGAGCTGCCCCGCCTGTGACTGTACTTTGTGGATCTATCCTTTAATTGCTGCTTCTGCCAGAGTAAGAGGGCAAATACTGGTCTTTATGTGCCTTCCATCTTATGAAGATCTCCAAGGGCTTGATTTAGAGCTTGCCTCCTGTTGTTTGAAGTCTCAGGGACAGCAAAGACTTCTCTCTGCCAGCACCTGGAGTCTCTAGAGAGACTCCTACTCTGCCCTGTGGTGCCCATCTAGTTCCTGGGACCCTGAAAGGAGACGCTGGCATCCTGAGAGGAACAAATCCACTCACAAAACGCTGTGCGGGAAAAGATCGATGCAACTCCAATCTTCAGCTGAAAAATTGAGGCGCCTTTGGGTTCACAGCTGAAAATCAATGCTTGCATGCAACGCCACCGGAAGGTCGAAACATGGAGCTGGAGAAATGATGCACAGCATCGCTGATGGAGGCTGGTGAGATCACAACCCGCGCTGCATGGTTTTCGGATCATCGTGCGGCTGGATTTCCGATGCAAGCGCCACTGGGTGTGTAAAAACAACGCAAGGCCTGCCCGGACTCAAGAGTGCTGACCGAATCGACACATCGTACTCCTGCGGGGAAAATAAATGATGCGCTACCCAACCCGACAAAAGGAGAAACGGTGCAAGGTCTCACTCGTGAGTGAAATCGACGCATCGTAAGCCCTTTTTAATGCACCCTCGCCCGTGTGGGGTTATTTTTGACGCACCCAAGGTACATTTTCACGCTAACAGTGTTAGTTTGTGTTTTTGCTTTTTAATTGACTTGTGTGTTGTGGATGTTTGTCGTTTTGGTCTTGTTTTGTTTAGATAAATATTCTCTATTTTTCTAAACATATGTTGTGTCATTTTGTAGTGTTTTCATTAAGTTACTGTGTGTGTTGGCACAAATGCTTTACACCTAGCACTCTGAAGTTAAGCCTACTGCTTGTGCCAAGCTACCAAGGGGGTAAGCAGGGGTTAGCTGAAGGTGATTCTCTTTTACCCAGACTACAGTCAAGGTCCTTACTTGGACAGGGGGTAACCTGACTTCCAACCAAAGACCCCATTTCTAACAACCAATTTGTACAAATGGATTATATGTTTATCTTTAAAATGACACCAACACAACAAAAATCCAATGAAGGGAACCACAGATATGAATATAAAAAAAAAGATTCAAAGTAATTTGAGCACCTAGAAGCAAATAGCCATCAAAAGATTAAAACAAAAAGGTCAAACTGGACAGGGACAAAGTCCAGCGTTCAAGACACACACAATGCAACACTGTTACACTTACTTTCAGAAGTGTTTCTTGATAGCAACAGCCACGGGGTTCAGAGGCTCTGGTTTGCCTCTCGGGTCCTAGGGACTACAACTCCAATGCACCTCTTCAACTTATGGAGCTGTTTACAACAGTTTTTCCAAATGTCTCCATACTTCTGGATTTTTCTTCCAGAGGTCCTTGTTAAGTCCTTCAAATGTCCACAACTTGATCCAAGGTACCCAAAGCTCTAAGTTGCTCCCTGGGAGTTGGTACTCCAGTTCCCAGGATGCACCTGGTCAGAAATCCTCAAATTGCCACTGGAGGCTGGTCAGCTGAGCTCTTCTTTCAGAACATGATGCAGGGGACTCTGGGCAGCTCCTTTGTACATGTAAATTACAGGGTGTCCATTTTTGAAGCAGTTTAGGACAGGCAAATTCATTTTAGTGGTGAAGCCCAAGTGTGCAGGAGGGGCAGTCCTTCAGAGTGCAGTGTCTAGGTGCAGGTCAGGGGTCCTTCAGGGCAGTCCTTCTTCGTCTTTGTCGTGTTCCTTGTAGTGATATGAGATGTGGGTGCAGCTCTTCCAATTTTATCCTTGCTCCTGGTGTGGAAAGTGGACTATTTACACACCAGGAGTATTCAATCACAGGCAGGCCACCACCCTCTTGGATGACCACTTCCTGGGAAGTGTGTCAAAAATAAATCCCAGGGAGCAACATTCCTTAAAAATCCAAAATGGTAGAAATTTGGTTTTAGAGGTTAGGTCTGGGTAAGCCCACCCACTGGTGTGGCTAACTTTGCCTTAACACGTCTCTTTCCAGCCCTCTTCTAATTTAATAAAGGGACACCTGGCTGTCTGATTTTGCAGGAAATTGGGGAAGTCCACTTGCAGGCCCAAATGTCCTTCCCTCCCTTGAAGTGTAGTTTGGCTGCTCTCCCCCATCCTGTTTCACTACCTACTGAGGTCGTTCTCCACCCGCAGGCACTTCCTTTGTGTTCATCTCAGGCCACTTCAAACTTCATCAAGTCAGCCTGGCCAGGCTGCCAGAAGCTGGCCAATCAGGGAAGGACACTAGAGAGCTGAAACTGGTAACTTTCAGGTAGAGTTTCAAAACTCTTTCCCTGAGGTAGTGATATTAAATTCAACAATAGCAATGTGTTGGATTTATTATAACAATACGTTTGATACCAAATATGAAACATTTAGCTCATTTTGAGACTTTATTAATTAAAAATAAAGTCTCCCCATGTTAGCCTATGGAGCCCATTCACTACAATGGTGGAAAACAAATTTAGCTATTTTCTTCCATCACCAGGGCTAATAAAACATCTCTTAGAAGGTCCCTGCTTATAGTTTCACTGCAACCCCACCCTGGGGACACCTAGGGCACACCTTATGGGTGACTTATATGTAGAAATAAGGTAGCTTAAGGCTTCAGAACTACTTTTAATTCCAAAGTCGAATTTGGGGTTAACTTTAACTTAAAGGCAGTCATCAGGGCAGTCCTATGGGTGTACTACCTATGCTGGGGTGCCTAAATCTACATGCCCTACTATATACGGGGGACTTATAGATGGGCTGACACAGCCAATTATAATTAGACTAATTTTCAAATCCATTATCATCATAGCACAGGCCCTAGGACTGTTTAGCAGTGTCCAGGGCACCATCAAACTCAGAAACATACCAGCATAAGTGAGAAATGTGGGCAACAAGTTAGGGGGATTTTACAATCAGCCCCGTTGTTCTACACACATTTACAAGATTTTGTAAACCTGGGATTTTGTCAAAAGCCTACACCACACCATAGGTGGTGTAGATATGAAGCAACAGGGAGACATATCTTTATTTCTCCCTGTTTTTCCTCTTTCTATGTGTGCTGCATTTTTCAGCACACATACAAAGAGGAAAACTCCTCTTGGGATTGTTTTTGTACAAGAAGGTGCCTCTTCCTGCACAACAACAATCATCCCTGCAAAACAGGAACCCTTGCACCATGGTGCAAGAGTGCCTGCATTGGTGCAAGGCAGCAATGTGTGTGCCAGTGCAGGGGAAAAGGACAGAAATGTGCCATAACTTGTAGATATGGCGCATTCCTGCCCTTTTGTTTTGACTCAGGGCAGTGTTGCACGAAGGCTTGCAGTGCTGCCCTGCGCCAAAACATTGCAAATTTGACCCTTTGTCTTTGTTGATCATACAAGTCAGTTAAAAAACTATTACATAAGGGTGTTTGTTTGCTAGGGCATGCACCATTATTTCTTTATTTTTTATTTTAATATTTGTTTTTACAATTTTATAGTGTTGGGTGGGCTAGAGTTTAAGTATGGGGCTAGTTATTTATTTTGAATTTCATTGATTTTTCACCTCTTGTAAAGGAAAATTGTTGTGCAGCTCAGTACCTTTTCTCCATGTTTGTAACATTTGCAATATTAATTTAGTATGTGGCCTAGTGGGCTAGTACTAGTAGTCATCTTTGTTCCATTTGGAGATGCTATTACACATATGGATAATTCTTTGTCCTCACATCTTTGATGTAGTTTCCCCCAAATCTTTTGCCTTCACCCACCTTGCTTACTGAATTAGTTTTTGGTGGCATTAGGTCTCTGTGCACTTTATCGCTGCTACCCAAACTTGAAGTGCTTGTGCTCGCTACCTTAAACATGGACTACTTGAAACATCTGTTTGCTTACCTATCTGTTCATTTATTTATTTATTTATCTATCTATCTATATATCTATCTATTTATCTGTCTATCTATCTATCTATCTATCTATCTATCTATCTATCTATCTATCTATCTATCTATCTATCTATCTATCTATCTAGCCTAACATAGATATATCTATGTATTTGTATATGCATATCTACATATATATAGCTATCTACACACTGAAAAAAACAAAGGCTGCAGGGGTGTTATAGTTAGGTTCTGAATTTACTCACATTAAACCATTGAAGTTCAGCAGTTATCACTAGGGTTATTTCAAATAAATATATATTCCCTCTAACCACCCAGAAGGATTTTCTACACTTTATTAGGTGATACAAGCAGAATGATATATAGTAGATATATATACATAAGATGTACCTTCTTGCAAAATGTGGAGTTATTCTGTTCAGCGGTTTGGGTTGTAGGTGTATCTGAAGACCCTATGGAAAAATGAATGGAAAAATGCATTTTAGGACACCCCCTGTTTCTCTGGCCCGCTTGATATATCATCCAAAAACTTCCAGGAAACAAGCTGAACCCACTGCAGTAAAAGTTTTGAACATTTTGTAAAGAATAATCAAGCGGTTCCAAAGTTATCGGCAAAACAAAAAATGTTCTTCCTATGGAAATTAGGTCATAACTACCTACTGGTGACCTTATATATATATTTCTTCTGGGGGAGTTGGAGAACGCCCACGGGTTGGAGGTTTCATTCCTCTGCTAAATTCGGCTACTAAATATATGGTCTTTATCACCGCATTCTAAATTAGCACACAGCCCGGAAAACAAACAACAGACAAAGTGAATGTCAGTGTTTGAAATACGTCTCTCTCCAGATACATTGTTACAAGCATAGAATCCATTTGCAATAACGGATCAACAATTATACAAAGTATCCAGTTTATGACTGGTGGTTACTTACACAGAGTCCTGTTTTTTAGATTCATTCACTCTTCTTGGCTCTTCCATTATTTAGTGGCTATAAATAGAATATTATTATTATTATCCTTGATCGCATAACCTGGGTTGTTCTCGTTTATCGTAATTATGGTGGAACGGAGAAGGCTGTGGGAACAAGCAGCAGCCGAATTGTTTAACAACACCAAGATCAGCAATGGACCTCCAGGGGTTCAGATTCACACCACCTCGGATCTCAAAAAATGGTGGGAGATGACATCATTGACTAAGTACATAGAAAGTGGCAGAGTGCCAAGGGGCCTTCGCATTTTAATACTGTCCACCTTAGGTGATATGGATCCGGATTTGCTGGAGGAGTGGAGAACCCAGACAGCAGATTGTTCCACCAAACTTATGGGAACTTTAATTACCCAGGCCAAAAGGCGAATGGATGAACAAATCATTAAAATTGAGCAATTAACTAAAGATTTAGAGAAAATAGCTAATCAACAAGAAGTCTCTAATCAGCTAGTCAAAATGGAAGAACAAATTAAAAACAAGGAAGAGGAAATCAAATTACGTAAAGCACACAAGTTCAATAGAGATAAACTTGATTACAAACATGGAAGAATCTACACGTTTGCTCGGAAATATGACAGTGTAAGAACAAAAGAAGTGTCAAAGAGTGGATCAGAAGCTGCTGTACATCACATGTCCGCTGATGAAAGCTCGGAGATAGGCTCCTCTGCAGATGAGGCACCATGCAATAAATTGGATTTTCAGGGGGAAATGCGTCTTATGCAAATGGTCACTCCACCCCCTGGCCAAAACCGCAGACGAGGCCGAGGAAACGGAAGACGAGGTGGGGTAAGAGGAAGAAGCAATCAATACAAGTAATAGGATTGAATCCTCATTCCTCCAGCATTTTGAATCACTCAAGTACTGTTGTCAACATCTCTAACAGTATTCTTACAGATAATCAAATACGAATACTTGATTTAGGATTAAGCTTCTGTCCCAATGTTCAATGGGACTATGTCAGTACTCGCATTGAGCTCTATAAATTTGTTCGTAAATTACGTTTAACTAAACACTTTTCGAACAAGGATAAAAACCTTGGTGTAGATAATGCAACAACTAGGGCTCCAGTTTCAGGATTTAATATTGCTGATAGTACAGAATTGATGGGCATTAATGATCTAGCTAAGGAAAGTAATGAATTTGAATGTGTGACATATGATCAAACTGACATCAACATCTCTACGCTTAATGTGATGGGGTTTGCTACTAACTTTCACAATACCAGTCATCTAAAATCATCGAGCAGATTCAATCCTCCATTACCAAGTGGAAATTTGATTGATACTTTTCATGAGCTGGTAATAGGCGATATCGACAAATTCCGCATGAAAGTTCCATCGAAAACAACAAATAGATCTAATTTTACACAACCACACTGGAAAGACCTCAATGCACTGAGAACCAACACGTCCATTATCATTAAGCCCTCTGATAAAGGCGGTAACATCGTTATTATGGACACATGTGATTATATTAAAAAAGCTTACCGACAATTGATGAATATAGATCATTATGATAAGCTGCGGACTAATCCCATAATTCACTATCAAGTGACGTGTCATGAGATGTTCAAAGAATGGCACACTAAACAGCTTATTGATTATGATGAGTTTATATATTTGAAGATTGATTACACCAAAATCCTATGTATTTACTTTCTGCCAAACATCCACAAGAATAAAACACATCCCCCAGGCAGACCTATAGTCAGTATGAATCAGTCGCTGCAAGAAAATACCTCAAGATATTTGGACCTGTTTCTATGCACCTTTGTCACTGAATTACCATCTTATTTACGTGACACCAATGATTTCCTGGCTAAGACACAGAACATTCCATGGCATAAAGATTATGTAATGGTCACCATGGATGTGGCCTCATTGTATACTTCTATTAAACATCAATATGGGCTACAAGCATGTAGATATTTTCTACAAACACGACCTATTGAATTCCTTGAACACACAGACATGCTTCTATCCATGTTGGCATTTTGTTTAACCCATAACCTGTTCCTATTTGACAATGATTGTTTTTTACAAAAACAAGGGATGGCTATGGGGGCTTCCTTTGCTCCCACATATGCCAATCTATATATGGGCTGGTGGGAGAAAGAGGTGGCATGGTCTGAAAACAATAACATCTACATGAACAGGGTCGTGTTGTGGGTGCGATATATTGATGGTCTTTTCATTATTTGGGATGGTACAGACTAGTCATTGTTGTAAAATATAAACATATTAAATGACAATCCATTTAACATCCATTTGGAAGCCACCTTTAGTAGAAAGACTATTGAATTTACTAGAAGTGAGAAATGATCGGTTAGAGACAACCATATATCGTAAACCCACGGCATGCAATTCTATTCTGCATGCCACTAGTGGGCATCCCATGACATTAAAATGGAGTATACCTCATAGCCAGTTTCTGCGGGCTCGCAGAATTTGTTCAGATGAGAGTAGATATGATTTTGGAAATCAGGAATATGATGGAAAGATTTCTAAACAGAGGATATCCTCTCAAAATTTTGGTGGACGCACAGAACAGAGTCAAAAGCAAAAGCAGAGATGAGTTACTTTTCAACTACACACCCAAAAATAGTGAGACGAAACAGTCGTCCCCTAGAATATTTTTGCAATATAACCAACAGCATGGCTCTTTGAAAACCATACTTCAGAAGAACTGGCACATCCTACAGAATGATCCCAATATCCGGGATAGCATTGGTCCACATCCATCCATAACTTTTCGTAAGGCTTGCTCACTAGGGGATCACTTAACTAGAAGCTTTTTCTCCATAAATGAAAAGACATCCTGGTTGAGCAAAAAAAGTTTGGGATTTTGGAAGTGTGGCCACTGTAAGGCATGCAAGTATGCACAAAATATGCAAAGATATCAAACGTTTGATGGTCGCTATTGTGACATCAAGGATCGCATCACATGTGACACTGAATTTATGGTCTATGTTGTTGAATGTGGATGTCATAAAAAATACATTGGTAGCACCATCCACAAGCTAAAAGTCAGATTTTTACAACATTTCAGAGCCATCAAAAATCAAGATAGAACATATCCCCTGGCCAAACATTTCTGGGATATACATAAAGGGGATTCCAGCACATTATCATTTTATGGTATTAAATCCATTAAAAATAATCCTAGGGCTGGTGATAGAACATCGGAGCTTAGACAGATGGAACCCAAGATGATTTTATTACTTGGTTCAGAATTTCCCTGGGGGCATAATCTTGATGCTGAATTACATGTTCATCTAAGAGAAAGTATAGATTGTTTATTGTATTGACTAGTAGAGGGATTGGATGTGCTGTGAAATTTTGCTTATACTGAACTGTGGATATAAAGTGAACTTTATAACTGCAGTTTATAAGGGATAATTTCAACAATATAAATGATATATGTGATTTTGCAAAATGTACAGGAATATGTAACTGTCCCTGATTGTAATTTGTGTAGATTTCTCCAAATTTTTACCTTTTTAGATTTTCTCCTCCTTCTGAAATTGATATTTATAGAAGAGTTGCTACATAGATACAAGTATTTATCACTGTTTTTCACCAGGTATAGTCACATAATTTATTATAGAGATAGTTTTTTTCTAATTAGCACTCTGCACTTTTGCCTGCGGCCTATTTCCATTTCCGTCTTGTATACATGCAATAATTACAATATACAATATAGATTAAAACAGAATAGATTAACTTCACACAATAAATTCATTTCTTCCATGATGTCAATGCATGACATTATGAAAGTATAAGGAAAACCCAAGGTTCAATTAACTAAATGATTACATATAGGGGCTAAATTACAGGTTTACATTAAATACATAGACTAGACAGAGGATAAAATTCTATTATGGTTTAGCTAGATATTGCAATCGGTTGTGTATATTTATTGCACTTGTCACTTTACAATTGGTTTTAGATTTTGAATTTAATAATGATTAAGATCTTATTTAGTAAAAGAGAATTGTAAATATGATGGTTGTCATCTTTTTTACATCTTTTTTACATTGAATTGTACAACAATAGCTATTTTTGCTGATTGGTCTGTATGTATGAATAATTTGATTTATAAAACTGTATAATATTTTGTACTATTTACAATAATGTAAATGTTTGAAATATTTAAAATATTTGAGACATTTATACTCAAATTGTTCTAAATATTTAAAATAGTTATATACAAAAATCAATATCGGAGAATATACTTTACAAACATTTGATAAATCAGATTGAAAATTGGCGACCAGAAGAAATTGATAACATTGCCTTAATAAGCATATTAATGCAAGTTCCTCTTAATACCAATTTTGGCATGATACAAAGATAATGATAATATAATTACTTGCAAGGACACAGCTAGACACTAGGCCAATATACTAATGAGATACACAATCTATTGTCAATCATTATTCTTAATTTCTAATATCTTTAATTCTTAATCAACTTTTTGTCAAGTCTTTTTTGCCCTAAATGATGGATATACTTTATGCAATTATGAAATATGTGTGGAATATATAATGTTTTAATGCTTAAACCATCGAAAGTAGATTATGTCAACATAGCTGTGTCAAAATTGGGCATAGATATATTGATTGTATTTATATTGTTGCATGTTTCAGGATGGCGGTTGCAGTAGATCACACTACATTGCAATGAAAACAAATGAAGGATTTTCTCTTGTATATATATGGTGCCGTTTTTTTGGCCGGATTTGTCCAGTAGAAGGCGCTTTGCCGAAACGTGTCAACAGTTTATTGCAGGACTCTGTGTAACTATTACATGGAATAAATTCAAAATAATTCAATTCAGTATTGTTGGATCTGACTTTGCTTTAATGGTCGAGATTTAACTAAGGAATTGGTGCAGCCGTCGGATGGTTATCGTTCCATCTGTTGAGGATTATATATATATATATTATTAATGAAAAGGAAAATCAAAGTGGCACTCCAAACAACTGTAGTCCTTAATTCATAATGGTCAACAGAAGAAGCTTGCTTCAGCGGCTAACGCGTTTCAACCAAACGGTCTTCTTCAACAGTTATTACATATAAAATATTAAATATATATATTATATATGGTAAATATAGCTTATTTGCAGTAGGGTAATTAGCAGTGCATGATGAGAGCGTGAGTCATAGCTAGTGTAGGGCACGATTTATAGTTACCCCTCTGCAAAGAAATTGTGAATGGCCCTGGGTCCTGGCCCACCCAGGGGCTTGTAAACAACAAGTGCAGAAGCCCATGCTTGTTGTTTTTGTGAAATTGCAGTACAAGTTTTTTTTTTTTTAAAGTGTTTTTCCAGCGCTCAGGACTCCGTCTGGGACCCCAGCACGTTTTGAGAAATTTCGGTTGAAAGGAAGTTTGTGGCTCCTCTCAGATCCCAGAACTTTTCATCAATGAAATGTGAAGAAAATTTGTTTTTTCAGACAAATTTTGACATTTGCAAATGGTTCTGAGTGACAGAACCTAGTAAGAGCCCCACAGGTCACCACATTCTAGATTCCCCTAGGTGTAGTTTATAAAGACATGAAGGTTTGCTAGGTTTCCCTAGGTCCTGGCTGAGCTAGACCCTAAATCCACAGCTAGGCACTTTTCAAAACACGCGTCTGTTTTCTTTGGAAAAATGTGATGTGTCGATGTTGCGTTTTAGGGCACTTCCTGTCGCGGGCTCTATGTGTACCCACACAAGTGATGTACCATTTTTATGGGAGACCTGGGAGAATGCTATCTTGAAAGAAGTTTGTGGCTCACCTCATATTCCAGAACTTTGCTTCGCTGAAATGTGAGGAAAAGTGTTTTTTAGACAAATGTTGAGGTTTGCAAAGGATTCTGGGTGTCAGAACATGATGAGAGTCCCACAAGTCACCGCATTCTGGATTCCCCATGGTGTCTACTGTTCAGTGTTGTATAGGTTTGCTAGGTTTCCCAGGGTGCCAGCTGAGCTAGAGCCTGAAATCCACAGCTAGGCACTTTGCAAAATACACATCAGTTTTATTTGGAAAAATGTGATGTGTCCAAGTTGTGGTTTGGGGCGTTTTCTGGCGCTGGCACTAGGTATACCCACACAAGTGAGGTACCGTTTTTATCTGGAGACTTTGGGAAATGCTGGTTGGAAGGAGGTTTGTGGCTCCCCTTGGATTCCAGAACTTTGCATCATTGACATTTGAGAACAATGTATTTGTAGCCAAAGTTAGAGATTTGCAAAGGATTCTGGGGGACAGAACATGGTGAAAGCCACACATCACCCCATTCTAAATTTCCCTAGGTGTCTATTTTTCAAAGATTTATAGGTTTGCTATGTTTCCATAGGTGCCGGCTGGCTAGAGCCTAAAATCTGTAGCTATAAATGCGTTCATTTCCTTTGGATAAATGTGATGTGTCCATGTTGTGTTTTGGGGCATTTTCTGTTGTGGGAACTATGCGCACCCACACAAGTGAAGTACCATTTTTATCAGAAGACTTTGGGGAATGTTGTGTGGAAACAAGTTTGTGGCTCCCTTCAGATTCCAGCAGTTTGCAATATTGAAATGTGAGGAAAATGTTTTTTAGACAGATTTTGAGGTTTCCAAAGGATGCAGGGGAACAGAACCTGGTAAGATCCCCATAAGTCACCCCATTCTGGATTCCCCTAGGTGTCTAGTTATCAAATACATCTAAGTTTGCTAGTTTTCCCAAGGTGTCGGCTGAGCTAGAGCTCAAAATCCACAGCTAGGCACTTTGCAAAAAACACATCTGATTTTTTTAGAAATGTGATGTGCCAAGTTCTGTTTTGGGGCTTTTCCTGGCACGTGCACTAGGCCTATCCACACAAGTAATGTACCATTTTTATGGAATACTTTGAGAAACCTGGGTGGAAGGAAGTTTGTGGCTTCCTTCATATTCCAGAACTTTGCCGTGCTGAAATGCGAGGGAAATGTGTTTTCTAGACAAATGTTGAGGTTTGCAAGCAATTCTGGGTGACAGAACATGGTGAGAGCCTCACAAGTCATCCGATCCTAAATTCCTCTATGTGTGTACTTTTCAGAGTTCTATAGGTTTGCTAGGTTTCCCTTTGTGCCAGCTGAGCTAGAGCCCAAAATCCACACCTAGGCTCTATGGAAAAACACGCATCAGTTTTCAATCGAGAAAATGTAATGTGTCCAAGTTGCGTTTTGGGGCATTTCCTGTTGCGGGCACTATGCGTACTGAAACAAATGAGGTACCATTTTTATTTGAGAGACTTGGCGCAATGCTGGGTGTAAGGAAGTTAGTGGCTCCCCACAGATTCCTGAACTTTGCATCACTGAAATATGAGGAAAACAATTTTTTTCAGCCACATTTTGAGTTTTGCAAAGGATGGATTCTAGGTGACAGAATCTGGTGAGAGCCCCACAAGTCACCCAATTCTCAATTTCCTTAGGTGTCCATACAACCCTCCCACATCATATTAGTTTAAAGTCCTGGGGAGATGGCAGTCCCCAGGGCTACAGGGGGACTGCACTGCCTGCATCATATTAGTTTAAAGCCCCAGGGAGGTGGTGTTCTCCAGGGCTGCAGCAGGGCAAGTGGCCCCACCTTAAATTTGTTTAAAGTCCCAGGGAGGTGGCGGTCCCTGGGGCTGCAGGAGGGAAGAGTGACCAATTAGTAATCGTGCCGTGGGGAGGTGTTGCTCCCTGGGGCTGCAGGGATTGGGCAAGTGGCCCCCACATCTACTTTGTTAAAAGCCCTGGGGAGGTGACGGTCCAAGGGGCTACCCGGGGGCCAGGCAGCACCCGTCATTCAAAATGTAATTGCCCCTGGGACCTGGCCCACCCACGGGCTGTTTACAAAAGAAGCACAGAAGCCTACACTTGTTTTCTTTTTTTAATTTTCTGTAGATCTGCACTGGATTTGTTTAAAATAAAAAAGCTTTTTAAGCTATGTGTGCTCCCTCTGGGACCCCAGCACCAGAGCTAAGGCATCAGGGTGACCCTACCCTGACCCCTTTTCTTACATTTTTACTTTTTTTTCTGGGACATGTCTGAAGTTGAGTCCCTACATGCCTGCCAGCATTTCCTTGTTGAAGTGTTGGCAGCCAATCGAATTCCAGCACGAGATCGGGAAGATTTGCAGAGCCTTTGCATCCCTATAAATATAAATCTTTATTTTCTTTAATTTCTTGAAAAACTACAGAACAGATTTACACCAAATAACAAAAAGGGCACTTTTTTTTTTTTTTTTTTTTGGTAGTCGTTACGGATAGAGCTAAGTGGGGAACCTGGCGGCTGGCTAGATAGCTTGGCCGGGGGCTCTCAGAGCCTGGTCACCCACTGAGTGCAATACAAAGACTTCTTACCTGGTGTGGGCCTCTTTTTTCATTTATGATGGAGACGCTCTGCATATGTCGGTGCTGGGTTTGTGGCCTGACGAGGCTCCGGACAAGGTTCGAAAAACAGGAAGGAGGGCAACCGCGGCACCGGCTTGTGGGTAGAGGCAGCCTGGAATATCACCCGGGGGAGACACTTCTTGGTCCAGGTCAACTTCCAGGGGAGTGGGGCTGTCTCTAGAGGTATTACTTCTATTTTGGGAATGACAGCACCGAGCCCCAGGACTTTTGAGGTGACATTTGAGGCTCCGTGTGCTGAGTGTTTGGAAGGCACCTAGTACATGATGCCATTTCAGACTCGCTCACAGGCCTCCCTGGCTCCATCGCTTTCATCTCTGTGAACCTGTAAAAAATATAAAGGTACAGGGGTTTCCTATAATATTTTGGCAGTAACAGCGGTGTCAGCGAGGCGGGTGCTCCCATTAAACATCAGAGTGCTGGGGGCTACCTTTGGAGAATTAGAACTAACGGGGGTAGTGTTGAGTGGGAAATACTACTGGTAATAATGTACAGAACAGAAATAGCATGAATAATCAACTAAACCCCCACCCTCTTATCTGGCTAATCTTGCTGTGACCCCACTAAAACCCATTAAAAATAAAAGTAAAAAAGTTAAAGGTACTTCTTTTTAATATAGGAGGATAGGGAACTACTCCTCTAGAAGTTTCTAGGATGTCCCCCTCACTGCACTCTTTCTTTAATATTCTCCCCAGGGATGCTGATGGTATAGGAGATACTTCCTGTCCTTTAGCTCTGGGGATATAGCTTTTAAAGTGCAGGCTTTGGAAACATCTGATGAGAGTTGTAGACTATCTCAAGTAGGCTGCTCAGCAGCATTAGATTCTCCCAGTGAGCATATGAAAACTCTTCAGACCTCGTCTTTGCCTCAGGTTGGATTAGGGTACACATCTCTGTCCTCAAACCCCCAATCTCTGAGTTTGGAAACTCAAATGGATATGAAGAATCTTCTGCTTTTTTTAATGGAAGAAATTAGAAGAAAGTTTGAGATTTCTGAGTGTAATCAAGAAGAGATTAAAGAGACTTGTGAGATTATGCAAAATAAGATAGGTATATTGATAGAAAGGAAGGGTAAAATGGAAGTCGCTCTCAAAGAACTTGACAGACGAGTGGTCCTAAATAGAAAATAAATCCAACAAATAAGGTCTGGAGAGAAGATTATGCAGGATAAGTTAGAGACCCTGTGTTAGAAATGAGGTCTTTGGTTGGCAGTCAGGTTGCCCCCTTGTCCAAGCAAGGACCCTCACTCTGGTTAGGGTAACGGAGAATCACCCTCAGTTAACCCCCGCTCACCACCTTGATAGCATGGCGCGAGCAGGCTGGCTTAACTTCAGAAATACTTTGTAAAGTATTTGTACCAACACACACAGTATTTCAGTGAAAACACTACAAAATGACACAACACACGTTTAGAAAAATAGAGAATATTTATCTAAACATAACAAGAACAAACGACAAAAATCCAACATACACAAGTCAAGTTGTGAATTTTCAAAGAATAAGAATCTTAAATCCTTCAGAAAACAGTGAGAGCATTGTTAGTGTACAAAAGTACCTGGGTAACATCAAAATAACTCCACACGGGCGAGTATGCGTAGGAAAAGGCCAGCAATGCATCAATTTCTCACTCGCAAGTGAGACTGTGCGTCATTCCTCCTCCGGTCGGGTCAGCGTGCATAGTTTCTCCTCTCCCGCAAGAGACTGATGTGTCGATCTGGGCAGGCTTTGCATTGTTTTTCAGAGCCCAGCATTGTTGCTTTGAAAATCTGGTCGCACAGTATCACAAAACCACGCTGCATGGGGTTTGTGTTATTATCAGCCTCCGTTAGCGGGTGTTGTGTGTCATTTCTACAGCTGTGTTGCGTCGATCTTTCAGCCACGATGCAGGTGGAGCAGTGAGCAATAGTCAGACACCCCACACCAAGAGGGACATACCCGACCGAAGGCCACTGCAACTTGGCCATAGGACATACAATAGCACTACAGCCATAAATTATTTAAACAAACACCAGGGTGGAACTGTGTGCAGCCCAAACACAGGCCACACAGAAAATGTATTCAGTAGCTCAGTGAGCTAAATGATGCTAACAGGGCCAATGGCCCGTCCACAAACAGTCAATTGTCCTTGGCCACAACTGGCCACACCTGACTCCCACAAGTAGTGGGTACTCCACTCAACAGGGCACCATAGGGGGATCCAGGCACCTCACGGATAGTGGTGGAGATTTACGACAGGGGTGGGACTTAGACTTGCGTGAGGAAGATGGAGGGGGTGGACTTCTCCTTTGAAGGAAGTGGGGGCTGTTTGGCTCGGGCGAAGCAGGATTCCTTAGGCTCTGAGCGGGCCATCTTCTTAACTGGAGAAGGGGCAGGGGAATGGGAAGGCTGGACCGGGGTGGGCTGCGACGTGGAAGGAGCGGAAAGGGCAAGGAGGTGGGCACGTTTCAGGACAAGAAGGGGTGGGCCAGTGGGTTCAAACAGGTCTACACGGGAGAGGAAAATATTTTGGGAGCAATTGGGGTGGGCGTGGGAGTGGAGGCAGAGGGAGTTGATGTATGGGGTGTAGGTGTGCATGTAGTGGGTGCGGGTGACTCCTCAGTATGCTGTGTTGTGGTGGATCTCTGATGGGTGGTTGTCTTGATGCGTTTCAGTGTTTTGGGAGGTGGGGGCTGAACACAGTGGGAGAAGACAGACAGCTTGTGTGGACGTATGTTGGGTGGGTGTCTATAAGTCAGGTGAGTGTGCTGCATGTGTCAACTACAGTGGAGGTGGTGAGTGCAGGTGTGGTGTATGGGGTGCATGCATGGCTGTCTGCTATTGTGGTGAGTTCAGGAAGAGGAGCAGTAACAGTGAGTGAAGGTGCAGTGAATGAGGCTGTGCATGTAGAGGGGACAGACAGGGATGCAGAAGAGGCGGACACACGCGGGGAAGTAGACATTGTTGTGTGTGCAGGTGTCTGTTGCCTGTGTGAATGCTTGTGGTGGGATGTGTGGTGCTTGTGTTTGGTAGTGTGTTTCCTGTGTGTTGATGTGCTTGAATGCGTGTCTGAGTGTGTGCCTTGGACGGGTGAAGGGAGTGGGGTGCTGGAAGGGGTAGAGGAGGTTGGAGGGGGGGACGGACCAGGGAAACTGGCTGCCTTCCAAGAGGAGGCCAGAGGCCAGAGCCTGAAAAGATCTCTGTAGGGCAGACACAGCACCGTGAATGCCATCCAGATAGGCATTAGTCTGCTGCACCTCTGATGCTAGCCCCTGGATGGCATTGACAATGGTTGTCTGCCCTACAGAGATGGTTCTCAGGAGGTCAATAGCCTCCTCTGTGAGGGCAGCAGGGCTGACTGGGGCAGGGGAGGAGATGCCCACCTTCCTGGGTGGGTGGGCACAGGCAACTTGGTGGGGAGCAGAAGGGAGGGTGCTGATGGCATGTGTGGTGGCGGAAGATCTCAGGGTCGTGATTTGTCCACTAGTGTCAGCCACCGCCAGAGGATCTCCATCGGAGGAGGTTTCAGAGTCATTACCCCCTGTGGTAGTAGCCTCCCCCATGGAAGTCTCCTCGCCCTCCCACCCACTGGTCCTCTGGGCGTCTGTTGTCTCTGCCTCGGAGGATCCATGGGCCGCTGTCTTCCCACTCGCCGGTGCCTCAGCTCCCTCGCCTGATGTTGATGCTGTACCAGACACACAAAAGAGAACAGGGATGGGGAGACAAAACAGGAGAGATACTTGTAAGTAGCTGAATGCTGATACCCAATGGCCAGACATACACCTACCCAGCAGACACACTCAACAGGCAGCACCGTGCACTAGGCCCATGACCATGGCCCTGACTACTGAGCAGTATACTGACCTACACCCATATCCTGTCATTGCATTGAAGCTGAGGTAGGTGAAACCTGACAGGGACACCCCTACACCCTTTGGGGAGCAGACAGTAGCTGGACACCAGTCAAAAACCCTGCTCTAAGCACCAAGAGCCCTATCACACACATACTCATCCTTCCAGGCTGAAGTATGGGCTGTGAGTACTCACCCCCTTGTGACTGCTGTGCAGCCTTCAAGCACCCATCCAGGTCTGGGTATGCCACTGCCAGGATCCTTCGCATGAGGGGAGTCAGTGCCCGACGGGCACCCCTACCACGTTGGGAGGACTTCCCCAGCTGGGCCTCACTGATCTTCCGTGCCCAGCGCCACAGGTCCTTCCACCTCTTACAACAGTGGGTGCTCCGCCGGTTGTAGACCCCCAGGGTCCGTACCTCCTTGGCGATGGCATGCCAATGTGCCCTCTGCTGGTGGGCGCTGACCTAGTAGGGAGACACAGAGAATAAACACAGAGGTCAGGCACCTGCACAATGGCAATAGCTGGCTGATTGTTAGACATAGGACAGACAGTACTCCCAGACATGCAGGACAGTGTCACGCAGCATTCCATGCGCCAAGCCCCATCCTGGCTCACAGGAGCGCACATCTGAGCAATCCACTCCATCCATTACACACACAGTGCCCCCCAAACCCCTACTCACCTGTACCTCTGGCTGTCTGAGGAGTCTGCCATACAGGGGCAGGATCCCTTCCACCAGTTTCTCCATTTCTTCCTGGGTGAAGGCCGGGGCCCTTTCCCCTGCACCACGTGGAACATCCATAGCCAGAGGCAGGTCACAGCAGTACACAGAGTGGAGTTCTTGTCCGCACAGGATCAGGGAGTCAAGTGATCACACAATGACGAATGCACGTATGTTCCGCAGCGGAATCCACCGTCATCTCCAGCGGCGATCATGATACACCAGGATTTCCCATTGGCATCCATGTTAGCCAATGAGGGTGCGAACAGCGGTCAACACCGCTGTACGCTGTGACGTCAACCGCTAGCAGTCTTAGGTCACTTCCACAACGAAGGGGCAGAACTATATTGGGCAGACATTTTGCCATCACCTACGCATCTTGAAATTCAAATTACTCACAATGCTGGGCCTACTAGCCATATGAAGCCCCTATGTCTCTATCCATAGAGCATATAATCACACATGATTTACTCCGTTCCCTTTTAGTGATGTCAATGTACATCTGTCAGGTTGCAGTTATTGTACAGACACTACTATGAAGAATGCAGTGAATGTGTTTAGCAAATATGTCAGTGTATGTGTGCATATGACTCCTTGTTCTTACCCCTCACAGGTACAGACCCTTGTGGCGAGGAAGGTCACCATCTGTGTACAGACCATTTCTGTTTATGGGCACCATGGTGGAGCGTCAGATCATTATCACTTACAGACTCACATGTGCAACTATTCAGGACCTATTTACATTACTGGATCCTGCACTGACTCCCGGAAATCGTAATCAGCATGCCATTCCAACTGACGTGAAGGTGCTCTCCGCACTACATTTCCTGGCCACAGGCTCTTTTCAAGTGACAGTGGGCATGGGTGCTGGTCTCTCACAGCCAATGTTCAGCCAGGTGCTGACAAGATTTTTGAATGCATTTGTACAACATCTGCAATCCTGTGTGGGATTCCCCCAAAGTGTTGAGCTCCCTGCCATCAAGTCAGACTTCTATGTCTTTGCAAACATTCCCCATATTATTGGTGCCATCGATGCAACCCACATAACCATCATCCCCCCAAGAGTGAGTGAATAGGTGTACAGAAACAGAAAGAACTTTCACTGCATGAACATCTAATTGGTATGTACTGCAGACCAGTACATATCCCATGTGAATGCCATGTTTCCGGGTCCAAGAGGACAGAGGGTGGATCATAGGTAAGTGTGCCTGTCACTAACTGACACATTGCAGAAAAACAGCCTGTCAGACTAAGGACATTCCAATGACGACTCAGTATTGACCATTTCTCTAGGTGATTCTGGCTATCCAAACTTGCGTTGGCTCCTGACACCAGTGAGGAATCCCAGGACGGATGCAGAGAGGAAATACATTGAGGCACATGGACGTACTAGGAGGGTGATAGAGCGTACTATAGGTCTCCTGAAGGCTAGATTCCGTTCCGTTGCCTACATATCTCTGGGGGTTCCATGACCTATGGGCCTGATAAGGTGTGTAGGATAGTCGTGGCGTGCTGCATGCTGCACAACGTGACAGTGAGACATTCAATCCCCTTTTGGAGGTGGAGGGTGCTATAGGTCCTGATCTGTTACCTCAGAGAGGTGAGGAGAGTGATGGTGAGGATGAGGAAGGGGAAGATGTCAATTCCAGAAACCAACTGATACAACTCTGCTTCCAATAACCGTCTGGGATTTCAGCCTGTATATGTGGTTAGTGACTGATACTGTAAGTGTGCCATGTCAACTAGGGGGAATTGGTCATGATATGCGAGTCATGGACCTCTTCAGCATGGTACAGACAGACAATATATGCATTCCCTTCTTGACTATTTTGAAACACACTGTACCACTACCATGCACAATTTGACAATAATGTTTATCCCTGCCTGTTGCATCATTACTCCACTTTGTTCAACATTGAAGACAGGGGACAGTGTTACAGGTGAGATATGTTGTTTATTGGTGGAAATACAATGAAATGTGCTATGTACAGTGATGGAAGTCGAAATGGTTGGGTGTCCTCAAAACCGAATTGCTGGCAGGCCTGTTTGATTTCATAGGTGGGTCCTATTTGTAGTTTAGTACTTTATTTAGCCCTCAACTAAAGCAGTTGGTAAATGGGTGGGATGGTTGCTTGGCAGTAGTAGCAGTGTCAATTGTTGGAAGGGGGCTTGTTCTTAGCTGGGTTTCCAGTGCCATATCTTAGCCTGAGACTACGTTTGGGCGCCTGCTGTGGAGCTACTTGGGGTGACATGGTTGGCCCTTGTGATTCCTGGGAGGTATTTCCTGTGCTGTTTCAGCTACTTGGGACAACTGTTGCTGGTTGTCCAGGGTTGTTGTGGGGTCCTCTTGTCCGGTGTGGGTGTCTGTGGGTTTGTTGACCAACTGCAGCAGTGCTCCAGTAATGGTGGCCATTGTAGCATTGTGTTCTTTCCATTGCTCCATGGCCTGTTGGTGGTGTTCCAACTGCATCCTCTGACAGGGTGGTTATAATCTGTGCCAACCTGTCTTGGGTATGTTGGTATGCCCCCAATACCTCTGCAATGACATCCTGGGCTGCTGCATCTATCTGGTGCCCTACCCCCTGACCCACTGGGGCACTTGACCTTGCCCTGGCCCCTTGTACCTGTGTCCCCTGCGCAGGTCTTGACGTGCCACTAGTACTGGGGCCCTCATCTTCCTGCATGTTGGGGGTGGGAGACTGTGGCCTCTGTTGCTGTGTTCCACTTGTTTGTGCCCTGGGTCCACTGGTGTGGGCACGCCTCCCCTGGCCTGCTGGTCTTGACTGGGTGGTAGGGGTGACACTGTTTTCCTGGGTGGGGCTGCTGCATGGTGAGCATCCAGGGCTGTTTGAGGGGCCTGCCTGCTCATCAGTGTCCAGGGATCCTTCTCCAGTGTCCTGTGATGCGCCTCTGTCTCACTGGAATACTGTGGCACTCCTTGTCTCCCTCCAATAGGGTTGCATGGGTGATGGTGCCTGTTGGGGGACATAGAAATGTTTGTTACATATGCATGAGGGTTTGAGGTGGACTGTACTGTGCAATTTAGTGCTGGTGTGCCTTTCAGTGGCCTTCAGGAGTACCTTTGTAAGGTAGACATTGCCTTTAGTGACAGTGGTGGTGTTACATTGTGGTGGGGGTTAGTATTCCATTGTGGGTACGTGCAGGGGTGGGTGGCCGTGCACAGCAGGAGTAATGTGGGCCTAGTAGTGAGTTGTGGGTGATGCAGGGTGGTAATTGTGGTGGGTAATGGCTGGAAGGGGTGTGGGTCTAGGTGGGTGTATGTGGGGTGGGGTGGTGCATGAATTACAGGTATGGTGTATATGGGGTAAATGTAGATGACTTACCCGAGGCCATTCCTCCAGTGAGTCCAGTGAGTCCCTCTGGGTGAAGGATGGTGAGTACCTTCTCCTCCCAGTCGGTGTAGTCGGGTGGTGTGGGTGGCGGCCCTCCCCCAGTCTTCTGCACTGCGATGTGGTGCCTGGATGCCATGGCCCTGACTTTCCCCCACAGGCCGTTCCATCTCTTGCGGATGTCATCCCTGGTGCGTGGATGGTGTCCTACTGCATTCACCCTGTTGACAATGGTCTGCCACAGCTCCATTTTCCGGGCGATGGGTGTGTGCTGCACCTCGGACCCGAATATTTGTGGCTCCACTTTTAGGATCTCGTCCACCATGGTCCTTAGCTCCCTTTCAGTGAAGCGCGGATTTTTGGGGGAGGACATGGCGAGGGTGGTGGATGGCGTCGGGTCTGGGGATGGTGTTTGGGTGCTCCTGTGTGGATCGCTATGTGTGTCCTGTCTGCTGGTGTTCTCTGTCTGGTTCTGGTGCTCTCCGTCTTCTGGTCCTGGTTTCCTTGCAAGGGATTGTGGGGTGTTTCTGGGGGTGTTTTATGGTGTTCTGGGTATGTGTCAGGTGTGTGGGTGCTAAGCCTAGTCAATGTGTGCACTGGTTGCTGTTGGGCCCACTTGCCGCCCGTGGCAGTCGCAGCCGCCAGTGGTCCTCCGGCCTCCACTGCCCGCTGGGGTGATTTGTGCATCATTATTTGGAGGGCGGGTTTGGGTGTGCTTGGCGGTGGTGGGGTGGGGTGGACCGGGATTCCTGCCGACATGGTCCTTACGGGGAGTGGTGGTGTAGGAATAACTGACGGGGTTGGGTTTTTTGTTCATTATATGGCGGGTTTCCATTCACCCCCGCCGGCGGAATTCTGTTCACCGCCGCCACTGCGGTCGACGGTCTTTCCCGCCATGTTCATAATGACCGCCTTTGTCTACTAGCTTCACCTTACAAGGGCCCATGAACTGGATAGGACACTACTTGGCACGGCAGGAGCCTCAGCAGAGAGCCCAAGTAATGGCATGGGAAGTCTTTGATGACCCTGAGACTTCAACAGGAGGCAAGCTCAGTTCAAGCAGTTGGAGACTCTTCACAAGCAGAAATGCACAACAAGGTCCAGTCTATGTCCTCTTTCACAGGCAGAAGCAGCAACTGCAGGATAGCTCCACAAAGCACAGTCACGGGCAACACTTCTCAGCTCTCCAGCTCTTCTCCTTGGCAGAGGTTACCCTTGATTACAGAAGTGCTCTATTTTTCAGGGATTTTGGGTCCTGTTCTTATACTCCTTTTTGCCTTTGAAGTAGGCCTATTTCAAAGGAAAGTCTCTCTTGTTTGTAAGATCCTGCCTTGTCCAGGCCAGGCCCCAAATACACACCAGGTGGTTGGAGACTGCATTGTGTGAGGACAGGCACAGCCCTTTCAGGTGTGAGTGACTACTCCTCCCCTCCCTCCTAGCACAGATGGCTCATCAGGATATGCAGGCTACACCCCAGCTCTCTTTGTGTCACTATCTAGAGAGAAGTGCAAACAGCCCAACTGTCAAACTAACCCAAACAGGGAATCCACAAACAGGCAGAGTCACAAATGGTTGAAACAAGAAAATGCCTATTTTCTAAAGTGCATTTTCAAACACACAATCTCAAAACCAACTTCACTAAAAGATATAATTTTAAATTGTGAGTTCAGAGACCCCAAACTCCACATATCTATCTGCTCCCAAAGGGAATCTACACTTTAATCATATTTAAATGTAGCCCCCATGTTAACCTATGAGAACCCTGAGAACGGAATTTGGAAGTATTTTACTGTCAGGACATATAAAACACATTAGTATATGTCCTACCTTAAACATACACTGCACCCTGCCCATGGGGCTACCTAGGGCCTACCTTAGGGGTGTCTTACATGTATGAAAAGGGAAGGTTTAGGCCTGGCAAGTGGGTACACACACTTCCCAAGTCGAATTGACAGTTAATCCGGCACTCACAGACACTGTAGTGGCAGGTCTGATCCATGTTTACGGAGCTACTAATGTGGGTTGCACAGCCAGTGCTGCAGGCCCAAGAGTAGCATTTGATTTACAGGCCCTTAGCACCTTTAGTGCACTCTATTAGGGAGTTACCAGTAAGTCAAATATGACAATCAAGGAAAGCCAATTACACATACAGTTTACATAGGAGCACTTGCACTTTAGCACTGGATAGCAGTGGTAAAGGGCCCAGAGTAACAAAGACAGAAAGAACAGAGCCCAGCACACATCAACAACCTGGGAAACAGAGGCAAAAAGTTAGAGGAGATCATGCCAAGGATGCCAAGTCTAACACTCTGGAAAAAATATGAGAAGGATTAATATTAGGCTGTTGAACGTTCCAGAGGGTGCAGAGGGGGTCAACTAAAAAGCCTTTGTGTTAGCCCTAATAAGAGAATTCATACCCGTCAAAAATATTGATTCATTTTGGATCCTACTTCATTAAGGAGAAGATTTTATTAGAAGCTCTCAAAGTGAATAGTTTTTTTTAAGGCAAACTGGTCCTTCCACATCAGATCTGATGCTTCCAGGGCAACACAGGACAGGCAGTGGGAGTTGGGGAAATATAATCAGGATCTCAGGCCTCTGGGGTCAACTATTTGGATTCAATTTCCAGACACACTCAGAATCATGTGGGATAACAAGATGCACAATATTAGAGACCCACAGTCCACATGTTTCTGGAGCAGATTAAGGCACCTTGTTAAAAGTTTGTGATTTTTATTGCCCGGACCGAAAAGGGCGGTATTGGGGGTTAATCTTTTTAGATTTTCCCAATTAAAGTAGGTAGGGTTCCCCTGGGGATGAGGGAGGGGATCTGGGGTACAATGGAAGGTTTTGTTATTTTCTTTATCACAGGGTGTGGGAGCATGTGAGAAAGAAATTAAAAAATCAGTCCTCATGGTACTTAGCTATGAACATAGATTGTATAGGGGCTTAGGATGTAATCTTTTGAGATGTCTAGGACCAAGATATCTCAGCTGAAGGTCTTATCTTCGAATGTGAACGGCTTTAGGTTTAAAGGGCGTAGGCAGAAGATTTTTTAGCTTTAGAGTTTGGTTGATGAAGAGTTGGTTATTCTCCAAGAGACTCATTTGCTACATAGAAGAGTGGGGTGGTATATTGAAGTAATTGAAGCGGGTGGGTCGGTGTGTGAGTACCACCCAGCCCTGTATGGTTAAATGAATTGTGAGTTTATTTAAGAAATTTATAAAGGTGATCCTGGGTAAGGTCATTATAGATCCCAAGGAGCAATGGCTGGTTGTTGAAGCAAATGTTTATGGATCTTGGCTAACAATAGTAGGTTATTTTAGTCCCAATATAGGTGGCCCAGTATCTTTCCAAGCTCTTTATAATCCAATATTAGTTTCAAAATACCCCATTATGTTAGGGGATGATTTTAACATTCTATTGAACTAGTCTTTGATAAATCTACCATGAGAGGTACTGTGAATTCACCTAAAACAAGATCTTGGGTGTAACAGGCAAGGGAAGATCTGGGCCTGTAGATATTTGGCTTTGAATGGCAGTCGGAAATGTATCTTTCATAATAAGAAATATAGGCATTACTCAAGGATTGACTTATTCTTAGAGGATAGGAGCCTGGGTAGGAAAGTGAAGTATGTAGGGCATGCTCCAGAACATTTATCTGACCATTCCGCTGTGAGACTCCACCTTAATTTTGATAAGCCAATCACCAACTCTAGGTGGACGGTAAACCATGCCTTGTTTTTGGATGAGTTGGTTATTGAGGTTTAAGGTGAGACACCAAGGATTTCTTTGCTGTAAACTGTGGGTCTGCCACCTTACAGGTGGTTTAGGACATTTATAAGGCCTATATGAGGTCTAGGCTAAGCAGCATGGCTGTACATCGACATAGAGAAGAGAAGAAACAGATAAAGGAACTTGAGCTTCTGATACAAAGGCCCATATTTATACTTTTTTTGCACGGCAATTGTTAAAGTTGGAAAGTCAGATAAAAAGGGCTAGAGCAGACATAGATATTTTTTGGGGAAACTAAGAATAGAAGAAGATGGGGGAGTAGTAGGTTTGCACAATATAAATATGGGGAAGGGTGCAGTAAGCTTCTGGTTTGGAAAACAAAAGTAGAACAAACAAGGAACAGAATTACGTCCATCATGAATGAGGATGCAGGTTATAACTTTATTGGGGATGATGAGATAGAATATGCTTTTACTTACTTTTTTCTGAAGCTATATACAGAAGGCTCAGAGGCTACAGGAGAGTGGATTAAGGATTTTTTTGGTGAAAGTCTCCTCCCCAGCCTAGACAAAAAATCAAGGTATGAGTTGGAAGTTAAGATAGATTTAAGTGAGCTTGACCAAGCTATAAAGTATTTTCAAAGGGGGAAATCACCCAGTCCTGATAATTACCCAATTAATGTTATCTTACTTAGAGATGAGTTGACCAAATCCTTTTGGAATGAATCAATAATGTTTCAATTGAGGGCCTTGATGTGCTAAGGTCCTGGGATGAGGCCATTATCAGTCTAATTTTGAAACTGAACAATAATCCATGACAGTGTGAGTCCTATAAACCCATTTCATTATTAAACTCAGACTATAAGATTTACTCCCATATTTTATCAAAAGGCTCGAAAGGGTGGTTGGCTCATTGGTTCATGATGACCAGAAGGGCTTCATTAAGGGCAGACAACTCCCCTTACCGTATGACTTACTGGGTGCTATTGATTTGGCACTTCAGGATGGTCTACCTTTGGCTGTGTTTACCTTTGATGCAGCTAAGGCATTTGAATGCATAAGCTGGTGTTTTTTGTAGATAGTCATTGACCGATATAAGTTTGGAGATGTTTTTTCTACAGCAATTAGGCCCCTAGACAAGATCCCTGTGGCTAAAAGTACTGATCAGCAATATAGAATCGGACGAGGGACCAGCCAAGGCTGTCCACTTTCCACCCTTCTGCTTCATTTGTATATTGAGCCATTGGCAATTAACATTAGAAATACTATAAATATTGTGTCCTTTCAATATAGGGGATGGGGAGAAGAAAGTAGCACTTTATGCAGATGACTTAATGATATACACTAGGGATCTAGCTGGTTCACTCCCAAACTTTCTACACTCCTTGGAGGAGTTTGGAAGGGTGTCAGGCTACTCAGTAAATCAACAGAAGACTGAGATAATGTGTTGGAATACCACCTATTACAGCCCGTTGATTAAAAAAGGAAATAAGATATATGGGGTGCACATTACAGCTAACTTGGATGAGGTTACCCATGTCAATTTTCATAAGGCATAAGTTGCCACTAAGAAACTTTGAAGAGTGTGGGCTAGTCTCCCACTGTCCTCCATTGGAAGACTGAATATTTTGAAGATGATTATTTTGCCAAAGTTAAATTTTTTGTTTAACACAATCCCTTTAGAGTTTAAGCCGGCCTGGTTCAAAAAGCTACAGGGGGAGTTGACTTCCTTTGTATGGGCATCAAGAGGGATTCGTATTGCTTGGAAGAAGCTGTGTAAAAAGAAAACACAAAGAGGGATATTGAGCCCTGATTTTTATGAATATTATTTGGCATTGTAGCTAATAAAATGTAAGAAGGATACTGAACTACATTTCTAGTTTTACTCCTTTATTCAGTGGTTTGACTAATTACCTCCATGAGGCAGGGGATTATTTTCTATTTAAATTTGGACATCCAAACTATTTTGAGAAGATCAGGTTAAAGATCTTGATGGCAGCTTGCAAGACATGGTGTCAGGTTCAGAGAGTTCTAGGGATTCCATATTATAGCAACTTGGCTCCTGTCTGGGACTCGTCAGGCATCCTGCAATTCCTTTAAGATAAATTATCTCTCCCTCTAAGAGAGAAAGGGCTGGTGAGGTAGGGCCAAATCTTGGAGCATCATACTCTGTTGCCGTGGTCTACACTAACTGAGAACCTAGGGGGTGTTTTTTCTAAATTCAAATATTATCAATTGGCAAGTTGGGCGAGTGCTTTATCTAAGGAAGGACAAAGTCAAGGAGAGTAGAAGGTGGCTCAGAGATGTACTCTTCATAAACAGGTTGCCTTATGGTGTTAATCGAGGTTGGGGAAGAATCCCCTCTCCTGCTGGAAAAGAAATGGGAAAAGGATCTGCCATTGCTGGATGTCATTATCCTCTGGCAAGTATCAATGTCTACACTTTGGGCCACAGTCCAATCTGCTTCCTTAAAGCAAAAAACATTTGTGCACACTGCATAGGCCTATTGGCCGCCAAAGAAGGTAACAGCTTTGGGGTGCCTTAAAAAGAACTGTCCCCATTGCAACAAAAAGAGGGCAGATGATCTCCAAATGTTTTGGCAGTGTCCTATGCTATACCAGTTCTGGCAAGGTGCGGGGAAGATAATTATGGAGGTGATTAATCCAGAAGTTAAGGTAAGCCTCTCTCTAGTAATATTCAGAGTGGTTAGTGGGGAAGAGCTGAGCCGCAAGATACAGCAATATCAAATATCTTTGCTGTTTGTGTTAATTTTCCTGGACCATCGGGAGATATGTTTGAAGTGGGTTCTTCCTCCGACTCCGTCATTGCATGAAATGGGTGACAACAATCACAAATTGATATTGCTTAGAGCACAGTGTTCCTCTTTAAAAAAGGGATAGGCACACTGAGAAAAGGGTGTAATTTCACAGAGACAGGCCCCTATGGATGTGCCATAGATTGACGATGTCTAATGGTTAAAATTTCCCACAAGTCCTGTTTCTATGGGTATGTTGAGTCAGGTGACAACCTTCCTCCTGCCAGAGGATATGGAAATCTATTTTGGTCTTGTGTGGCTTGTGAGAAGACGAGGCGGTCACAGAGGGATCTCCCTAAGCTTGAGGTTCCTGTCTGGACCTTGACTCTGCTGCATCCTTAGCCTGTGTGAATTCACTATGAGGACATTAAAAAAAGGGAAAGTTCTGGACCAAGAGCTACTGTTCTGCCAAAGTTGGTGTAATTCTGTCCAGTGGTTTGGGATGTAGACCTGTTCAAAATCCCTATTGAACTTGACATTGGAAAAGCACCTTTTTGACCCCCCCCTTTTTCTCAGCCCCCGCTTGTGGAGTCTTTTGGGAAAAGTTTGGGAAGGTTTGTTAAGATAAAGATATAGGCAAGTCAAAACATGTTTTTATATTGAAACTAGGTCCAAATGATAAGTGCCTAATAACAACCGGGTGGGCTGACTTACATGGCTCACACCAGGTGTTGTACCCAGAATCCCTAGTAAACCTCAAACTTTCACAAACAAAATCCAATTTTCCTCACATTTCTTTAATGGAAAGTTCTGGAATCTGTGTACCTCACTTATGTGGGTAAAACTAGGGCCACATGTATGAAGCATTTTGCAATTTGCAATTGGGATGTACAGATCCATTTTTGCGATTCAGTAATCTATTTACCGAATCGCAAAAAGGGATGGCGAGTCGCAATTAGGAAGGGATGCTCCCTTCCTAATGTCGAGTCGCAGTCCCATTATGAATGTTTTTTGATCGCGAATATGGTCACAAAACAATCACAGTTAGCACTAGTTTCAAACTGGTACTAACCCAATCGCAAACGGGAAGGGGTCCCCATGGGATCCTCCTCCCCTTAGTGAATGGTAGCAAAAAGAGTTTTTCAGAGCAGGCAGCGGTCCTAAGGACCACTGCTTGCTCTGAAAAAATAAAATTAAACTTTTCATTTTTTGTTTTTGAAATGAATCTCGTTTTTCTTTAAGGAAAACGGGCTGCATTAAAAAAAACTGCCTTATTTAAATGCAGTCACACACATGGTGGTCTGCTGTCTCCTTTATTAAAAATTGGTGTGGTGATTGATGGCCACATGGGTCATGGTATGTACATTTTCTGGTTCCCTATGACATATTGTTGTTATTGCTATTGGTTCCTATAGTTTGATTTGATCGTATTACTCCTGTCTGAGTCAAAAGATTTGAGTCTACCTCTGAGTGGAGTGGATTTCACTGTCCTATTACGTTTCACCTAAGACTAATATAGGCGGTCCAATGCCCACACAGTAAACATGAGCATTATTAATCCTTTAACCCATCGTCCAACAGCAGCCTGTTGGATGGGAAACCCAACACGTTTTGGTGTACAATGCCTTGTTCACAGGTGGATTGCTCTCCTATGCACAGATCTTTAACAATGATGAGAAACACATATAAACATAAAAGAAGGACAAACAAATCCCCTGCTTGCCACAAGTACATTGCTGCCATCTTTATCAAATCCTTATTGGTCATGTCACATCAAAATCGCAAATAATGCATTGTTAAATCCACAATGTCACAGCCACAAAAGCAACACATTTCAAGTTCAAATAAAATAAAAACACATGCAGGAAGTGATACTTGATAATAAGAAGCTGAAAAAACTCTGTAAATATTTTCACTCTAATAATGTAAAGACACATTGTACATATTCATTAACATACGTTCTAATCCCAAGACAGCTGTAGTTGGAAATAGTCATCATTCTAACATTCCATAAATGGCTTCAGATAACAAAGGGACATCTGGGTCATCCTTTGTGGGTCGAGCATAATTGTACTGGTATATTTGGATATGTGACCCTAATTGTTTATATTGATACCATTTTTTCTATGTTTCATGGATGGGTATCTATATACGGATCGCATATATACTAATATATACATGGGTATCTATTTACGGATCACATATATACTAATATATACGGATTGTGTGTGTTGGGTCGCTCGGAAAGGCTCATGATTGTCCACTTGTGTATTTTTTACAATATTGCACCATGAGATTAGGAATGGAGGACTCTATAAATTTGGCTGTATTACAATATCTGCCTGACATATGCTGTTGGAAGGAGAATAAGGAATCGGATGCTCCCTGTCTTATTGATAAAATATGAAGTTGTTACATGTGATTGCGCCTCTGGGCACTTCGGTGTGTTTTTGAAAATATATCAGCTTCTCTTTTCACTTTAAATATATGGACATCCTAAATGTACATATGAAACCACATATTGTTAATTCTAAAGAATGTATAAATGACACAGTATTGTCCGATGTCCTAACCCCTCGGGTGCCGTGGACGAGCTGGGCTCGCCCTTGGTCACGTGTGCTAGCGCTCCCCCATGGGCCTCAAACCCACATTCCCCCATCGGGGATGGCAGGGGAATCGCTTCCGCTTCCGCCCAGTAGCCCCCGCGGCAACCTGATGACATCAGTGCGCTCACTGCGCGCCAACGTCGTCAAATGCTGCCGGCGACGCGCTGGAAGCCATTTGCTTACAGCACGTTAGGAGAGAGGATGTCCAACAGGTGAGTCTTTCTCCTGGGGGCGTTTGAAGGGGGAAGTCAGACACGGGGAAAGGAAAGAGTTTTTCCTTTCCCCCTGTGCCTGTTTTGAGTGGATTCCTGCTCCACGATCGCCGGAGAGGCCCGGGATCGTGAGCAGGAATCTACCCACTAGACACCAGGGAATGGTTTAGGCTTATTTTTTTGGGAGCGACCCCTTGGGCAAGGGTCACTCCCCTGGGGACATTCGCTTATCCGTGTTTTGGCACGCCTGGGGGCAGATCGGCCATTTTTTTGGACGATCTGCCCCAAGGGGTGGTCGAAACCCACTAGAAACCAGGGATTATATTTATAATGTTTTAGGGCAGCGACCCCTTAGGCCAGGGTTGCTTCCCTAGGGGCAATATTTTTCTGTAAGATTTGCCCCCCTCTGGGCTAGATTGGCCATGTTTTCAGCTGATCTTGCCCCCAGGGGGTCAAAACCCACTAGGCCCCAGGGATTGTGTTGTGTGGGTGTGTGGGTGTGTTTTTTGTGTGTTGGGGACACCCCTTTTGCAAGGGTCGCCCCCCCAAAAGGGGGACTTTAGTGTTGGGCATTTGTGCCCCCCTTGGGGGCACAGCAGCACAAAAAAATTCTGGGCCCATCTGCCCACAAGCAGGGCAGAATCCACCAAGGCGGCAGGTAAAAAAATGTTTTGATCCCCTTTGTTTTTTTTTTGTGCTGGGGGGTTCCCGCTTTGTCAAGGGATGTCCCGACAGGGGGCACAGAACTGTTGGCCATTTCTGCCCCCCTTAGGGGCAGATCCGCCTATTTTTTTAGGGCCGGGCAGAATCCACTTAGGCACCAGGGATCTTGTGTGTGTGTGTTTTGTTCAGGGAGCGTTCCTTTTGGCAAGGGTTGCCCCCCAAAGGGGGCACATGACTGATGGCCATTTATGTCCCCCTGGGGGGCAGATAGGCCTATTTTTTTTAAGGTCCATCTGCCCCCGAGGGGGGCAGAATCCACCAAGACGCCAGGAATGTCTTTTTTTTTTGTTCCACGTTGTGTGTTTGTGCTGGGGGGCACCCCCTTTGGCAAGGGTCGCCCTCCAAGGGGGACACAGAACTGTTGACCATTTCTGCACCCCATAGGGGCAGATCGACTTTGTTTAGGGCCATCTGCCCCCAAAGGGGTGGGAATCCACTTAGGCACCAGGGATCTTGTGTATGTGTGTTTTGTGCGGGGCGTCCCCTTTGGCAAGGGTCACCCCCCAAAGGGGGGACAGAACTTTGGCCCATTTCTGCCCCCTTGGGCGAAGAGCGCCTATTTTTTTAGGGCCATCCACTCAGGCTCCAGGGAAAATTTGGAAATACTTGGTGGCAGGATGTTTGTCAACTGACAAAGTATTTGTATTTGCGATTATAACCGTTTAGTTCTCCTTTTTGTTCTAGTTCAAAGCTTTTGCTTCCTTTCCTGTGGATCCTTGCTGTTTTGGCAGTAGTTGACCTTCAGTTTGCATAGTTGCATGTTTTAGGTAAGTACAAGCAATTTACTCCAAAGGAGTATGTTGACATGCATGAATGAAATGCAGGATTGTGTGTGAAATTTTCCTTAGATTTGTGCACAATTTTATTTGTGTTATCTTATGTCTAATTTGCTTTTCATTTTTCTTTTCAGTGGGATATCGTTGGTGATTGCTGTGTCTGTACAGAGTAGTTGCTGGTGATTCCTTTTACCGGTGGTAAGGACCATAATCGATTCTGATCACCTGTCTTATGCAATGATAGTGGTCTAGTATGTACAACTGAATCTTTTATGTTAGATGTTCTTTTACAGGCAAACAGTGTTCTGGGCATCTGAGTTCTTCCACTAGTAAGAATCGACGAGTGTTTTTTGATACATTTCTTCAGAGAGTTAGCAACTGGCGAGAAGGTGGTCAGACACGTTAAACATTAAGACGTGAGTTTACGTGCTGTGTTGATGATTTTAGTGGGGTAATGTCTCTTTAATAGTTTATCTGATAGCTCATCAGCTTGCTGTTCAAACATAGACACACTGCTACAATTCCGCGAAGTCTTAGGAATTGACCAAACGGCGAATTATCTCTTAGAGCCTATGGGTGGTAACTTTCATACAGAAGTAAGCTATTTCGATCTGTGTCTTTATGATAAGTACAAGATAGTAATTTGCCATTGGTGATAGAGATGGTTAGGTCCAAAAAAGTGATACTCTCTGTGGAGACAGTCAAGGTAAATTTAAAAAAACAGATCAAAGCTATTGATCCACTCAGTCAGGAAAGAGACTAGACGAGTTTCTCCCTGCCAAATAATTAAGATATCGTCAATATATCTTCGCCACACTCTGATGTTCTCTCAAAAAGGATTGGCGGCATTCAGAATAAATTGTTGTTTGAAATTGTATACGTACAAGCAGGCAAGACTGGGGGTAAAAGTACTGCCAATCGATGTCCCGCGAGTCTGATGGTATAATTGTTGTTCAAACTGAAAAAATTCGCTGTCAATGCTAAGGTGGCGCATTGCATAATAAAGTGTACTGGTGTATTCGTATTCATAGTTGACCCCAACAGAGTTGACTCCACAACTCGTAAGCTCTCTTGCTGCGGGATGTTCGTATAAAGAGATTCCACATCAAGAGTGATCAATGCTTATACCGTTTCTATCACGTTAATAGACTAAGTCAAATTTAGGACTTCCTTTGTGTCCTTCAAGAAAGTGGATGATTCCCTGACAATAAGTTGTAAAAATACGTCACAAAAGGTGGATAAGGTTTCCAATAGTGACCTAATACCTGACACAATCGGGCGACCTGGAGGTGGTATGATGTTTTTATGGATCTTTGGCAGGCAGTAAAAATATGGAATTCGTGCTTCTGATGTTATTTCTCTTTCAGACTGTTTCTGGTAACTTTTTGGGAAAAGTGTACCTTTATAAGTAATAAGTGTTTTGGCATCCCTGTGGGCAGATTGGCTATTTGTTTGGCCGATCTGCCCCAATTGGGGGTCGAAACCCACTAGAAACCAGGGATTATATGTTTTATAATGTTTTAGGGCAACAACCCCTTAGGCAAGGGTTGCTGCCCTGGGGGCAATATTTTTTTATGACATCTGGGCCCCCCAGGGCTAGATTGACCATGTTTTCAGCCCATCTTGCCCCCAGGGGGGTCAAAACCCACTAGGCCCCAGGGATTGTATTGTGTGAGTGTGTGTGTTTTTTGTGTGTTGTGGACACCCCTTGGGCAAGGGTCGCCCCGCCAAAAGTGGGAATTTTGTGTTGGCCATTTTTGCCCCCCTTGGGGGCATATCAGCCTATTTTTGTTTGGGCCCATCTGCCCCCAAGGGGGGCAGAATCCACTTAGGCGGCAGGGAAATGTTTTTTTTTTCCCCCTTTTTTGTGCTGGGTGTTCCTCCTTTGTCAAGGGATGCCCCCAAAGGGGGCACCGAACTGTTGGCCATTTCTGTCCCCATTGGATGCAGATCGGCCTATTTTTTTAGGGCCGGGCAGAATCCACTTGGGTACCAGGGATCTTGTGTATGTGTGTGTGTTTTGTGTGGGGGGCATCCCCTTTGGCAAGGGTCACCCCCCAAAGAGGGCACATGACTGATGGCCATTTCTGCCCCCCTTGGGGGCAGATAGGCCTTTTCTTTTTAGGTCCATCTTCCCCAATGGGGGCAGAATCCAACAAGACACCAGGATTATTATTTTTTTGTTCCACTTTCAGTTTTTTTGTGCTCGGGCCCGCCCCCTTTGGCAAGGGTCGTGCTCCAAGGGGGGCACAGAACTGTTGGCCATTTCTGCACCCCATAGGGGCAGATCAACCTATTTTTGGGGGGCAATCTGCCCCCAACGGGAGCAGAATCCACTTAGACACCAGGGATCTTGTGTATGTGTGTGTGTGTTTTGTGCGGGGCGGCATCCCCTTTGGTAAGGGTCTACCCCCCAAAGGGGGCACATGACTGATGGCCATTTCTGCCCTCTTGGGGGAAGAGCGTCTATTTTTGTAGGGCCATCTGCCCCCAAAGGGGGCTTAATCCACTTGGGCACCAGGGAAAATATCGAAATACTTGGTGGCAGGATGTTTGTCAACTGGCAAAGTATTTTTATTTGCGATTATAAACATTTATTTCTCCTTTTTATTCTAATTCAAAGCTTTTGCTACCTTTCCTGTGGATCCTTGCTGTTTTGGCAGTAGTTGACCTGCAGTTTGCTGAGTTGCATGTTTTAGGTAAGTAAAAGCAATTTACTCCAAAGGATATGTTGACATGCATGAATGACATGCAGGATTGTGTGTGAAATTGTCCTTAGATGTGTGCACAATTTTATTTGTGTTATCTTATGTCTAATTTGCTTTTCTATTTTCTCTTTAGTGGGATATCGTTGGTGATTTCTATGTCTGTGCAGAGTAGTTGCTGTTGAGTCTAGCTTTTTCAGGCAAGTGGCTGGTATCGTTTTTTAGTATATAACTCTTTTGATAAAGCCACGCTTTGTTTATAACTTTTTTTAGACAGTGCTGGTTGTTTTTGTCGCATTTGTAAAGTTACACGTCTTAGAAAGGATCATGGCTAGCCTCAGAGTGACCACTCAGCAGGTTTTTGGCATGTTTTTCGAGTCATCTTCTGACCATGATTATGAGATTGACTCTGCATCTGAGGCAGAGGAGGAAATGAGAGATTCTGTCAGTGAGTTTTCTGTCCAAGATGATTCTTCTGATGATGCAGATGAAGGACCTGTTTGAGAGGAGGACATTGATATGCCAATAGTGCAGCAGCCTGGGGCTGAAGGGCTTCCCATTGGAAGACCTGACACCTGGATGGCCCAAAACATTGAGCAGCCACAGTTACCTGCATTTACTTGTCCCCCAGGGTGTAGAGTCATTACCGAAAACATTTTGCCAGTAAATTTCTTTCAATTGTTTATGGAAGATGTATTTTTGGAAGAGATTGTTGAGCAGACTAAAGTGTATGCGGAGCAATATTTGAGGGACAACGCTACCACACTTAGGCCTCAGTCTAGAATTACCCAGTGGATTCCCACAAATTTGGAAGAGTTGAAAAAGATCCTAGGTTTGACTTTTTTTATGGGGTTGATAAGGAAGCCATCGCTGGCTTCTTATTGGTCTCCTAGTCCCTTGATGGCAATGGCTATATTTCCTGTGACAATGGCTTGTAATCGGTATTTGCTTCTTCTTCGGATGCTGCATTTTGTTGACATTGCTTTAGCCTTGCCACGTGATCACCCTGACTGTGACCGTCTTTTTAAGATTAGGCCTGTCCTTGATCATTTTGTAGATCGGTTTTAAGAGGTTTATATTCCAGGGAAAGAAATATCTGTAGATGAGTCTTTGGTCCTATTCAAGGGGTGTTTAGTTTTAAAGCAGTACATTCCTAGCAAGAGGGCACGGTATGGAATTAAATTGTATATGCTGTCAGAAAGTGATACAGGATATGTGTATAATTTCCGGGTCTACACTGATAGTGATTCCAGTACTGACCCCCCCTGGTTGCCTGGCCACTTTTGGAGTTATCTAGAAAAGTGTGTGAGAACTTGGTTGACGACTGTTTAACAAAGGTCACCATTTGTATGTAGATAACTTCTACACTGCAGTATTTCAAAGAATTGTTCAGAGTGGACACTGATGCGTGTGGCACAATCCTCTCTAATCAGAAAGGCTATCCAAATGAGCTTGTCTGTAAATAACTTGAGAGGGGACAGTGCAGTGCCTTGCCGGATGATGAGCTGCTAGCTCTGACATTTGCAGAAAGAAGGGATGTCTATATGTTAACTACCATACATGATGAGAGTACTTCACCTGTGGCTGTTTGGGGTCAAGTTGCTGAAGTGCGCAAACCTGTGTGAATTTTAGACTGCAATAAGCACATTAGACCAGAGGTTGGAACCTTACGCTGCTATTCGTAAGTCTTATGTTTGGTACAAAAAGTTGGCCATCCATTTGTTTCAATTAGCAACTTTTTATGCTTTTATTGTGTTCAAAGATTGTTTCCCTGAGTCAAGGATGTAAATGGTTAAATTTCAGGAGTCAGTGATAGAGAGCCGTATTGTGGTGGAACAGGCAAAAGTTCCTAGAGTAGCAGTGGTGGAAGATGTGGCTAAATTGAAAGATCACCACTTTCCTGATCACATTCCTCTCATTCCCAAAAAAGACTTTCCCACTAAGAAATGTAGAGTCTGTGCTCGAAGAGGTATCCGAAGGGAGACTCAGAGCTACTGCCCTGATTGTCCTTCTAAGCCTGGGCTGTGTGTGGCCAGCTGTACTAGAAGTTACCACACCCAAAAGAATTATTGGGAGCTACCATGAGTGAAGACTGCCTATTTTGTTTTATATTTTTTGTTCAGTTTCATGGTTGGCATTACTGTCATGCATTTAGTTAGAGCTTTTGAGTTAGTGGTCTCTTTTTTGTTTAAAAAAGTGATGGCGGTGTACGTGGAGTGCCGCTTGGCCTGATACAGCAATCACACCAGCAGATGGGAGTGTGTGTACTGGCGTTTGGCTGGCAGTGTGTTGCAATGATGAACAGCAAGTCACTATTTACACTGCCAGCCAAATGCCAGTACACACACTCCCATCTGCTGGTGTGATTGCTGTATTAGGAATGTGGGCATATGAAAGTGATGGACCCTTGAATGGCACTGTCTGCTGATGTGAGTGTTGTAATGGGCTGGGCCCGCGGCTGGCGGTGTGAATGGTCTTGTGCATGGCATGCATGAAAGGTGTATGAATGGACTGTAAAGTGATTGGTGCCTTGTCATAGCTTTACAGCTCATGAGTCTAGAGTCATTGGTTCAGTTTTTTGGCCTTTCCGTTATTAACAGTGAATTTAATTTTTGTGAAATCTCCTGTTAATAAAATTTGATCTGCTGAACCATCACTCACCCTTGTGCCAAATCCAACCAGTATGTGTGGTAAGAATAACTGTGTGGTAAAAATGACAAAACCTGCTCCGCTGTAATCAGGCGTCGGAGCACACCCGTGACATGCTAGGTGTCTCAGGTGGGACCCCCATGATGATGCATCCCATCAACTGTGTTGGTGGGTGAGGGGTCTTCTTAACATAACCTAAGTGTGTTTCTTTTCACATTTTTAGTGTTTGGAACAGCACAGAAGGACCTGGACACATCAAAATGATCTATTGCAACACTACCTATTTTTCAATGGGGGGTCACCTGTGGTTGTGGTCCCGGGTGCGGCGGTCATCTAGGGAAACCTACCAAACTCAGACATTTTAAAAAACTAAACACCTTCAGGAGTCCAGGGATGTGTCTCCCCAACATTTTCTTACCCTGATTCCTCTGCAATCCTCAAAATCTGCTGAAAAAGCAGATTTTCCTCACTTTCCTTTGTAGGATCACTGCACCGGCTCAAATTTCCTACCTCCCAGCTTTCCCCCTCATTCTCCCAAGTAAAATAATACCTCATTTGTGTGGGTCCCCAAAGCAGTGTCAGTCTAAAAATGCATAAAAGAAAAAAGAAAAAATTGTGCTTATCAACTTGCTGTGCTATCCCCTCAATCGCTACACGTTTTTGGCCTTTTCCTGTCGCAGGCACCTGGGCCACACACACAAGTGAGGTATCATTTTTATCGGGAGACTTAAAGGAATGCCAGCTAGAGGGTAGTTTGTGGCTCTCCTGTGAGGAAAAAGTGTTTTTTTTGCCAAATTTTCAGGTTTGCCCAGAATTCTGGGTAACAGAACCTGCTGAGAGCCCCACAAAATCCCCGTCTTGTGTTCCCTAAGGTGTCTAGTTTTTAAAAATGCGCAGGTTTGGTAAATTTCTCTGGGTGTCGGCTGATCCACAGCTAGGCACATTGCAAAAAACAGCTCTGTTTTCTTTGGGAAAATGTAATTTGTCCACGTTGTGTTTTGGGGAACTTCCTGTCACGAGCACTAGGCATACCCACACAAGCGAGGTACCATTTGTATCAGAAGACTTGGGGGAATGTTGGGTGGAAGGAAATTTGTAGCTACTCTCAGATTCCAGAACTTTCAGTCACTGAAATTTGAGGAAAAAGTGTTCTTTTTCCAAATTGCGAGGTTTGCACAGGATTCTGGGGAACAGAACCCAGTAAGAGCCCCACAAGTCACCCCATCTTGGATTCCCCTAGGTGTCTACTTTTAAAAAATGCACAGGTTTGGTAGGTTTCCCTAGGTGCCAGCTGACCTAGAGGCCACAATCCACAGCTAGGCACTTTGCAAAAAACGGCTCTGTTTTCCTTGGGAAAATGTAATTTGTCCACGTTGTGTTTTGGGGCATTTCCTGTCGCGAGGACTAGGCGTTCCCACACAAGTGAGGTGCCATTTGTATCGGGAGACTTAGGGGAATGCTGGGTGGAAGGAAATTTGTAGCTCCTCTCAGATTCCAGAACTTTCAGTCACCGAAATGTGAGGAAAAAGTGTTTTCTTTTGTCAAATTTCGAGGTTTGCAGGATTCTGGGGAACAGAACCCGATAAGAGCCCCACAAGTCACCCCATCTTGGATTCCCCTAGGTGTCTACTT
This sequence comes from Pleurodeles waltl, assembly GCF_031143425.1. NCBI lineage: Eukaryota > Metazoa > Chordata > Amphibia > Caudata > Salamandridae > Pleurodeles > Pleurodeles waltl. Next base: position 1,058,097,191 of record NC_090447.1, read on the forward strand.
TAAAAAAATGCACAGGTTTGGTAGGTTTCCCTAGGTGCCAGCTGAGCTAAAGGCCACAATCTACAGCTAGGCACTTTGAAAAAAACAGCTCTGTTTTCCTTGGGAAAATGTGGTGTGTCCACGTTGTGTTTCGGGGCATTACCTGTTGTGGGCGGTAGGCCTACCCACACAAGTGAGGTACCATTTTTATCGGGAAACTTGGGGGAACGCTGGGTAGAAGGACATTTGTAGCTCCTCTCAGATTCCTGAACATTTTGTCACCGAAATGAGAGGAAAAAGTGGTTTTTTTGACAAATCTTGAGGTTTGTACAGGATTTTGGGGAGCGGAACCCAGTAAGAGCCCCACAAGTCACCCCATCTTGGATTCCCCTAGGTATCTACTTTTCAAAAATGCACAGGTTTGGTAGGTTTCCCTAGGTGTCGGCTGAGCTAGAGGCCACAGTCTACAGCTAGGCACTTTGCAAAAAAGAGCTATGTTTTCTTTGCGAAAATGTGATGTGTCCACGTTGTTGTGGGGCATTTCCTGATCCGGGGGCTAGGCCTACCCACACAAGTGAGGTACCATTTTTATCAGGAGACTTCAGAGAAACGCTGGATGTAAGGACATTTGTGTCTCCTCTCAGATTCCAGATCTTTCTGTCACTGAAATGTGAGGAAAAACTGTGTTTTTGACAAATTGTGAGGTTTGCAAAGGATTCTGGGTAACAGAACCTGATGATAGCCCAACAAGTCACCCAATCTTGGATTCCCCTTGGTGTCTAGTTTTAAGAAATGTGCAGGTTTGGTGGGTTTCAATAGGTGCCAGTTGAGCTACAGGCCAAAATCCACAGCTAGGCACTTTGCAAAAAACAGCTCTGTTTTCTTTGGAAAAAATGTGATGTGTCCACGTTGGGTTTTGGGGCATTTCCTGTTGCAGGCGCTAGGCCTACTCACACAAGTGAGGTACAATTTTTATCGAGAGACTTGGGGGAACGCGAGGTGGAAGGACATTTGTGGCTCCTCACAGATTCCAGAACTTTCTGTCACCGAAATGTGAGGAAAAAGTGTTTTTTTGGCCAAAGTTTGAGGTTTACAAAGAATTCTCTGTAACAGAACCTGGTGAGAGACCCATAAGTCACCCCTTCTTGGATTCCCCTAGGTGTCTAGTTTTACAAAACATGCAGGTTTGGTGGGTTTCCCTACGTGTCCACTGAGCTAGAGGCCAAAGTCCACAGCCAGGCACTTTGCAAAAAACAGCTCTGTTTTCTTTGGGAAAATGTGATGTGTCCTTGTTGTGTTTTGGACAAAATCAGGGGGAACCCTATAACTCTAACCTGCCCAGGGCAAATATAACATCAACAAAGGGAAAGATGACAGGTAGGGACAAATTAAATCCTAAGTTGTAAGAACAGTCCTAAATTCTGTTACTTCTGAGTTTATTTCTTTCTCATATTTATTTCAATTTTTTTTTCAAATAGCAAAAAGGATCTATGGTAATATGAGACTTAATACACGTCAGAACAATAAGTATAAACAAAATATTGTTCACAATACACACAAAATAGACCACATATAAGAATTAACAATATAAAAACCCATCCTAAGATGGTGCCCTATATTTTTGAATATTGGTCACTATTGTAACTCCACATGTGATCCACTTCTATTTGCTAAGACACTGGGCTTTTTCGTGCAATCAACTATCAACGTGTTGTGTATTTCTTTCACACAAGCGTGATATAATGCATCTCAAGTCTTTACAATATAATCCATTATTTGACAAGCCCAATGCACTTGCAATACAAAGAAGTCAACGCGTTTCGGCCTACTAGTTTAGGGCCTCATCAGGACTGAAGAAGGGCAATAGTAGTTCTTAATTGTAGGGATAAAAACGGGGAACAAAAATCCTGTATATCATCCTCAGTTAACTTAAGAGGTGGACCAAGCTGCTTGTATTCGTTCAACGCATCTTTATTTCCATTACTTTCAATTGGACTTATGGAATATCAATCAAAGACATTTCTGCTGCAAAGACTGTTCTCACTCGACCCTATGTATTCGTGAACTTTTTGGACCTACCTTAAATACATTTCTTATCACTCGACGTGTCTTTGTGTTCTTTGCCTTCAATTGAACTTATGGAATATTAATTAAAGACATTTCTACTGTAATTGATGTGTGTGGGACCTCACCTCTCTAACTGTTCAATTATTTCATGAAAGGGATTCTGGTCCATATCCCTTAAATCGTGAGCACCCATTTAATTTGTCTCTCTAAATTGGGCATTCAACAGGAAGGGAATATTTTGGACTTAACGACAGAGGAATTTCTGAAAAGTAGACAACATTCTGAATTAAACAAGGGGCAATTTGTGTAGATCCTACAAGGTTTTCCTGCAGAAAATAACAGCTGAAATAAAAAATATTGAAATTGAGGTAAGAAAACAGCCATTTTTCTCCACGTTTTGCTCTGTAACTTTTTCCTGCGATGTAAGATTTTTTAAAGCAATATGCCGTTACGTCTGCTGGACTCTTCTGGTTGTGTGGATATATAGGGCTTGTGGGTTCATCAAGAATCCTAGGTACCCAGAGCCAATGAATGAGCTGCTTCCTGCAATGGGTTTTCATTCTATACCGGGTATACATCAATTCCTTTGGTGAAATACAAAGAGTGAAAAATAAGTATCAAGAAAACCTTTGTATTTCCAAAATGGGCACAAGATAAGGTGTTGAGAAGCAGTGTTTTTTTTCACATCTCTGAATTCCGGAATCCCCATACTAGCATGTGAATTACAGGGCATTTCTCAAATAGATGTCTTTTTTAAACACTGTCTCACATTTGGAAGGAAAAAAAGTAGAGAAAGACAAGAGGCAATAACACTTGTTCTGCCATTGTGTGTTTCCCCATGTCTGCCAATAAAAATGGTACCTCCCTTGTGTGGGTAAGCCTAATGCATGCAACAGGAAACACAACAAAGACATATCACATTTTTACATTGAAAACTGACGTGTTTTGTGGAAAGTGCCTAGCTGTGGATTTTGATCTCTATCTCAGCTGGTACCTAGGGAAACCTACCAAACCTGTGCATTTTTTAAACCTAGACACCTAAGGGAACCCAGGATGGGGTGACTTGTGGGGCTCTCATCAGGTACTGTTACCCAGAATCCTTTGCAAACCTGAAAAATTGGCCAAAAAAACACTTTTTTCCTCACATTTCGGTGACAGAAAGTTCTGTAATCTGAGAGAAGGCACAAATATCTTTCCACTCAGCGTTCCACAAGTCTCCTGATAACAATGGTACCTCGCTTGTGTGGGTGGGCCTAGTGTCCGCAACAGGATATGCCCCAAAACACAACAAGAACAAAGTGAAAGATGACAGGTAGGGACAAATTAAATCCTAAGTTGTAATAACAGTCCTAAATTCTGTTACTTCTGAGTTTATTTCTTTCTCATAGTTATTTCAAAAAAACTTTCAAATAGCAGAAAGGATCTATGGTAATATGAGACTTAATACACGTCACAACAATAAGTATAAACAAAATATTGTTCACAATACACACAAAATAGACCACATATAAGAATTAACAATATAAAAACCCATCCTAAGATGGTGCCCTATATCCTATGTATTGTGAATGTATTGGACCTACCTTAAATACATTTCTTATCACTCGACGTGTCTTTGTGTTCTTTGCCTTCAATTGAACTTATGGAATATTAATTAAAGACATTTCTACTGTAGTTGATGTGTGTGGGTCCTCACCTCTCTAACTGTTCTAATACTTTTCAGAAATGTTTAGCTTTCTGGGATCCAGCATTGGTTTCACACCCATTCTGTCACTAACTGGAAGAAGGCTGAAAGCACAAAAAATAGTAAAAATGGGGTATGTCCCAGTAAAATACCAAACTTATGTTGGGAAATTGGGTTTTGTGATTTAAGTCTGCCTGTTCCTGAAAGCTGGGAAGATGGTGATTTTTGCACTGCAAACCCTTTGTGGATGCTGTGTTCAGGGCAAAAAACACAAGCCTTCTTCTGCAGTCCTTTTTTCATATATTTTTTTAAAAAATTAAACGTTTGCTATATTTTGGCTAATTTCTTGGTCTCCTTCAGGGGAACCCCACAAACTCTGGGTACCTCTAAAATCTCTAGGATGTTAGTAAAAAACAACACGAATTTGGCCATAGTAGCTTATGTGGACAAAAAGTTATAAGGGCCTAAGCACGAACTGCCCCAAATAGCCAAAAAAAAAGGCCCAGCACCTGAGGGGAAAAGGCCTGGCAGCGAAGGAGTTAATGAGCAAATATGTTGCAACATTTGATGAAATCGGTTAAAAAAACAGAAGGGAACAGTCATGGCGCTCGGGGTGGATCTTAATCAAGATCAAGTAGTGGTCCAGTCTGCAGCGCTGTGGGGAGTGTAACTAATAAAGGAACATGTTTTAGTAGGCGTTTGTGGTGGCATGCGGGTTGCCAAGTCGAAGGCATTAGCCGAAATGCGCTGGCGTCCTGTCCCTGTTCGAAGATCACACATGCGTGAGTAAAGAAGATATTCGCACCATAGCTCCTGCTCGTGCTGCCCTGGCGCATTCCAGCTGCACTACCCTGCAGCCTTCTTCACAGTTAGCGAGGCATTATTATTTGCATCTTCCAAGTGACATCATCATAACAGTGAAAACAGACTTCCGGTTGTATCACAATATTTACAACCACAGCCAATAACAATTTTTTTGTACCATAACAAATCATACTATTGATATTCACAACACCTTGAGGCATTTTCATCACCATGTCACAAGTCATTTAATAAAAGTTAAAAATACCTTGCTTTGCCACTTAAAACATAATTTCTATTGATTTATAGAAGTGTGTATCTCCATAAGGAATATCATTACATTGTTGTCAACGTGCAGATAGTTAAAAATGGTTGACACCGCCATGAGAACACCACACTTTATTTCAAATTTAATTTAGCCCAAGTGGGAAACTCTTATTGTGCTCAATGGTGCTGATGAAATTCAACCTCTATTTCTAGTACAGCGCCGGTGGGCGAAAAATCAACTTTTGACTCATTATGACTTGTCAGTCAATCATAACTATGATCATCCATTATGCAGCCTTTCCACAGTTTGGACCCCCTTTACCCTTCGTGCTTGAACGTGTTATGTGCTAACTGTTAAGATTCTGACGTGCCTCTGCTTTGTCGGAGATAGTCTTATAGTATCTACAAATGTGAATGCAAGTCTCAGTCCGGATGCGCACAGCTATTACATCCACAACAAAATAAGCTAAACCTCGTACCTCACTATTATGTTGTTCTTCGAATTCTATGTCAGGACCGGAGGCTCCGATTATGCTTTCTCTTTCTTTACTGACTTAAAACAGCAGCCAATCAAATACAAGTAAAAGAAAAGACTACACATCCCAAGATGCCATAACATCCTATCACATGGTCCAATCACTAGCCATGTCCTCTGTCATAAGTCATTTGACCCTTGATGTCACTTCCTCTTTCTTTGCTGCTTCACAGCAGATAAGTACATGATTTATTTCTCTCCGATATTTTCTTGTTATCTATTGACTTTTAAAGTATTTATTTGATTGTCTGAGCGTCGCAATTCAGCGCGCTTATGTTTTGGTGTAGTGAAGCGCTCATGCGCTTTTGAATTTCTGGCGTTTTGCCAGTTTTTGGAGCCCGATTTTTGAGTGGAGTAGAAGCGGAGCTGCTTTTGCAGTGTCCTTTCTATTTTCTCCTATTGCGCGCGTGCGCGCGCGTCTCCACGAGCTGATTCACTTTCACTTTTGAATTTCGATCGGCTTGTGGATTTACAGAGTTTCGTGCCCTTCCATTCGTCTGTCTTCAGCCTCTTGGTGCTTCACGAAACTCCTGAGGCCGGTGATGGAATGGCTCTGAGCCAGGGGAGTCAGATTAATTATATATCGGGACGACATTCTACTGATGGCCCAATCCCCTCAATTCCTTCTAGATCACTTACATTGGACCATCAGTCTTCTGCAAGATTTAGGTTTCCTTATCTATGTGCAGAAGTCACTGTTGAAACCCTCTCAGGTGATAGAGTTCCTGGAGTTCCAGATAAATTCTATTCTATGTCAACTTCTTCTTCCCTCTCAAAAGATTCGCAACATCAAGAGGGAATTGAGATCGACACTTTCCAGTCGCACCGTCTCTTTGAGGAAGATAGCCAGAATAGTGGGCTTGTTAGCTTCGTCTATTCAGGCGATCTTCCCTGCACCCTTACATTATCGAGCTCCACAGAGGCTCAAGATCAGACATCTACAACAAGGTCTGAGTTATTCGGAACAGATCACATTGACTGCCGAAGTGAGATCGGAGATTCAATGGTGGCTCCATCATATGGAAGCTTAGAATGGCAGAGCGATTTTCGGCTCTCACCCAGAAGTGGTAATAGAATCCGATGCCAGCAGATGGGGCTGGGGTGCACGTTGCAACTCCCTATTGACGGGGGGCAGATGGTCGGAATGGGAACAATCCCTTCATATCAATTGCCTGGAACTTCTGGTGGGATCTTTTGCCATAAAGAGTCTCTCCCCGCAGAAAACAGATTGTTGCATACTCCTGCGGATGGACAATGTGTCAACAGTGAGGTATGTCAACAAATTAGGGGGCACGAAGTCCCAGATTCTGGCAGAGATTGCCAAGGATTTCTGGCATTTTTGCCTAACTCAACGTCTAGTAGTCATAGCAGAATACCTTCCTGGGGACCAGAACATCATAGCGGACTGGAACTCCAGATACCTGTCAGATTCCAGCAACTGGAAATTGGACCCTCTGATATTTTCTCAGATAGTCAGGGAATGGGGCAGTTGCAAAGTAGATCTTTTTGCCTCACGTCTCAATTGTCAAATTCCAAAATTTTACAGTTGGCGTCCAGACCCTTGTGCGATAAAGACAGATGCTTTTCTTCAGGATTGGTCCCAGTTTCGAGGTTATGCCTTTCCTCCATTTCTGATGATTGCTAGGGTTTTGTCTCAGGTGCAGAGACAGAAGACAGAGATTATTCTGGTGACCCCCTTTTGGAGAGCACAGCCTTGGTTCCCCATATCTCTTCATTTAGCTTGTGCCTCTCCTCTTCTAATTCCGCCTCGTCAGAATCTTCTATTGAGTCCGGAGGGCCTTCAACATCCACTGGTCTTGTCAGGGAAATTGACTCTACTAGCCTGGTTAATTTCAGGTCTAGATGGAGTACCCCAGACGTTTCGAAGCAAGCTGCGGATTACATTAAGCAGGCTGGGCCGGTAGCACCCATAAAAGATATGACTCAGCCTGGCGCAGATGGTCTAGTTGGTGTGATGGGAGGGGCGCCAATCCATTGGAGGCGCATCTTGGTCTGATTGTTAACTTTTTAGCAGAACTAGCTAGTTCTGGTCTGGCTTACCGGACGGTTAATAACTTTAGATCAGCTATTTCAGCACAACATTCTCTTATAGAAGGTAAACCCATTGGAGAACATCTGTTAATTTGCAAGCTTTTGAGAGGTATATGTCTTGCTAAACCGCCTCAACCTAAATATTCAGCATTATGGGATGTTAGCATTGTTCTAAAATTTTAGATTCTTGGCCTACCAACAGGTATTTGTCCCGTAAACAGATTTCGGCTAAGCTGACCATGCTCTTATGTCTTATCTCTTGCAAAATGGTTTCAGATGTCAGAGCTCTGGATTTGGCTGTTAGAACTTTTTCTCCAGATGGTGTCACTTTTTCTGTGACAAGAAGGACTAAAACAAATTACAGGTCAGTATCATATCCAACATACACTGAAAATTCAAAGTTATGTGTAGTTCAATGTTTAAAGGATTATGAGGCGGTCACAGAAGAATTTAGGCAAGATGCTAAAGGTCAATTATTAATTTATTTGCAAAAACCTTTTAAACCAGTTACCTCAGCCACATTGGCCAGATGGATGAGATGGTTGATGAGTGAAGCAGGTATTGATACCTCTATATTTGGGGCCCATTCTGCTAGAGAAGCTATGGCTTCTAAATCTTTTGCCTGGGTTCCCGGTTAGAAGACATTATGAAGGCAGCAGATTGCTCTTCAGAAAATACTTTTCGTAAGTTTTATCACAAACCTGTATTGGATGTAGCTACTGTGGTAATAGAACAGCTTTAAACTAGCATAATCGGAGCCTCCGGTCCTGACATAGAATAAAAAAATGTCTAGCTATCGCGTCAAGAATTTTCAATTCTATTAAGGACACGGAGGCAAGGATTATCCCACCCTTTGTTTTAAAAACCACAATGAATATTGAATATTAATTATTGTGAATATTTATGATTATTGTTATTATCCCTCCCATTTTATTGTCAATTATAGAAACATCAGTTTATTTGAGAAATTCTCAATTTCGTTGGGATAGTACCTGCCTGTTTGTTGTTACAGGTTCTGATCAGAAGAATTCCTGAAATTCTTATCATCAGGGAAAAGTTTGGTTGTAACGTTTTCGCTTGTAAAGCACAATGCGATTGAAGAATATAGACTGCATAGTCGGTCTTACATTTGTAGTTGCCTTTTATGCGCTTTATAGTTGTCAAATATGGTGATTTATATACTTTGACATTCTTGCCATGTTGGCATGCCTTGCCCCTGCCACATTTCCTGAAGCTTGTTTTTTTTTAGCACTACTCCTCACCAACTCTTCTTTCATTGAATTAGCTCTCCTGAAAGTAATTCCTGGTTTACATGGCGCAACACCGCCTAATACTGGATAGTTCTTTATTAGGTACCGGTACTTTTGCATTTTTGATCTAACTGCGCCTTTCTGTCTATTGAAGGCTGTAATCAGTGTGAAATGGGGATCACTTTTAGTATCTTTCTTTGATGGTTTAACTTTAAAGAGGAATTGGCTCCTCAATACCAGATTTGGAATGGGGGGACAATTCCATGATCTTAGACACCTTACATGGACATATTCAGAGTCACCATTGTGAAGCTACATATAGTAATTGACCTATATGTGGTGCACATGTGTAATGACATCCCCGCACTTACAAAGTCCCGGGAATTGGTCCTGAACTATGTGGGGGCACCTTTGCTAGTGCAAGGGTGCCCTCACACTTAGGAGCTTTGCACCTAGCCTTCATTAAATGAAGGTTAGACATATAGGTGACTCATAAGTTACTGAAGTGTAGTACAAATAGCTGTGAAATAATGTGTGCACTATTTCACGCAGGCTGCACTGGCAGTCCTATGAAAGTGTTTATCTGAGATCCCTAAGGGTGGCAAAAGAAATGCTGCAGCCCATAAGGATCTCCTGGAACCCCAATGCCCTGGATACCTAGTTACCACATACTAGGGACTTATAAGGGGGGTCCAGTGTGCCAATTGAAATTGGTAAATGAAGTCACTAGCCTGCAGTGACAAATTTAAAAGCAGAGAGAGCATAAGCACTGAGGTTCTGATTAGCAGAGCCTCAGTGACACAGTTAAGCACTATACACAACACACACATTAGCCATAAACTGTGAGCACTGGGGTCCTCATATCCCAGTGCAAAAACATACTGAAATACAGGTAAAAATAGGGATAACTTGCCAAGAAAGATGGTACTTTCCTGCACTGGCTATTAATAGTGTGCTTCCCACCACCACTGATATTACTAGGGGCACTAGTGGAAGCAGTGGGGTTGGAGGTTTGGTGTTCCTTTTTGGACATGTGGGATCACTTGCCCAATGACCTTTGGCTTTACAGAGATAACACCATGGCTTTTTCTGAATGTTAGAAGAGGATTTGGACCCACCCCCCAGAGGATTTTTGTGGGCCTGATGAAGACTCAGAAGATTTTTTATCTTTGTCCCCACCCTTGTCATGAAACGTACCATCCTTCTTCTTGCTGTCTTTGTCACCCCCCGTTTGAGCTTTTCTGCTCACCCTTGTTCTGACCCATTTGTCTTCCTTCTTTCCCAATTCTTGGGGAAAGGTCAGATCTGAGTCCACAAGATAGTGATACAACAAATCAAACGCACAATTATTCAATATATGCTCTCGCAGAATAAAATAAAATAAATGTTCATAGTCAGTCACCTTACTGCCATCTAACCAACCTTCTAGGGCTTTCACTGAACACTGTACAAAAACTGGTCAATCCTGTGATGACTCCTTTCTGGTCTCTCTGAACTTTATCCTGCATTGTGCAGTGGTATGCCCAGACCATCTAAGAGTGCACTTTTGAGTATATGGTAGTTATCTGTATCGTCCTCTCTGACAATAAGGAGTCTGTCTTTCCCCTTGCCACTGAAAGTTAGCCACAGGGTAGGATCCCACTGAACTTGAAGGACCTTCTGAACTTTACAGGCCCTCTAAAGTGCAGCAAACCACTTGTATATGTCATCTCCATCATTGTAAGGATGGCAACTTTGTGCAGATTTATTGAATCAAATGAAGGTTCCCTAACATTAGAAGTCCTGAAAACTGCTGCTGCCACAATGAGGAAGTAACCCCAGCCCCTGCCTTTCCCTTTCCACAGCCAGGGATTCCCTGTCTAAGGGCAACTGTTGGTGCTGTAGCCTCAGTCTGGACTCTTCTATCCACAGCTTTCTGAGTTCCCTATCTAAGGACTGGTCCTCAGGGTTAGAAGTGTGGGATGCTTCTGAAATAGAAGTAACATTGGAATTTGCAGAAGCTGATCTTTTCCTAATGTGAGCCACCCTAGAGACCTGGCCTTTAGGTGTGAAGGGAGCCCTTCTAGTGAGTGACCCTTCCCACTCCCAGTTACACTAGGGGGATTGTTGACAGAAAGATCTGTGGAAAGACCCTTCCCAGGATCATCAGTGTGCTCCTCTGAGCCTGCCTGGTTGGAATCTTCCTCAACTTCCCCATCTGTCTGATACTGACCAGTGCAAAGTCCCTGTCATCCTTCAGGAGAAGATTCAAAAGGAATTCCTTATTGGGGTTCTTCCCAATCCCTAAACCCCTTTCAGTGCAGAGACCCCTCAAACTTTTAAACTTATGATTTTCATTTTTGTTTTTTACAATTCTAGGGGTAGCTTCTACAGAAGACATGTTGAAAGAAAAAGAGTTTAGGAAAAAGAGTAAAGAGTTAGTAGACTAGCAGGCCTAACTTTTTAGAGAAAAGAAGAAACTTTTTCAGAAATGTTGTAAAAACCTTTGGAAAGTTTAAAAAACTTTTTTAGAAAGTTAGAAATTACTTCTAGGTATAATTATTTATAGCTCTTGTTATGTATCCATTTTAGTTATTGCTCCATGCACATTATTTTAGCATACTAGGCCTGCCGCTGTGCACTTTAACCTAGATATACTTTATTCAGCTTCATTTTATTATTCTTACAACAGCCACTTTTGCGGTCTTGTTTTATTTCTCTCTAGCTGTTTTTGCCTAGGCCAGCACTACGTTCTAAAAAATGAGACATTCTTGCTCACTTTGTGCTTCTTTCAAGGCTGTGGTAAGATAGGTTGCCGGTAAACGTGGTATACATTTTGTCTCTGACATTCATAGAAAAACACACATCCTTACGTAGGGACATTTTCTTAGAACATCAGCTGTTTTATTATAAAACCACTTACCTGTCCCTTAAACATTAGAGGGAGATTCCAGCCAGAGAACCACAACTTTATGCTGATTGCTGAACGCTTCGCTACAGCTGCTTATGCAGACTTCAGGCCTTTGCTTAGGTATGGGGAATGATGTTTTCCCAGGGGACCGTGAAGGGCAGATTTAGAGCTTAAAACGCTGTGCTCTATCATAGCTTACGGAGGAATTAGTCTATTGACTTTAGTGACAACATGGTAGCGTTATTTCTATGCTTTACTCTCCTTGTCACAATTTTAATCTTGTCATGCTGTATCATCCTTTGCTATCTAAGATGCAGTTGCTTCATTAAAATCTTATTGAAACATATACTGCCTTTGTTTGTCATTGTGTATGTGAGACTAATGTTACTGAGAGAAATGGATGAGACCTGAGTGACCGTAGTTTCCCTGAGAAATCAATTATGCCATGCGCTCATCTACCCAATCATCCCTGCCCTTGGGTAGAGATGAGGCACTGCGAGTTAGCCGGAGCAAAACCCGAATTGGGGTGACAGGTGTCACCTGTAGTGGGCCAGACTCAGTCTCCCACACCGCAGGTGATTCTGCTGCTCAAAATCCAGTAGTCTCATTAGAATAATAAGTGCCTTGCGACATGGCATTAGGTCAGGCTCTAATTTTCGGGTCCTCCTGAGTATCTCTGTTTCACTATATACAAAGACACCTCAGTACTGTATACGGAGACGTCCGTGGTATTGAGGATTTCCTCCACAACTAAGTAGAACATCCTATCTGATGCTGGAGGTTGTTCAAGAACTCTAAAAGGAAATCCCCATTTGGTGTGCTCATCTCTGAACAAGTCTACCATCTAATATAGCAAATCCACAACAAGTAGCAATTGCAGTCAATATGAGACAACCCCTGCTTGCACATTTATTGGCAAATGGCCTAACAGCCCAGGGGGGTCCAGTCACATTTGTTGTTGACGCAGATGCAGCTTATAGGACAGAACTCTTTTATTCTTGGGTCACATTTCCTGCAGTTGATGGGAACTTGCAAAAGTACCTGGACAATACAGAGCATATTTATAAATACCTTTAGCTTATCAAGAACTTAATAATTGGCTTGATGGCACCCAACCCCACACGATTTTACCAGTTAGGTTAGGTCCTCTAAATAATGATGGTCTTACCTAGCCTTTATTGGCCACTTTTACACCTCACCCTGCAGTAGCAAACTTAGCAGTAGCCGAAGTCTGTCACTTATATACTGAGCTGACAGCAATATACAAATGTTTAGTACAGTTTGTAATGCAAACATTAAATACAAACTCAGCACGTGCTGCTCCAGCACAGCCACATGCAATAACAACAGGCATAAACCCTGCAACTGTACATTCGATCATGGGTAAAGTACCCACCAGACGAGAAGAAATTCCCTTTTGGTTAGCTCAAAAAATAAATGCTCTGGAAGCAGTATTTCCCCATACGGGACTTCAGGATAAACCTAGAATACTAACAATGTGCTTGCCATTTGGGATAGTTCGCACAATAGATAACTGTAATACATGGGTCACGGTATTTGCCACGTTCTATACTACCGCTCACGGTACACCAACACTTGCCAATTTACCGGAAGTGTTGACACAAATTCAAGATGAATACAGGGCTGCCCCGGCCCTAGACTTGGGGATGAAATTAATGGGCAACTTTGCTACAGTATTCTCAATTATTTTAAGTAACCTTAAAGGGGAAGCGGTCGCATTAGCGGTGTGCATGCGACTCCGGGATGTTCCTCAACAGGATCAAGAATGTGAGTTGCCAAGGATTATCGCAGAGACCTACTCTAGTATTGGTTAATATAGTCTGGGGGCTAGACCAACAAAACCACAATTTCAAGGTAAATCTAATAAAGATTTTTCAAAGCAAGATCCTGAGGGTAATAAGAAATGCTGGAATAAAAAACAACAAACTCCAAAAAAAGAAAGGGGAGAATCTCCGCGCACGAAGACCCCCCCAGAATAGATATAATCTCAGAAATAGTGGTAACATAAAAACGCCTGACAGATATCAATATACTGATACACGCAAATCACGTTCCTTTCAGGACTCATCAGAAAAACACAATGAGAGAGATAGACGGTCAGAACAAAGAAAATAGTATGTGAAAGAGACAGGAATCACAACTCTCAACAGGTTTCTGTTAAAAAAGGAAGAGAAACCTCCCCAACAAAAACCCCAATTTGAAAAGAAAAAGGTGGCAGTAGTTGCAGTTTGACATGCATAATCCTTTATTCCCAGTAGCTAAACCGGACCATTCATACAGAATAGTCATAGACTACAACCACTCAAACAGTCATACACGCACATATGCTATACAAAACTCACATTGCACAGCACTGATGAGCAACATAGTGCGCAAAAAATGCAAGACTACACTGGACGTTTCTAATGTTTTTTTCTGCCAAAATATAGTGCCTGAGAGTAGAGATTTAACAAGTTTCAGTGCACTAGGCTCCCAGAAAAAAATTCTATTGTTTAGACCAAGGGTACAAGAACAGTCCAGGACTGTTCGCGGCTCCTGTGACTTTAATTTTGCATGACATTGATCCTGAAGCATTGTCCTATGTTGATGATAGCTATCTCATGGATAATGAATTACTGCAACATTTTAAGACGGGTAGCCCGCATTGTGGGATTTGCTGAATTTGGCTACAAATTCAATTTAGTAAAAACAAATTGCCTTCCTCAGCGTCCTGTTTCTGGCATATGAGCCATTGAGTGAAGGAAAGTGCCTAGTGCCACAATTCTTAGAAAAATTTGTACAATTACAACCTCTAAACACCATTAAAAAACTCCAATCTCTATTGGGTTTCCTAAATTTTAGCAGAACTTACATTCCTGACCATGCAACATGCATAAAGCCTTTATATGACTTAATACATCCTGATTTTTCAAGTAAAATTTGGACAGTTGAACATACCTGCATTCTCAGAGACCTGCAGACAGACATGCTTGCAGCACAACATTTACACACAAAGGACAACAAAACACATATGTTCATCAGAGTAATTTCTGGTGCCATTGGTTTCACCTATGTAACCTTTAATGAGGGTGAGACCGTCCCGATTGCATACAAATTACACTTGTACTCAGTAGCAGAATAATGCTTTGCTCCCAGTGAGAAATTTCTCACTACTGTACAGATGGCTGTCATTAAAGAAAGACCTCTAGCTCAGGGCAAACACATTATTGTCGTCTCCCCAGTTCCAGCCCTTGAGGCTGTCACCAAAGCCAGCATTCCAAATGATAATGCATTACATCCACATTGGATACAATGGGTCACGCCTTTGGCAGCACTGATGTAGACTACATTTTTGACCCAAAATTACAAACTCAAGAATTTTCGCCAATATGAACTAGAATACCCAGTTCCAGCAAACACACTGCCTATTGATCAGTATCCAAGAGTCATGTACACCGATGGCTCAGTGCAACCTGCAAATGGCACAAAGCATCAATACTCCGCTGCTTGCGCAGTTGTAAGCGGCTACATAGAGGATAATAAATTTTGTCCCCAACATACATACACACAAACCCTAGGGGATTGCACAGCACAGCTAGCAGAGCTAAAAGCTCTGGTGAAGGCACTGGAACATACTTATCCTGCGCAGTTTACACTGATTGTTTGCAATTCGTACTATTGTGTCCAGTCCTTCAATCAATACCTGCATTACTGGCGCCAGAATGGATTCGGAGATTCTAAAGGTAACACCATTAAACACAGACGTCTGTGGGGGAAAGTAGCAGATCTGAAGGAAACGCTACCAAATGTCCATGGTGTACATACACTTGGACTCCAGCGCGTCGGAATACACGTTGCTTGGAATACACTGGCTGATGAAGCCGCAAAGTCAGGAGTAGCCACGGCCAGGGTTGCTGCAGTAACCCGCTTAGGTGCAAAACCGAACGAAGACATATGGGCTGCTGTGAAAGCTACTGCTGATGGTACGCCCTGTCTGAAAGCATTTCCTGCTAAATATTCCTACCAACTGGAAGGTTGCCTAAATGCTGAGGCTAAGATACCAGGCACAGGGGTTTGAGATATTCCCAACAAAGATATAAGATTAGAGTTGATTAAAGCAGCGAATGAGGGGGTTGCATCTGCCCATGCTGGTGTGGCGGCTGCAATATCATTGCTACAAGCCCATTCTTGGTGGCCAGGCCTATACAAAGATTCTAAGCAGTATGTCCTTTTTTGTGACATCTGCCAACAAATTGAAGTTTCCACTGCTAAACGCCCACCGCAGACACCCCTCCTAATTTCCAACAAACCTTTACAGTGTGTATACTTGGACCATTGCGGTCCCCTAACACCAGACAGAGCATACAAATACTTCTTAGTCGCTGTTGACTCCTGCTTTAGATTTCTATGGGTGTGGCGAAAATGCTTGGCTGACACTCGGACTGTTATTAAAGATTTGCGAGTCTTTATCGGTACATATGCAGTTGGCATATGCATATGAGCTTTCCACTCGGACCAGGGCCCTGCTTTCGCCTCAAGGGCATTCAGGCACACCTTGGCTTCATTGGGGGTTCAACTCCAGTACCCAGTTCCATTAGATCCTTAGGGAAATAGTGTTGTGGATCGATTAAACTGTGATTTAAAGCAAACCTTCACAGCCAGAGTCTTAGGTACAGGTCATAGTTGGCTAAACCACCTATATGGAGTCCAGAGAGCACTTAATAATCTGCCTAGAAGGTCCCTAGGGGGACGTACTTCATATGAGTGCCTGTTTGGAACTCAAATGTATGTTCCAGATCTTGATGGTCCTGGAATGGAGGCGGCAGAAAGACCCTTTGACATAAATGAACGTGTCACTGCCTTACAGGATTTGCAACAGTTCTGTGATGACAATGCTTCTGCCAGTGCTGCCTCCACCGGAATTAAGGATGTAAAAGGAATTTGATCCTTATTATCTTGTACCAGTCCCAGTCCTGGGGATACACAGTACCAGAATTGTCATTATACTACCGTTGGCAGGTGCCAAAGAAAACCGTTTTGTATCTATCGACAATTTCAAACTACACCATGTGGCTGATCCTGCACAGCAGGCCAAAAGGAACAGCCAGTAGTTCCCGAATCCCTCTCAGTACTGGTCAAGATGTTCCTCTACAAGTTGTAAGCAGCAACATTGACACCTCTCCGAGCTTGGGAAGGGTAGAAAATGATCCTGCATTGGTTCCACTGACATCAAATAATACAGAAATAACTGATCAATTTGATACAACTTCAACATAGACGGATGGCGTAATTTATTCTGAGCCACCACACGAAACAGACACTCCACCTACAAACACGGCTCCAACCTTTGCACAAACTTCTTTGGGATACTTTGCCGACATCAACAACATAGTTTCGGACTCATTCGCCTCTTCGACACCTGAAGTGTCAAAAACACTTAAGCTGATAAATTGGCTGAAAACAACTTACTTTATTCTTCCATGGAACTATCTGTGGCTTTCCTTGACTGTACTGGCTTTCCTGCTTTGGATTGGGTTTGTTATAGCACTCCTTTTGTTAATACATGATCATTTTCTTCCTGAAAAATCAACCATTGAACTGGTGGATGAGGTCCTAAAACCACATTTTTCTTCTCACAAGGTCCGTAGAGACTTGCCTTTTGTGAACATTTCAGCCATACCAATTCCTGATGGGATTGTTTGGGATAAAGTAACATTTGATATGTACGGTCCCACAGAGGTCATTCAAATACCATATGTGTTAAACTTTCAATGAATGATATAATAATACCTGGAGTTGGTTTTGATGATTGAGATGTGAACAGTTGATTCTATGATGACTGAATTGCAGTATTATATTGTATTTGAAAATTAAGATGTTTATCAATCTAAAGAGAATTATGGTGATATGTTTTGCTATAATTATTATGGGCAATATTTCATCCACAGAGCAAGTACCCCAAAACTACACACAATGGGTACATTGTCGGACTCCACCGCAAGGGAGTTCTAAAACATATTCTGAAAAGTTTACATATTTTTCTGGGCACAATGTTAAAAATGCTGAGTCATATTATTTTAAATTGCCACCGACAGCAAATGTACACATTATGTTGGCAAATATGAAATGTATTTATTTGGATTCCTTTGTTTACTGGTTGACTATAGAAGGCTATAAATAATGGCTGAAGTCAATTGACTTAAAAAGTGTGTGGGGAAGTAGACATTGGAAATACGGGGGAAGGAAGCTTTATTTAGAGCATGCCAGATACCTGTTCAAATGATATTTTTAAATGAAACTGTACAGCAGACAAGTTGTTTAGGCTTAGCAAAGATTAAGGAATTGAACACGCTCAGTATTCCTGCCCCTGCAAAATGCTATAAATGGCAAAAATATATAAATGCAACTGAAGATGAGCTCGATGAATGGGTCCAGAATGGCACAATTAATGCTTCACTGTCATGTCCTGGCAGGTGGTTATTGTGGCCAAAAGATACCAATAGGTGTCATGAAGGTTTTATAAACTCCAAGGGGGGTTTAGAACTAGTAGGCCAAACCCTCGCTGTATATCGTCCGAACATGCGGGTATAGAAACAACATACAGTGTAGGGAAACTATACCAGCAATGGTTAAAGAGTTCCTCACTAGATACGGTTAGAGAACACCCCAGTCTCCTGTCTAATACCACCGACTTATAGGACTTCCTGTTAGGCCCCAGAAAACAATGCAGAAAGCGCTTCTTATATGAGGTATCTAATGATAATAATAAACACAAGCTTTGTTCGGTCCTAAATAACCATCAAAGCAGTAAAACCACAATAATCCAAAGATTACAAATTAGATAAAAAGATAAATAAGAGGAATTAAGAGAAACATCATTCATTTTTTACAATAAAGTAAAAAGTTCTAATTTCTTGCCCTATGTCGTAGATTGGACTCTTGCCCTGGGCAAGACTGCTGGTTTGGAGATGACAGTACTTATGTTTGTAGGTGACTTTGCCTGTCCTACAACAAATCGCCACTGTAGCCCCAACCCTTTTGGCTCACTAGCAGTACATCACCAACAAACTGAACAGTTGAAGGTGATTTGTGGTTGCCTTTACGCATGGACTCAGAAGTATGACATCTCAGGTAATGTCATGGTTAAACAAAGATTACCCATTTCTCAGATATATTATATCTCACCCAAACGCAGGCAATAACAAAGATGCAGTAATGTTTCAATAGTTTTTATTCAACATAATGCGGTAAATCATATTGGCTGCAATGATTAGGATAATGAACAGTACAAGAGCTAAAATTGTAAAGACGAGGATCATGATTATGAAGACCCCCACCATCTTGTAATAGCATAGGAAGAGATGAAGCGTGTCATAAGTCTGTGTACCCTATCGTAATAGGCCAAACCTTCTACCTAGAGGGGAGCTAGGTATGTTAAACCTAATCTGCCAATGCCATGTCCCTTCAAGGAGCCCCCAACCCTGGTTACCTTGAATGAGGTCTCAAGCTCAGACTTCGGCAGAACACGAAGTCTGGGTCAGGCTCAAGGCGACATACAGCATCGATAGTGGCGATGGTATCTGGTCGGAATCCCTCTGATTATCTGTCTAAAGTGTGATGTATTTATACGGATCTACTTGGACCCCTGACGTAGGTTGTTCCAAAACAATAGATAACGCCTTATGTGTGGGACAGTAATTTCTAATGTGAACCCATATAGTTTAATTGTCTTTGTTGTATGAGTTGATACCTTAGATAGGTGACACTGATAACATAACTCTAAACAAAAGGGGCCAACTATAAACACGGCAGCCATTTTAAAAGATTTAATTAAATAAACGGTCTAAGACAGAGCAAGCTAAGTAGGTTAAAAGTCACTAGGTGACGGGGGCACGAGTCGGCAAGCGAAAGCTAATTTAACTCCCATCATCCCATTAAAACAAACTAGGATTTACTACACCTATAACAAGCATATTAACAAATTACTTTATTTTTAAAAGACGAGTACGTATATGCCATGCAGCCACAAGGAACTTGCTAACGGCATAAATAAAAGCGATCGAAGTATCGCTATTTAAGACCCTTCAGACGATAATAAATTGTCTAATGCCCAAGGTCCGACAAACTGGACGATTCCACTTACGTCGGGAAGGGCATAAACTGGGCAAAAAAAACATAAAATGTTTAACAGATTCAGGAACAGCATTACAGCCAGGACATAAGTTAGGTATTGGTGGTGATCTCCAACTACCAGTAAAAGACAGTAGCAGTAAACACCCAAAGCGAAAGCGGGCTTACAGGCTCTTTTCCAAAGAGTTGGGAATAAGATATATATAAGAGTCATACTGGGGATACCACTTAAAATCAAGAAATTGGTTGGTGAATGATCCATATGATGTACAAAGAAGATAATTATTTCTAACATAGGACCAGTAAACTGTTTTCAAGGATTGCCTCTGGGCCTTTCCTAAACTACGTGGATTCTCCCAGTAATTCCCAAGTCCCACAGTACGAAACCAATTTGACCCAAACCTAAGCCATGGGATAGAGACTGCATTGGGTCTTTTTAAAATATCAAGAATAGAATTCCTATAAACAGTAAGCTCTGGTGTGGTACAGATCCTTACCAAAAAAAGAGTAAGGGTCTCAGGGCTATCATGTCAGAAATACGATTAAAACCAAGATCCAAAATAGCCGGAATAAAGGGTATACTGCGTGGAGACACGAGTAGTGCTCTGGCGAAACTATCTTCACCCACAGACAATTTGGTAGTATTACAAAATCCCCACACCTCAGCACCACAGGAAGCAGCTTTTTGGGCTTTTGCCAAATAGATCTTAATAGCCGGAGAAACAGCTTTCGTGGCAGTACTTGTATAAAAGCGCAAAATGGCACCTGATCTGTGTGAAAGAAGAGATGCACTTTTACTAATCTGATCCTCCCAATGTAGATTGTTTGAATTCCTCACTCCCAAATAGTCTATCGAACTGACTTTGCTTAAAGGAGCCCCATCTAAAATAATGGCACATCTCCTGACTGGTCCTGAACTAAACACCAATAATTTGGTTTTACTAATGTTTAATTCCGAGCCATGGTCTGCACAGAATGTTGTAAACCTGTCAACAAGTATCTGGAGACCCATTGGGGTCTTAGAGATGAGGAGGGAGTCATCTGCGAAGAGCAATATGGGACTTTTCTGCACATTTCAGGGGTGGACATCGTTTTGACAGAGACAGAGCTTGTACCACCTCGTTTATCAATAAAGTGAATAGGGTTGGTGCCAAGACACATCCTTGATGAACCCCCTCTGAATGGCAATATGATATGTTAATTCACCCTGGTTACCCCATCTCACCTGGGCAGATGTGTTCTCATGTAACCACTGTAGTAGATGGATTATGTTGCCAGGAGTACCTATTATATGCAGATCACCCCATCATTTTTGTTGGGGGACCACATCAAACGCAGACTGAAGATCCACAAAGGCAACATATAAATTTTGTTTAGCAAGGACTACATATTTCCAATGTGGGAGCGTCAGCCTGAAAACCTGGTCCACCGTACTTGTTTTTGGGCGGAAGCCCATCTGGAGTGGGGATAGCACTTGGTGGGCTTCAGCCCAGTCCAACAGCCTATCCAGAAGCTGTTTAGCTAAATGTTTTTGAAGATTATCAATAAGACTGACGGCTCTATAATTGACAGGGGAGCTCACATCACGCTTTTTATAAATGGGAATTATTTCGGCCCCATTCCAAGTACTAGGTATTGGGCCCCCAGCTGCTATAACATTTGAGCTCATATTTATATACCAGGATCAAATTACTGGTTCAGATTTGTATAGGTCCCTCGGTATCTTATCAGGACCTGGTGCTTTAGAGGATTTTAAATAGTTTATAGCAGCTGTAGTTTCCCCCAATTGTAAAAACAATAAGGTCATCATGGTGAGAAGCATCCATTCCTTGATCATCAGGCAAAAAGCATGTTTTAACCAACTGCTGGGGGAGGATTCATAAGTTAAATGAATCCAAGGTGGAGCATTACATTTAGAAAAATTGTCCACCCAGCTTTCTGGTTGAATATGAGTGCGGATTGTGCTCCTACCCCCTCTGTGTCTATTGGACAATAGCTTCCAGAATGTTGCATTATCATTATATTTAGTTGCATCGAGCAGATTCTGCAGACTGTATCTTCCCAACTTTTCTATGCCTGAGCTATGGTCTGATTATAGGCGAGTCTAGCTGTTCTAATCGCCCCCTCTGAACGAGACATTGTTGGAAATGGCCCTTCTGCAGAGTTATCCCTAGACTTTTTGCCTTCCTCCTTCTCTTTTTCTGACCTCATTTTTGCTGGTTTTTTGACTCTGCGCACTTTACCACTGCTAACCAGTGCTAAAGTGCATATGCTCTCTCCCTTTAAACATGGTAACATTGGATCATACCCAATTGGACTATTTAATTTACTTATAAGTCCCTAGTAGAAGGCACTATATGTGCCCAGGGCTTGTAGATTAAATGCTACTAGTGGGCCTGCAGCACTGATTGTGCCACCCACTTAAGTAGCCCCATTAACCTTGTCTCAGGCCTGCCATTGCAAGGCCTGTGTGTGCAGTTTCACTTCCAATTCGACTTGGCATTTAAAAGAACTTGCCAAGCCTAAAACTCCCCTTTTTCTACATATAAGTCACCCCTAATTTGTGCCCTAGGTAACCCCTAGGGCAGGGTGCTGTGTGGGTAAAAGGCAGGACATGTACCTGTGTAGTCTACATGCCCTGGTAGTGTAAAACTCCTAAATTTGTTTTTAAACTACTATGAGGCCTGCTCCCTTCATAGGCTAACATTGGGGCTGCCCTCATACATTGTGGGAGTGGTAGCTGCTGATCTGAAAGGAGTAGGAAGGTCATATTTAGTATGGTCAGAATGGTAATACAACATCCTGCTGACTGGTGAAGTTGGATTTTATATTACTATTTTAGAAATTGCACTTTTAGAAAGTTACCATTTCTCTGCACTCAAATCTTTCTGTGCCTTACAATCCACGTCTGGCTGGGTTTCTGGTGCACTTCTAAGCCACTCTTTGAAGTCTCCCCCACTTCAAAGGCACATTTGGGTATAAAAACAGGGCCTTTGCCCTACTACCTCAAACAGTTCCTGGAGAAGAAACTTGTAACCAGAACCTGCATCCTGCCAAGAAGAACTGCCTGGCTGCCCAAAGGACTCACCTGACTGCTTTCTGTGAAGGACTGCTGCCTTGCTGTTGTCCTGCTGCCTTGCTGCTCCCTGACTGTGGTGAAGAAGTGCTCTACAAGGGCTTGGATAGAGCTTGCCTCCTGTTCCCTGAAGTCTCAGGACCAAAAAGACTTCTCTCTTGCAACTGGACTCCTTGTGCGGCAGAAATTCGACACACAGCTTGCTAAAAATGATGTACAGCTTGTCCCGTAGTGAGAAGTTCACTGCAAGACGAACCGGACTTCCAGAGGGGAAATCGACGCAGCAGCTGCTGTGCGGAAGAAATTTCCCCGCAACGCCCACCGGAACGACATAGAGCTTGTCACAAGCCCAGGATTGCACACACACACCCCGGGACGTCTGAAAACCCCGCAACACGAAGAGGATCCATGACCGAGTGCCGGAAATCGATGCACAGCCGTCCCTGCATGGAAACTAAACAACGCATCGACCGTGTGCAGCCCGAGAAATCGACGCACACCCCTTTGTTTCCACGCTTCTCCTCCTCTGCGGCCCTTTGCAGAGATTTTTCACACGAACCAGGTACTTTGTGCTTGAAAGAGACTTTGGTGGTCATTACAACCCTGGCGGTCGGTGTTAAAGCGGCGGTAAGACCGCCAACAGGCCAGCGGTAAAAAAATTGCAATTACGACTGTGGCGGAAACCGGCAACAAAGACAGACACTTTAACACTCCGACCGCCACGGCGGTACAAACAAGCAGCGTGGCGGTCACCGCCAACAGACAGGCGGAGGACAAAGTATCGCCCACACTAGTATGAAAGGCCAATCCGCCACCTTTTCCAGGGCGGATTCACCACGGATAAAAACACGGTGGAAACAGGAAGTTCGAAGGGAAAACACTCACCTCTACACACCCCACGAGGAACGAGGACACCATGCACCCGGAACTCCAAATTCTACCTGCGATAGTCTTCCTGCTCCTCTACCAGGAGCACGAACTCCGGGGGCGAAGACCGCGGTGAGGACTGCACCTACGACACAGGGGAGGGGGAGGGAAAAAACAGGGACACACACACGCAACACCCCCACACTCACCCACTACAACACACACAAATGCGTATCAATACATCACAGTTACACCCCCCAATCCCCCCAGAAGATTGCAAAGACAATAGAAAATGAGTGTAACCATTGTAATATATTAAAAACAAGTAGGCAGAAATATATACATACACCATGTACAAAATATACACCAAGCATAGTAGTCCAGGTAGTGCACTAAGAAAGTCCGTGGAACACTGGGACCACACGGTATGGGCGAGGCCCACACTGGATCCCTGACCATGGTGGAGAGAACACTGCAGGGGCATCAGATACTAATAAAACAGGCACCTCAGGAGGGGATGGGGGGCACCTCAGCCGCTTGAGTGCACAACGCCAAATCAATGAGGGGGCCACATGCCCACTGTTACATTCTGGGGAGTGCAAAGCCACAGTCTTTCAAGTCTCTACAGTGGGTGGCTTGCCCACTGTTCAATCCTGGGGAGTGCAAAGCCACAGTCTCTCAAGTCTCTACAGTGGGTGGTTTGCCCACTGTTCAATCCTGGGGAGTGCAAAGCCACAGTCTTGCAAGTCTCTACAGTGGGTGGCTTGCCCACTGTTCCATCCTGGGGAGTGCAAAGCCACAGTCTCACAAATCTCTACAGTGGGTGGTTTGCCCACTGTTCAATCCTGGGGAGTGCAAAGCCACAGTCTCAGAAGTCTCTACAGTGGGTGGTTTGCCCACTGTTCAATCCTGGGGAGTGCAAAGCCACAGTCTCACAAGTCTCTACAGTGGGTGGCTTGCCCACTGTTCCATCCTGGGGAGTGCAAAGCCACAGTCTCACAAGTCTCTACAGTGGGTGGTTTGCCCACTGTTCAATCCTGGGGAGTGCAAAGCCACAGTCTCACAAGTGGATGACAGTCTCCACTGGATTTGGATGGGGCATGGTGCCCAGAGTGCTTCATCCTGTTAAGGACAGAGGTAGTGGATGACAGTCTCCACTGGTTCTGGAGGGGGCATGGTGCCCAGAGTGCTTCATCCTGTTAAGGACAGGGGTAGTGGATGACAGTCTCCACTGGTTCTGGAGGGGGCATGGTGCCCAGAGTGCTTCATCCTGTTAAGGACAGAAGTTGTGGATGACAGTCTCCACTGGTTCTGGAGGGGGCATGGTGCCCAGAGTGCTTCATCCTGTTAAGGACAGAGGTAGTGGATGTATCTCTCCACTGGTTCTGGAGGGGGCATGGTTCCCAGAGTGCATCATTCACCCCTTGACGGACTCAGTTGCATCAGTGCCCCTGCCGCTCATGGGCTAGCCGTGCTTGAGATGGCGGTGCCTTGTTCAGCGGTGCTTGAGATGGCGGTGCCCTATTCAGCGGTGCTTGAGATGGCGGTGCCCTGTTCAGTGGTGCTTGAGATGGTGGTGCCCTGTTCAGCGGTGCTTGAGATGGCGGTCTCCATTGTAGGGTCTCAGATGCTGGCAGTCCTTCATGGCCCAGCGGGGCTGGTGCTGGCGGTCCTTCATGGCCCAGTGGGCCTTTTGCTGGCGGTCCTTCATGGCCCCGCTGGGCTGGTGCTGGCGGTCCTTCATGGCTCAGCAGGCCTTTTGCTGGTGGTCCTTCATGGCCCAGCAAGGCTGGTGCTGGCGGTCCTTCATGGCCCAGCAAGGCTGGTGCTGGTGGTCCTTCATGGCCCAGCGGGTCCTTTGCTGGCGGTCCTTCATGGCCCAGTGGGCCTTTTGCTGGCGGTCCTTCATGGCCCAGCGGGGCTGGTGCTGGCGGTCCTTCATGGCCCAGCGGGCCTTTTGCTGGTGGTCCTTCATGGTCCAGCGGGGCTGGTGCTGGCGGTCCTTTATGGCCCAGCGGGCCTTTCGCTGGCGGTCGTTCATGGCCCAGCAGGGCTGGTGCTGGCGGTCCTTCATGGCCCAGCGGGGCTGGTGCTGGCAGACCTTCATGGCCCAGCGGGGCTGGTGATGATGGTGGCCTCCTGGGCAGCTGGGCTTGTGCTGGCGGTGACCTCCTGGGCAGCTGGGCTGGTGCTGGCGGTGGCCTCCTGGGCAGCTGGTCTGGTGCTGGCCTCCTGGGCAGCTGGGTGATGGCGGTCTTCTCCGCCATGCTGCCCTTCCCAGACTTACCGGGTTTCTTGTGGCCCTTCCCCACCTTGGAAGGTGTCACAGCTGACTCCACACTCCCAACAGGACCCCTGGGAGTAGCTTTGGTGGCTGGAGTCTTATCCGTCTCCCGCCAGGCACTGGCCATCTTCTGATGCTTCACAGGTGGGGGACTGTCTGTGATGTGGCTCTGTGCCACACTGGCTGCCATGGTGGCCGGTGCACTCCAGATTCCGGTGACTATAGGCACCACTGGTCCCAGAGATGTGGTGGCTGAGGTGATAGTTCGGGACCTAGGAGACGGACGGGGTGGGGGAGGTGTGGGAAAGAGGTCAAGGTTGGACAGGAAATGTTTTTTGGACACACTGGGACGGGTAGCTGGAGGGGGTTTGGGAGTGGAGGAAGAGGTGGTGGTTGTAGGAGGTGTACGTTTGGTGACTTTGGGTGTAGGTGCATGCGCCGGAGGCTGTCATGAGGTGGATGACTGTTGGGTGGGTGTGTGCCTGCGTTTTTGTATCTTGGGAGGGGGTGTCACAGACACACTGGGAGAGGACACAGGGGACGTGTGAATGCTAGTGGGGGTGGTGACTGCACGTGAGCAGGGTATGGTGGTGGGTGTGCTGGAGAGGGACGTAGTAGCTGTAGAGGCAGTGCATGCAGGTGTGAGTGTAGACGAGACAGGGAGGGAGGAGGGAGAAGAGGAGGAGGGGGACACAGTGGAGGCAGTGGATGTTGGTGTGTCTGCATGTGTGATGCTTGCGTGAGTGCCTGTGGGATGTGTGATGCATATGTTTGCCTGAGCTCCCCTTGGGTGTTGAGGTGTGTGCATGTTGGTCTGTAGGTGTGCTTGGGATAGGCTGAGGTACAGGGGATTGGGTCTGGGTGGAGAAAGTTGGAGGGGGGAGGCTAGAGACGGGGACAATGGCTGCCATCAGTGCTGAGGCCAGAGTCTGAAAAGCTTGCTGAAGGGCCACCTGACCAGAATGAATGCCTTCCAGGAATGCATTTGTTTGTTGCAACTGCCTCTCTACACCCTGGATGGCATTCAAAATGGTAGACTGCCCAACAGTGAGGGACCTGAGGAGGTCAATGGCCTCCCCACTGAGGGCAGCAGGGATGACTGGGGCAGGGCCTGAGGTGCCTGGGGCGAAGGTGATGCCCACACTCCTGGGTAAGCAGGCACGGGGCAAAGGCTGAGGGGCTGCTGGGAGGGCGGTGCTGGTAGGGGGGGTGGCGGCTGTACCTGTAGATGCAGGGGCACAGATGTTACCACCACCACAAGGCAGCTCCCATCAGATAACGAGTCTGTGTCACTGGTGTCAGCTCCTGTCCCCGCCGTAGAGCTCCCCTCGCCCTCTGTCCCACTGGTGAATTCAGACTCCGTAGTGTCTCCCTCCAGGGCCATGTGGGATGCAGCTCCCTCCTCCGCCTGATGATGCTAATGCACACAAGAACAGGAAGACCACAAAAAGGGGGGGGACAGAAGAAAGACATGTTGAGTGCATGCATTACCACGACCGTTGGCGGACATGACAGACACAGAAGCCCCCTGCACTACGCCGTGCTCTTGGGCTCCACTGTTCTGTTCCTGGGAAATGGCCTACAAGGCTATGGATGACATCTGCACACATAGATGACACAGGGGCATGACTAGGTTTACTTGGCACTCTACAGAGGTGGGCTGGGGTGCCACATGGCCTGCCTTACGGAGGGGCCTTGCCTACGGAACTCGCCCTGGCCTAGGGAAACCCACAACACACCTCCCCCACCCAGACACCTCCACTGCACGCAAAGTCAGCAGAATGAAAGTGTACTCACCCCCTTGTGGCTTCTGTGATGCCCTCAAGCGCCCATCCAACTCCGGGTAGGCCACCGCCAGGATGCCGAACATCAGGGGGGGTCATAGTGCGACGGGCACCCCTCCCACGTTGGGAGGCCATCCCCAGCTGAGCCTCCGCCGTCTTCTTGCTCCAGCGGCGAATGTTCTCCCATCTTTTCCGGCAGTGGGTGCTCCGTCTGTGGTTGACCGCCCAGGGTCCGGACGTCCTTGGTGATGGCACGGCAAATATTTTTCTTCTGGTGGGCGCTGACCTACATGAAATGTACAGGGGAAAAAGAGAAGTTATTACCAACTGCACCGTCAAAGTGATTGGTCCCCATCCCTACCCTTGCCATGTGGCACATGCATTAACCGTCTTTCATGCAGGCAGCACTCTCCCCCCTTCCTTCTTACATCCAGCCCTCTCCAAACAGGCACAGCCCATACAACATGCTCCCTTTGTACTTACCTGTTTGTCTGGAGGACCGTAGAGTAGCGTGTACTGGGGGAGGACCCCATCCACGAGCTTCTCCAACTCCTCCGATGTGAAGACAGGGGCCCTTTCCCCAGACACTCAAGCCATTGTCTCTTCCAGACCGAGGTTACAGCAGCACTTGCAGTGTAGGTCCTCTCCTGTCGAAGATCAGGTGTCGAGTGATTGAACAGACTGAAAATGTCGGTCACGTCCGCGGCGGTGCGTACCTTCACCACCGGCGTACATTGCCATTGGCTCCTGGGACCCATAGGGTCCAATGTTAACCAATGCAGCATTGCGCCGCTGTCTTCGACCAACCTTCTGCGACGGTGTACAACGCCAGCGCAGTAGCCTCACATCCCATTGTCCCACTTTACAGGTCAGGCAGCCACCAATTCAGGGCCCCACATGGCTTCATTTCCAACTGCGTCACACATACCTAAGCCTAGACTCAACACACATACAGGCCACCTTTTGTGTATGATTGGTGCTCTGTGTAAACTGTGGGTACGTACCTATGAGTTGTTTGACTCTGTGCTCGCTGTTGGCCCCTTCATAGGCACCGTCTGCTGGGACATGTGAGGAGATGGTGGCATCCTTCGGTGTACCGAACGTTGGTGGACTTGTCGACAATGGAGGAGCGATATTTGATTATCACATACAGGCTTTACCGTGCCACAATCCTGGAACTGTGTACCCAGTTGGAGCCAGACCTGATGTCAGCAATCCGCCATCCCACAGGAATCCCCCCTCAAGTGCAGGTGCTGTCAGTGCTCCATTTCCTTGCAAATGGGTCATTTCAAACAACAGTGGCCATAGCATCAGGGATGTCCCAGCCTATGTTTTCAAACAAATTGTCCAGAGTCTTGTCTGCCCTTCTGAAACACATGCAGAGCTACATCGTTTTCCCTCAGGTGGAGGATTTGCCTACAGTGAAAGGGGATTTCTATGGCCTGGGACACATCCCCAACATCATAGGTGCCATTGATGGGACAAATGTGGCTTTAATAACCCCCCACAGGAGTGAACAGGTGTACAGAAACCGGAAGAGTTATCATTCTATGAATGTACAGATGGTATGTTTGGCAGACCAGTACATCTCCCATGTGAATGCCAAGTTCCCTGGCTCAGTACATGATGCCTACATCCTGTGGAATAGCAGCATCCCTTATGTGATGGGTCAACTCCAGAGGCACCGTGTGTGGCTATTAGGTGAGCACCTGGAAGCAAGTCAGTGGGGATGGTTGTCTGGGTCTGGGGATATCCCTCCAGGTTAGTGTGTGTCTAACAGTTGTCCCTCACCATTTGCAGGTGACCCTGCTTACCCCAACCTGTCATGGCTACTGACCCCAGTGAGGAATCCCAGGACAACTGCAGAGGAACGCTACAATGAGGCCCATGGGCAAACTAGGAGGGTGATCAAGCAGACCTTCGGCCTCCTGAAGGCCAGGTTCAGGTGCCTCCATATGGCAGGTGGATCCCTATTCTACTCACCAAAGAAGGTGTGCCAGATCATCGTGGCCTGCTGTATGCTTCATAACTTGGCTTTGCGACGACAGGTGCCTTTTCTGCAGATGGCGATGTTGTTGCAGCTGTGGAGCCTGTGGACAGTGAAGAGGAGGAAGCAGTGGAAGAAGACATGCACAACAGGGACTCAGTGATCCAGCAATATTTCCAGTGAGACACAGGTAAAAGTACAGACCTGCCTACTACATGTACTTTAACACTACTACCTCTCTACTGTGTGTCTTTTTCAACCAGTGTATGGTCACTGAGTTGTCACTGTCCCTTACGATTTCACAGATGTGGGTCCCACTGTGTGACATCTGCTTAGATTCCTCATGGACTAGAGCTGTGTGACATAGGTATGTTGACATTAAACTTGAAAGAGCATTTTGTCACTGTAATTGCTAATACACTATTTTGAAATCACAGACAGACTCCAGATTGTTTTGTGCTTTAAGGGTGTTTATTTAAGTGCTCAATATTGGGGGGGGTAGTGAAATGGTGAGGGGTGATGGCGGAGGAATGTCCATGGCAGAGTCCAGTCTATTAGTCTCACAGGTGCATTTCCCAAATGGGCATAGGAAGTGGAGCTGGGGCAGTTTAAGTATGGACAGGGTGACAAAGTGGGACAGTAGGATGACAATCAGGGTGGTCTCATTTCTTGGAGGGGGTCTTGGCATCGTGCTCTGTCTTTGTCCTGGATCTCAGGGACCGTTTGCGGGGTGGTTCTCCCTCTGCAGGGGGTAGGGTGCTGGTGTGGTGGTCCTATGGCGGTGCCTCCTGTCCACTAGCGCCGGCGGAGGTGGTGGGCAGTTCATCGTCCATGCTAGTGTCAGGGGCCCCTTGTAGTGCCACAGTGTCCCTCCTGGTGTTGAGTATTTCCTTCAGCACCCCTACAATGGTGCCCATGGTGGAACTGATGGTTCTGAGTTCCTCCCTGAAGCCCATATACTGTTCCTCCTGCAGGCGCTGGGTCTCCTGAAACTTGGTCAGTACCGTTGCCATTGTCTCCTGGGAGTGGTGGTATGCTCCTATGATGGAGGAGAGGGCCTCGTGGAGAGTGGGTTCCCTTGGCCTGTCTGCCCCATGTCGCACAGCAGCCCTCCCAGATCCCCTGCGTTCCTGGGCCTCCGTCCCCTGGACCGTGTGCCCACTACCACTGCCCCCAGGTCCCTGTTGTTGTTGGGGTGGTGGGTTATCCTGGGTTCCCTGTAGTGGTGGACACACTGCTGATTGACGTGTTCTGGGAACAGAGTTATGGGCCCGCTGGGTGGGTGCTGTGCTGGTGTTTCCTGAGGGTGGAAGCTCTGTAGTGGCCTGTGACTGTGTGATGGGAACCGACTGTCCCGAGGTCCCCGATGGGCCGGGCTGGTCATCTAGATCCAGTTGGACAGAGGTGCTGTCATCACTGTGGGCCTCTTCTGTTGGTGGTTTGGACATGTGTGGACCCTCCTGTCCGGTGATGTTGGGTAGGGGTCCTGCAGGGGTATAAAAGGATGGTTATTACATCTGTGTGTGTCATGGTGTGCAATGGGTGGGTGACTGTGTACCCCAGTGTTTGCATTCCTGTGTTTGACCTTGTGTGAGGATGGTTTAGGGGGTTGTATGGGTATGTGCAGTGGGCATGCTTTAGTGATGGGTGTCCATGCTTTGTTGTTGCATGTAGGGCTTGGTGTTGGGATGGGTGGTTTGTGATGTTGGGACATATGTGAGGAGTTGGGGTGCTGGGGGTGAGGGTGAGGGTGGGGTATGTGATAGCATGCAGGTAGGGTGGGGGTTGTAATAGTTAAGATTTGTCTTACCAGAGTCCATTCCTCCAGCTACTCGTGCGAGGCTCTCAGGATGCAGAATCACCAATACCTACTCCTCCCATGTTGTTAGTTGTGGGGGAGGAGGTGGGGGTCCTCTGCCCGTCCTCTGGACCGCCAGGTGGAGTCTTGAGACCACGGAAAGCACCTTCCCCCGTAGGTCGTTCCACTGCTTCCTGATTTCCTCCCGATTTCTTGGGTGCTGTCCCACTGTGTCGACCCTGTCCACTATTCTTCGCCATAGCTCCATCTTCCTTGCAATTGAGGTGTGGTGCACCTGTGCTCCGAATAGCTGTGGCTCCACCCGGACGATTTCCTCCACCATGACCCTGAGCTCCTCCTCCGAGAACCTGGGGTGTCTTTGCCGTGCCATGGGGTGGTGTGGGTGATGTGTGGGGTGGAGTGTGTGGTGATATGTGGGGTGATATGCAGTGGTGTGTTGTGTGAGGTGCGTTGAAGTTCTGTGGGTGATGGTGTTGTGTGCCTGTGGATGCTGTTGTTCTTGCTGGTGCTCTCTCTTTCTGATTTTTTTGTCGTGGGGGTTTGTGGGTGATGTGGGTGTGTGTTTTATAATGTAATGGGTGTGTGGGAGTGGTGTGTGTATGTGTATCAGGTGTGTGTATTTCGAATTGTCCAATGTTGCTCTGTTTTGTAAGAGTGTGTGTATTTTGAGCACGGTGGTGTGTACCGCCAATGGAATACCGCGGTTGAAAGACCGCTGCGTTGATTCGTGTGTCGAGATAGTGTGGGAGTATTTCTGTTGGCATGACGGTGGAGGATTTGTTTTCGCCAGTTTATCACTGACCTTTGGTGTGGCAGACTTGTGTGGGTGTCTGAATTCTGGCGGATTTCGGCATGTGGGTCATAATAGCTGTGGTGGAATTCTGCGGCACGACGGTAAGCGGCTTTTACTACCAATGTTGTAATTTGGGCCTTTGTTTGCTTTTAAAAGACTTAAGACACTTTATATCACTTTTCAGTGATATCTCTACATTTCCTTATTGCATCTTTTATCGTTTTGGCCTGCAAATATCTAGATAAATATTTTATATTTTTCTAAACACTGTGTGGTGTATTTTTGTGGTGCTATATTGTGTTATTGTATGAATTATTGCACAAATACTTTAGACATTGCCTTCTAAGTTAAGCCTGACTGCTCAGTGCCAAGCTACCCGAGGGTGGACACAGGATAATTTGATTTGTTTGTGACTTACCCTGACTAGAGTGAGGGTCCTTGCTTGGACAGGGGGTAACCTGACTGCCAACCAAAGACCCCATTTCTAACAGACATGATAGCTGGTTTTAGTGCTAGTTTGGCATTAGAACAGTCCTTTTTGAACCACTGCCTAATTTTTTGATTATCAGCAGGTTGCTTATTAGTGATCTTCCTATAAAAGATATTCTGTAGCTTGTATATCATTTCCTCATGAATGCTGAGGATTGGAATATTACTAACCTCAAGCTCCTCGTAATCAGCCATAACATCAACAAACAGTTTGTACATTTCCTTGATCAAATAAGGGTTAGACATCACTTTTGGCCAGGTGACATCAATATAATTATTGTCCAGAGGTGTCTCTGGGACCACAGTAAGATGGATGTTCTGCGATCTCCTAAATACGCCACTGTGTAAAGTAAGAAGCAGGGGATTGTGATAACTCTTGTGGCGAAAATGCACCTTCATATCTTCTAATAATGGCCACAGCCTGACATCCACTAAGAAGTAGTCAATAACACTAGAAGACTGACCTCGCTTAAAAGTAGGGGCGATATTTGGGTCAGAACAAGTACAACCATTACAAGCCCTAAGTCCATACTTAAAAAACAAAGATGTCAACTGTAAGGCAACACGAGAGCGAGTACACTGTTGCTTGTTCATCAATTGTGGAATGCCCCAAAGTTCCTCCTCTTCAGCTACTTCAACAAGAGGGTTAAGATGTACAATTCATATCCCCTGCAACCACTAATTTGGTTGATGAATTCAGGGTATCCATATATTCAAACAGCTAAGCCAGAGTATGAGACTATAATCCCTGTGGGACAGACCTAGCATATACATTAATTATGGTTACCTTGAAACCTCGATCAAATACAAGCTGGGCACCCAATATATCGGGAGAATCTATTTTTAATGCAGAGTGATTGCACTGTAATTTCATATTTAGCAATATCAATAGACCCCCCCTTGGCGCGGCCAGTACCCCCCCCCCACTGCGGGCTGGGCCACTACATAGTAAGATAAAAACCCATCCATGTAAACTGGGTCCTCATCCCAAGTCTCCTGGAATAAGCATATGTCCTGCTTATTTATATAGTTAGTCCACTCGGGATCCACCAGCTTCCTGCCCAGCCCAACCAAATTCCAGGACATGGGACATGATAGACAGTTCAGTGCTAGTTACCAGGACTCTAGGCCTGGAGCACTGAGTTTCCCTATAATTTTCAGTCTCAACAGATGCTTCAGGTTTAGACACAAAAGTCAAGATTGAAGTTATTGGGTAGGGATTGATGTATAGTCAGTCAACCTCTGATGTGCGAGAGTAATTTACTGCCAGAGTCAAAACATGCTTTTGGCTAAGATCGAACTTCCCGCCTGCTGGACCACCACATAATATGAGTGGACTGCTGGCATGCGGCAAAAGTTTGAGTCTATACCAGCCCCCCTAGCATTCCTAAGACAACAAGTAGGTAATTCAGTCAATAAGATTGTCCACTAGCAAGCTATCCACAAAAAGAATGGAAATAAAATCTAAATTTGAGCCAAGCTGACTATGTCTGCCCACCTCAAGAATGTCTGCTCGAAAAACAGAAAGGCAATTTTGCTGGACTCGCAGCCAATAAATTACCTTATTTATCAAAGATTCCTGGGTTTCCAGAGAACCAGGAGGCAACTTAGGTACCTCAACCATATAAATGGTGCCTCCTTTGCTCCGCAAACCTCGGGCCTGTTTATTCCAAGCTGGCCGGCTCATTCCAACGTGATGTAAAACATTATCAGATGACTTAATATGATGTATTATGGGAGTAGCTTCTCCAGCAAGCGCCTAAGTGCTAGCCACCCCCCAGGAACCCTTTGTAGAGTCGGCAGACTGGGCTTTAACGGGCCTATCCGACCCAGTGATATTCCTGCCCTTAACATCAGTATGATACTTCCGTCTTACGATCATAGGTGCGACCTGGGATCTTTCAGTATGAGGCGCAGATGAATATTCGGGAGGGGAAATGATAACAGGCCGTAAAAGTTGGTTGCCTGATTGGGGCCTAGATTCAGGCACACCGGTAACAGTAGGCAAGCCCCCTATAGCAAGTAAAATCCCATCCGTATTTGACCTCAAACCCTTACACGCACACTTCTGCACATATTCCCCGTTAGATTGTTCATCAACAACAGCACCAGGCTCTTTACTTCGTCAAGCTTCTGAAGAATAGAAGCCAGATCGGATTTACCACAAGGCAATGACAGTCTGCCTGTGTCCAAGAAGGAATTGACTGCAACATTGTCATCAACACATGCTCCAGAGTATTTATATGTAGGACAATCACAGGACCGCCCATTCTCCCTCAGGGGCCCATACTGATTAAAACACAGGATATTAGGAATGACCAAAACCTGAGGACATAACTGAGGACCGGAAGTGTCTTTTCCCACAAAGGGGCCACCTGTACCACGTGACACAGCTTCCAAATCACTACACAAGGTAATGGTCGACACAGGAGAGGTATTAGGTCTAAGAGCTTGGGACGCAGTATATTGTTCAATCTCCATGGAGGGATTGGGCAGCTGCGGCCTTTTCTTAAGTATATCAGGATTTTTTTTTAACAGAGGTGCCACATTTTGTGGCTGGTAAATTAGGGTTACTTCTCAAAAATGGCCTCCACTTCTTCAAATAAAATATCAATATCTTCTAAGGGGTTACTTCCTTTGTTGAACAGGGAGCTCCTTTTGTTGTTTGACCAGGTTTTAGGTTTTTTTGTGCCACTAGTGTGTGCAAGGGCATCCACAGCTTTACGTTTCCCCATCTCTGATCAGCAAGTGATATGATCAGAAGCAATAACTATAACCTTAAATCAAAATCCAGTGGCATAAACTTACTTTGCAGAAGTCAGAGAAATGCACCCAGCCTAGCCTCTATCGGGCGATGAGGGGCGCAGACGCACCCGCTCTGCATGGGCCAGAGGCGCTTAAGAGCAAGAGTTAGTGCTGAGAAGCCTGGGGGACATTGCCCCACCCCAGGAAGTGCGGCCAAAGAGAGTGTCCCAGCTGAAAGCACGTCCCATGCTGCGTGGGCCAGAGGCGCTTAAGTGCGCAAGTTGGTACAGAGGAGCCTGGGTGATGATGTCCCACCACAGGAAGTGCAGCCAAAGAGAGTGTCCCAGCTGAAAGCATGTCCCGCGCTGGGTGGGCCAGAGGTGCTTAAGAGTACGAGTTAGTGCAGAGGAGCCTGGGGGACGTAGTCCCACCCCAGGAAGTGCGGCCAAAGAGAGTATCTCAGCTGAAAGCGCGACCCCTAGGTAAGTATATAATGAAATTTGGAAGCTTTCCCAACAAGAAGCCATTGCCTGGATAAAGCAAATAGACCAAGAAAGCTTTCAGAAGGCAGTAGCTGTTGTAGATAATGGGATTAATACCCTGTCCGGCCAGATGTTCACCTTAAATAACATTGGCCCTCATTACAACCTTGACGGGCGGCTGAAGCCGCCGACCAAGGTTGGACCGTCGGGCGGCCGCCAATGCAGCCGCACTCCTGCCACGGTCATTTTGAGATCCCCGCTGGGACGGCAGGCGGAAACCTGGTTTCTGCCCGCCGACCCAGCGGGGATCACGGCCGCAACACAGGAGCCAGCTCCAAATGGATACAGCGGTGTTGCGGCTGTGCGACGGGTGCAGTTGCACCCGTCGCGCTTTTCACTGTCTGCATAGCAGACAGTGAAAAGCTGCACAGGCCGTGTCAGGGGGCCCCTGCACTGCCGATGCTAGTGGCATGGGTTGTACAGAGGCCCCCAGGGGCCCCGCAACTCCCCGTACCGCCAGCCTTTTCCTGGCAGTTCAAACCACCAGGAAAAGGCTGGTGGTAGGGGGACTCGTAATCCCCTGGGCAGCGCTGCCCTGGCGGATTAAAACCGCAGTGGTTATAAATACCATGGGAAGCACCGCCAGCCTGTTGGCGGTGCTTCCGTCGAAACAGCCCTGACGGTCTTCGACCACCAGGTTTGTAATGACCCCCATTGTCTCTTCTGCTATAGACATTATACAAACAGTTATGTCTTCCTTATACCATGGACAGAGTCAACTAAGGTCCATTATGCAGTTGGGTTGGACACTTCAAACACTGAAGGAAGGTCACGTTCCCTGGCAACATGTCAGCACAAGGAAAATATTTCCTACCTTTATTTTGACGCGAGGACAACAACTAATGGCTAAAAAAGAAGCGACTTATGTCATGCTGAACATCGAAAAGTTAGAAAAAATGCAATTTACTGTGGCTGAAATATCATCTGCTGAGTGGTTAATACACAGAGTCATTAATCTGCCTATTTCCACACTACATTTCATGTTCTATTTAAAACACATTCCTTTAGGAAGATATGAAAGGCTGGGAGATAGTTACATCCATGAGGTGTGGGAGCTGCCCTTCTTGTACAAATGTCTCAGTGGCATGAAAGAAGTCTTTCTTAGTGGTAGTGAATGGTAGACTTTTGTCAGCCATTCAATGGTTTGCAAACAGCTGTCCTTGCATGGGGCATGTAATGCGTATGCTGCAAACTTGGCTTGTTATCTGAAGGACGTTCCAGTCTCCTTGATTAGACCTACTTTCCAGGTGCTTTCAAATGGCAGTTATTTTTTCCTCAATGGCGAAGACTGTTGTGGGATGCGAGCTGGAATAGTTTATGTCGTTTCGGTATCTAAGATTGTTACATGCTGCAGAAACTTACTCCCCCCCCACTAGATTAAAAGAGGTAGCTGACATTTGGCCCCATATTGCCTCTTATAATGTGAATTTTGACAAGTTGAGCAGACTCAAAGCTTTACTGTTTCAAAAACATGTGGCTCTCACATCTGCACGCGAGACCTACGCACTTCAAGTGCCAATGTCGTCAGCAGAGATACAGTCCCATTTAAGTACCAACTTTCTGAGACACTTAGGTGAACACGTGGGATGAATTTTTAAATGCGTCCATTACTACTGGAATAGCATATTTCTTTAAGGCTGTTGGTTCTGGTTTCGTTCGTACCTTCTCCTCCATGTTCGATTTGATATCATCAGCCATCCAATCAATATTCTCCAGTATTTTGGGGTGATTTCTAATTACTTTGGCTATAATAGTTGGTATTTTGATATTGCTACTTTTCATGCTCATTGGCTGTCCCGCCGCAACAAGGAGAAATGAGAGCGTCCCCTCAGTGCAGCTGTGTCGTGAACGCATGATACAGTACTTTGGAGCAACATTCCTGCAGGAATTGGAGTGAGACTGGTATCTGTCATTCAGCCCAGTTTCACATAGTGTGCAGACCATATTTCGGGGGCCTTTGGTGCTCTTTCGAACATGCACTGGAAGTTTGTCTTTCTACGTAACGCTTGCTTTCATTGGACGCTGGTCTGTTGATGTTCTCGCTGAGGGTTTATTACTGGACATGCGCGTTGAGGGTGAGTTTGCTACGGGAAGCGGCTTATGAGTTGCCTTTCCTGGAGGGTGTCACTCTTACCTCATTATTGGGTACTCCACTGAACACTGCTGCCTTGGCTGAGTCTCAGGCTATGGAATATGACTGCTCCTTGGTCCTTCTCGGCAATGCCTTTCCAATTTTAACACCTGCCGAAGTGGAAGATTTCCTGTCCTCCATTGTCCCGAATTCAATTGGCAAAATTAAAAATGACTCTGACTCTTGAAATTCGTTCCCATTTTAAGCCACATGTTAACATTTTAAATTGTCCTTTTAAATATGCTCATGTGTCCTTTTAACTTGTCATTATTGACTTTTTTTTACATATATATCTTAGGTTGAGTTTTAGTAGCTTTTATGAATATTTAGGCTTTGAACCACCTTTAGCCGACAAGGGGAGGGTGCTGTATAGCCATTTTAGTTATAGCTCCATGCACGTTATGTTAGCATACTATTTCTGCCGCTGTGAACTTTAACCTAGATATATTTTATTCAGCTTCATTTTATTCTTACAATAGCCACTTTTGCAGTCTTGTTTTATTTCTCTCTATCTAGCTGTTTTTGCCTAGGCCAGCACTACGTTCTCAAACAAGACATTCTTGCTCACTCTGTGCTTCTTTCAAGGCTGTGGTAAGATAGGTTGCCGGTGAATGTGGTACAAGTTTTGTCTCTGACATTCATAGAAAAACACACATCCTTAGGTAGGGACATTTTCTTATAACATCAGCTGTTTTATTATAAAAACACTTCCCTGTCCCTTACATGTTAGAGGGAGATTCCAGCCAGAGAACCACAACTGTATGCTGATTGCTGAACCCTTCGCTATAGCTGCTTATGCAGACTTCCGGCCTTTGCTCAGGTAGGGGGGATGATGTCTTCCCAGGGGAACCTGAATGTCAGAATTAGAGCTTAACAAGCTGTGCTCTATCATAGCTTGGGTAGGAATTAGTCTACTGAATTTAGTGACAACATGGTAGTGTTATTTCTATGCTTTACTCTCATTGTCACAATTTTAATCTTGTCATGCTGTATCGTCCTGGTTATTGCAGCCCACGCTTTGCTATCTAAGATGCAGTCGCTTCATTAAAATCTTATTAAAACATATAATGCCACTGTTTGTCATTGTGTATGTGAGACTAATGTGACTGAGAGAAACGGATGAGAGATGAGGCACTGCTAGTTAGCTGGAGCAAATCCCATATTGGGGTGACAGGTGTCACCTGTAGTGGGTCAGACTCAGTCTCCCACACCGCAGGCAATTCTGCCACTCAAAATCCAGTAGTCTCATTAGAATAATGAGAGCCTACACAACACTCTAAGTATTTGATCAAGCTTTCCTTGTGAAAAGCACCAGTAACAAAGTGGTAAAGCAATTGCAAGTACTTATCCCACTGCTGCACCACCAATGTAGAAGGCTGTCCTGATTTGTAGTGGGTACCTTGGGTACTTATACCTTATACCAGTCCATTATTAGTGAAATGTAGTAGTGTTTTAGCAGCTTAGGCTGATAGAGGTAGCTATAGCAGAGCAGCTTAGGCTGAACTTGGAGGCATGTAAAGCTCCTGCAATACCACTTATAGTTACACAGTACTTATACACAAATAAAGACAATACTCAGTGTTACCAAAAATAAAGGTAGTTATTTGGGTGACACAAGGCCAAAAATATCTTAGAGCCAATACTCCTTCTGGAGGTCAGTATTATACACAATATATACACTTGACACCAAAATAAGGTAAGTAATTAGACATAGGATAATGCAAACAAAAGGAATTGCTATAGAATGCTAAGGGAAAAAATAGGTCTAGGTGCAACACAAACCATATACTAAGAAAGTGGAATGTGAATCACAAATTCCCCCCTAGACAAGTGTAGTGTGTAGAGAATCGCTGGGAGAGTAAGAAAACCACAAAGGTGAGTAAAATACCCCACCACAGAGCCCAGGAAAGTAGGAGTAAAGTACTGCAAGTCGTGATTAGAGTAATTGCAAGAACCAAGCAAGACTGCAAACAACAACTGGTGGATTACTGGACATGAAGACCTGCAAAGATAGGAGACCAATTCCAGAAGTCGGAAGCAGTTCCAGGAAGGACAGGAGCCCCTGCCAACATAGAAGAGGGTGCAAGAGAAGAGTCCCCAGTTGGACGAAGACTGCAGAAATGCACCAAAGGAAGATGTCTGTGGGTTCCTGCATGATGCACCGGATGACCCACAAAGAGATGTTGGATGTAGGTGAGCTTCGGCGATGGATTCGTCAAACAAGCCTTGATTCAAGCAAAGTTGAGTTTTGCGTCAAAGAGGCGCTGCCGGGACCTAGGAGGGTCCTGGAGGCCTAAACTCAGACTGAGGAGGCAGAGGGGGCTCCCAACACTGGAGGGAACTCACAGATGATCAGGCAGCATCCACGGAGGTCCCAGGACACTGGGACAAAAAAGGTGCAAATTGCGGTTGGTGCAACACTACAAAAGAAGGTCCCACGTTGCCGGAGGTAAGGTCAGTGAGTTGACCATCGTAGGATAGAATGCTGGGGACCTGGGCCAGGCTGTGCACAAAGGAGTCTTGCAAAGAGTGTGCAGAGGCCTCAGGCAATGAAGATGATGTAGTGCACATGGGTACTGTCGCTAATGGGGAAGGCAAGATCATACCTCCTCCAAATTTGGACAGCAGGACCTTAGGACAGTCTGTGTTGAAGGGGTCTACCACCTGTGTTCCAAGGAGCACTCTTGTCGCCAGGAGAGGAGTCCAAGAGAACCGGTAGTCGACTTAGAAGAGCAAGAGCAGGGAAGTGACTCTGTCACTCCACTGGAAATTTCTTTGGTCCTTCTGGTGCAGGGTGAAGACATGGAGTCCCTAGAGTGTGCACACCATGGAAACCGTTGCTGATGCTGGCTGCAGTTGAAGTTGCAGAGGAAATGTAGCCCTTCTGGATACTTTGTTGCTGTTACAGTGGTTCCTGGAGCAGTCTGCTGTCGATCCGAGGTCAGAGGATGAAGTAGTAGTTGCAGAGGATTCCTACTGAGAACTTGCAAGTAGAATCTGAAAAGAAACACACAGGAGAGTCCCTAAATAGCCCAGAGAGGGGTATTGGCTACCTTATCATGTATGGACCTATCAGGAGAGGTCTCTGACACTGCTGGCACTGGCCACTCAGAGGCCTCCAGAGTGTCCCCAAAACTAGGAAAACAAGATGGCTGAAGTCTGGGACACACTGGAGGAGATCTGGGCACCACCCCTGGGGTGGTGAAGGACAGGGGAGTGGTCACTCCCCTTTCCTTTGTCCAGTTTCGTGCCAAAGCAGGGACTGGGGGGTCCCTGAACCGGTGTAGACTGGATTGTGCAAGGAGAGCACCATCTGTGCCCTTCAAAGCATTTCTAGAGTCTGGGGGAGGCTACTCCTCCCCAGCCTGTAACACCTATTTCCAACGGGAGAGGGTGTACCACCCTGCTGCCAACGGAAATGCTTTGTTCTGTCTTCCTGGGACTGAGCTGCTCAGTCCCCAGGAGGGCAGAACCCTGTCTGTGAGGTGGCAGAAGCTGTAGCTGCAGTGCAAGCCTCAGAGAGCTAGTTTGGCAGTACTGGGGGTCCATGGTGGAGCCCCCAGGATACATGGAATTGGCTCCCCAAATCCAGATTTGGAATGGGGGGATATTTCCATGATCTTAGACACTTTACATGGCCATATTCGGGGTTACCATTGTGAAGCTACATGTAGGTATTGACCTTTATGTAGTGCACGCGTGTAATGGCGTCCACGCACTCACAAAGTGTGGGGATTTGGGCGTGGACTGTATGGGGGCACCTTTACTAGTGTAAGGGTGCCCTCACACTTAGTAACTTTGCACCTAGCTTTCAGTAAATGAAGGTTAGACATATAGGTGACTTATAAGTTACTTAAGTGCAATGAAAATGGCTGTGAAATAATGTGTCCACTATTT
Organism: Pleurodeles waltl; assembly: GCF_031143425.1. NCBI lineage: Eukaryota > Metazoa > Chordata > Amphibia > Caudata > Salamandridae > Pleurodeles > Pleurodeles waltl. The sequence goes on from NC_090447.1 coordinate 1,058,139,260, forward strand.
CACACAGGCTGCATTGGCAGTCCTGTGAAAGGGTTTGTCTGAGCTCCTTATGGGTTGCAAAAGAAATGCTGCAGCCCATACGGATCTCCTGGAGCCCGAAAGTCCTGGGTACCTAGTTACCATATATTAGGGACTTATAATGGGGGTCCAGTGTGCCAATTGAAATTGGTAAATTAAGTCACTAGCCTATAGTGACAAATTTAAAAGCAGAGAGCGCATAAGTGCTGAGGTTATGATTAGTCGAGCCTTAGTGACACAGTTAACACACACATTAGACCACAAACTATGAGCACTGGGGACCTAACCAGAAGGAACCCAGTGAGACAGACAAAAATATACTGACATACAGGTAAAAATGGGGGTAATATGCCAAGAAATATGGTACTTTCCTACAGTGTCCTACTTTGGAGACTAGTACCCTGGGTTATTGCACAGTTCAGCAATTGGAAGTTGCAGTGCCATCATACTTGGCACACTTGAGGGATTTGTCCTCTGGGTTAGTCAGGTGGAAATTGGTCTAGATGCTATGTCTAGTTTCTTGGGCAGCAGCTGCTCAGTGATCTGGACTTTACTGCTCATTTGTGTCTTTTTTCAGGGAGTGATGCCTTCACTCTGGAAGGAGATCTTTGGTGATTTTCAGAAGATTGGAGGTCCTCTGGGGATTTGTAGGATCGCTCCGATGTCGATTCAACCCCTCAGTGTTGATTGTCGAGTCCTGGGTGCAGCAGTCATGGTTTGGCACCTTTTTGTGCAGCAGAATTGTAGTTCTCGAGCCTTGGGTCTTCTTTCTTGCTGGCCTTCTTGTGTCCTTGGAATCTGATCTGCAGGTCTACGGGTGCCCACTAAATACTGCTTTTAGTGGGCAGTTAGGGGAGTTTCTAGTACTGACCAATGGGTCACCTGCCTTAGGGTGGCTACACCCACTATGTGACCACTTCCTGTGGGCAGAGGTCACTTCCCTTTCCCTGATTCGTTATTTTCCCACCATGCAAGATGGAGAAAAATTAAATGAAGAGGTCACCTTGCATACAACACCTTAGGGTTGGTGCAAGCTGGGGGTGGCCACTCCTCCTGTCCTTTTGTGCATTTTCCCGTTGTTGCTCTAGCCAAAAGTGGAGGTTTGCAATAGGGGCTGCCTTCTGCTGCCAGCAGCAGGTGTAGGGGTCGAGTTTTACGGGCGGTTAGCCTTTTGAAACTTTAGGGCGGGGCTGTGCACATTCCTGGGGGAGGAGGTGTTAAACCTGTGCCTAGAAAGGGCTTTGTTTTCTGAACCTAGAGAGCAAAGCTCTTACCCCAGGGTTCCAGGATCTTCTCTGGTTGTGGCAGGCTGGTGGTGACCTGCCAGAAACCATGACAGGGTTTTGTAGTGGTCACCTTTAAGGTGGCCTCTGGGTACCTTTTGTAATAAATACAACACTGGTACCAGTTTGTGTTTATTGTTCTGATTTGTTTGATGCCAAACATATCAGGGTTGAGAGTGGCCATCATGTAGCTGTGAAACTTGTACTCGCCAATGTCCAACACATGCATTTAAAAATGGCTATGACTGCTCAGTTCACTTACTATGTCACAGGTTTTGGAAGGACACATTGGGGGCATATTGCTCATAAATCTATGCCCACATGTGCATTATAGTGCACCATGCCTTAGGGATGTAAGGCCTGCTAGAAGGATGGTTTACCTATATTGCATGCAGTGTGTAGTGGATAGGTCAAACAGACAGTGTGCCATGTCAGTTTTGCATTTTAGTATTGCACCAGGACACGCAGCCTGCAATGGCAGTGCTGGATACACTTGGATACATGGGTTCTGTGGGTGGCACAATCTGTGCTGCTGCCCTCAGGGTCCTAACCTTAGTACCCCTTGCCCTGGATGCCTAAGTACCATTTACTAGGGACTTATAGTGGCAGCTAAAGGTGTTACCAATTGTGCCAATGCATCACAACAGTTCTGGAAAAGAGATCTGGCCCAGGGAACCTGGTTAGCAGGGGCCCTGGGCACTAACAACTTTGAAACCACATCAAATACCAGGCAGAAAAGTGGTGGGGGGGCTAACCACGTCAAAAGAGGCACTTTGTGACACTCGCCATTTGCTTATGGCAACGAGGAGTTATCCTTCTGTGACAAATTCTTCTGGATGACACGTAGTCAGCAAACCCCTGACTGGAGAATAAGGGACCATTGTACATCCTGAGTTCTTTCAACAAACCATGCGTGGCCATCGCCTTCTCTATTTTGCATATGGCCTGGCTAGCTGTCATGGATCATAGGATCTTAGCTTATGGATATTTGGAAAAGTTATTGATTATGGCTAACATGTCGTCCATCTGGCAAATGTCCAAAGTCAGCATGGCGCGGTGCCAAGGACATGGGAGAATGGTCTCTGTGATTAAAAGCATCAGCAGCTTCACATAAAGGGCATTGTAGTAAGTCCATTCCACATGGTTATCAAGTCACAGGATCCAGACTTTGCAGTGGAGCCTGGATTTTGTTTTGACTACCCCTTGCTAAGCAGTATGAGCCAGACCTACCACTTACCACTTGCTGTTGTACTCATGCAGGTATCCACAGGCACCCTTCAGGGGAAACAGTAAGTATATGTTGAACATTGTGCAATGCTAGCCATACCTTTTCAGTGTAGTGTGACACATTGTGGGTGAACATATTCCAGTTCCCCCAAGTTACAGCCAATTTTGCTAACTGGAGACGTTCATCCATATTGGTAGATTCTACTATCTCACAGGGAAAAATGGGTAAGGGCCTCGACCTCTCGTCTTCTAGCCTGACATATTGCTTCATGTCATCTTACTCTTCATGGGCTGTGGCTGGTCTCGCATGCCTGGACAAATAGTTTGCGGGAATCTGGGTTCTTGGCCTGTACACAACAGTGTAACAGTACTCCTGTAGTTGGAGAATCCACTTTTCAATCCTCAGTGGTGGTGGATTTGAGGATGACCCAGTGAACAAGTGTATCAGTAGCTTGTGGTCAGGGTGAACCACAAAAGGGTGGCCATAGAGATATATATGAAAGTGTTGACATCCCCAATGAATCGCTATTGCTTCTTTCACTATATGAAAGTATCGCTGTTCCGCTGTTCCATGTCTGTCAGGGCACGACTCGCATATGCCACTGGAAGCCATTCACCATTTTTTTGCTTTTAGGACAGAACTGCCCTGAGGTCTGCGGGACTGGCATCCACTTAGAGTTCAGTGTCATGGCAGGAATCCGAATAGTCCAGAGTGGTGTGTTCAGAAAGGGCCTGTTTTGTTGCTTAAAAGGCTGTCTCTTCTGGGGAACTCCACTCCCAGACAGGATTTGTCTTTGTCAATTCTCTAAGGGGGCAGTGAGGGTGGTCAAATTCTGGATGAATCTGGCACAGTATGTGATCATCCCTTGAAAGCTACACACACCTGTAACTCTTTTGGGAGCCAGGGCAGACCAAATGTCCTGGATCTAAGCAGGGTCTGGCATGACTCCACTCTTTGAAAAATGATAGCCAAATAAGGAAATTTCTTTATGAAGGAAAGTCCATTTTTCCCTTTGTAGAGTTAGCCAACTGTTCAATAGTCTCCGGAATGTCTCTCATAGTCTGTGTAGGTGTTCTTCCAGGGTGGCACGTCTAGTAGGATGTCATCGCTGATATTGTTGTCTTTGGTGACATTGATAACTCCATCTAGTTCTGCCAACATCCCTCTGATTATTACCTAAAACACTTCATCCATTCTGGAGACACCAAAGCTGAGACGTTTGTACCTCCCCAACCCCATGTGAGTAGAGAATGTCATGAAAGCTCTCAACTCTGGCACAAGCATCAACTGGTGATATCCAGCTCGGAGATCGATTTTGGAAAACCATTGTAACCCACTGACCTATGGCACAATGTCATTGACAGTGGGTGTTAGATGTTTTCCCACCAGATGGCCATATTGGCTAATCGCATGCCGGGCATATGTGGACCTCTCTGGTTTGCTTGGGTTTACTGGCTATCACAATCGGGGAGACCCAAGGGGCTGGACCTTCTACACTTTCGGTAATGTGATCCTGCTCCAGCTCCTGAAGTTCATCTTCCACTTTTGGGCAGAGATGGAAGGCCACCTGGCAATGTCTCAGCACCACAGGTTGAATCTAGCCAACAATGTAGAGATGTACTAATCAGTCTCTAAAACAGCCAATGCCTTCAAATAGCTTTTTGAGGAGCCGATCATCCACACCTCCTAGGTAGACACTGAATGCAAATAAGACTAACTGGAGATGTTCTGCTATCTGAAAGCTCAACAACATGTTGGTGCCTCCTTTAGTGACATAAACTGTACCTCGTGTAGTGTGTCTTGTGATAGATTTCAGTTGTGAACACACCTGCTTGTAGGAGTCGTGTTGTTGAGCCAAAATTGAATACCTGCGTGGTGGTGGGGCACAGAACCCACTGCATGGGTAAGGTTTGTACAATGGTCTGTGCCAGAATGTTAATAGATGTACCAGTGTCAATTAGGGCTGAGACTTGACATCTGGCAAGGAGGATTGTACATTTCTATATTCGCTTTCTCTGATGTACCCCAGGTAGCATGGCATGCATGACGTGCACCACACCTTCCACATCATCATAGTCCATGCCCTCATCATCATATGGGACCTCTGTGCTCTCCATGGCATATACCAACTAGGGTTTATGTACCTTTTGTGAAGTAGATGATAGATACATACAAATGGTTGAGTTTGTTGCATGCTGAACATTTCTTCCCTTGTGCTGGACAGGGTCCTTGATGTGGGTATGGGTCTCCACACCAGAGGCACATGTTTGTGGTTGTGGCTGTCTTGGGGCAAGGTTTCTTCTTTTCAGCACCTCTTGTCATGACCACATTGGTTAAATTATTACTTGACAACTAAAGCACAAAGCTTTATACATACTAACAAGCCCCCTAGAATACTGTTAAAAAAATGAGCAATGTCCACATTTGACAACAAACTGGCCATGACCACTATATTACCGGGCTGCACACACCCTAGTGGTGAATGAATGGTTACATGGTGGTTGGGTGGATCCCATGGTATTTGGACAAAATATCTTAAAAATTATTATGAGACTAAAATATCATGTCAAGAACATTGGGATATCAAAAATATCATCAACAAGAATATCGTAGGTAAAAATATTATTTTAGTGTTGTTTTTAATATCATTGTAAAAAATTATTGATGTTGAAAATATTGTTGTATATAAGATTGTTAGAAATGGGGTCTCCGGTTGGCAGTCAGTTTGCAGTCTGTCCAAGCAGGGACCCTCACTGTAGACAGGGTAAGGGAGTTACACTCCTTAGACAATCCCTGCTGACCCCCTTGGTAGCTTGGCACAAGCAGCCAGGCTTATCTTAGAGGCAATATGTAAAGTATTTGTACCAACAACCACAATAATACAGTGAAAACTACTACAAAAGAGACACAACACCAGTCAGTTTAGAAAACCAGCCAAAAGTCATCAAAATAAAAAAAGACCAAAATGGTAAAGAACCAACATACACAAGCAAAGTTATGAATTAATAAATTAAAAATAGTCTTAATCATAGAAATCAATGGATGCCTTGTTTTTACAGAAAGTACCTTTTATAAGTAAAAAAAAAAGCCGCACGGGCGAGCATGCATCGGGAAAGTAAGCAATTCTCCAAGTCCTGACTCGCAAGTCAGGCAGTACACCGATTTTTCTCTGTTCGGGTAGGCAATGTGTAATTTTTCTCTCCCACAGAAGAGCGATGCATCGATTTCTGGCCAGGCAGCTTCGGGTCCGCGCAGGTTCCCAGCTACGATGTGTACGAAATCCTGCTGCACGATGGTGAAGAGCTGTGCTGCGTGGGTGATGCATCAATTTTGGCAGCAGCAAGCAGGTGTTGTAATGATTTTCCAGCTGCGATGCAGGTGGTGCAACAATTTGACAGCTGCGGGGCAGATGCTGCATCAATTTTTCTCTTGTTTGGCTCCGATATGTGAATTTCAGCATTGGTTCCACCCGCTTCTCATTGCAGGGGCCCAGGGACTGGTTATGCTACCACTTGGCTGTGTAGGAGTCCAAGCAAGAGACTACATGTGTATCACTTACAGGGACCCCTCTCTGCAGGCTTCCCTGTAGAGATCCATGGCTTCTTCTCACATGGGTGCTGAGAATCCTTACCCTGGGAACTAGGTTGGGACCCTTTAGAGAACTCTCCCTGTTATCCCTTAACCCCCCTACTTCTTCTGATGGGGGCCTTGTCCACTCTTGGCAGAGTCTCCCCCATACCTGTTTTGGACCCTGGTGCTCTCCCACCAGTCTGCTTCCTGGGCAAGCTTCCTGGGGTCAGTCAGCTTGCTGTCAATTGGGTGCTGACACAGCTCTGGAAAACAAAAAGTATACAAGTGATCCCATGCAATCAAATTGTACAGCTCCTCATAAGTTGTTACCTTACTGCCCTTCACCCAACCATCTAATGACCTGCAGAAAGAATCTACACAGTCCAACCAAGTTTGGAATTCCTTTTTCTTACAGGATCTAAACTTTTTTTTGTACTGCTCAGGATTCAACCATACTTAGTGAGTAGGACATCCTTCATGATAGAATAGCTGAGTCCCCGAAGATCCCCTAAAGATATAAGGGTGTCCCTCTTCTCTATCTCAAAGTGCTTAAACCGACCAGGCCCCCCAGTTTACCTCAGAGACTTTGTTCATGTGGAGAAGTGACTTGTGCCCCTTAAACTACAGGATTATGTCATCCTTCCTTTTGTAATCTTTTGCTAAATCTTTGGGATGTGTATCCTTCTTTCAGGCTACATTGTGGTATTGCTGTGACCATCTCTGCTGGACTGTCTCCTTTGTTCCAGCTCTCCCAAACTGAACTCATGAGCCAAACACATATTTTTCTCTTCCACAGGTAATCTTTTCTCCTTCGTTTCCATTTTATGATTCGCTTTGCTTGTCTGTCCTGCAACTCCTCAGAGGTCAGATCTTTGGAAGAAACAATACTGCCTGCCCTGGAGGCCCTCCGCCCAGGCAGGTCAAGGTTACTTATGTGCTCTGTACCTCCTGATCCACATCCTCCTCCTCTGTGTGTCCCCAGCCTCCTTAGCTGCCAATAAGGCCTCAATGCCTTTTGGAGCTCCTCCTTCCTTGCAGAGCTTTTGATTTGGCAGGAAAGTTCTTTGTAAAATTGTTTAAGCTGAGCCACTGTATACTCCTCCAGTTTCTCCAACTCAAACGAAATTTATGTAGCAGCAGCGGGTGCATCCCAAGATTGAGACATCCTTGTGGGTGAGGTTCAATAAAGATGCAAGAGTTCCAAAAAGGCAGAGAGATTCCAAGGGAAAAAAGAACCAAGAGTAAGAGGAAAAAGATCCACAGAGGAAAAAAACAAGTAGTATGTGGTCACATAATGGTCTGCACAAAAGCAGTAGTGTGCACCAATCAATGTGGGTCAAGTACAAATACAAGTCCTATCCTGATCACCAGTGTTAGAAATGGGGTTTCAGGTTGATAGTCAGTTTGCACCCTGTCCAAGAAGAGACCCTCACTCTAGTCAGGGTAAGGGAGTTAAACTCCTCAGACAACCCCTGCTCACCCCCTTGGTAGCTTGACACAAGCAGTCAGGCTTATCTCAGAGGCAATGCATAAAGTATTTGTTCGAACACACACAGTAAAACAGTGAATACACTACAAAAAGGGACACACCATTTTAGAAAAAAAACAAGTATTTATCTAAATCAAACAAGACCAAAAAGACAAAAATCCAACGTACACAAGCAAAGTTATGTTTTTTTAAATTAAATTGTGTCTTAATCCATTGAAATCAATAGATGCATTGTTTTTACACAAAGTACCTGGTATGCATCAAAAATAAAGCAGCATGGGTGAGCGTCCATTGGAAAAGTAAGCAATACGTTGATTCCTGACTTGAAAGTGAGGCCGTGCATCGATTCTTCTGTGGTCGGGTAGATGATGCATCGATTTCTGGACGGACAACCTGGGGTCCATAAGGGTTTACTGTGGTTTTGATGCTCAGTGACAATGCTTGCAAAATCTTTGTGCACGATGGTGAAGAGCTGCGCTGCATGGGTGATGTGTTGATTTCAGCAGCATCGAGCAGGTGTTGCATCACTTTTACAGCCACGATGCAGGTGGTGCATGGATTTTTCAGCTGCAAAGCAGGTGCTGCCTCAATTTTGAGCCCGCTCAGCTCCGATGCGTGGATTTCAGCCTTGATTCCACCAGATCCTCCTTTCAAGGGCCCTGGGACTGGATCTGGCACCACTTGACAGGGTAGGAGTCTCAGCAAGGGAGTCCAGGTGCTGGCAGAAGAACTCTATGATGGCCCTGAGAATTTAAAACAGGGGGCAAGTTCAGTCCAAGCCCTTGGAGACACTTCACAAACAGGAAAACACAGCAAAGCCCAGTCTTTGATCTCTCTAAGGCAGAAGCAGCAACTGCAGGCCAATCCAGCAAAGCACACTCAAGCAAAGGGGCAGTACTTCTCCTCCAGCTCTTCTACTTGCCAGGGATTCCTTTTGATCCAGAATTAATCTAAAGGTCTGGGGTTTTATGTCCACTATGTATACCCAGATCTGCCTTTGAAGAAGGCAAACTTCAAAAGAAAGTCTCTGTTGTTGACAAGATCCTGCCTGCCAAGGCTTGGCCCCAAACACACACCAGGGGGCTGGACACTGCATTGTGTGAGGACAGGCACAACGCTTTCAGGTGTAATTTTCAACTCCTCCCTCCCCACTCTAGCCATGTACAAACATCAGGATATGCAGGACACTCCTCAGCACCCTTTGTGTCACTGTATAGAGGCATCAAATTGTGAGTTCAAAGACCACAAAAGCCATGTCTCTATCATCTCTCAATAGGAAACTGCACTTAAACGGTATTAAAAGGCAGCCCCAAGTTAACCTATGAGACACATAGGCTGTACAACAGTGAAAAACGAATTTGACTGAATTTCACTGAGATGACATGTAAAGCACACAAGTACATGGCCTACCTTTTAAATGCACTGCACTCTGCCCATGGGGCTGCTTATGGGTGACTTATATGCAGTAAAAGGGAAGGTTTGGGAGTGGCAAGTGGGTACACTTGCCAGTTCAAATTGGCAGTGCACCACTGCACACACAGACACTTAAGTGGCAAGCCATAGACATGTTTACAGGGCTACTCATGTGGGTGGCACAATCAGTGCTGCAGGCCCGCTAGTAGCATTTGATTTATAGGAACTGGACACCTCTAGAGCACCTTACTAGGGACTTACTGGTAAATCAAATATGCCAATCAGGGATAACCAATCATAATAGCAAGTTACACAGGGAGCACTTGCACTTTATAATTGGTCAGCAGAGGTAAAGTGCCCAGAGTACCAAAAATCCAGCAAAACAAAGTCCACCACACAGTCAAAACATAGAAAGCAGAAGCAAAACAACAGGGGAGACTATGTGAAAGATGCCAGGTCTAACAAATATACTTTGTAAGTGTTAATTAATTTGTAATGTAGTGTAGTATTTTTGATTCTTTGGGCCTGATTCACAAAGCTAAAGTTAGACTTTTGGCATAGTTTAGACCAAAGGACTAACTTTATAACTTTTTGGTATTCAGAAAGGTAAGATATGAGTCATATCTTTACGTCCGGCTTACTGAAGACATAAAGGTACATTTCCTATCTTACCTTTCTGAACACTGAAAAGTCTTTAAGTTAGTCTTTTGGTCTAAACTTACACCAAAAGTCTAACTTTACCTTTGTGAATCGGGTCCTATATGTTTATTATTTTTTATTTGTGTTTTCATTAATAGAATTTCTTAGTAATGAAATTGTCAAAATTTATGGGCCTCATTACTAGTTTGGTGGAGCCACCTTATTACAAGTCATGTGGGCCTATTGAGAAAGGACCGCTGCAGTACTGTCAGCACTTCCAGGCAGCACAGACTTATACGGTCACGAGACAGCACAAACACGATGATAGTGGCGATCAAACTACCACTTCTCAGCAGATGGAAATGAGGAGTATATAGGGAGACACTCACCTGCAGAGAGCCTTGCATGGCTGGTACCACCATGGAGTCCATCACACACGTCCTGCTGCTGATCATCCAAGGTGCACAAAATCCACGCCGCCATGAATGCATCCAACTGTATGTTCACACATCTATCTGTATCATAAATTTCAACAACACATCGTCGTGCTGTCAGCCACATTATATGATGGTTGTGCTACGTGTACCAAGTAAACTTGTCATTGTGTCCCGGGTTGGAATCGTACACAAAGAAGGATAAATGTTGAGTCACAAAACACCCCCTTTGGGCCGGTCACATACACATCACCGGACACTACACAAAAACTTGTCTGCTAATCTAAGTCACAGGGACAGTGAATTGTATACAACACTGTATCGTACAACATCAACAACACAGCAACATCACCTCTACAAATACATTTTGACATTGCACATATGCCATGGGCTATCATCACATTCAACGCAAATATGTATGGATGTGGCATGGATCACAAACACCACTCCCATTAAACAGCCGTGCGATGGACACACACATCACTCACATTGCAACACAACGTTGCGTGTGTGAGTGTGGGCGATTGCGTGTCTTACGGGGCTGGGAGGTCGGGGTGCTGGGTGAAGAGGGAGTGGTGAATGTGTGTGTGTCTATCGGGATGCTGTCTGTGTTTATGCTTGTTGTGGTTCATGTCTGAGTATCTGTTAAAGTGGTGTCTGTGAGTATGGTAAGTATGGTAGGTGTGTCACTGACTGTTGTGGTGGTGCCTGTGGGTTTACTTGATGTGGTATGTGGGCCAGTGGGTATTGTGGTGGTGTCTGGGGAAGTGGTGGCTAATGTGTATGTGGGTGTCTGTTGAGTGCTTATGTGCCAGTGTGTTTTGTGCTGTTTGAGTTTGTGTGTGCTGCTCTTTTGTGTTGAGGTGGGTGCATGTGGATCAGTCTGTATGCTTGGGATAGGTAGGGGAAAAGGGGATTTGGATTGAGAAGAGGGACGTGGAGGGGGAACAGAAGCTGGGGGATGACTGGCTGCCATCAGTGTGGAGGCCAGAGCCTGAAAAGATTTCTGTAGGCCAGATATGCCAGTATGTATGCCTTCCAGGAATGCAGTTATCTGCTGCAGTTGGGTGGGCAAACCCTGGATGGCTTTCACAAAGGATGTCTTACCCACAGAGATAGTTGTCAGGCAGTCAATAGCCTTCTCACTGAGAGCAGCATTGGTAACATGGACTGGGGGAGAGGTCCCTGCAGCAAAGGAGACTCCCACTCTCTTAGGTGAGTGGGAACTGCCAACTGGGTGGGGAGCAACAGGGAGTGTGGCGATAGAACTGGGGGTGGTGTACAAAGATGGCATGTCCCGACGATGGGTCCACCACCACTAGTTAGTGGCTACTGGAGGAGGAATCCAGTGAGGATTACAATGTTGATCTGGTCTCCCCCATGGCACTCCCCTCATCCTCAGGGCCACTGGGTCCCTCTGTGCCGGTGGTATCTGGACCCGAGGTCCCATGGTCAAGCTTTGCCCTGTCTTCCCCACTTGGCTTTGCCCTGTCTCCTTTGCTTCCATGGGCTGATGCTGCAAATACAATGAGAATAAGGGTCATCACATGTCCATAATTACCTTTTAACAACAATTGTGATTTGCAAACATTACCATGATATCAAGTAGGTCCCAGCAAAAAACTCCACCTAGGTGGCCCATACATGTGCCATACCATATTCATGTATGCCATATGACTGTAAGCAGTTCCACACAGGAAAACCGTGATCTCACACAACTACAATTGCATGGCTGAAGTTGTGCAATCACTGTAACCATTCAACAAGTAGGAGACCTCATCACCTTCAATGCTTTACCTCATGGAGCATACATCACTGACCTGTTGTCATATAATACTAGGCCAATGCTAACTCTATTTCCACAGATCCCACATAAGGTCATGCACACATTTACTTGTCACATTCACAAAAACACAACAATAATAAATGATGCGCCCAGAGCATGCCATTTTTTTGACAACAGTACAATAACCTGGAAAAGGTGACATGGAAATACTCATGTCACACTGGAAACAGTTCCACAATGCACACTTCACAAAGTGATATTTGTCCCAATGGAGTCATGGAGCTAGTAGTAAAGTTGATCAGATTTACCAAACATTTGGTATTGAAATATACACTGTAGACAAAATGTGCAAAATGTCAGGGAGATAGGTCTCTAAAATCCACAACTCAATAAATCAGCAAGTCTCAGGGAAATCACTGATGTCTGGCACTTCTTCTAATGACATACTCTGAGTGCATCAGTAAATGCCATTACTCCCTTGGATGTTGGAGAGGCCCAGAGGTTTGTAAGTACATGTCGAAGGCCCTCAACATGTTGCCCAATTGCAAACTACATCATTGTCTACATTATGGTCATGCAAACCCAGATGTCTGAAGACAAATGCTTGTCCCCAAACACCAGTGCTTCCAACATAACTGCAAGTCAGTCCATGATGCATGCCACCAGTCAGGTTACAAACCATAGCCATTTCCATTTGCAAAGTATTTTGATACAATATTCTACACCAATGGCATGGAAATGCACATTGTGGGTAAAAACTCTAGGCCTACCCATCATGCCTCTCATTGCTACTATAGTTGTCCATGCCCAATGGCATGCTTGATGGGTGAGGGTATGTGTCAGCCAACAATCAATGGTGGCACACTGCTGTCTGTGGTACATCATGAAATGTACCCTCATTGTAAATAACCTATTCCACACACAGGTTGGCATGCACATATGTGTGAGGGAATACAGAAATTATCCCCTCAACACCGGTAGACCATGCATAAACACCAGCTTACAAAAGTAGTTTTCAAAATAGAAAGGGACACATGCTGACATGTAGGCACACAAAATGTTGACAACAGTGATGGCACATAACTCATGTCAATGGACATTCCCGACTTTCCAAAGGAATGTATTGATCTATAGCTGCAACCAAACAAATTGTATGCACTGTCACATGTATGATGGCCATCTTCACATGACAGAGAGTAGTGTGGCACTAGCACCAATCATACACTGAAGACAAGTAGCCTCTGGGTGGCTGAGGCCAATATACTCATGTATCAGACACATGGCTGAGGACAGAGATCTATCACTACCTTTCTTTTGGCTTGTAACACTGAACAATAGTGGCCTGTTATACCCACTTCAAATAAACAGTACCTGATTGATCACTGTACACACCCATATGTTGTCCCTGGAGAGGAATTTGTTTGTGGATTGTACAGCGATGTGTCCTAGATCCATGGGCCAATAAGCAAGGCACATCAGTATGCAACACATGACATGTCCACACAATCACTCATCTAATGTTTCACACATGGCTCATCCCTAATCATCAGGTGGAGCTGTCAGAACCTAACACATTAAGTTGGCAATGTAACAGGTATGAATATCCCCCGCACTCACTCCCGTGGTCTGATAAACACCCTACCCACATATTTGTCTTCTAAAGGGTAAACTCCTTACCACTGAATGGACCAACACATTCACACTCTGTGAGATTGGCTCAATGCATATAGACCCTACAGTCAACTGCCATAGTACAAACCTCACCATTACACCTGAGTAACAATCAAGGGGCTGGCATAGTTGGTACAGACAGTGTATTCCTTGTCCATGTGTGGGCATGTGGAATAACAAATGCAGACTCATGCCACTTCAGGGGGTGGGTTCTTTAGTATATACCTGTACCATATAACAGTCCTTTGGACATATGTGTTTATCCTACAGAGATGGCATCCAACATAAAAAGGCATGCATTGTATAGTTTCTGCTATGCCACCAAGCTACTGAGTCACAGGAATCAACACGCTGTCTGCACTGAGGGGCTGTCCTTTATGCAATAAGCCGTACAGAACCAATATGACCTGTGTGAATGTGACAACATAAGTGTGTGGGAGTGAGGGACCTGTCATGAGTCTAAGACACAAATTGACAATGATTCAAAATTCACGTATTGACTGGGATGAATGATATACCTCTGTACCCATTCCTATTCTGGTCAAAAGAATGAGGCATTCAGAGCAGGTTTTGCCACAAGAGCATTATATTGGCTACATGTTAGGGTCTGCTGGGGTACAAGAAGTGGGCACAGTGTTGCAGTTGGTTAACCCTAATGACACTCCTACATGTGACATCCTAGGTCACATACTGGAAGATACATTTGACAGGCCCTGGTCTCTGTAGGCTGAGCAGACAAAACATACATGACATCTATTCCCATCACTTCCGTGCATGACAGCACATCATATGGCCATTCAAAATTTGGCATGTGGTGTGTGTGGCAACATGAAGAGCACAATGAGTCAAGATATGCTTTCCACAAAACAGTTAAGCAAGGGCAGATGTGGTTTGAAAGATCTGTGACAATATACACATTGCTCACATTAATACACAGCGTATGCTGTCATGTACATACATGTTGCCCAACATTTACAACAATCATGAGGAAAGACATGTCATTGGATGGCAGGAATGTCTTCTCACCTAATTACATGCATCCAACACAAGAATGATCTAGGACCCCAAAAACCTCACAAAACACAATGGCCCTCATTACAACCCTGGCGGTCAGTGTTAAAGCGGCGGTAAAACCGCCAACAGGCCGGCGGTAAAACAAATTGAATCACGACTGTGGCTGAAACCACCAACATAGACAGCCACTTTACAATTCCGACCGCCACAGCGGTACAAACAAACAATACGGCGGTCACCGCAAACAGACAGGCGGAAGACAAGGTTCCGCCCACTGTATTACAACAGTCCAATCCGCCACATTTTCCGGGGCGAATTCACCGCGAACAAAAACATGGCAGAAACAGGACTTGGAAGGGAAAACGCTCACCTCTACACACCCCACGAGGAATCAGGACGACATGGAACCTGAGCTCCAGATACTGCCAGCCTTTATCTTCCTGCTTCTCTCCCAGGAACAACAAAGACGGCGGCGAAGACCACGGTGAGTACTGCACCTACGACACAGGGGAGGGGAGAGGGAAAAAAGAGTGACACACACATGCAACACTCCCACCCCCACCCTCACCCACTACAACACACACACAAGTACATGTTGATACATTACATTAACAACCCCCAACTCCCCCTGGAAAAATGCAAGGACAAAAGGAAATGAATCGAACGTTTGTAATCTATTCAAAAACAGTAATCAAAAATACATACATTCATATACATATATTTACACTAGAAACAAATATATACACCAAGACTACAATTCCAAGGTATTCCACCATCATAGTCCTTGGACCACTGGGCCCAAAATGCATGGACAAGGCCCACACTCAATACCCGATCAAAACGCAGAGAACACTGCTGTGGCATCAGATAGAAATACAACAGGCACCTCAGTGGGAAGGGAAGGGGGGGCACCTCAGCCGGATGAGTGCACAACGCCAGATCCACAAGGGGGCTCCATGCCCATTGATGTATCCTGGGGAGTGCAAAGCCACAGTCTCTCAAGTCTCTCCAGTGGGTAGTTTGCCCACAGCTGCATCCTGGGGAGTGCAAAGCCACAGTCTCACAAGTGGATAACACTCTCTACTGGTTCTGGAGGGGGCTTTGTGCCCAGAGTGGTTCATCCTGCCAAAGACTGAGGTAGTGGATGTGAATCGCCACTGGTTTTGGAGGGGGCTTTGTGCCCAGAGTGCTTCATCCTGCCAAGGACTGAGGTAGTGGATGCCTTTCTCCACTGGTTCTGGAGGGGGCTTTGTGCCCAAAGTGCTTTATCCTGCCAAGGACTGAGGTAGTGGATGTGAATCTCCACTGGTTCTGGAGGGGGCTTTGTGCCCAGAGTGCTTCATCCTGCCAAGGACTGAGGTAGTGGATGTGAATCTCCACTGATTCTGGAGGGGGCTTTGTGCCCAGAGTGCTTCATGCTGCCAAGGACTGAGGTAGTGGATGCCTTTCTCCACTGGTGCTGGAGGGGGCTTTGTGCCCAGAGTGCTTCATCCAGCCAAGGACTGAGGTAGTGGATGTGAATCTCCACTGGTTCTGGAGGGGGCTTTGTGCCCAGAGTGCTTCATCCTGCCAAGGACAGAGGTAGTGGATGTCTTTCTCCACTGGTTCTGGAGAGGGCTTTGTGCCCACAGTGCTTCGACCTGCAAAGGAATGAGGTAGTGGATGTGAATCTCCACTGGTTCTGGAGGGGGCAAGGTGCCCAGAGTGCTTCATCCTGCCAAGAACTGAGGTAGTGGATGTGAATCTCCACTGGTTCTGGAGGGGGCTTTGTGCCCAGAGTGCTTCATCCTGCCAAGGACAGAGGTAGTGGATGCCTTTCTCTACTGGTTCTGGAGGGGGCTTTGTGCCCAGAGTGCTTCATCCTGCTTGTGGCGGCCTCAGTAGCGTTGGAATCTTTGGCGGTCACTGGCCTGCAGTGCTGGTGGTGGCGGTGTCCTGTTCAGCGGTGCTGGTGGCAGTGGTGTCCTGTTCAGAAGTGCTGGTGGCGGCGGTGTCCTGTTCAGCAGTGCTGGTGGCGGCAGTGTCCTTGGCAGCGGTGCTGGTGGTGGCGGTGTCCTTGGCAGCATTTCTTGTGGCGGCAGTGTCCTTGGCAGCGGTGCTTGTGGCTGCGGTGTCCTTGGCAGCGGTGATTGTGGCGGTCTTGTCTGCCGTGCAGGTTTTCCCAGACTTGCCTGTTTTACTGTGCCCCTTCCCCACCTTGAATGGTGGCGCAGCTGTCTCCACACTCCCAACTGTACCCCTGGGAGAGGCTTTGGTGGAAGATTTTTTTCTCTCTCCCGCCGGGAACTGGCCAACTTTTTGTGCTTTTGAGGTAGGGGACTGTCAGTGCTCTGGCTCCTTGGCACACTGGCTACCCTGCTGCCTGCCGCACTCCAGAAGCCGGTTACTACTGGCACCACTGTTCCCGCAGATGTTGTGGCTGAGGCTTTGGGTTGGGACCTGGAGAGGCGGGCCCTAGGATACTGAAGGGGTGGGGGAGGTGAGGGGAAGAGGTCAAGGTTGAACAGGAAAAGTTTTTTGGACACATTGGGACGGGTAGATGGAGGGGGTTTAGGAGTGGAGGAAGAGGTAGTGGTTGTAGGAGGTGTACGTTTGGTGACTTTGGGTGAAGGTGCATGGGCTGGAGGCTGTCGTGAGGTGGATGGCTGTGGGATGGGTGTGTGGCTGCATTTGTGTACCTTGGGAGGTGGGCTCACAGACACACTGGGAGAGGACACAGGGGATGTGTGAATGGTAGTGGGGGTGGTGACTGCACGTGAGCGGGGTGTTGTGGTGGGTGTGCTTGTGATGGAGGTAGTGGCTGACGATGTAGTGCATGCAGGTGTGAATGGAGACCAGACTGGGACTGAGGAGGGAGATGAGGAAGAGGGGGACACAGTGGAGGCAGTGGATGTTGGTATGTCTGCATGTGTATGATGCTTGCGTGAGTGCCTGTGGGATGTCTGGTGCTTATGTTTGCTTGAGCTTCCCTTGTGTGTTGACGTGTGTGCACGCTGGTCTGATGGTGTGCTTGGGATAGGCTGAGGTACATGGGTTTGGGTCTGGGTGGAGGAAGTTGGAGGGGGAAGGCTAGAGACAGGCACAATGGCTGCCATCAGTGCTGAGGCCAGAGTCTGAAAAGCTTGCTGATGGGCTGCCTGACCAGAATAAATGCCCTCCAGGTATGCATTGGTCTGTTGCAACTGCCTCTCTACACCCTGGATGGCATTCAAAATGGTAGACTGACCAACATTGAGGGACCTGAGGAGGTCAATGGCCTCCTCACTGAGGGCAGCAGGGCTGACTGGGGCAGGGCCTGAGGTGCCTGGGGCGAAGGAGATGCCCACCCTCCTGGGTGAACGGCCACAGGGCAAATGCTAAGGGGCTGCTGGGCGGGCGGTACTGGTGGGGGTGTGGCGGCTGTACCTGTAGATGCGGGGGGCACAGAGGGGCCCGCCACCGCTAGGGAGCTCCCATAAGAGGAGGAGTCCGTGTCGCTGGTCTGAGCTCCTGTCCCCGCCATGGAGCTCCCCTCGCCCTCCGTCCCTCTGGTGGCTTCTGACTCCGTTGTGTCACCCTCCAGGGCCATGTGAGATGCAGCTCCCTCCTGCTCTGGTGCCACTGCTCCTCTGCCTGATGATGCTAATGCACACAAGCACAGGGAGGCCACAAAAAGGGGGGAGACAGAAGAAAGACATGTTGAGTGCATCCAATACCGCTACCGTTGGCCGACACTACAGACACAGAAGCCCCCTGCACTACGCCGTGCACTTGGAGTTCCCTAATCAATCACAGGGACATGGGTTACAAGGCTATGCCCGATTGCTGCACACATAGAAGTCACAGGAGCCTGACTAGGTGCAGTTGGCTCTGTACACAGGTGGGATGGGGTGCCACAGGGCCTGCCTTAAGAAGGGACCTTGCCTACTAAACTTCCCCTGGCCTAGGGGAACCCACAGCCCACCTCCCCCACCCAGATACCTACAATGCGCGCTGAATCAGCTGAATGAGAGTGTACTCACCCCCTTGTGGCTGCTGTGATGCCCTCGAGTGCCCATCCAAGTCCAGGTACGCCACCGCCAGGATCCGGAACATCAGGGGGGTCATGGTGTGACGGGCACCCCTCCTACGTTGGGAGGCCATCCCAAGCTGGGCCTCCGCCTTCTTCTTGCTCCAGCGGCGAATGTCCTCCCATCTTTTCCAGCAGTGGGTGCTCTGTCTGTGGTATAACCCTAGGGTCCGGACTTCCTTGGCGATGGCACGCCAAATATCCTTCTTCTGGTGGGTGCTGACCTACAGGAATAGTACAGGGGAAAAGGAGAAGATATAACCGTACGCACCATCACAATCATTGGCACGCATCCCTACCCTTGCCATGACGCAAATGCACTCACCGTTGTTTCATGCATGCCTCATTCTCCCCCCCCCCATCTTTCATCGACACCACTCCAAACAGGCATTCCCCATACAGCTTGCTCACAGTGTTCTCACCTGTTTGTCTGGAGGACCGTAGAGTAGCGTGTACTGGGGGAGGACCCCATCCACTAGTTTCTCCAACTCCTCTGTGCTAAAGGCAGGGGCCCTTTCCCCAGACACACGAGCCATTGTCTCTTCCAGACTGAGATCACAGCAGCACTTGCAGTGTAGGTCCTCTCCTGTCGAAGATCAGGTATCAAGTGAGTGAACAGAGAGAAAATGGCGGTGACGTCCACGGCGGTGCGTACCGTCACCTCCAGCGTACATCGTCATTGGCTCCTGGGAGCCAAAGGGTCCAATGTTAACCAATGCAGGATTGCGCCGCGGTCTTTGACCGCTTACTGCGACGGTGTACAACGCCAGGGCAGTTACCTCATATCCCCTTGTCCCACTTTACAGGTCAGGCAGCCGCCATTTCAGGGGGCCACATGGCATTATTTTTGACTGCGTCACACATATCTAGGCCTTGCTTTAACACTAATACAGCCATATGTCGATTTTAAAACATTTTCTGATTGAGTTGTGTTTACGTACCTCAGTGTTGGTTGACTCGCTGTTCTCCATAGAGCACGTCCGCTGGGGTAGGTGAGGAGATGGCGGCATCTTCCGGTGTACAGACTGCTGGTGGACCTGTCAACAATGGAGGAGCGACATGTAATTATCACCTACAGACTTGATCGTACCACAATCCTGGAACTGTGTGCCCAGTTGGAGCCAGACCTGATGTCAGCTATCCGCCATCCCACAGGAATCCCCCCTCTAGTGCAGGTGCTGTCAGTACTCCATTTCCTGGCAAGTGGGTCTTTTCAGACTACAGTGGCCATAGCATCAGGGATGTCCCAGCCTATGTTCTGAAACGTGTTGTCCAGAGTGTTGTCTCCCCTGCTGAAACACATGCGCAGCTACATCGTTTTCCCTCAGGTGGAGGATTTGCCTACAGTGAAAGGTGACTTCTATGCCCTGGGACATATCCCCAACATCATAGGTGCCATTGATGAGGCACATGTGGCCTTGGTAACCCCCGCAGGAGTGAACAGGTGTACAGAAAACGGAAGAATTGCCATTCTATGAATGTGCAGGTGGTGTGTTTGGCAGACCAGTACATCTCCCATGTGAATGCCAATTTCCTGGTTTAGTGCATGACGCTTACATTCTGTGGAATAGCTGCATCCCTTATGTGATGAGGCAACTCCAGAGGCACCGTGTGTGGCTATTAGGTGAGGACATGGATCCAATACAGTGTGACTAGGTGTCTGGGGTTACCCCAACCTGTCATGGCTGCTGACCCCAGTGAGAAATCCCAGGACAAGGGCAGAGGAACGCTACAATGAGGCCCATGGCCGGACTAGGAGGATTATAGAGAGGACCTTCGGCCTCCTGAAGGCCAGGTTCCGGTGCCGCCATATGACAGGTGGTTCCCTATTCTACTCACCAAAGAAGGTGTGCCAGATCATTGTGGCCTGCTGTATGCTTCACAACTTGGCTTTGCGATGACATGTGCCTTTTCTGCAGGAGGATGGTCCAGCTGGAGGTGTTGTGGCAGCTGTGGAGCATGTGGACAGTGAAGACGAGGAAGCAGAAGAAGAGGACATAGACAACAGGAACACGGTAATCCAGCAATACTTCCAGTGAGACACAGGTAAAAAAACAACACTGCCTGCTACATCTGATTTAATTCTTCTACCTCTCATCTGTCTGTCATTTTCACCCAGTGTATGGATACTGAGTTATCACTTTCCCTTTCGATTTCACAGATGTGGGTCCCACTGTGGGACCTCTGTTTTGTTTCCGCATGGACTAGAGCTGTGTGATATAGGTATGTTGACATTACATTGGATATAGTATTTTGCCACTGTTATTGCTACTACACATTTTCGAAAGCACAGACTGACTCCAGATTGTATTGTGAATTAAGGGTGTTTATTTAAGTGCAAAATAGTAGAGGGGGTTGTAAAATTGTCAGGGTTGATGGTGGAGGTATGTCCATGGCAGAGTCCAGTCTATTAGTCTCACAGATGCATTGCCCAAAGGGGCATAGGAAGTGGAGCTGGGGCAGTTGATGGATGGACAGGGTGACAAAGTGGGACAGAAGGATGACAATCAGGGTGGTCTCATTTCTTGGCGGGGGTCTTGGCATTGTTCTCTGTCTTTGTCCTGGATCTCAGGGACCGCTTGCGGGGTGGTTCTCCATCTTCAGGGGGTGGGATGATGGTGTTGTGGTCCTGTGGCGGTGCCTCCTGTCCATTAGCGCCGGCGGAGGTAGTGGGCAGTTCATCGTCCAGGCTAGTGTCAGGGCCCCCTTGTTGTGCCACAGTGTCCCTCCTGGTGTTGACCAGTTCCTTCAGTACCCCAACAATGGTGCCCAGGGTGGAATTGATGGATTTGAGTTCCTCCCTGAACCCCAAATACTGTTCCTCCTGCAGCCGCTGGGTCTCCTGAAACTTAAACAGTACCGTTGCCATTGTCTCCTGGGAATGGTGGTAGGCATCCATGATGTTGGACAGGGCCTCGTGGACAGTAGGTTCCCTTGGCCTGTCCTCCCCCTGTCACACAGCAGCCCTCCCAGTTCCCCTGTTTCCCTGGGCCTCTGTCCCCTGAACCGTGTGCCCACTACCACTGCCCCCAGGTCCCTGGTGTTGTTGGGGTGGTGGGTTAGCCTGGGTTCCCTGTAGTGGTGGACACACTGCTGCTTGACGTGTCCTGGGGACAGAGGTATGGGCCCGCCGGGTGGGTGCTGTGCTGGTGTTTCCAGAGATGGGAGGCTCTGCTGTGGCTTGTGCCAGTGTGAGGGGAAACAACTGTCCCGAGGTACGAGATGGGCCGGGCTGGTCATCTAGATCCAGTTGGACAGAGCTGCTGTCATCACTGTGGGACTCATCTGTGGGTGGAGTGGACATGTCTGGACCCTCCTGTCTGGTGACGCTGGGTAGGGGTCCTGCAGGGCTATAAAAGCATGATTATTTCATCTGTGTGTGCCATGGTGTGCAATGGGTGGGTGACCCTGTAGCCCAGTGCTTCCATTCTTGTGTGGGACCTTGTGTGATAATGGTTTAGGGGGGTGTATGGGTATGTGCAGTGGACATGCTTTGGTGATGGGCGTCCATGCTTTGGTGTTACATGCAGAGCTTGGGTTTTGGATGTGTGGTTTGTGATATTGGGACATATGTGAGGAGTTGGAGTGATGGGGGTGAGGGCGAGGGTGGGGGTGTGTGATAACATGCAGGTGGGTGGGAGATGAAGTAGTTAAAGGTTTGACTTACCAGAGTCCATTTCTCCAGCTACTCCTGCGAGGCCTTCAGGATGCAGTATAGCCATGACCTGCTCCTCCCCTGTAGTGAGTTCTGGGGGAGGAGGTGGGGGTCCGCCACCAGTCCTCTGAACCGCAATCTGGTGTCTTGAGACCACGCAACGCACCTTGCCCCCGTAGGTCGTTCCACCTCTTCCTGATGTCATCCCTAGTTCTTTGGTGCTGTCCCACTGCGTTGACCCTGTACACGATTCTTCACCATAGCTCCATCTTCCTAGCTATGGTGGTGTGCTGCACCTGTGATCTGAATAGCTGTGGCTCTACCTGGATGATTTCCTCCACCCTGAGCTCCTCCTCAGAAAACCTGGGGTGTCTTTGCGGTGCCATGGGGTGGTGTGGGTGATGTGTGGGATGGTGTGCGTTCTGATGTGTGGAGTGATGTTTAGAGGTGTGTTGTGTGAGGTGCTTGGAAGTTGTGTGAGTGATGGTGTTTAGTGCCTGTGGATGCTATTGTTCTTTCTGGTGGTGTCTCTCTCTGGCCTTCTGTTGCAATTGTTGTCGTAAGGGTTTGTGGGTGATGTGGGTGTGTATTTTATATTGTATTGGGTGTGTGGGTGTGGTGTGTGTATGTGTATCAGGTGTGTGTATTTGGAATTGTCCAATGTGGTTGTGTTTTGTATATGTGTGTGTATTTTTAACGCGGCGGTGTGCGCCACCAATGGAATACCATGGTTGAAAGACCGCCACGTGGATTCGTGGGTCGTGATAGTGTGGGCGTATTCCTGTTGGCGTGACAGTGTGGGTTTTGTTCTCGCCAGTTTATCACTGACCTTTGGTGTGGCGGACTTGTGTGGGTGTCTAGATTTTGGCAGATTCTGAGGTGTGGGTCACAATGGCAGTGGCGGTATTCCACGGCTGCGGAGGTGTGTTGGCGGTCTTCTGCACGGCGGTAAGCGGCTTTTACCGCCAATGTTGTAATGACCCCTAATGTGACTGCACTTAACATATGGTACTGGCCAACAATACCTGCACATTCTACAACCCATTGATGCCACACAGACTGCAGCAACATGCACACAAGGAGTCTAACTGGCACACAGGGGCACATTGTAGCCTGTGAGGAGCAAAAGGATTGTGAAGCAAAGTTAAAACTGTGCCAATGAAGTACTTACCTGCTTCTCTAGTGAGCCATAGATCTGTCCATACAGGGAAGGACGTCAGTCACAACCCTCTCCAGCTCCTCTGGAGAGAAAGCAGTAGCCCTATCACCTGCTGGACATGGCAGGATTGCTCGCAGAGGTGGCACACAGCAACTCAGGTCACAGAGGTGTGTCTGGCAGCAGTGTTAAGAGTAAAGTTAGTGAATCTGCAGAACATGTCAGTCAAGTCCCCCATGTATGCGGTCATCACTGCCTGCAGAGACAGCCATAGGCCCATGTCTGCTACTGGCAACAGCATTAGCCTATGGCTGTGTCCACCGTAGTTGCAACCGCCTACTTCCATGACTATGTCTGCCAGCACTGTGTACCTGTAACATATCCCTCCTTGTACAAGTAGCTTGTTTCTTCATCATATGGTTCACATTGTCGTACATCTCTACATAGAAAAATATGGAAATCAAGCAAGCAGACAATGAGTTTGTGATGGGAGAATTTATTACAATGCTAAAGCAGAAAATACAATTTGGACAGAAAGGAGCAAAAACAGTAAAGTCAAGATGTCAGTCATGGTGAATTAAGTCATTGGAGTAGACGCCACATAATTGGGAGTCCAAAGTCTAGAGTACTCCTCCATTGGAGCTGGTTGAGGATCAGTCAACAGAGTGAATATGTGTCACACTAAGGAGGTCGTTTAGGGAGATGTCACTTGCTGGCAGTGGTGGGTGTCTTGCCTTCTGCACCTCCTGGATTCTTTGCTAGACATCCCCAATTATATGGGGCAGTGGGGTTGACCTGCTGCTACAGAGGCAGGGGTGTCTGGGGTGGGTTCTTCCACTGCCAGGACCTCCCTTCCAGTGGCTGGCACCGATGTTGACATGCCTGGTGTTGATGAGACAAAGGAAGGGGAAGATTGGTTTTGAAAAGCCCTACTCAATACTGTGTATATGTTCCTTATCACCCCTGTTAGGTAGGCAATGTTGGTATTGTGGGCCTCTATCTGTTGTCACATGTTTCTGTGAATGTCCCCCTGTAGCTGCTTGATTTCCCAGAGTTCAGTCAAGACATGGCCCATCACAGCTTGGGACTCCTGATGGACCCCCAAGACATGGCTGATGGTGTCCATGTCAGAAGCAGCCCTAGTGGCCTCAACCCGCTGGCCTAGAGCATCCCTCCCACTCACACTGCCCCCACTGCCCTCTGCTCTTGCCACAGGATGCCCTCTCTCACTGGGTCCTAGAACCTCATTGTCCAAAGTGTTGCGCTGCATCTAATGATTAAGGACTAGGTTTCACAAGATGGTAGACACTGTGCTTGGTACACAGGTTGGATGGGTGAATGGTTGCATGTGATGTTGAGGCAACTGGGCTGGGCGATGTTTATGTGGCAGCAGTGAGAGTCACTGTTGGTGTCTGACCAGGTTGCACAGATGGGCCAGAACCATCCTCCACATCCAGACATCCATGAGTATCTTCTTCACCAAGGGCTTCATCCAGGGGGTAGCAGCAGTCTCTTCTGTGTGCCCAGTAGCAGCTTGAGGTGTTGATGTGACAGACACAATGATATTGGTTGTATTGTGATATCTACTGCCAACAGTTCAGTGTTGCATTAAGCAGAGACCTTGTACAAAGTTAAGTTGCACTTAATCCTATTGTGGCAAGTGCTCACGGTACTGGTTGTATTGACATGACATTTGTGGAACATGCCGGCTTTTTGACTAAAGCTGCTGCTGAAATGTGCAGATCATTAGCCCATAGGAGGATGGCCTGAGAATGTCATCTTGCTACCAGTGCAGGCAAAACAGTGGCTAGTCAAGTTACGGCTTTGCCCATTTTGAGGCCTAGTTGATTATAATGGAGGCAGACCCAGGAGTTTGTTGTATATGTGACTAGGGTCATCATGTGGTCTGTGCAGTGTGAATGTGTTTGCTACCATTACCATTCTGGTTATGCATCTTGAGGCCATTGGGATCATTGTTTGGCACAATGGTTAATCTTTCCTTCCTGTCCTAAATAGCTTCATCTTAGATTGGTAGGTCAAGATGCAGCTAGGCAGCAGGACACCTCTCAGATTTGATCATGATCTGTATCTTGGTCACTCCCAGGTGAGTAAACTTCAATTGAGATTTAGCAAGGGAATTTGGACAAGTGAACACTGGTCTGGTGTTTGGAGTTATAGTACCAGTGCCTCTTGGGCTTTGCAGTCATGTCACTCTCCATACTACATCCCTTCCAGGTCAGTACACTTTATTTGAGAGTTCACAAATAGATGGATTTGGGCAAGTGAACACTTGTTTTGTGGTTGGAGTTAGAGAAGCAGAGCATATTGGCTTTGCATTCCAGTCACTCTCTCTACCCTCCCCCCCCCCCCCAGTATAGAATTGGCATCCTCCTAGGTGAGGAACCATCAATTGAGAGTTAACAGACATGGGTATTTGGGCATGTGAACACTGGGCTTGTGTTTGGAGTTAGAGAAACAGAGCCTCCTGCCCTTAGCAGTCATATCACTCCCTCTACTTCATACACTTGATCAATGTAATCCTCCCAGGTGAGTACACTTCATTGTGAGTTACCAAACAAGGGTATTTGGAGAAGAGAACACTGGACTGGTGGTTGGAGTGACAGTAAAAGAGCCTCCTAGGAGTTGCAGTCATGTCAATTCCTGAACTACATGCACTATCAAAATATTGGCCCTCATTACAACCCTGGAGGTCGATGTTAAAGCGGCGGTAATACCACAAACAGGCCGGCGTAAAAAAAATGGGATTACGACTGTGGCGGAAACCGCCAACATAGGCAACCACATTAACACTCCGATCGCCACAGCACTAGAAACAAACAGCGCGGCGGACACCGCCAACAGGCAGGCGGGAGACAAAGTACCGCCCACTGTATTACAAGAGGCCTATCCACCACTTTTTCCGGGGCAGAACCATCAACATCAAAAGCACGGTGGAAACAGTACACAGAAGGGAAAACACTCACCTCTTGACACCCAACGAGGAACCAGGACGCCATGGAGCCTGAACTACATGTACTGCCCATGTTGGTTTACCTCCTCTTCTGTCAGGAGTATGAACGGTGGCGGTGGCGACCACGGTGAGTACTGCACCTACAACACAGGGGAGGGGGGAGGAAAGAGAGTGACACACACAAGCAGCACGCAACACCCCCACCCTCACCCTCACACACAACAACATACACACAAATACATGCAGCAACATTACATATACACCCCCCCACCCCCTGGAAGAACGCAACGACAAAGTATATACAAATATGTATACCAACTACACAAGTCTGGATAGTGTTTCAATCATTGTCTGTGAACCACTGGGCCCAAAATGCATGGGCGTGGCCGACACATGATACCTGACTGGAAAAGGAGAGAACACTGCTGGGGCATCAGATCGAAAATATACAGGCACCTCAGGAGGGGGAGGGGGGCACCTCAGCCTGATGAACGCACAACGCCACTGCTGCCCGAGGGGGGTCCATGCCCCTTGATGTATCCTGGGGAGTGCAAAGCCACAGTCTCTCAAGTCTCTCCAGTGCGTGGTTTGCCCACTGCTTTATCCTGGGGAGTGCAAAGCCACAGTCTCTCAAGTCTCTCCAGTGGGTGGTTTACCCACTGCTTTCTCCTGGGGAGTGCAAAGCCACAGTCTCTCAAGTCTTTCCAGTGGGTGGTTTGCCCACTGCTTTATCCTGGAGGTGCTAAGCCACAGTCTCTCAAATCTCTACAGTGGGTGGTTTGCCCACTGCTTTATCCTGGGGAATGCAAAGCCACAGTCTCTCAAGTCTCTCTAGTGGGTGGTTGGCCCACTTCTTTATCCTGGGGCGTGCAAAGCCACAGTCTCTCAAGTGGATAACAGTCTCCACTGGTTCTGGAGGGGGCCTGGTGCCAAGAGTGCTTCATCCTGCCAAGGACTGAGGTAGTGGATGTATCTCTCCACTGGTTCTGGAGGGGGCCTGGTGCCCAGAGTGTTTCATCCTGCCAAGGACTGAGGTAGTGGATGTATCTCTCCACTGGTTCTGGAGGGGGCCTGGTGCCCAGAGTGCTTCATTCTGCCAAGGACGGAGGTAGTGGATGTATCTCTCCACTAGTTCTGGAGGGGGCATGGTGCCCAGAGTGCTCCACGTGCAGTGTGGCTGGTACAACTCCCTCACCTGGGTGTGCGTGTGATGAGATTTGCGAGGTTCAGGTAGCATGATACACCATGGAGGCAGCAACATACCCCACACTGCTGCAGCTGCGCCTTCCACCTGCAGGTGTAAACTGTGATGGAGGAAATGCCTCATGGAAGCTACCCAGGGTCCAGGAACTCTCCTCCAGCCTCAGACGACTGACCACTGGGGATGGTAGCCATGTCAGTGGTGGTACCAGTGTCTGAGGACGCCGCGAGGCCGGTGGCTGTGCTTGCGGCGGTGTCTGTTGTGGCAGTGGTTGCGGCGGTGCTGGCGGCGGTGCTGGCGGCGGTGCTGGTGGCGGTGCATGGGTCAGCACCTTCTGAGGGACAAAGCAGGACGTTTCCTGCAGCCTCGGATGGCTGCCCACTGGGGAAGAGGCTGGGGACTGTCACTGACGTGCCGGGGGCAGTGCAGGTGGCGGTGCAGGTGGCGGGGCAGCTAGCGGTGTTTACCACCGTACAGGTTGGCGTGGTTGTGGACAGAAAGTGTGACACTGGTCCCTCACTTGGTGCCACCATTCCCTCTCCTGACCTGCTCTTCAGCTTTTGGCCCTTCCCCAGCTTTGATGGTGCCACAGTTGTCTTGCCACTATCCCCTTTGGTTTTTGCTGAGCCCTTGGTGGCAGGTACTTTCAGCTTCTCCCTCCGGGATGTTGGCACCTTTTTCACCTTGGTAGGTGGCAGAATGTCCTTGCCTTTACTACGTGGCACACTGGCAGCCCTGATGTGTGCAACACTCGATGGCCCCACAGTTGCTGGCACCACTATGGCTGGGGATTTGGTGGCTGAGGTGCTGGGCTGGGACCTGGAAAGCCTGGCCCTAGGGTAAGGACGGGGGGTGGAGGTGTAGGGAAGAGGTCAATGTTAGCCAGGAAACGTTTTTCAGACACACTGGGACGGGAAGATGGAGGGGGTTTGGGAGTGGAGGTAGAGGTAGTGGCTGTAGGAGGTGTACTTCTGCTGAATTTGGGTGAAGGTGCATGGGTCAGAGGCTGTTGTGAGGTGGATGGCTGTTGGGTGGGTGTGTGCCTGCGTTTGTGTACTTTGGTAGGAGGGCTCATTGACACACTGGGAGAGAACACTGGGGATGTGTGAATGGTAGTGGGGGTGGTGATTGCACGTGAGCGGTGTGTGGTGATGGGTGTGCTGGTTTTGGAGGTAGTGGCTAAGGATGTATTCAATACAGGTGTGATTGGAGATGAGACAGGGAGGGAGGAGGAGGACGTGGAGGAGGGGGACACAGTGGAGGCAGTGGATGTTGCTGTGTCTGCATGGGGATGGTGCTTGTGTGAGTGCCTGTGGGATGTGTGGTGATTATGTTTGCCTGAGCCACTCTTGCGTGTTGATGAGTGTGCATGCTGGTCTGATGGTGTGCTTGGGATAGGCTGAGTCACAGGGGATTGGCTCTGGGTGGAGGAAGTTGGATGGGGGTGGCTGGACACACGGACAATGGCTGCTATCAGTGCTGAGGCTAGAGCCTGATATGCTCTCTGTTGGGCTGCCTGCCCAGAATGAATGCCCTCCAGGTATGCATGTGTTTGTTAAAAATGCCTCTCTACACCCTGGATGGCATTCAGAATGGTAGATTGCCAAAACAGTGAGGGATCTCAGGAGGTCAATAGCCTCCTCACTGAGGGCAGCAGGGCTGACTGGGGCAGGGCCTGAAGTGCCTGGGGCGAAGAGATGCCCACCCTCCTGGGTGAGCGGGCACGGAACACACACTGAGGGGCTGCTGGGAGGGCAGTGCTGGTAGGGGGGTGGCGGCTGTACCTGCTGATGCGATGGGCACAGAGGTGCCCACCACTGTAAGGGAGCTGCCATCAGAGGAGGAGTCGCTGTCACTGCTGTCTGCTCCTGTCCCCGCTGTGGAGCTCCCCTCGCCCTCCGTCCCACTGGTGGCTTCACACTCCGTAGTTTCGCCCTCCAGGGCCAAGTGGGATGCAGCTCCCTCCTGCTCCGATGCCAATGCTCCTCCGGCTGATGATGCTATTGCACACAAGAACAGGGAGACCACAAAAATGGGGGGGGGGGGAGACAGAAGAAAGACATGTTCAGTGCATGCAACACCACTACCGTTGGTGGACAGAACACACAGGGAGCAGCCCTCGCCACTACGTCATGCACTAACAGTTCCTAGAAATTTTAGCTGACCATGGGGTACGAGGCCTAAGACCAATTGCTGGACACCTGGAAGTCACAGGAGCCTTACTAGGTGTAGATGGCTCTTACCACAGGTGGGGTTGGGGTGACACATAGCCTGCCTCACAAGGGACCTTGCCTACCAACTTCGCCCTGGCCTAGGGGAACCCAATTCCCACCTCCCCCAACCAGACACCTCGTTATGAGCGCAGAGTCAGCTGAATGAGAGTGTACTCACCCCCTTGTGGCTGCTCTGATACCCTCAAGCGCCCATCCAACTCCGGATAGGCCACCGCCAGGAACCGGAATATCAGAAGGGTCATGGTGCGACGGGCATCCCTCCCACATTGGGAGGCCATCCCCAGCTGGGCCTCCGCCGTCTTCTTGCTCGAGCGGCGCAGGTCCTCCCATCTTTTACAGCAGTGGGTGATCCATTTGTGGTAGACCCCCAGGGTCCAGATGTCCTTGGCGATGGCACGCCAAATACCTTTCTTCTGGTGGGCGCTGACCTAAAGGAATGGTATGCGGGAAATTAAATTACTTACCCGTCTGGACCGTCATACTCATTGCCCCCCAGTTCCCACCCTTGCCCGGACGCACATACACTCACCATCCGTACATGCAGGCCTGAGCCCCCCCCCCAATGTATCTCCCATTCACACCACTCAAAACATGCATTGCCCATGCAGCATGCTCACAGTGTACTCACCTGTTTGTCTGGAGGACCATACAGTTGCGTGTACTGGGGGAGGACCCCATCTACTAGTTTCTCCAACTCCTCCGAAGTGAAGGCAGGGACCCTTTCCCGAGACACATGAGCCATCGTCGCTTCCAGACTGAGGTCACAGCAGCACTTGCAGTGTAGGTCCTCTCCTGTTGATAGTCAGATATCAACAGACAGAAAATGGTGGTCACGTCAGCGGCGGTGCGCACCGTCACCGCCGGTGTACATCGTCATTGGCTCCTAGGACCCATAGGGCCCAATGTTAACCAATGCAGAATTGCGCCGCAGTTTTCGACCGCCCACCGCAACGGTGTACAACGCCAGCGCAGTTACCTCAGATCCCCTTGTCCCACCTTACAGGTCAGGCAGCCGCCATTTCAGGAGGCCACATGGGAAGGATGTTAACTGCGTCACACCTATCTAGGCCAGGATTATAGACAGATAACGGAACATTGCGGATTAATAAAGTTTCTGAAAACAAGACATTGTGATACCTCAGTATTGGATGACTCTCTGCTCGCTGTTCTCCTCCATATGGTACGTCCGCTGCGGCAGGTAATGAGATGGCGGCATCCTCCGGTGTACAGACCCCTGGTGGACCTGACAACAATGGAAGAGTGACACATCCTAGTCACATACAGACTTGATTGTGCAATAATCCAGGAACTGTGTGCACATTTGGAGCCAGACCTGATGTCAGCTATCAGCCATCCCACAGGAATCCCCCCTCTAGTGAAGGTCCTGTCTGTACTCTATTTCCTGGCCAGTGGGTCTTTTCAAACAACAGTGGCCATGGCATCAGGGATGTCCCAGGCAATGTTCTCTAACATGTTGTCCAGAGTGTTGTCTGCCCTGCTGAAACACATGCGCAGCTACATCATTTTCTCTCAGGTGGAGGATTTGCCCACAGTGAAAGGTGACTTCTATGCCCTGGGACATATCCCCAACACCATTGGTGCAATTAATGGCACACATGTGCCATTTGTACCCCCCACAGAAATGAACAGGTGTACAGAAACCGGAAGAGCTACCATTCTATGAATGTGCAGATGGTGTGTTTGGTAAACCAGTACGTCTCCCATGTGAATGCCAAGTATCCTGGCTCTGTGCATGATGCTTACATTTTGAGGAATAGCAGCATCTCTTATGTGATGGGCCAACTCCAGAGGCACTGTGTGTGGCTAACAGGTGAGGCCAAGGTCCCAATACAGTTGACATAGGAGTCTGGGTATGGGGCTGTCCCTAAGGGTTAGTGTGTGTGTCTAACAGTTGTCCCTCGACATTTGCAGGTGACTCTGGGTACCCCAACCTGTCATAGCTACGGACCCCAGTGAAGAATCCCAGGACAAGGGCAGAGGAATGCTACAATGAGGCACATGGGCGAACTAGGAGGGTGATCAAACGCACCTTCGGCCTACTGAAGGCCAGATTCCGGTGCCTCACATCTGACAGGTGGTTCCCTATACTACTCACCAAAGAAGGTGTGCAAGATAATCGTAGCCTGCTGTATGCTGCACAACCTGGCTTTGCGACGCCTGGTGCCTTTTCTGCAGGAGGATGGGCCAGATGGTGGTCTTGTGGCAGCTGTGGAGCCTGTGGACAAGTGAAGAAGAGGAGGCAAAGAAGAGGATATCGATAACCAAAACAACATCATCATGCAATGCTTCCAGTGAGACACAGGTAAGAAGATGTAACTGCTTCCCACATCTCATTCTATTGTTGGAACTAGCTTAAGTGTTTCATTTTCATTTAGGGTATGGACCCTGACTTGTGACTTTGACTTTCCATTTCACAGATGTGGGTCCCACTTTGTGCCATCTGCTATGTTTACTGCTGGCCTACAGCTGTGTTACATTGGTATGTGAACAAGTAAATTGACATTGCATATTCCATAGTTATTGCAATTACACATTTGTGAAAACACAGACTGACTCCAGATTGTTTTGTGATTGAAGTATGTTTATTCCTCTGCTAATAAGTGGAGTGGGTTGTAAAATGGGCTGGGGGATGGTGTAGGAATGTCCATGGCAGAGTCCAGTCTATTTGTTTCAAAGGTGCATTGTCCAAGGGGCATAGGAAGTGGAGCAATGGCAGTTTAAGGATGGACAGGGTGACATAGTGGGACAGAAGGGTGAAATTCAGGGGGGTCACATTTCCTCGTGGGGGTCTTGGCAATGTTCTCTGTCTTGTTCTGGATCTCAGGGACTTTTTGCGATGTGGTTCTCCATCTGCAGGGGGTGGGGTGCTGGTGTCCTGTTGTTCCTTTTGCGGTGCCTCCTGTCTACTAGCGCTGGCGGAGGTGGAGGGCTGTTCATCATCCAGGCTAGTGCCAGGGGCCCCTTGTTGTGCCACTGTGTCCCTCCTGGTGTTGACAAGGTCTGCCAGCACCCCTGCAATGGTGACCAGGCTTGTGTTAATGGAATTCAAGTCCTCCCTTATCCCAAGGTAGTGTTCCTCCTGCAGCCACTGGGTTTCCTGAAACTTGGCCAGTACCGTTGCCATTGTCTCCTGGGAATGATGGTAGGCTCCCATGATGTTGAAGAGTGCCTCATGGAGAGTGGGTTCCCTGGGCCTGTCTTCCCTCTGTCGCACAGCAGTGCTCCCAGTTTCCCTGTTATCCTGTGCCTCTGTCCCCTGAACCGTGTGCCCACTGCCACTGCCCCCAGGTCCCTGATTTTCTTGGGTTGGTGGGTTTGCCTGGGTTCCCGGTAGTGGTGGACAAACTACTGATTGACGTGTCCTGGGGACAGAGGGATGGGCCCGCTGGGTGGGTGCTGTGCTGGTGTTTCCTGAGGGGGGAGGCTCTGTGTTGGCTTGTGAAAGTGACAGGGAAAACGACTGTCCCGAGGTCCCAGATGGGCCGGGCTGGTCATCTTGATCCAGTTGTGCAGAGCTGCTGCCATCACTGTGGGCCTCTTCTGTGGGGGGACTGGATATGTCTGGCACCTCCTGTCCGGTGACGTTGGGTAGGGGTCCTGTTGGAGTGTAAATTCATAATTATTGTATCTGTGTGTGCCATCATGTACAATGGGTGGTTGACCCTCTACTCCAGTGCTTACATTATTGGCTTGTTCCTTGTGTGATTGGTGATTTTGGGGCATGAGTGAGTCACTGTAGTGGACATGCTTGGGTGATGGGTGTCCATACATTGGTGTTACATGCAGGGCTTGGTTTTGGGATGTGTGGGTTGTTGGGGTGATGGGTGTGAGGGTAAGAGTGGGAGTATGTGATGGCATGCAGGTGGGGTGGGAGGGATAAGGTAGTAAAGATTTGTCTTACGAGAGTCCAGTCCTCCTGCTACTCCTGCGAGGCCCTCAGGATGCACTATTTGCAAGACATGCTCCTCCCATGTTGTTAGTTGTTGGGGAGGAGGTGGGGGTCCACGCCAGTCATCTGTACAGCAATCTGGTGTCTGGAGACCACGGAACGCACCTTCCCCCATAGGTTGTTCCACCTCTTTCTGATGTCATCCCTAGTTCTTGGATACTGTCCCAGTGCGTTGACCCTGTCGACAATTCTGCGCCATAGCTCCATCTTCCTTGCAATCGAGGTCTACTGCACCTGTGATCTGAATAGCTGTGGCTCTACCCGGATTATTTCCTCCACCATGACCCTGAACTCCTCCTCAGAAAACCTGGGGTGTCGTTGAGGTGCCATGATGTGGTGTGGGTGAAGTGTGAGGTGGTGTCTGTCATGATGTTTGAGGGGGTGTGTTGGTGTATGTTGTTTGAGGTGTGTAGATGTTGTGTGAGTGATGGTGTTGTATGTCTGTGGATGCTTGAGTTGTTTTAGGTAGTGGCTCTCTCTGGCGTGCTTTCAAAATTCTGGTAGTAAGGGTTTGTGGGAGATGTGGGTGTGTGCTTTATATTGGATGGGGTGTGTGGGTGTGGTGTGTGTATGTGTATCAGGTGTGTGTACTTCGAATTGTCCAATGTGGTTGTGTTTTGTAAGTGTGTGTGTATTTTGGGTGCGGCAGTGTGTACTGCTAATGGATTACCACGGTTGAAAGATCGGCGCGTTGATTCGTTGGTTGTGATACTGTGGGAGTATTCCTGTTGGCGTGATGGTGTCAGTTTTGTTATCGCCAGTTTATCACTGACCTTTGGTATGGTGGACTTGTGTGGGTGTCTGTATTGTGGTGAATTCCGGGCTGTGGGTCGTAATACCTGTAGCAGAATGAGGAACAGTGTCTCCTGTGAGTTGCAATAAGGTCACTCTCTCTATTACACACACTTAACCAATGTTCTCCTCCAGGTGAGTACACTGCATTTGAGAGTTCTCTAACACATGTATTGTAGCATGGGACCACTGTGCTAGTGTTTGTGATTGCAATAATAGTGACTGCTGGGAGTTGTAGTCAAGTGTATCCTTAAATTGATAGACAACAAACAGGACTATTAGACAAGTTAACAATGGTCTGGTGTTTGGAGTTATTGAAACAGTGCTTGCTGGGAGTTGGAATGATATCAGTCCCTGCACTACGCACACTATATATATGTCATCTCCCCAAGGGAGCACTGTTGGACCTAGCTATTTTTGCAGTGTCATCCCCAATGTTTTTGCCTGCTTCCTCCTATTTTGTCTGACCTGTTTTTGTTGGCTCAAGGACTCTGGACACTTTACCACTGCTAACCGGTGCTAAACTGCATATGCTTTCTGTGTAAATTGTATTGTTGATAGGTTTGTCCATGATTGTCATATTTGATTTACTAGTAAGTCCCTAGTAAAGTGCACTAGAGGTGCCCAGGGCCTGTTAATCAAATGCTACTAGATGGCTTGTCCACTGGTTGTGCCACCCACATGAGTAGCCCTGCAAACATGTCTCAGATGCTCCACTCCAGTGTCTGTGAGTTCAGTCTTTCACTGCCAGTTCGACTTGGCAAGTGTACCCACTTGCCAGGCCTAAACCCTACCTTTTCATACATGTAAGGTACCCCTAAGGTAGGCCTTAGGTAGCCCCGTGGGCAGGCTGTAGTGTTTGTTTAATGTAGGACATATAATAATGTGTTTTATATGTCCTAAGTGAAATACTGCCAAATTCAGTTTTCACTATGCAAGGACTATCTCTCTCATAGGTTAACATGGGGACTGCCTTTAAATATTATTAAAGTGTAGATTTCCTTAGGGAGCAGATAGAAATATGGAGTTTAGGAACCCTGAACTCACAATTTAAGATTCCATCTATTAGTAAAGGTTGTTTTTAGAGTGATAGTTTGAAAATGACACTTTTAGAAAGCAGGTATTTTCTTGCTTAAACCATTCTGTGACTCTGCCTGTTTATGGATTCCCTGTCTGGGTCAATCTGACAGTTGGGCTGTTTGAAGCTCTCCTCTAGACAGTAACACAAAAGGAAATTGGTGTGTCGCATTCATATCCTGATGAACCATCTGTGTTAGGAGGGAGGGGAGGAATGGTCAATCAGACCTGAAAAGGCTGTGCCTGCCCTCACACAATGCAGTCTCCACACCCTGGTGTGTGTCTGTGGCCTGACCTTTGCAAGGCAGGATATTGAAAACAAAAGAGACTTCTCTTTGAAGTTTGCCTACTTCAAAGGCAGAAAGGGGCATAAGTAGTGGACTCAAAATCCCTGAAAATTAGATCACTTTTGGAATCAAGAGAAACCTCTGCCAAGGAGAAGAGCTAAAGAGTTGAGGAGAAATGCTGCCCCTGCCTGTGACTGTGTTTTTCTGGGCTATTCTAGAGTTGCTGCTTCTGCCCTTGAAAGGGGACAAAGACTGGACTTTGTTGTGCATTCTTGTTTGAGAAGAATCTCCAAGTGTCGCGCCGCACCGCGCGGCGTGAGCCGAGCGTTCGGCACAAGCCGGGCGTTCGGCTCTGGCCGCGCATCGTGTTCCAAAGACGCGGAGCGCCCCTAGCCTTTCCTGGACTTTTCGAGGCCCCAGACCTTACATGGGGCCTCGCTCTGCTCTCTCTCTCCGCATTGTTGGGGTCTCCTGACCCCTCTTACCTGTTCTTGCTCCTTCTTCTTTCTTCTTTCTTCTTTCTTCTTTCTTGGGTCTTTTTGTTGCACTTTCCTTTATGTCTTTTCCCCCTTCCCAGGTTACCTTTTTCTTCCCAGCATTCCTCATTCCCTATTCTCTATGGTTTCTACTCCATTCTGTTCTATCTACTTTTCCCTATCTAAGATGGTGTCCTTTTTCTTCCTGTGGGTCACTTCCTGTTTTTTGGTATTTAAGGTAGGTGTTTTCTTCTTTTCTTTGCGCTGCAACACTCTCTGTTCAGATGGTGTCTTTGCTCCTGATTTCCTTGCCTTTTGGTTCTGGAATTCGCCAATTCTGTGTTATTTGAATTCAGTACTTTTTGATTCCTGTTCTTCTGTTCTTGTTTTCAGGAATCATTCTGTTTGGAGGTTTTCCCCCTTTTTTGGAAGGTTTTTCTTCCCTCTGGCGCTATTTTCTGAAGGTCACGGTCTGTTCTTGGCGTTTCCATTGCCTACAGCACCGTGGCTACCAGAAAGAGTCGCGCCTTTTTGGGCCAAAGCCGAACACTCAAGATCCACGCCACGAGATCTGCACATTCCAGGCGGAAGCAGCACGTGAGTCGTGACACCAAGGGCTGAGCTTGCCACCTGTTGTGGAAGTCCCAGGGCCATCAAAGACTTCATCTGCCAGCACCTGGACTCTCTACTGAGACTGCTGTTCTGTCAAGTGCTGACCTATCCAGTCCTTGGGCCCTTGAAAGGTGAAGTTGGCAAGAACTGAAAATTCCCACACAGAATGCTGTGCAGGGAAATTTTCGACACACCTACCACAATGCAGCTGGTAAGCGACGTTCCGCCAGCTTCGTGACTAAAATCAATGCTCCACCTGCATCGCAGCTGGGAGATCGACGCATCGTTGCTGGAGAAATGATGAGCAACTCCCGTTATGGAGGCTGATAATGACGCAAACCCCACGCACCGCGGTTTCCTAACACTGTGCGACTGGTTTTCCACGCATCATCCATGGGCATCCAAGTCAATCCGAGTCTGCGTGGATCCCAGGTGCCACATCCGGAAATTGACGCATCTCTCTCTTGCGAGGGAGTAAAACTACGTATTGCCAACCCAAGTGGAGAAGGAAACGATGCAAGGCCTCACTTGAGAGTAAGGAATTGACGTAAGTAAGGAATCTACGCATTGCTACCCTTTTCCGATGCACGTTCACCCGTGCGCCTTTATTTTTTATGGTAACCAGGTACTTTGTGTAACAACATAATTCTAACTATTTTTGAAGGATTAAGACCCTCATTACAACCCTGACAGTTGGTCATAAAGCAGCGGTAATACCACCAACAAACCTGTGGCAATAAATATGAAATTATGACCATGGCAGAAACCGCTCAGACAGACAGCCACTTTAACACACCAACCGCCAGTGCCAAACCAAAAGGCACCACGGTGGTAACCGCCAAAAGCCAGGCAGAAGACAATGTACCACCCACAGTATTATGACGCACCTATCCGCCACCTTTTCCGGGGCAGTACCAACGACATCAAAAGCCTGGCATAAATACTACACAGAAGGGAAATGACTCACCTCTGGAGACTCAGGGAAGAACCACGCTGCCATGGAGCCTGAGCTGCATGTCTTCCCCATGCTCTTCTACCTTCTGCTCCATTACAAATACCAACGCCGGCGAAGACGACTACGGTGAGTACTACTGCCTAGCACACAGGGGGGGGGAGGAAAAAGAGAATGACACACACATTTGCAACACACAACACCCCCACCCCCAACATCAGACACACAACCAGATGCAGTAACATAACATATACACCCTGTACCCACCCCTCAGGAATAATGCAAGGACAACTACTATAGTGTAAAAAGGCTGCAATAAGACAAATATAGCTGAAATACGTGCATCCAAATAAAAAAGTATACACATATTTACAATGCAAGGGACACTGCCCAGTATTCAATGTCTGAAGGCCATAGGGCCACATCACAAAGTCCAAGGCCCAACCTCACTCTTGCAACAACATGGAGAGAACACTGCAGGGGCATCAGGTCTAAAATAGACAGGCACCTCAGGGGGACAGGAATGGGGGAGTACCTCAACCAGAAGATGGTACAACACCTCTGGTCCTGGAGGGGACAACATGCCCATTACTCTGTCCTGGGGAGTGCAAGGCCACAGTCTCTCAAGTTGGTGATTTGCCCACTGCTTGGTCCTGGGAAGTGCATGACCACAGTCTCTCAAGTGGGTGATTTGCCCACTGCTTTGTCCTGGGGAGTGCAAGGCCACAGTCTCTCAAGTGGGTGATTTGCCCACTGGTTCGGGAGGGGGCATTGTGCCTAGTGAGCTTCATCCTGGGAAGGATGGGGTGAGTGGATGGCTTCTCCACTGGTTCTAGGGGGGGCATTGTGCCCAGTGAGCTTCATCCTGGGAAGGATTGGGTGAGTGGATTGCTTCTTCCACTGGTTCTGGAGGGGGCACTGTGCCCAGTGTGCTTCATCTTGGGAAGGCGGGGGTGAGTGGATGGCATCTCCACTGGTTCTGGAGGGGGCAACATAACCTGTGATGCAGATCTTGGGGCGTGCAAGGACCCACAGGATTCTCTGGGGCCAGATAGCACTACAGCCCATGGATGCAGGACTAAACACTGTCCACCGGCGGTGACGGCTGCTCAGTGGTGGTGCTGGTGGCAGTACTGGCAGTGGTGGCGGGAGGCTCCAACCCTTCCCCTGCAGCCTCAGATGGCTGCCCACTGGGGCTGCAGCTGCTGGCAGTGGTGCTGGCGGCGGTGCTGGTAGCAGTGCTGGCAGTGGTGGGGGGAGGCTCCAGCCCTTCCCCTACAGCCTCAGACAGCTGTCTACTGGGGCTGCAGCTGCTAGCAGTGGTGCTGGTGGCAGTGCTGGTAGTGGTGGGGGGAGGCTCCAGCCCTTTCCCTGCAGCCTCAGACGGCTGCCCATTGGGGCTGCTGCTGCTGCTGGCAGTGGTACTGGTGGTGGTGCTGGCAGTGGTGGGGGGAGGCTCCAGCCCTTCCCCTGCAGCCTTGGAGGGCTGCCCACAGATGCTGGCAGTGGTGCTGGTGGCAGCGCTGGTGGCATTGCTGGCAGTGGTGGGGCGAGGCTCCAGCCCTTCCCCTGCAGCCTCGGACGGCTGAACCACCATGGTTGGTGGTGGGGGCTCCGACTGAGTCCCAGCACTAGGCCTCTTGTCTTTTGTGCCTGCTGGTGCAAGCCCCTTGCTCTTCCTACCAGCAGCTGGGGATGGCTCCTAGCTCCTTTTGGCAGCAGCTGAGGACTACTCATTGCCCTTCCTCTCAGCAGCCAGGGATTACTCCCTGCCCTTCCTTTTACTAGCTGGGGGTGCCTCCTTGCCCTTCCTTTGTGCAGCTGGGGGTGCCTCCTTGCCCTTCCCTGCAGCAGCTGTCGGTGCCTCCTTGCCCTTCCTTGCAGCACTTGGTTCAGGCACCCTATCAGTGTGGTTGCCTGGGGCATGGGATCCTCTCCTACCTGGTGTAGCTGTGGACACTACTGTGCCCCTGGACTGGGTGGCTGAGGTGCTTTCCTGGGTTTTGACCACCTTGACTTGATGTGAGGAACGGGGGGAGGGCTAGGGAAGAGGTCAATGGTGGAGAGCAAAAGCTTCTTAGGGACATTGGGACGGGAAGAGAGAGATGGTTTGGGAGTGGAGGAAGAGGGAGTGGTTGTAGGAGGTGTCAGTCTGCTGTGTTTGGGTTCAGGTACATGAGCTGGATGGCTGTTAGGTGTCTGAGTGCTTGCGTCTGTGTACTTTGGGAGGAGGGGGCACAGACACAGTGGGAGAGGACACAGGGGACGTGTGCATGGAAGTGGGGGTGGTGACTGCCAGTGAGGGGCGTGTGCTGTTAGGTGTGCTGGTGACGAGGGAAGTAGATGAGGATGTAGTGCATGCGGGTGTGAGTGTAGACACAACTGGGAGGGAGGTGGAGGACGAGGAGGATGGGGCCACAGTGGAGGTAGTGGATGTGGTATGTCTGCATCTGGATGGTGTTTGTGTAAGTGACTGTGTGATCAAGTGTGGTGCTTGTGTTTGTCATATCCCCCCTTGTGTTTTGTCCTGCGTGCATGCTCGTCTGACTGTGTGCTTGGGATAGGTTGGGGTTGAGGGGAATGGGATTGGGATTGGGTAGAGGAAGTTTGAGGGGGGAGGCTAGAAACAGGGACAATGGCTGCCATCAGAGAAGAGGCCAGAGCCTGGATTGATCTATGTTGGGCCGCAATGCCAGTGTGAATGCCCTCCATGAATGCCTTTGTCTGTTTTATTTGGGCTGCCAGCCCCTGGATGGCATTCACAATGGTTGACTGCCCAACAGAGATAGATCACAGGAGGTCAGTAGCCTCCTCACTCAGGGAAGCAGGACTAACTGCATGGAACCGCTAAACGCATGGGGAGGACGCCACTGACATATCGGTGATGTCCCTGGCAGGTGTATTACAATGTTCTCACTAGCGGGAGCATTGTATTACGCATTCCTGCCTAGCTGTCCGGCAGAAACAGTGTTATGAAATTGGTCTTGGATCCTTTAAGGAAGCTGAAGCCAATATCCTAACACTCCCGCATCCTTGCAATTCGCACTCTCTGCAAAGCAGACAATTTGCATTCCCAAGGTGCTCAGCAGGGGGGCCCCCACTGCCTTTCCACCAGCCTTTCCATGGCAGGGTCCTCTCCATGAAAAGGCTGGTAGAAAGTGGGACAGTAATCAGCCAGGTGGCCATATTTCCTGGCGAGGACGGCGGTCCCCTGGCGGGTCCACCCGCCATGGTTGTAGTTGGGCAGTCAGGCCACCAAAGTTGCAGAAGTCTGTCCGTCAGTGTGAGAGTGGCAGTTCCTGGTCCGCCACACTGGTAATGAGGCCCTTAGTTTTATTTGTTTCTTTTGATGTGATATTATATTGTTTGTGTAAACATAATGTGATTGTTATATGGAATTGTTTGGTTTATGTGTTCTAATTATTTTATTTTATGTGGGTTAAGATTGTTTTTAACTTTCTTGGCTTGTACCAGATACATTTTCTTTTCAATTTATATAATTTTATGATATCAAGGTTTATTAACATTACAATTTAAATTCATTTTTAAAAATATCATATTTATTAGTTTAAGTTAAAAAAAAGATTTAGTAAGTTGGTTTAGGATTTGTCAAATGTTTTGAGTATATTGGAAGGTTATGGTTCATTTTATAATGTGCTTTTGGCTATTATTTCAAAGTTCTATTTCTTTGGTATTTATAAAGAGTTTGATTTTAATTTGTAGCATCTCATACATTCTTTTGGTTTGTTTGCTAAGTTTAGGGCCAATTTGGCTAACAGATTGATACATTCATAGTTGTTGGTAATGCTGAGTTTTGCCTAGTGTGAATTGGATAGCATTGTGCTTTCCTTCTAGTGCATTGTTGGTTTTGCATTGTTTGTTTTGGCTTCCTGTGCCATTGTACTGTCATAGACATTTTACAATGGTATTTGGAGTTTTGGTTGGCATCTGTGTCCAAAGCGATACAGTCTGCCAAACCAAGGGCCTCATTATGAGTTTGGAAGTCAGACCACCAAACCGCCATAGTGGCGGCCGCCAAAAGACTGCCATGTTGGCGGTCAAACAGACCACCGTATGACTATTCATACAGGCAGGACCGACAAAAGTCTGCCAAATATCCAACACCACTAATACTTTGGAGGGCAGGAAATAGGCAGTCCTACCACCAGCATTGACATCCCATCAACCAATCACCAAACCTATTACAAGTACAAAGCCACCAATGGCGGTCTGAATCACTACGGTTCACATTCAACAAGGTAAAACACTACACTACATTGGATGGATTTGAAAACAACACAGTTGACACACATTGCCACATCTGACACACCAGCAGAGCACACTATAAAACACACCCCTTCACACACTACAATCTTTTATATCCACAATGCCAAACATAGTAGCCAGAGCGCATGATCAAAAAAGATAAAACCATAGGACTGGCACCCCACAAAACTTACACTAAGCACATTTCCCACACCCTCAACACACCCCTATCACATCCATTTGCACCACACTACTCCATTTACTCCCTGCGCACCAAACTAATGTTTATTATCACCACCATGTCACCCCTAAAAACTCCCCATTTCACTGAAGATGAGTTAAGAGGCATTGTGGATGAAATCATCAGAGTAGAGCCACATGTATTTGGAGCCCAGGTCAAGCACACTACTATTGCTAGGAAAATGGAAATGAAGCAAAGGATAGTCAACAGAGTGAATGCTGTAGGCCCCACCCCGCGCACAAGGGATGACATCAGGAAGAGGTGAATGACCTCGGTGGGAAGGTCCATTCCATGCCATCCAAGCCCCAGCTACACGTCCAGAAGACTGGTACTGGGCCCCCACCTCCTCCCTTACAACTCACATCCTGGGAGGAGAAGGTTTTGGCCAGTCTGCATCCTGAGGGCTTGACAGGAATTAATGGGGGAGTGGAGTCGGGTAAGTCATAACACAAACATATCATCACAATGTATTGTCATGCATGCTCCTTGCTCACCTTTTGGCAACTTCACTGCCAAACTACTCAACAGCCCAGTGTCCACCTGTCCTGAAACCCCTTCTGTCCTCTAGTATGGTAACAAGACTCACCTGGGAAAACAATAACTCTGTATAGTATGTGTACAGCTGTATGCTGTGTGGGTGCAACAGGCACTGACAGGAATGCTAAGACCAGTAGGCACTGCTACTCTCACTCCACTCAGCCACCAGTGTCATCTGCTCCAATGACCCTTGTCCCTCTACTCAGACTTTGAACTGTATTCACCTAAGAGGATTACATCTCTATACTGTGTGTAGTACTTGGAGTAACATGACTGTAGATCCCAAGAGGGCCAGTCCCTGTGGCTCCAATAACCAGGACAGTATCCATATGACATTATGCACCTGTCTGTGAACTCACAAATGACGTTTATGTACCTGGTAGGGACCAAGATACTGATCAGGGTACACTCTTTGATGTGGCTAAACACCTAGATTGACGTGACTGCCATGTTCTGAAATATTCCTCACTCGACTCCTGACACTGCTGCCAGCAAGACCTCCACAACCTGAGCTGCTTTGTACCACCGCTAGCAGAAATCATGCCATGTCCAACAGGTGAGGCAGCCCCTGCCTTCTCCCAGAGGAGCTGGAGAAGCTAGTGGACGAGGTCGTACCACTGTATCAACAGCTCTATGGTACACCAGAGGAGCAGGAAAGTACCTCATGTACACGTTTTTCATTGTACTTCACCATGTTTTTCCTCCTCACAGGCTACATTTTGCCCATGTGTGCTAGGATGAAAAGTCAAGGCAATGGAGGTTGAGTCAGTGTAGCATCAATGGGAGAATCAATGTTCATGTAACTGTGTTCAATGCCAGATGTTGCGCCCTTAGACTTTGGTGTGTGTGTCTGTTTTGAGTGTATCCGGTTGTACTGTATGTTGGATGCACAAAACTAGCTGAGGTGACATCACAGCCATCCCTATACATGACTTGACAAATGGATGTTGTTAATGTGAGACCACATTTATTTGAATGACAGCATAAGCTGCGTATGCATGTTGAATGTGTCAGGTGTGTGTCAAGTGAGCTATGTCCATGTTGCCTGTGAGATTTTAAACCACATCTGGCATTACTAAACTGTTATTCTGAAGGCATATCCTGACTTAATTTGCCCTTCAGGTTACCACATGCCAATATGTTGTTGGCTACATGATGTACTGTCATGCATGGAAGTGAAGGGAATGGAGTGCCATGTAGGTTCTGCCTGCTCAGCCTGCGGAGATCAGGGCCTGTTAAATGTACCTACCAGTATGGGTCCAAGTGTAGGCTGGTGTTGAGTCTTAATGACTATGCAATTCTGACACTGTGTCCACTGTCTGTATCCAAGTATGTCCTGTCATGCAAACCAATCTAGGCTCTGTTGATAAATGCAGCTTATTGAGGTTCTTTCATTGATGAGTATGAAAATGGTTTTAGTAAAAAGAGGCAATGATCTGTATATTATGTGCACTTGGCATCACTGTCAATGTGTGTCTCTGATCCCTAACAGGTCCCTTACTCCCACAGTCCTGTTGACAGCATCATACAGGTCATGTTTGTCCTGTGCAGGCATATTGCATAAATGATAGTCCCATAATACAGACAGTGTGAAGAATCCTGGGAACCCATGATTTGTGAAACATTGGTTTGGTCACATAACAGATAATGGACAATGAATGCTTTTGTTTGTAGGATGCCATCTCTGTAGGATGAACACATATGTCCAGAAGTATGTTCGGTGGCACATGATACAGACCCCTTCCCCCTGAGGTGGTATTATTATGCACTTGTCAGTCCACATGTTCATACATGGACAAGTTGGACAC
This sequence comes from Pleurodeles waltl, assembly GCF_031143425.1. NCBI lineage: Eukaryota > Metazoa > Chordata > Amphibia > Caudata > Salamandridae > Pleurodeles > Pleurodeles waltl. The sequence continues at coordinate 1,058,184,088 of NC_090447.1, forward strand.
TCCTATACCCACCATACCAGGCCCTTTATTGTAACCAATGTGTAATTTTGAGTTTGTACTCTGGCAGTAGCCCGTAGCAACTGTATGCAGGGAATCATTCTCAAAGAGTATGAGTGTATAAATGCATTCATGTCTAAGGAGTGTGGCACTCAGAAGCCACAGAGGTGTGATGTGTTCCTCAGCTACAAGTCAGATTGCTAGAGCATGTACCACAAGATGTCAGTTATGTAACCTAGTCATTGCAGGGTTTGAGCAGAGTGGTGGATCAGTCTGGTGATTGGAAGGTGTTTGCGTTTCTTTTGCATCCATACAGGTCAAGGCCATCAGAAGAAAGGGTTTGGAGAGCCATCACCCAGAAGGTGCGGACCGCTGGGGGTTCACAGCCGGCGGAGAGCCCACTGCAGAAATAGGTGGGAGGACCTGAGGCACTGAGCCCGGAATATCACAGAAGCCCAGCAGGGGCTCTCCTCCCAGCGTGGGTGGGGAGCCTCTCAGACAATGACCTCCCTAATGGCCAGCATTCTGGCAGGGATCTAAACGGAGCTGGATGGGCATTTGAGGGCAGCACAGCAGCCACAAGGGGGTGAGTATCCAAAAATACCTCCCTGTCTCTTTGCCAGGTGATTAAATGGGGCATTGACTGCTCCCCCTGACAATTATGGATGAGTCACGTGTCACACGACAGATGGGAGATTTTTTGTGTGGACATGTCATGTGTATCAAACTGATGTAACTTGCCTTCTGTACCTGGGATCTGGTACAAACCTGTGGGAATTGCTCAGCCAATGTTCTCTGCAGGGACCACAAATGGCTATGTACACTGATCATTCATGTACTTTTTGTTGTTGTAGTTGGTGTAATTTCTGACCCAAAGATCACGTGAAAGTCACAGAACTCAAGGTAAGTGGGTTATAGATCACTGTCCTCTGCCATCTCTCTGGTCATATGTGTATGTAGACATCTGCCACCCAGAAGCAAGTTTTCTAGAGTGCATGATGTTTGCTGGTGCCTAAATGTGATGTGTTTGTGCCCAGTATAGATGTGATGTGGTTTACAGATGTTGCAAACTACTTTTCCTTGGTAAGTGGGGATTGTCCATTAAGTAGAATCATGTCCTATGAGTGTAGCCATCATTCCTTATGCCTACATGTCAGCATGCTTATTCTACTGTTTCAGGCATGTTCTACCCATTTTGATGGGATGATGTCTGCATAACCTTACATATACGTAAATGGAAAACTGTTAGTGGAATAGCACATTTACAATGCTGATCCATTTCATGCTGTGCCACGGACATGAGTGTGTCAGAATTGTTTATTGTCTGGCAGATACCTCCATGCATCGTAGTATGTCATTTGTCATGTAGGACTGCAATAGCAATTAGGGACATGACATTGGGGCCCAGACTGTATAACTATTCTGTGTTCATCTATTACCTTGATGTAGCATCTTGTGGGAAAATGCACTGCATATGTTGAGTGATTCAGGCTTGTTTAATGGTTGTGACTTGCAGTAATGTTGACATCACATGTGTTTGGGTTAAGGCATTCATCCACAGAAAGATACCAGGGTTGGTGTTAAAAATGGGGTCTCTAGTTGGCAGAGGTGTACACCCTTGTCCAAATATGGACCACAATCCTAGTCAGGGTAATCACACATTATCCTGTGCCCACCCACTGGCAGCTTGGCACTGAGCAGTCAGGCTTAACTTAGAAGTCAATGTGTAATGTATTTGTGCAAGAAATCATGCAATATCACAGTGAGAACACTGTAAAAAGACACTGCACATGTTTAGAACAAATATAAGCCATTTATCTGATTAAATGAAGGTCAAAACAATCAAGATTTGATAATCATAGGTTGAAGTATCACTTTTGTAATGATAAGAAGAGTCTGTAGTTCTTAAAAGCAACAATTGTCTCTTGCAATAACAAAATACCTGGTTTGCATCAAAATTACAAGCACGAAGACCACAGAGGAGGAGATGCGTGGAAAAAGATAGCTGTATGTCAGTTTCTGGGTGCACACAGACGATGCGTTGATTGTTTTCCATGTGGCAAGGGATTTGTGTTGAATCCTGGCATGCAGACTGTAGGAAAGTACCATCTTGCCTGGCATGTTACCCCCATTTTTAGTTGCATGTCAGTTTGTTTTTGACGGTCTCACTGGGATCCTGCTACCCAGGACCCCAGTGTTCATAGATGTGGCCTGAATGTGTGTTCCCTGTGTAGTGCCTAACTGTGTCACTGAGGCTCTGCTAATCAGAACCTCAGTGCTTATGCTCTCTCTGCCTTTAAAATTGTCACTGCAGGCTAGTGACCATTTTTACCAATTCTAATTGGCACACTGGAACACCCTTATAATTCCCTAGTATATGGTATCTAGGTACCCAGGGGAATGGTGTTCCAGGCTACCCCTATGGCCTGCAGCATTTCTTTTGCCACCTATAGGGAGCTCAGACAATTCTTCCACAGGACTGCCACTGCAGCCTGAGTGAAATAACGTCCACGTTATTTCACAGCCATTTTACACTGCACTTAAGTAACTTATAAGTCACCTATATGTCTAACCCTCACTTGGTGAAGTTTAAGTGCAAAGTAACTAAGTGCGAGGGCACCCTGGCACTAGCCAAGGTGTCCCCACATAGTTCAGGGCAATTTTCCAGGACTTTGTGAGTGTGGGGACATCATTACACGCGTGCACTACATATAGGTCAATACCTATATGTAGCTTCACAATAGTAACTCTGAATATGGCCATGTAACATGTCTAAGATCATGGAATTGTCCCCCTATGCCAAATATGGTATTGGGGTGCCAATCCCATGCATCCCCAGGGCTCCAGCCTGGACCCCGGGTACTGCCAAAGCAGCTTTCTGGGGTTTTCACTGCAGCTACCGCTGCTGTCAACCCACGGACAGGCTTCTGCCCTCCTGGGTCTGGGCCTCTCTTCAGATAACGAATGCAAGACCTCACCAGAGTTCCTCTGCATCTCCCTCGTTGACTTCTGCCAAGGATTGACCGCTGACTGCTCCAGGACGCCTGCAAAACTGCAACAAAGTAGCAAGAAGACTACCACTGACATTGTAGCACTGAATCCTGCTGGCTTTCTCAACTGTTTCCTGGTGGTGCATGCCCTGAGGTCTGTCTGCCTTCACCCTGCACTGGAAGCCAAGAAGAAATCTCCTGTTGGTTGACAGAATCTTCCCCCTGCTGACGCAGGCACTAAACGTCTGCTTCACCGGTCCTCTGGGTCCCCTCTCATCGTGATGAGCATGGTCCCTGGAACACAGGAGCTAGATCCAAATGACAGTGACAGTCCAGTGGTGCATCTGTCCAAATTTAGTGCAGGTAAGTCCTTGTCTCCCCACCCCAGACAGTAATCCTGCATACTGCGTGAACTGCAGCTACTAGGGCTTCTGTGCACTTTTGCAAGGAATCCTTTGTGCACAGCACAGCCCAGGTCCCCAGCACTCTGTCCTGCATTGCTCAACTCACTGAGTTGAAACCCAGCTTCCTGGGACCCTCTTTTGTAGTGTTGAGATGACTGTATTCTTGAACCCATGTTCAGGTACTTCTGTGGGTGCTGACTGCTTCTGCGTGGGCTCTCTATGTTGCTGAGCGCTCCCTCTGTCTTCTCTTCCAAGTGGCGACCTCCTGGTCCTTCCTGGGCCCGGGCAGCATCCTTTTTCTTCAACCATGACCTTTGCAGCTAGCAAGGTTTGTTTGCAGTCTTTCTGTGTAGAAACAACTCTGCATCCTTTAGCACACCATGGTACATCTTCTGTGCAAAGGAGCAGTTCCTGGCATTTTCTGTTGTTGCAGAATCTTCAGCTTCTTCCACCCAGAGGCAGCCATTTTGCACCTTCATCTGGGATTTAGTGGGCTCCTGCCCCCCTTGGACACTTTCGTGACCCTTGGACTTGGTCCCCTTCCTTTACAGGTCATCAGGTCCAGCAATCCATCTTCAGTGCTTTGCAGTCAGTTGTGGTAGTTGTAGAATCTCCTATCACAACTTTAGTATGTTTCTAGGGAAGTAGGGTCCCTTTACTCCTACTTTTCAGAGTCTTGGGGTGGGGTATCTTGGACACCCTTAGGGCCATATTTATACTTTTTGACGCAAAACTGCGCCGCCGCAGTTTTGGGTCAATAAATTTACTGCCGGCTAACAGCATTTCGTAGCGCCGTGCGGGCGTCAAATTTATACTTTGATGCACGGCGGCGCAATCAACAGGTGGGAGTCATTATTTTTTACGCACATCGCGGCGTCAAGTCGTAAAGGAAAACGACGTTAACGCAGCGGAAATGACTGTGGGTCGATTTACAACACAGCAAACAGGATATGCTTTTTTTTTTGACGCAATAGCGTAAAAAATACCCGCGAACACTGCCATTTCAGCAGAGGAGAGCCAAAATGGATCCCAGATGCCATTACAGACCCCAGGAAGATGACAGCAGACCAGGAACCAGCCAGGACGATCCATACAAGAACCAGGACATTTATAGAAAGAAAAGAAAGTGTTGCTTCAGTGCAGAGGAGCAGGAAATCCTGGTTAAAGAGGTGACGGAACACCAGCACCAACTGTTCATCACCTCAAAGTTGCCAATCAGTAGGAGAGAGGCCATATGGCAACAAATTGTTGACAAGATCAACAGTGTGGCTGAAGTACGCAGGACAGTCACCGAGTGTAAGAAACACTGGCATGACTGCAAACGTAGGACAAAGGAAAAAATGGCCAGGAACAGGAAGGCAGCACTGCAGACTGGAGGTGGGAGTCCAGCACACCAGGAGGCCCTGGACCACATGGAGGAGATGGTCGCAGCCGTCATCCCTGAGGAGATCATCACAGGGATTCAAGGACAGGACAGCGCAGACTACCACGAGACAACGCACATGCAGGGTAAGTTGCAAGGGGAATTAAAATACAATAATGTTGACTGTAAGCGGGGGGGAGATACCTACTACACATTGCATGGAAGTCATCATATACATGGAGTGGCATGGGTAAATGGGCACGTCAGGGGGGCATGGCCTGCACAGACAGAAGCTGGGGCACCACATTACACTACACCAACAACAGTCCTTTGGGGGCATGCTGTCATGCCAACAATGGAGCAAAGGGAAAGCCTCGACAGGAGGGAAGGCCACTACGTCAAACTGACATCCTGGCACTCGTCAGCCAACATATCTCCTACATTAACTAGGGCCCTATTAGCAATCCTCTAGCCAAACCAACAACTGCAATGTAACTGCCACAACAGTTGACACTACCACCTCTGATCTGTGTGCAGCTCAAGTAGCCAATGGCAGTAACCTCCCCATGGAACATACATACCTGAATTAGGGGGTGAGGATGACATCTGCAACAATCGCCTGAAACAAGACAAAGGCCCCAGTACACGCAAATGTCAATGCCCATAGGTGTCACAAACATCAGCCAATGTAAACAACAATAGGAGTGACACAGCACTAAGGACACACCCATGCTGCATATGTCAGGGTCCTTCCCGTGCCTGGCAAACAAGGCAACATCACAAAAGTCATACTGCTCAGACAACAGCATTGAGGAGGGGACACATGGAACTGGTCACGGAAATACACCTGCACAGTCAGAGGGGGAAATAGGACACTGATACGACTATCAGGGCAAATCAATGTAACACACATTACCAAACATCAGCAGGACACATTAACAATATCAACATCCATATCACATCATAACATTGCCATGCATAGGATATGCTACATGTCAATTACAATAAACTCAATGTGAATGCTCAGGGATTGGGGCAGGTCCTGAGAGTCAATTGTTCTGCCAGGACCATCAGAACACCCACAGCCAGTGAAAGGTCTAACTATGAGAATGGATATACACGGAGGGTCGAGTAGTACAAAAAGGTGGCTATTCTCTATTTGGTATAAAGCAACACCTAGAGGCGATGAGGCTGACAAGTCTGATAACTCAATAACATACATGTGACACACAGGTGGGCCATAGGCCTCTAACAATGCCCATCTGAAGGACAGCAGATACCAATACCAAACAAGATCACAAAGTGAGTTCATGAAAAGGCAGGCACGTTACGTCAAAATTGTCACAACACAGACACACTAATTGTACCCTGTTTCATTGCAGAGGAAGATGGATCACCTGCTGATATGCCTGTCCCAGATTTCCCTGATGACATGGGTGACGAGCCCATAAACATTCCCCAGGAGACCATTCAAAAGGTCCTAGAAACCCTCCAGACCCCACCTTTAGTCACAAGGAGGAGCACAGAACAAGCAGCCATCACAGAAGAACCAACCACCACCCCAATTGCAAGACCTGCCAGCTCCTATACAGCTTAGGACTCTGACGACACTGGCACCAGCTTTGAAAGAACTGTAGTTGGAGTACAGCGGGAGCTGGCCAAGGAGGTGCGGGTGGGGATGCAAACTATGGCAGCCAGCCTTGAGAGGGTGCGCTTGTGCATGATGTCATCTGCAGATCAGGCCGCAGCTATGCAAGCCCTAACATCCATACTGCAAGCACTACAAGAAACTGTCAAGGAATTCACCACTGCAGTAAGGGAGTTGCCACAACACCTCGCACCCCAAACTTTCCACTGCATGCACGAATGCAATCATGACTCCCTCAGGGCCGACCTGGCTGCCTACCATCGTGATGTGGCTGCTATTCTCAAAAACCAGCAGACCCTCCTTGCTGCAGTACTGCCCTTAAGAACTTCACAGGGAGCAGCCACCGGGATGTCTGACTCCACCTCTTCTAACACTGAGGTGTGTGTTGCCCCTTCACAACCAACAACAACAAGGACAAAGCAGGCAACACACACATCAGAAGAAGAAGACATGGAACAGATCACATTCACACGGAAGAGTACCCGGAAGCATTACTCCCTGCACCATGGCCTACTTTGACCAAGGTCCTACGTTTTGTCAAATGCCAGTCTCACTACAACTATACTCAATGACTGTTCTGCTAACCACTGTATAACTTGTCAGCATTGCCAGTGAATGTCTCTCTCCTACTAATCGACAAATCCTGTTCCTCTGCACTGTCTGTAACATCACCCCAGCATGTCAGGAGCATAATCCACACCCCTTCTGTACGATCACCATGTAAGATTGAACTAGAACGGACACAGGAAACATGGACAATGTACATATTGCACTACAGCACCTATCAATAAATTGAACTTGCACACCAAATATGTCTCTGTGTTATTTGACACATCAACTGTGCAGTAGATAACACAAATGTGCCTGTGTGACAACCATGTAGCTTGTCAATACAACTGTCCTGACATCATGTAGTCAGATACATCTGTGCAGTGGCCAGGATTGCATCATAGCCTGCCTATCCTGAGGAGAATAACTGATGAAGTGAGAAACCACACACAATCATGCTGTGTTGGACAGAATAATTCATCAAGAGAAATCAAAGTCAACTAATGGTGGCTGATAAATGTTGTCACCATGCAATACTAACACATTGAATTATGCAGTCTAATCTAAGCAAACACTACAAAACACAGCATCAATCAACCTTTCTGAGTAAACATCCAAATAGGTAATCATGCTGAATTTTAGCACAAATGATCAATGTCAGTTATGAAGCCAAGAAGACAAGAGTGTTAACAAGACCTCATCTTCAAAGATGTCTCTGAACATCACACTGCAGTCCAACCTAAAAATGTCCCCAAAATACCAAGGGGGTCATTCCAACCTTGGCGGTAAAAGGCGCTTACCGCGGTGCAGAAGACCGCCAGTACACCGCCGGGGCCGCGGTAAACCGCCACGGTCATTCTGACCCACAACAGGCAAACCGCAAAAATACAGACATCCTCAAAAGTCCGCCACACCAAAGGTCAGCGAGAAACTGGCGAAGACCAAACCTCCACCATCACGCCAACAGAAATATGCCCATGCCATCACGACCCACGAATCCACGCGGCGGTCTTTCAACCGCGGTATTCTATTTGCGGTACACACCATCGCGCTCAAAATACACACACTTCTACAAAACACCGCCACATTGGACAATTCCAAATACACACACCTGATACACATACACATACCACTCCCACACACACAATACAATATAAAACACACACCCACATCACCCTCAAACCTCCACTCCGACAGAATCGTGAACACGCACAGAGAAAAGAGATCTGAGAACCCAGACGTGCATTTTACTGTCACCCAGCAATATTAGCACGCACTTCACACAACACAACAATACACATCACCACACTTAGCACCACACAATCCACCCCACACATCACCCACACCACCCCATGGCACCGCAAAGACACCACAGGTTTTCTGAGGATGAACTAAGGGTCATGGTGGAGGAAATTGTACGAGTAGAGCCACAGCTCTTCGGGACACAGGTGCAGCACACCACCATTGCGAGGAAGATGGAGCTATGGAGCAGAATAGTCGATAGGGTCAACGCAGTGGGACAGCACCCAAGAAATAGGGACGACATCAGGAAGCGGTGGAACGACCTACGGGGAAGGTGCGTTCAATGGTATCCAGGCACAACATCGCGGTGCAGCGTACTGGCGGCGGACCACCACCTCCTCCGCCAGAATTTACAACATGGGAGGAGCAGGTCTTGGCGATCCTGCATCCTGAGGGCCTCGCAGGAGTATCTGGAGGAATGGACTCTGGTAAGTCAAAACTTCACTACTTCATCCCCCCCACCCCACCTGCATGCCAACCCATACCCCCACCCTCACCCTCACCCCCATAACACCTACTCCTTGCAAATGTCTCACCATCACAACCCACCCATCCCAACCCCAAACCCTGCATGCGACCACAAAGCATGGACACCCATCACCAAAGCATGCCCACTGCACATACCCATCCCCCCCAAACCACCATCACTAAAGCCCCCAGACGGGAATGCCAGCACTGGGGTACACGGGCACCCACCCATTGCACGCTATGGCACACACAGATGCAATAACCATACTTTTATATCCCTGTAGGACCCGAACGCCACGTCACCACGCAGGAGGGTCCACAAATGTCCACTCCACCCCCAGAAGAGGCCCACAGTGATGACAGCACCTCTGTCGACCTGGATCTAGATGACCAGCCCGGCCAATCGGGGACCTCGGGACAGTCGGTTCCCCTCACCCAGTCACAGGCCTCCACAGACCTTCCCCCCTCTGGAAACACCAGCACAGCACCCACCCAGCGGGCCCATACCTCTGTCCCCAGGACACGTCAATCAGCGGTGTGTCCACCACTACAGGGCACCCAGGCTAACCTACCACCCCAACAACAACAGGGACCTGGGGGCAGTGGTAGTGGGCACACGGTCCAGGGGACGGAGGCCCAGGGAAACAGGGGAACTGGGAGGGCTGCTGTGCGACAGGGGGCGGATAGGCCAAGGGAACCCACTCTCCACGAGGCCCTCTCCTCCATCATGGGAGCATACCATCATTCCCAGGAGACGATGGCGACGGTCCTGGCTAGGTTTCAGGAGATCCAGCTCCTGCAGGAGGAACAGTATTTGGGGTTCAGGGAGGAACTACGAACCATCAGTTCCGCCCTGGGCACCATAGTAGGGGCTCTGAATCAGGTAGTCACCACATTGCGGGACACTGTGGCACCACAAAGGGCCCCTCACACTAGCATGGACCAAGAACTGCCTACCACCTCTGCCGGCGCTAGTGGACAGGAGGCCCCGCCACAGGACCAACAGGCCACCAGCACCCCACCCCCTGCAGAAGGAGAACCACCCCGCAAGCGGGCCCTGAGATCCAGGAAGAAGACAGAGTAAGATGCCAAGACCCCCGCCAGGAAAGGATACCTCCCTGATTGTCATCCCACTGTCCCACATTGTCACCCTGTCCACCCTTAAACTGCCCCTGCTCCACTTTCCAAAGGCATTTGGACAATGCACCTGTGATACTAATAGTCTGGACTCTGCCATGGACATTCCTCCACCATCACCCCTCACTGATTTGCAACCACCCACCAATATAGAGCACTGTAATAAACACAGTTATTGCACAAAACAATCTGGAGTCTGGCTGTGATTTGGAACAAATGTATTAGACATGACCGTGCCAAAATGCTGATTTACATTGTGATGACAACATACCACTGTCACACAGCTGTAGTCCATGGGGAAACAAAGCAGATGTCACGCAGTGGGGCCCACAGCTCTGAAATCAGAAGGGAAATTCACAACTCAGTTACCATACACTGGGGGAAAAGGTCAGACAGTAGAGCGGTAGTAGTCTTTAAGTAAATGTAATATGCCGGTGTGGATTCTTACCTGTGTGTCATTGAAAATACTGCTGTATTACTGTGTTCCTGTTCTCTATTCGTCCTCTTCGGCTTCCTCGTCTTCACTCTCTACAGGCTCCACAGCTGCTACAACACCACCATCTGGACCATCCTCCTGCAGAAAAGGCACCTGGCGTCGCAAAGCCAGGTTGTGAAGCATACAGCAGGCCACGATGATCTGGCACACCTTCTTTGGTGAGTAGAATATGGATCCACCTGTCATATGGAGGCACCTGAACCTGGCCTTCAGGAGGCCAAAGGTTCGCTCGATCACCCTCCTAGTCCGCCCATGTGCCTCATTGTACCGTTCCTCTGCCCTTGTCCTGGGATTCCTCAGTGGGGTCAGTAGCCATGACAGGTTGGGGTAACCAGAGTCCCCCAGTAGCCACACACGGTGCCTCTGGAGTTGACCCATCACGTAAGGGATGCTGCTATTCCGCAGGATGTACGCGTCATGCACTGACCCAGGGAACTTGGCATTAACATGGGAGATGTACTGGTCAGCCAAACACACCATCTGTACATTCATGGAATGATAACTCTTCCTGTTCCTGTACACCTGTTCACTCCTGCTGGGGGGGACCAAAGCAACATGTGTCCCATCAATGGCACCTATCATGTTGGGGATATGTCCAAGGGCATAGAAATCACCCTTCACTGTAGGCAAATCCCCCACCTCAGGGAAAACGATGTAGCTGCGCATGTGTTTCAGCAGGGCAGACCACACTCTGGACAACACCTTGGAAAACATAGGCTGGGACATCCCTGATGCTATGGCCACTGTTGTTTGAAATGACCCACTTGCCAAGAAATGGAGTACTGACAGAACCTGCACTAGAGGGGGGATCCCTGTGGGTTGGCGGATTGGTGACATCAGGTCTGCCTCCAGCTGGGCACTCAGTTCCTGAATAGTGGCTCGGTCAAGCCTGTATGTCAGTATGACATGTCTTTCCTCCATTGTCGACAGGTCCACCAGCGGTCTGTACACGGGAAGATTTCTCCATCTCCTCGCATGTCCCAGCGGACGGTGCCTATGAAGGACAACAGCGAGCACAGAGTCAATCAACCCACAGGTATGTTCCCACAGCTTGCACATAACACGATTCCCAATGCATTGAATGGCTTGTATGAGTGTTGATGCAAGGCCTAGGTATGTGTGACGCAGTAGAAAGTAAGCCATGTGGGCCCTTGAAATGGCAGCTGCCTGCCCTGTGAAGTGCGACAATGGGATGTGAGGTCAATGCGCTGGCGTGGCACACCGTGGCGGTAGGCGGTCGAAGACCGCGGCGCAAAGAAGCATTGGTTAACATTGAACCCTATGGGTCTCAGGAGCCAATGACGATGTGCGCCGGCGGTCGCGGTACGCACCGCAGCGGTGCGCACCGCCGCGGGCGTGACCGCCATTTTCTATCTGCTTAATCACTCGATACCTGATCTTCGACAGGAGAGGACCTACACTGCAAGTGCTGCTGTGACCTCGGTCTGGAAGAGACAATGGCTCATGCGACTGGGGAAAGGGCCCCTGCCTTCACTGCTCAGGAATTGGAGAAACTTGTGGATGGGGTCCTCCGCAGCATGCGCTACTCTACGGTCCTCCAGACCAACAGGTAAGTACACTGGGACCATGCTTTGTGGGCAATGCCTGTGTTGAGTGGGGTGGATGAAAGATGGTGGGGAGGGGAGCGATTGAGGCATGCATCAAACGACAGATGAGAGCATGTGCCACATGGCAAGGGTGGGGATGGGGGGCCACTCACATCGAGCATGCAGAAGGTGATGAATATTTTTCTCCCCCTGTACATGTCACATAGGTCAGCGCCCACCAGAAAATCGATATTTGGCGTGCCATCGCCAATGACGTCCGGACCCTGGGGGTCCACCACAGACGGGGCACCCACTGCCGGAAGAGATGGGAGGACATCTGCCGCTGGAGCAGGAAGATGGCGGAGGCTCAGCTGGGGATGGCCTCCCAACGTGAGAGGGGTGCCAGTCGGACTTTGACCCCCCTGATGTCCCGGATCCTGGCAGTGGCCTACCCCGATTTGGATGGGCGCATGAGGACATCACAGCAGACACAAGGGGGTGAGCAAACTCTAATCCTGGTGACTTTGCACGCAGTGGAGGTGTCTGGGTGGGGGAGGAGGGCTGTGGGTATCCCTAGGCCAGGGCGATTTCTGTAGGCTAGGCCCCTCCATAAAGCATGGCCCTGTGCCCCCGCCCCCCACCTCTGTAGGGTGCCAAGTACAGCTATTCATGGCCCTGTGTCATCAATGTGTGCAGATGTCGCCCATAGGCTTGTAGGCCATGTCCCACGGATTGAGTAGTCGACCCCAGGTGCGCGGCGTAGTGCAGGGGGCTTCTGTGTCTGTCCTGTCCGCCAACGGTGTCGCCAATGCATGCACTCAACATGTCTTTATTCCCCCCCCCCTTTTTTGTGGTCTTCCTGTTCATGTGTGCATTAGCATCATCAGGCGGAGGAGAAGTGGCATGGGAGCACGAGGGAGCTGCATCCCACATGGCCATGGAGGGCCATGCAACGGACTCGGAATTCACCAGTGGGACAAAGGGCGAGGGGAGCTCCACAGCGGGGACTCATGCAGATATCAGTGACAGCGACTCGTCCTCTGAAGGGAGCTCCCTTGTGGTGGCGGCAATATCTGTGCCCCCCGCAACAACAGGTACAGCCGCCACCCAGCGCACCAGCACTGCCCTCCCAGCAGCCCCTCAGCGTTTGCCCCGTGCCCGCTCACCCAGGAAGGTGGGCATCTCCTTCGCCCCAGGCACCTCAGGCCCTGCCCCAGTCACCCCTGCTGCCCTCAGTGAGGAGGTCATTGACCTCCTGAGGATGCTCACTGTTGGGCAGTCTACCATTTTGAATGCCATCCAGGGTGTCGAAAGAGAGGTGCACCAGAGTAATGCATACCTGAAGGGCATTCATTCTGGTCAGGCTGCCCTTCAGCGATCGTTCAACACTCTGGCCTCAGCACTGATGGCAGCCATTGTCCCTGTCTCTAGCCTCCCCCCTCCAACTTCCTCCACCCATACCCTATCACCTGTACCTCTGCCTATCCCAGACACACCATCAGACCAGCCTGCACACACCTCAACACCCAAGAGAAGCTCAGCCAGACATAAGCACCACACATCACACAGGCATTCACACAAACAACATCCACATGCAGACATACCAACACCCACTGCCTCCACTGTGTCCCCCTCCTCCTCGTCTCCCTCCTCCCTCCCTGTCACGTCTCCACTCACACCTGCATGCACAACATCTTCAGCCACTACCTCCATCACCAGCACACCCACCAGAACCCCCCGCACACGTGCACTCACCACCCCCACTACCATTTACACGTCCCCTGTGTCCTCTCCCAGTGTGTCTGTCATCCCCTCTTCCAAGATACACAAACGCAGGCAGCCACCCACCCAACAGCCATCCACCTCACAAAAGCCTCCAGCCCAAGCACCTGCACCCAAAGACACCAGACTTCAAACTCCTACAACCACAACCTCTTCCTCCACTCCCATACCCACTACATCTACCCGTCCCACTGTTCCTAAAATGCTTTTCCTTTCCAAACTTAACCTCTTTCCAACAACTCCCCCACTCCGTCCATGTCATAGGACTCCAGTCAGCACCTCAGCCACCACAAAACCAGGACCTGTCATGACAGTCTGCCATGGACTGTGGAGTCCCCCATCCTCAAGGGCAGCCAGTTCAGTACGGAGCCAAGGCACGGCCAGCCCACCCCCGGAGAAACATCCGAAGATAGGCAGTGGCCGTCGCGAGTTGGCGAAAACACCAGGGACTAAAATCCCTACCATGGCTCCGGCAGGAAGTGTGGAGCCAGCTGGCACACCGCCAAAGGTGGGGAAGGGCCACAGGCGATCAGGGAATGCTGGGAAGGGCAGCACGCCCGATAAGACCGCCATCAGCCCAGCTGGCCAGGAGGGCCCGCCAGCCCCATCCCAGGTGGGCAGGAGGACACCAACAGGCCCGGTACTGCAGCCCAGGAGGGCCCCGCCAGCCACACGACAGATAGGCAGGAAGGCCCCGCCAGCCACAGGTCAGGTGGCGAATGACCTCCACGCCATGGCTGGATCCGCTGAACTGGGCACTTCACCTGAAGCACCGCTGCACTGGGCACCGCCGTCTCAAGCACCGCTGCACTGGGCCCTTCATCTCAAGCACCGCTGCACTGGGCACCGCCGTCTCAAGCACCGCTGAACTGGGCCCTTCATCTCAAGCACTGCTGAACTGGGCCCTTCATCTCAAGAACCGCTGCACTGGGCCCTTTATCTCAAGAACCGCTGCACTGGGCACCGCCGTCTCAAGCACCGCTGCGCTGGGCACCGCCATCTCAAGCACCGCTGCACTGGGCACCGCCGTCTCAAGCACCGCTGAACTGGTCCCTTCATCTCAAGAACCGCTGAACTGGGCCCTTCATCTCAAGAACCGCTGCACTGGGTACCGCCGTACCGCTGCACTGGGCACCGCCGTCTCAAGCAGCGCTGCACTGGGCACCGCCGTCTCAAGCACCGCTGCACTGGGCACCGCCGTCTCAAGCACCGCTGCACTGGGCCCTTCATCTCAAGCACAGCTGAACTGGGCCCTTCATCTCAAGCACCGCTGAACTGGGCCCTTCATCTCAAGCACCGCTGAACTGGGCACCGCAGTCTCAAGCACCGCTGCACTGGGCACCGCCGTCTCAAGCACCTCTGGCCCATTGGCGGCAGAGGCAGGCCCGCATCTGTGTCGGGCAGGGCTGCACGAAGCACTCTGGGCACCAGTCCCCCTCCAGAACCAGTGGAGACTGTTATCCACTTGTGAGACTGTGGCTTTGCACTCCCCAGGATGTAACAGTGGGCAAGCCACCCACTGTAGAAACTTGTGAGACTGTGGCTTTGCACTCCCCAGGATGTAACAGTGGGCAAGCCTCCCACTGTAGAGACTTGTGAGACTGTGGCTTTGCACTCCCCAGGATGTAACAGTGGGCAACCCACCCACTGTAGAGACTTGTGAGACTGTGGCTTTGCACTCCCCAGGATTGAACAGTGGCCATGGAGGCCCCTCGTGGATCTGGCGTCGTGGACTCATCTGGCTGAGGTGCCCCCCCTTCCCTTCCCCCTGAGGTGCCTGTAGTTTTCCTATCTGATGCCCCTGCAGTGTTCTCTCCGTTGGAGTCAGGTATCCTGTGTGGGCTTTGCCCATGTGATTTGGGCCCAGTGGTCCACGAACAATGCCTGCTACAATGATCAGACTTGTAAATTTATGTATATAAAAGTTTTTGATGTGTTATATATTTTTAAGCCAGTAATACAATATTTTCAAATGTTTAGAATCATTTCCTTTTGTCTTTGCATTCTTCCAGGGGGTTTGGGGGGGGTAACTGTGATGTATTGCTATGCATTGATGTGTGTGTTGTAGTGGGTGAGGGTGGGGGTGGGTGTTTGGCGTATGTGTGTCCCCGTAATTTTTTCCCTCCCCCTCCCCTGTGTCGTAGGTGCAGTACTCACCGTTGTCTTCTGCGCCGGCGTTCGTGCTCCTGGTAGAGGAGCAGGAAGAGTATCACTGGGAGGATGTGGAGTTCGGGTTCCATGCTGTCCAGATTCCTCGTGGGGTGTATGGAGGTGAGCGTTTTCCGTTCGAAATGGCTGTTTCCGCTGTGTTTTTATCGGCGGGGCTACCGCCCCGGAAAAGGTGGCGGATTGGTAGGTTGTGATAGGGTGGGCGGTACATTGACTCCCGCCAGTCTGTTGGCGGTGACCGCCGCGCTTTTTGTTTGTCCCGCCGTGGCGGGCGGTGTGTCGATGTGGCAGTCTCTGTTGGCGGTTTCCGCCAGGGTCGGAATTCCATTTTTTTTACCGCCAGACTGTTGGCGGTTTAGCCGCCGCTATAACTCTGACTGCCAGGGTTGGAAAGACCACCCAAGTCTGGAAGCACACTTTGTGACGTAGAAAACATACTCATCGACACAAATCCTTTGTGATCCTTGTAAACTCCAATTGGTGGTTCAAACAAATGATGGATACTTACCAAGGTAGCACAGGGGTAGCTGCCATTTTAAACCTCAGTTTTTTTTGGTTTGTAGCATAGGACACAAATGTCATAGAACAACAATCACCTACACTGATGGCAAGGCCATGATCAAGGAGCAGTTAACACATAATGCAAAGGGTTATCTATATATTTATTCTTAAGTAATCACACCAGAGGCAACTAAGGGAAAAGTCATACCTACACTAATCTAACCTGACTACTCATTACCCACAACTGTCCCTAACTAACCTAAGCTAAACTTACTCTACACATATAACGAATCGATCTAAACATCAACCCCCCACCCACCATTATGAGACAGTACACATGCAGGACAACACATACTAACCTACACACATACTATACTATCCTAAACAATCATATATTTTTTTGTTATTTTTTTGAATATTTTTTTTTCTTTATTTTTTAAACACACAGGAACCCCAACATTGACCCCCACCCACCCACACACTTAATAATGAAAATTATAAAGAATCAGGACCCCCCAACCTCCTCCCTAACACTAACTAAGCTAACAACCTATACTAACCTAACACTAATCCCCCAAGCCCACTAATCATGATAACAAGGAAAGAGGAGGGAGGGGAGGGAATTATGTACATTGACCATATCAGTCCTAGAGGTTGGCCCTCCGGAGGGTCCGCCTGATAGACCTGACCCGCTTCTTGATGTAGGCCACATCCTGGCTCAGCTTGTCCACCTTCCTCATAAATTTGTCCATTTTGCGTTCCAAAGCCTGGAATGCCGCAGGGTCAATTGGAGGTGCTGCTGCTGTTTGGGTCCCGGCAGAGGTGCTCTGTGTGGGTGTTGAGCCTAGCCCAATGGACTGTCCTGCAGCTGTCATAATGCTGGGTCCTGGTTGTGCTGCAGAGGCAGGGACAACTGTCCCCGCTGTGGCTGGGGCCACTTGGGGAGAACTGGTGGTTGTGGTGGCTGTAGTGGGCAACGTTGGGCCACCCTGTGGTGAAGCCCACCATGCTCCGGAGGCCCGATCCGACTGGTATTTACGGGCCATCCTTTGGAACCCCGACTGCACCTGCAGGATGTGTCGGTACCTCATGGCCCGCCTCTCAAATTCATGCCTCTGTGCGGCACTCATGTTTGCAGCTGTGAAGACAAAGGGCAACTATTTACCATAGGAACTGCATTGTGTGGAATAGCACAAGTGGTCAATCTGGCAATACGTTTACTGTACTTGTAACAGCTCATATCACCATATAGATCATTGAAAGTCTCAGAGGAAGTACATGGGAAGCCTGCATACAAAGGTCATCTCACACATAGCATATACAATAATCTACATGATGGGTAACAACTGCCAATAACTTGTCATCAAAATACTTACAGTTGCAGCTAACAATCAAGCTGCACCTCCTCCGCCTATTGCCTGGACTACATATGTCAGTGTATGTGATTACAATCACAAACCTAAAGATCTGAAATTTGTAATGGGATTTGCTAGTATAGAACTCATGTGCCATAACTGAGTGTGTACACTAGGTTCAAATGGTCACAAGTATGTGTAACATACTGGTTTCTTCAGTCCTAGGTACCCTATTCACAAACCCATGCCTGTCTTTGAGGGGGGGGTGGGAAGAACAACCAACAATCCCAAAATAGATGCACACCCAGGAGTGTATAGAAAGCTCAACATGTTTTTGCCTCCACACACACACCACCAGTAAGGGCTATCAACAAATTGGAGTCAGCTAAACCTTGTCCTATCCAAGGTCCACACATGTCAAAATGTACTTACCTAGGCCAACATCACATACTTCCAGTGAGGCATATTTTTCTACAGACACAGAGGAGCAAGAACACCCATGATCATGAATAGCATGCACACCTAGGCCGTTGCACTCTAGTCCCACACACTTCTAGTTCAACTTGTGGTAGTACATGCACCCGGAAGATCCAACCTACAGTGTACTCAGTACATCGGTTACTAGGGAAGTAGCAGATTTCAGACAAGCCATTTGCAGAAGCTATCTGGGAGAATGTCAGTCTGACATGCAGACTCAGTCCGAGACGAGTCCCAGTGCAACTCTTACATTAACTAGTGTATTCCACATGTCTCACCCCATTTCCCATAGTGGGCCCTACAGGAATGGCCTACAGACCCAAGATCAGACAAATGGATAAGCATAGGTCAACTCAAAATGAAGTGATAACTGAAATCCCACAAATGGAACAAGACTAATGATTGGGCAGCGCATCACACCTTGCAATGTGTTCAACACACAGGAGGCCATCACACATCACCAGCAAACACAAATCATAACACACATGTCAACACTAACTGTAGGTGTCGGGGTCCTCAAAATGAGCCACCTCTCCCACTGTGTACGGTGCAGGTCCACCTGTAAAGCATGGAAGGAAGAATATACTCAGAATCCGTGCACAGACAAACAATTTCGAATACAGACACAATGTGATAATATGACATGAGTAATGTAACACTTTCACACATGCTCATACTGCATGGAATAATTCCTGTGCAACATTTACATAGGATGGGTCTCCTGCTACAGTTACACACACTTCTATACACATGCAGTGGCCCGGACTGTCATGTGGTGGCAAACATGCACCTCCATTAGTATGCAGCAACAATATAGGTGTGCATTCATCTCATCATGTGCATCCAAGAGAGACATCCAAAAGCTGGTTACTTGAGGACTGCATGACCTGTCAAACAGCCTATGTGGTCATGACACATTTGTGACAGATAGGTACATGGTACAGAGGGCCAGGTACTTTGGCAATACCTCATGTTGTTACAGTTTCATAAATTGATGTGTCCAAACAATGGTGATTGGCACCAAATATAGATGTTTGTACCCTAGTCCATACCTTTGGACAGCCATCCCTATTCTGATTTTGGCACAAGTGACAATAAATACCTGTCTAATATGTTAGCTGAGGGCACCTGAGTCCTTTACAAATATGGTTCATGCTCAGATCTGGCATGTATCAATAAAATGTGAAGGAGCACATTTATCACAAACAGGCATGGCACTTCCGTGAACACTTTCCCTACACACTAACCAGACACACATGTGACATATGTGTGGGCCACATTGCTAACTTCAATTGACGTGAAGGCAGCACTCATTTTCAGCATCATGTAGGGTTTCAAATGTCAGTCTAGCTATAGCGTCAACATATGTAGGTATGATGTTACTACATCCATACTTCACTGGCAATTGTGACCTGTAGAGTCCTGATTGCGTCATTAATGTGTCGCTTGTCTGACACAAAGGCGGCACTACATTACATTCTGCTACAAGCAACCTGTATGTGTGGAAAACCTGAGCTGCCTGACTGCTAGCATTTGTCATCCTTCACATAGTGCATCAATTACCCTGTATGTTTCCCTAGCATTACACACAGTCAGCTACTTATCTGGCAGATTGGGTAACAATCATCACATGTCACTACACATCTTTAAATAGTGCACATTTACATGATCTGTACTCACCAACATGGCCACCAATCCTGATTCCCAGATGGTCCAGCAGATCTTGCTCCCTGGAGATCAGGTCAGCCCAGCGGTGCTTCAATTGATGGTCATTCCGTTGGCTCCCATACAGACGCACCAAGTGATGGCGCACCTTCCCCCACCGGACTTTTCGGGCCTCCGTGTGATACCCCTGTATCACCCTACCCCAGCCTCCAACATGAGTGTTTGGAAATGGCAAACAAGCCATATAAACCCCCCCAATTCCTCCTCACCCATCCTGGGAAGCCGTGGCCTACCAGACATTTAAGCACTGAAAATGTTGAAAAAGTAGTAGAAAATAGGAAAAGGGGGAAATGGGGAAAGTTAGAGTGAGGAAATACCAAGAAAACTTAACAAATAGAAGAGCCCAACTATCCCCTATATCACAGTACCCACAACAGACTCCCACAGACAATAACTACAACACTGGACTGGGCAAATTTATACAACACAGACTCAGACAGTATTCTACAACAAGATAATGATGACAAAATAGCAAGTGAGATGGCACACTGGACACAAAAGCACTAATACACAGGACAACACTTTGCGCACAGCCACACAGTCTAGAATAATCAGAAACTGCAAAGTGAAAGTGAAAGTACACCCACTGTACAGAATCTGTAAACAGGATATCCTATTACATCACATCCTGCATAAAATGGCTGCCGTTTTGTTCCATTATGCATCATATTTTCACGCATACAGGTTGTGCGTCATATTGTTTGACACACAGGAGTGCAGATAATGCAGAGTCAAAATATTTTTCATATTTGGTTATTGCTATTTGTTTGCGGCATAATTTACAGTTCTAGAGGTGAAAATTAAGCTGCAGCCAAATATGATATCTATTTATGAAAAAAGAAATTGACTCTGCATTATTTGCACTCCTGTGCATCAAAAATATTGACGCACAAGGTGTATGCGTGAAAATATGACGCATTATGACAAATATGTATTTCCTTTGTCCAAATGAGTAATGTAATTTTGCATGACCAAATGGTGCTAAGTGATAAACTTTGGGGTTAGCTATAGCATAATGTCCCTTATAGGATGTATAGCAGGTATTCACAGTGCAATAGTAATGATTGGCCAGAATGGATATTACTCATAATTGTGCACATATGTAGGTAATTGCTGATTGTAAATTTCTAAATATGAAAGAGATACCTGGATGTATTCTTTAGCAAAACTGTGAGCACATGTATCAAGCTATTCCAAAGTGCATAAAGGCCAATTAGGTTATGCAATTGTCGCCGAAACCTTTTTTGGGGGTAACCATGTCCTAATTACGAGTTAATGTATCTAAAATGTGTTTCACTATTGACATGTAGGGCACACATGCGCCTTATGCATGTGTGTGCTTCACATGTGCATAAAAAAATTATATTTGTCGTGCAGCAGAGGGGGACTTAGGCCCCCAGCACCCTGGGGTTTGCTGTTCCTGACTTGCAACTTTATCCAAGGTTTTCCAAAATTCAGTAATGCTAAACCATTGGCAGCAGGCCCATGGAAGCAAATTGAGTATGATTCTCTGTTTGCTAATCTGTAATCCCATTTGTTCATTTGACGTTTGCCCTATTGATTCTTTGGAGAATTCTGACATACCATTTAGCATTGATTTAATAGCAAAATCTCTACGTTCCTTATGTCATGTTAGCAAATAGATTGTTGATGTATGTGGCCCTTTATGCATTACCTGATTTAGTGGCATGTTTCATTCTTTCTGCTAGGTTACAACTGGGACACCACTGTGATAGGCTGCTTGCAACCATTTTGTTGATTGGATGGTACATGTACATGTGTGTGCTCCAATGTTGATCCAGTATCAACTGTTAAGGTGTATGTTGTCACTGTAAAGTCAACGTCTCATCATGAGCGATTTGCAGCTAATCATGTATCTAATGAGCATCTTTTGTAGCTAAATGTGACAAAAGTCATTGAGGACATGGTAACCTACACGTGGATGGTCCCACCCTGTCACTGAAGACGTGTAATGAGACTTTCAATTGGGCAACCGTGGTGTGCTGAGTGAGAGAATGTCTCAGGTGTCTGGATCCGGCATGTGTCATTGCAACATTTGTAATGAAGTTGGCCTCTGTGGATGGAAATGCATCAGGAAACATCATAGCCTCTGTGCAGAAGTAAATGGCTGGTGTTCAGCACACACAACTCATCTCTATTATTTGAACAATGTTACTCAGCGGGTGACCTATCAGGGTCCTCATATGTGTTGACTTTTCATGGACATTATCTGAGGTTGCTAGTTCTGCTGGAGGCCACGTATACCATCAAACGCTATGGGCCAGGTCCACTGTCACACTTTGCAGTTTAGGCATTAATGAGGCCCAGACAACGGAAGGGCCATGACTTAGCTATTCAAGGGCACTGTCAAAAATATGATACAAATAACAGTCAGATGATGCAATACAATGTATTTGAGTATACATTGATGAGGCAAATGACAAATTAGCCTCTGAGGTACGAGAGGTTTTGGACAGCAAGTGTGGTCCATAGGTGGACACCGGGTATCTTTAGGGTGACCCACGGACAGGTGCCAGTCAGGCAGACAGGATGCTGGGTCAATCAGGAGCCAGCTCTTTCACAAATTACATGATCAGTGGTCTGACTAGGACTGGTCAGAGGGAGGAGTGGACAGTTGACATGTCACACTGTGTATGTCCTGTGTTATCTTGAAGGTGACACATGAACCCTGATAAAGTGTTACATGGCAACATTAGTAGCAATGCTTAATGGTGTGATTGCCCTAATGTCTACATCTATGCTGTAGAAGGCATCAGCAGGGACGGTGCATGTAAATTTGGGTGGTGTGCATGGAGGGCATCACTGGTGTGGCCTCCATCAGTGTCTCACAAGTCCTGTCGGATGAGATTTGCTTAAAAATGGCCTACAGTACCTTTCACACGAGAATCAATCTACAGGTGATACCAGGCCTTAAAAACTCAAAGCCAGTGTATTATATGTGCTGAGTTCCCTGCAGTGAGATGGTACTATGACAATGGTAGGCATAGGAAAGGGTGTGGCACACTGGATGACTCTTGTGAGTGTGTGTATGTAGATGAGGGAATCTCAGGGTACACATATCAGCATTCCAGGGACCTCTTCAGACAGGTGGGATGTGACCAGCCGCATGGGTGTGTAAGGTTTTTAGAGAAGGGCTGACATGTAGATGGGATGTGATGTGCTGGATGCTTGTCATATGTGTGGACTTGTGCTGTGTATGTTCTGATTATGTGTAACTCTAGTGACAGATAGTCATTGCAAAGATTGTAAGTAGTTGGAATTACTGCTGCCAAGAGTCTGGTAATACATTCCTGTTCCTGAAGCAAAAGCATGTCAACTGCCTGATGTATGAGGTCTGTTTTCCCCTAGTTGAGTGATGGTGTTTTAGTTGTGTGCCATCTGCTGCGATGAACCATGTTTCCTACATGTATGTGTGCAATATGTGTGGTCCTCAGCTATTGCCCTTCAAAGGTGAACTGTACAGGATGTCAGTCATTTACATTGTGTGTGTATGTGACCGTTGTATGATAGGCATTACATTTGTAGTGTGCTTTTCTGTGTCCTGATTGTTATATCATTATTGCTCCATGAGACGACATTCTTCTTCTGATATTTAGAGCTGAAGTTGTGCAGAAATGAATAGGCCAGACCATGATTTGGTGTTTGTTATCAGTGTTTATTTACAATAGTTCATTAAGTGGTGATGGTGATAATTATGAAAAGAAATTGTTCACAATGTGTTGCCGCCTACGCACTCCAGCAGCCGTGTTTGGTTGTTCCCCCTCCTGTTGCAGGGCAGCATCCTCCTCTTCCTCGTCTTCAGGCATGTATGGGTCTGGTTCGAGGAGGGGAATGTTCCATTTGACACAAATGTTGTGCAATATTGCACATGTGAGGATGATCCAACAGACCATCTTGTGGGAATATAGTAGGCTACCACCAGTGATGTCGAGGCAGCGGAATCTTGACTTGAGGATGCCGAAGGTCCGCTCGACAATGCTGCGTGTCCTCTTATGGGCTTCGTTGTATGCCCGCTCTGCAGCAGTACTCGGGTTGCCATATGGTGTCATTAGCCATGGCTGGATGCCATACCCCTGATCAGCTGAAAGAGAAAAAGAATGGGATGATGTTGATGTAGCTTGCACTATTGAAAAGACCTTCAATAGCAGTAGTTGTCTTGTGTTGTCTGTGACTCTTTTGTGTACTAATGTGACATCCTATACTTGTAGGCTATACCATCTGCATTAAGTTTTTTCCTTGGCTGAGCACGTGTTTGTCTGCTAACAGTTTGTCATCAGTATGTTTTGTGATTTTCAGTGCAGTGTGCCCTCCCTAACATTGTGACTTGTGATACAGGTGTCCTTGTGTCTTCACTTGGGGTGAGTAGATAGTTCTAGGTAGAGTTTAATTTATAAGTGTTGTTAGCACGTTCATATGAAAGTACCCTGGACATCCCATACCTTTAGAGTTAGGCAGTGTATTAATGTAAAGGTCATTGGGACACTTACAATTTGCAAGGTGATATTTCGGAAACCACACTCATTAATGTCTTCACATTAGGCTGTACAGTAAATTCCGATGTGTGACAGGTTCAATGGTGACTTAAGAAACATGACTAGTGATGTCAGGACCTCAGTGTGTTCATGTTGACATGTTGCTGTTGTGGTGTATGTGTTATGTGTCCTAGAGGGTTGCTGTGCAGTGTGTAAATAAGTAGGTTTTTGTACTTACCAACAAGTAGTCCATTGCCATACCGTCCATCCTGGAAGTGTTGGTTGATGGTGTAGTGACGGAAGATGAATGAGTCATGGACACTCCCAGGATATTTAGCCACGATGTTGGTGATCAATCCCTGGTGATCGTCTATGACCTGCACGTTGATTGAATGTGTGTGCTTCCTGTTGCGGTAGAGGTGTTCTGTTGCAGCAGGTGGCACAAGGCGTACATGTGTGCAGTCGATTGCACCAAGGACGTGTGGGAAGCCACTGATTGTGTAGAACCCCTGTTTAGTTTCCTGCTGCTTCTGAAGTGTGTTAGGGAAGCAGATGTGGCGGGGTGTCAGGCGAATGATGGCATCCAGTACTTTGGGCAGAAATGCAGAGAATGCTGGTTGTGATATTCCGCCAACCAGGGCACCAGTTGTTTGAAATGAGCCACTTGCCAGCATGTGAAGTTCGGCAAGCACCTTTGTTTCTGTTGGTATGGTGTGGGGTGTCACCAAAGTAGGGGCCAACTGCTGTTCAATGTTTCTCAGCAGCTGCTGAATGGCCTGCCAGTTCAACCGGTACCTCTGTATGATGTCGTGTTCCCTGAGGCCCTGAAGGGTTGTTCTTGGGCGGAATATCCTCTCCTGCCTTCTGCGCTGCCTTTGGGGTCCCTGCTGGTGTTGTTGTAGCTGCTGTTGTTGCTGCTGGGCTCTGCGTCTGCGTGCACGCTGGATAAGAATCACCTCCATGTCTCCCTTTTGCTGCTCTGCTGCTCTGCTGTTTGTTCTGTGTGTTCTGATTAAATACAGGTGTGTTTGCCCCATTTTAACGCCTGCCCTGACCCAGGTGTTAAATTTTGACGTAAATCGGGCTGTGTGTCATTTTCTGGCTCCGCCTCCCGGCCGTGCGTCATTTTTGCCCGAAAGCATAAATACGACGCACGGCCGTTTGCGTCATTTTTTGGACAGGAACGCCTACCCTGCATATCATTAAAGCAGGGCGGGTTGCCGCATCCAAAAAATGACGCACACGGTGGAATTTTGTCATCCTCGGACTCGGGCGTCATAGTTTAAATACGGGGCTACGTTTGCACTGATTGTGCGTCAAAATTTTTGACGCACAATTGGCGCAAACGGAGTATAAATATGCCCCTTAGTATTTTCTTACACTCCCAGCGACCCTCTACACACTACACTAAGTCTGGAGTCCATTTGTGGTTCGCATTCCACTTTTGGAGTATATTGTTTGTGTTGCCCCTATGCCTATTGCATCCTATGGTATTCTACAGTGTTTGCACTACTTTTCTAACTGTTTACTAACCTGATTTTGGTTTGTGTGTATATTTTGTAGATTTTACTTACCTCCTAAGGGAGTATATCCTCTTACATATTTTTGGCACATTGTCACTAAAATAAAGTACCTTTATTTTTAGTGACACTGAGTATTGTGATTCTTATGGTATAGTGCTATATGATATAAGTGGTATAGTAGGAGCTTTGAATGTCCCCTAGTTCAGCCTAAGCTGCTCTGCTATAGCTACCTCTATCAGCCTAAACTGCTAGAACACTACTAATCTACTAATAAGGTATAACTGGACCTGGAACAAGGTGTAAGGACCATCAGGTTTCCACTATAAGCCAGGCCAGCCTCCTACACAGGCTTAAATCCTCTTTGCAATGCAGGGTCTTTTGACACCTATGGACGATGCGTGGAAATCCTGGGCTTGCGGGACAAAGTTGCAGCTGCTGCGTCAATCCAGTGGGTGATGCGGCAGAATTTCTGCTGCCTGGCTGGTGCTGCTTCGATTCCTCTCGCAGGGAGTAAGGCTGCGTCGTTCCGGATCGTCGATGCTCCAATCCGGCTGGCTGTGTGACAAAATTAGAGGTGCAACGTTGCTGCTGCATCGAACTCCACTGGTGGAGATGGGCTGCGTAGTTCCGGTTCAGCAAAGCAGTGATTTTCTCACCGCTGGACAGACTGTTCATCGATTCCGGCAGGCTGTGCATTGATTTTCGCCACACAAGGAGTTTCTTTGCAGAGATGGAGTCTTTTTGGCCATGAGACTTCAGGAAACAAGAGGCGAGTTCAGTCCAAGCCTTTGGAGAGCACTCTGCAACAGAGCCAGAGGCCAGCAAGATAGCAGGGCAACAGCAAGGCAGCAGTCCTTTACAGCAATGCAGTCCAGGTGAATCCTTTGGGCAGCCATGCAGCTTCTCTTGGCAGGTTTCAGGTTCGGGTGCAGAGTGTCTGTCCCAAGAAGTGTCTGTTTTGGTAGGGTCAGGGATCCAGTTTATATACCCAAAAGTGCCTTTGAAGTGGGGGAGATGTCAAAGAGTGGTTTTGAAGTGCACAAGGTCCCCTTTCAGTACAACCCTGTCTGCTAGGGTCCCAGTAGGTTGTTTAGCAGTCCTTTGTGTGAGGGCAGGCAACTGTCCTTTGAAATGTACGTGTCAAGCCCTCCGCCCTTCCAGCCCAAGAAGACCCATTCAGTATGCAGATGTGTGCAGGTGTGACAGAGCATCCTGTGTGTGTGGTTCTCTGGGTGAAATACATAAGGGAGATGTCAACTATCCCAGCCCATACATGTATTGGAAAAAAGCTGTAAGGCACAGAAGGATTTAAGTGCAGAGATGTGCTCACTTTCTAAAAATAGCATTTCTAAAATAATAATATAAATTTCAACCTCACCAAAGAGCAGGATTTTGTATTACCATTCTGACCATACTCAATGTGACCTGTTTACCCCTTTCTAATCAGAGTCTACCACTCAAACAGTTTATTAGGGTAGCCCTAATGTTAGCCTTTGAAAGTAGCAGGCCTCACAGCAGTGGAAAACAAACTTAAGAGTGTTTAACTACCAGGACATATAAAACACACAGATATATGTCCTGCCTTTTACCTACACAGCACCATGCCCTCTGGGTTACCTAGGACCTACCTCAGGGGTGACGTATCTGTAGAAAAAAGGTGAATTTAAGGCTTGGCAAGTACTTTTAAATGCCAAGTCGAAGTGGCAGTGTAACTGCACACACAGGCCTTGGAATGGCAGGCCGGAGACATGGTTAAGGGGCTACTTATGTGGGTGGCACAACCAGTGCTGCAGCACACTAGTAGCATTCAATCGACAGGTCATGGGCACATGTTGTGCACTTTACTAGAGACTTACAAGTAGCTCAAATATGCCAACTGGGTATGAACCAATGTTACCATGTTTTAAGGGGAGAGCATATGCACTTTAGCACTGGTTAGAAGTAGTAAAGTGTGCAGAGTTTTAAAACAAGCAAAAACAGGGTCGAAAAGTGAAGGGAGGCAGGCAAAAAGTTGGGGGTGACCACCCTAAGGATGTTAGGCCTAACATGTGTCCCCCCCAGCTAAAAGTGGGGAAAGCTACCAACCCCTTGGGAGCTCACATTGGTAAGGCGGAAGAATCTGGAGAGACCATCAGCATTGGCGTGGTCAGCCCTTGGGTGATGCTCCACTGTAAACTCCATCACCTGTAGGGAAATGGACCACCTCAAGTGTTTAAGATTTTAACCCCTCATCTGCATGAGCCATCTGAGGGGTCTGTGGTCTTTCTGAACCCGGGAGTGAGTTTCAAACAGGTATGGTCTCATCTTCTTCAGTGCCCAGACCACAGCAAATGCTTCTCTTTCAATAGCACTCCACCTCTGTTTCCGTGGTAATAGTCGTCTGCTAATAAAGACTACTGGTTGGTCTATTCCCTCCTCATTCAGATGTGCTCGAACCGCCCCTATGCCATGTTCTGAAGCGTCTGTCTGCACGATGAATTCTATGGAGTAGTCAGGGCCTTGAGCACGAGTGCCATCATGCACAAGGCTTCCTTCAGGGAGTCCAAGGCTTTCTTACAAGCCTCTGTCAAATTCACCATCCGAGGTTGCTTCCTGCATGTGAGTTCTGTTAAGGGGGCATCTTTGGAGCCATAACCCTTAACAAATCTTCAGTGGTATCCGATGCGACCTAAGAAGGTTCTCACCTCTGTTTGGGTTCTAGGTGGTTGCCAGGCCATGATTGTCTCTATCTTGGCCTGGAGGGGCTGTCCCTTGTCCCAGGTACACCAAGGCACCCTGCCCAATCTGGCACTTACTGACGTTGATGTTCAGGCCTGCCTGTTGCAGGGCGTGAAGCATCTCCTTGAGGTGCAGCAGGTGTTCCTCTCAGTTGGAACTATAGACGGCCATGTCATCTAGATAGGCTGTATAGAAGGTATCCTTGCCAGTTAGGACCCCCGTTAACCAACCATTGGAAGGTAGAGGGGGCATTTTTCAGTTCAAAGGGATGACCCAGAACTGGTAGTGACCCTCAGAAATAGAAAAAGCTGATCTCTCTCTTGCCCCTTCAGTACCCTGACATGAGTTCTGATAACGCATCCCAATCTAGATAATTTATTTACTCTGGGACTCTTTTTAGGCCGATGAATCTTTTGACCCCGATTGAAGAAACCTTAAGACGAGATAACTGATCAACATGTCAACCAATAAGTCAATAACATTGTCAATAATCACCATAACAAATCAATTCAATGGCATTAATGAGAATCAGGACACACCACAACCTTTCAGTCATGAATAACTACACCAAATTTGTAAGGATTTGATTTTTATTCCCTATTTGTTACAATCTACTAGCAAGTTTATTAATCGCAAAACCATAAAACACATCAACACCGTTATAATATGGCAACTCGAATAAGATTTCATCAAAGCAAGAATCATAAACATTAGAACATAGCACAATGTCAGCATGGATTAATCTTAGCAGAGTATTATTAGCGCGTTATTCAACAAAGCATTGATTCAATCATTTGTCTATTTGCGTCCGTCTAGTGAACCCCTTAACTAACCTCGAATTAGCATTGGCATGTTGGGCTTCATGCAAAACAATTTTGGTAACACAAATTTAGAAAACATCTATCTATGGTCTCTGTCAAAAGAAGCAGTTGGTACCTAGAAAGGAAAGGCAAACAGACAATTACAATTTCATCATCATATAGTTACCCTCCGTAATGGGTCAGCATACAGAGTCAATCTTCATCCTCAGGACCTCAGTTGATTCGCCATCAGCCAGGAAACACAGCAAAGTTTAGCAAGACGGGGTAAGAAGGGACACTTCCCTCATAAAGAGGAGAAGTACAGATCAGGCAAGGTAAGGGTAAGATGGTTTGAATAGTCAAACAGCAAAGTCTTTAGGCAGAGTGACAAAGTTTCTGGGTAATAGCAAGAATAGTTCACAATGGCTTCTCTAATGGCTCCCCGTGTCAAAGGGTTTTATCCCTTTTCTGTTGTACAGTCCCCTAATTCCCAATTAGGCAGGTTTGGCACACCACTATCTCCATCCAATAGTTTACTGCTCATCCTATCAAAATTGTCACCTCATAACAGCTCTCAAATAGTTCATTGGTTCTTGTGATTGACGTCTCCAACGGGTAGAATGTCCGGTATGATTTCATATTCTCGTGGTCCTCTCGCATCCCCAGTCAGTAGTTCCATTGTCTATACCGGTTTAGGCGACCTTGTACCTGTTGCAAGTCTACACTGTTGCATTCAGCAAGAATGTTTCCTTGAGCAAGTCGAGTTTCATGAGAATGGATCTACTACAGTTACACTCATCTTCTAGCTTCTGGAAAAATATGATTACATGTCCTTCAGCAAGTCAGCACACTGTAGGTTAGAAAAACACATTTAATAAACAATTGGGCAGCTAGGCCCCGACTCATGCTAACTAAGGCCTAGTGAATTAATTAGCAAAACCTTAACATATAACCCTTAATACTAATACAAAATCATACATTAGTGCATCGATAATTCATTATTAGTCAATTTTATTAATCCCCGTATATAATGTCGGCCACTCCCCGTGGGCACATTTCAAACGCACATTCAGTAAAACACAGCAATATTTTCTATGCAGCATCATTAGGCAATAGTTCACAAACATTTTCATGTTAATTTTGATTATAAGTGCTACGCTCCCACAGTTCCAAGGTGCTAAGGAACTTGGCAGCACCTAGCTTGTCTATGAGCTCATCAGCTCGGGGGATGGGGTGAACATCTGTCTTTGTGACAGGTTGAGACCCCAGAAGTCCACACAGACCCAAAGCTCTGGCTTGGCACCAGGAGCAGCAGTTTTGAGAACCAACACCACTGGGCTGGACCAAGGACTGCTGGACTTCTCTATCACCCCAAGAGCCAGCATCTTGACAACTTCCTCCTTGATGCTTGACCACACCTTCTCTGACACTCTGTAAATGTTATTCTTTACAGGGGAACTGTCTCCTGTGCCAATGTCATGGACACAGAAGTGTGTGAGTCCAGGGCTGAGGGACAACATGGAAGAGAACTGCTCCAAGAACTTGTAGCAGTCTCCTCTTTGATCAAGGGTCAGGGAGTCAAAGAGATTGACACCTTCCACTGACCCATCACCTTCTTTGGCAGAGAGGAGGTTGGGGAGAGGCTCACTTTCCTCTTCCATGCCGTCATCTGTCACCAGAAGCATGCTGACTTCATACAGCTGAAAATGAGGCTTCAGTCTGTTTCGATGGAACACCCTTACGGGGTTTCTAGCAGACTTTAGGTTTACTAAGCAAATGGCCTCCCCCTTCTGCTTCTTGAGCTCGAATGGGCGAGTCCAGTGGTCCTGGGGAGCTCTAGGCTTTACTTGCTGTATTACCCATACTTTGTCTCCAGGTGAGAATTCTACCAAGGTGGCCTTCTGGTCATACCATTGGTTCATTACCTATTGACTGGCCTCAAGGTTGCTCTTAGCCTGCTTCTAAAAGCACTGCATCTGGTTGCGAAGGGCAAGCATGTAACTGACCACATCCTGGGGGGGGTTTCCTGGGAGCCTTCTCACACCCCACTTTCACTATGCTTAGGGGTCCCCTGTAAGGGTGCCCATAGAGAAGTTCAAAGGCGCTGAACCCCACCCCTTTCTGAGGCACCTCTCTTTAAGCAAAGAGAAGGCATGGTAGGAGGACATTCCACTTACGCCTCAGGTAGGCCTGTGATCATGCCTTCTAGGGTCTTGTTGAACCTTTTCACAAGCCCACTGGGTTGAGGATGGTAAGGGGTGGTAAACCAGTATGTCACCCCACACTCATCCCACATGGAGTTCATTTGCGCAGACATAAACTTTGTGCCACTGTCAGACACAACTTCTTTTGGGAATCCCACCTGGGTAAATATCCCCATTAGAGCTCTAGTCACCACTGGTGCAGTCACTGTCCTTAGAGGGTTCGCCTCTGGACAGCGGGTGGCATGGTCCACGAAAACTATGATAAACATGTTGCCTAGGGCAGTTTTGGGGTCAAGGGACCAATGACTTCGATGCCTACCCTTTCAAAGGGGGTGCCAACTACGAGGAGTGGGATCAGGGGGGCCTTGAGCCTTTTCCCTGTCTTCCCACTAGCCTGGCAGGTTGGGCAGGACCTACAGAAAGCATCTGAGGCTACCTGCATTCAGGGCCAATAAAAGTGGATGACAAGTCTGACAAAAGTCTTGTTTTGCCCGAAATGTCCCGCAATCTGGATGTTTTGAGCCCACTCCAGTAGGAAGGCCTGGTAGCACTGGGGGAACACCCTCACACAGGCTGCCCCAGCTTCTGGTACCTCGGGCTCACTGTGAAGAAGATCATTCTCCAGATAGATATGGTGATTACTGGAGGCTTCACCTACTGCCTGAGCTACAGCCTGTTGCCTCAAAATAACTCTTTCTGTGCTTTGCAGAAATCCTAACTGGTTGGCCAACCCTCAACTTGCCAGTCAGCAAGCTCAGGCAGGTTAGCCAGGGTGGCGATGTCCTCCCCACTTTGCTCAGAGGTCTCCTCCTCCGTCAACCACCTCGGGAACCTGTGGGACTGGTTTCCGGCACCCCTTTCCTTTTCTCTTTGCAGCTGCCTGGGCCATTGTTCAAGGCTTCAGACTCCCTTGACTCCCTTCCTGGGCAGCCATGGACTGCGTAGTCATGCAGGCCCACTCAGGAAAACCTAACATCTCCAGGTGAGACCTGAGATCCACCTCCTTCCAGGTAGTATGCTCAAGGTCATTGCCTAACAGACAATCTACAGGCATGGCAGGACTCACAGCTACTTTTAGAGTACCAGAGACCCTGCACACTCAAAGGGAACGAGAGACACCGGTCGGTGACTCTGACGATTGTCAGCAACTATGACCTGGTGAATGTATTGGGAATGACCTGCTCTTGTAACACCAGCTGACCTCTGACAGTGGTCATGCTGGCTCCTGTGTCACGCAGAGGGTCCACCCTTTGCCTAATAATGATGACCTACTGCCTATACTTTGATGTATTGGCAGGCATGTGGGCTTTTGGCTCCATTCTTCATCTCCCAGGGACACTAGGGTTACCTCTAACTATCCAGGACTACCTTCTCCCCGAGCGCTACGCTGGCCAACCCAGGTGTCTGCCCTCCAGTGGAGGGCTGTGCCCGCATGGGACATTTGGAGTAGTCCTTGAAGTGACCATGCTTGGTGAACTCTAAGCGTGTGGGTACAAACTTCCCTTTCTTCTTATCAAAGAACTCTGGCCTCTTCTCAGACTCAGGCTGGGACTGGTTACCACCACCACCCTGGGAATTGTTTTGGGGGCTTTTTGAGAACTCCTTATTTTTAAGTTCTTCTCCCCCCCTTTCTTCTGGTCGGAATCCTGACCACCTTTGTGGGTGTCAACACAGATACCTTTTTGGACACTCTGGTGCTAACCCAGAGGTCTGCCTCCTCAGCAAGCTTCCTAGGATCAGTCAGCTTACTGTCAATAAGGTGCTGACGCAACCCCGTAAAACAAACACTGAGCATATGCTCTCTCAGGATCATATTATACAACCCCACATAGTCATCTACTTTACTGCCCCACCACCATCCATTCAGTGCCTTACTGGAGGAGTCAAAAACATCTACCCAAGTCTGTGTGGAGAGCTTGGTACTGTCCCTGAACGTCTGACAGTACTTCTCAGGGGTCAGCCCAAACTTGGCAAGTAAAGTGGTTTTCAAAGGTGAGCATGTGTTCTGATCCTTTGGGTCTGTGAGGAGTGTGTCCCTCCCATCAACTAACACACATCCCCGCAAACCTGTCCCCCAATTGCTCTTCAGGAACCCCCATGAGCCCTTAGTGCAACTTCATATGCAGCCACCCACTTATCAATGTAATCTCCCACTACATAACTTGGCACCATATTTTTGGGTATTAAAACCTTCTTGTCTCCAGCAAGTCCTGCATGTATGCTGTCACCATCACTGCTGGACTCAGACTGCCTATACTTGAGGTCCAGCTCTTTGAGACTCTGTTCATGAGCCAGATGTTTCTGATCAGTCAAGGCCCTTTCAGCCTCAGCTTGCTTGGCTTCTCTCTCAGCTTTCCTCTCCTCTGCCTCCATGTTTAACCTTGCCATTTGCAGTTGAAACTCTCTCTCTTCCCTCCTTTCATCTGCGGTCAAGCCATGGCTAGAGACACTGCTTCCTGGTTTATCACGGGGCACATTTCCAGGGGTAATATCCCCCACTGCTGGCGGCAAATCCTCTGAGGGGCCATCCTCTGGCTATTCCACCTAAACATTCTCTTGTGAACGTGCTTCTGCCCAGGCCCTCAGTGCCATTTGGTACTCCTCCTTCTTGGAGGCACACCGGGTAGATACACCCATCCCCGTACGGAACCCTTTTAGCTGGCTGACAGTGTAAGTCTCCAGCTTGGCTAGGTCGAACTCTCCAGCTCCTACATGAGACCCAGCCAGAGACATGTTGTTTGAGGATTAGGTTGAAATGTCAAGCAGAAAAATTAAAATTGCAGAAAAAGAGAAAAAAAACAAGTTGACCTTTAACTGTGGGTAGGTAGTGTACCAATAGCTATTATATGTTACTGCACAAATACAAGTCCTATCCTCACCGCTGATCATGAATGTTTGAAAGGGGGTCTCTAGTTGGCAGAGGTATACATCCTTGTCCAAATAGGGACTACAGTCCAAGTCAGGGTAAGTCACACACAATCGTAGGGTGAAGGGGAGTGCCACTGGGGAGACAAGATTGACATCCTCATACACACATGCATCCATTCATTCACGCACACATCCGTACACACATCCAAACTTACACGCAGACAAGCATTCACATTTGCATTCAAACACACAGTCTCACACATGCACACACACACACGCAAGCAACACTGCACACTCATGCGCATGCATGCACACACTCACACATTCATTCACACACCCCACCACACACACAACACCCCCCTCCCCTGTCAGAAACCCGACTTACCTGGAAACAGGGGGTCTTTTGGCAGGAGATGGGGTGCTGCTACCGCCAGCAACACCCGCAAGCAGAACACCACAATTTTTCATAATACAGCTTGCAGAGGTCTACTGGTGTGGCGCTGCTGGTGGTAGCAGCGGGACCTTAACACCGTCTGCCAGCATGGCCTCAGCTGGATTTCCGCCCTTCTTGTGGCGGAAATCTGGGTGTGGTCATATTATGGTGGACGGATGTTAGCTGTGGCAACAGTCATTTGGCGGCCGTCGACGCAGCGGAAGGTGTTTTTTACCACCAATGACATAATGAGGGCCTTTATGTCCAAACTTAGACTTTTGGTCTAAGTTTACCTTTCTGAATTGAGGCCTGTGCTCAGTACACAGATTTGGGGGCAAATGGTTGCCCTTAATGTTGAGGCAACCAGGCTAGGAGGTGTTGATGTAGCCACAGTGAAACTCACTGTTGATGTCTGACCAGGTTGCCCAGATTGGCCAGAACCATCCTCCACCTCCAGATGTCCAGGAGTGTCTTCTTCACTGAGAGTTTCATCCAGACAGTCTCTTCTGTGGCCTCTGTGTGCCCAGGGGCATCTCAATCCATTGATGTGAAAGATACAATGTTACTGGTTGTATTGCAACATCTACCTCCAACAATGTAGTGTTACATTAATCATAGACCTTGTAAAAAGGTAATTTGCAGTTAATCCTATCGTGGTGGTTACCCATAGTATTGGTTGTACTGACCTGACATTTGTGAAGCATGCCAGTTCCATTTAAGTCAAGCAGCTGCTGAAATGTGTAGATCATTAGCACTTGGAGGATGTCCTGAAAATGTATCTTGCCAGCAGTGCATGCAAAACAGTAGCTAGGCAAGATATGTATTTGGCCAATTTCAGGCCTAGTCAATTGTGATACAGGCAGACCATGGAATTTGTTGTATATATGGCTGGATTCAGCATGTGGACAGTGCGGTGTGAATGTGTCTGCTGCCAACACCATACTGGTTATGCATTTTGAGGAATTTTAGACTATTGTTTTGCACACTGGTTAAGTTGCCCTTTCTGTTCTCAATAGTTTCATCTTGGGTTGGCAAGCAAGGATATTTGGACAAGTGACCACTGGTCTGGTGTTTGGAGTTACTGAAACAGGGCCTCCTGGGAGTTGCAGTCATATCTTTCTACATACCACACTTGACAAATGCTATCCTCCCAGGTGAGTAAACCTCAATTGAGTGTTCACAAATAGATAGATTTGGGCAAGTGAACGCTGTTTTTCTGGTACGAGTTAGAGACACAGGGCCTATTGGGCTTTTCATTCCTGTCACTCCCTCTATACATGCTATCGTACCAGATGAGTAAACTTCAATTGAGAGTTAGGACACAGGGGTATATGGGCATGTGAACACTGGGCATGTGTTTGGAGGTAGAGAGACAGAGCCTCCTGGCCTTAGTAGTCATGTCACTCCCTCTACTTCATACAGTTGATAAATGTCATCCCCTGAGGTGAGTACCCTTCATTTTTGAGTTTCCAAAGAAGGGTAGTTAGAGATGTCAACACTTGACTGGTGGTTGGAGTGAGAGTAACAGAGTCTTCTGGGAGTTGCAGTCATGTAAGTCCTTGTACTACACACACTATACAAATATTATCATCCCAGGTATGTGCACTTCAATTGAGAGTTAAGACACAGGGGTCTTTGGACAAGAGAACACTGGGCTGCTGTTTTGAGTTACAGAAACTGAGCCTGCTGGGAGTTGCAGTCATGTCACTCTCTCTAGTACATACACTATGCAAATATTATCCCACCAGGTGAGTACACTTCATT
Organism: Pleurodeles waltl; assembly: GCF_031143425.1. Classification (NCBI taxonomy): domain Eukaryota; kingdom Metazoa; phylum Chordata; class Amphibia; order Caudata; family Salamandridae; genus Pleurodeles; species Pleurodeles waltl. The sequence goes on from NC_090447.1 coordinate 1,058,220,801, forward strand.
TGTGAGTTACCAAACAGGAGTCTTTGGAGAAGAAGACACTGGGCTGGTGAGTAATGTAACAGTGACAGACCCTCCTGGCCTTAGCTGTCATGCTACTTCCTCTACTACACACACTATACAAATGGTATCATCCCAGCTGAGTTACCATGGATTGAGAGTTGCAAACAGTGGTCCTTTGATGAACAAATGCTGTTCTAGTGATTACAGTTGCTGGAACAGTGCCTCCTGTGAGCTGCAGGCAGGCTATTTCATCTAGTTCACACACCTTTCCAGTGTTATCCCTCAGGTGAGTCTACTTCATTTGGGAGTTGACACACAGGGGTATATGGGCATGTGACCAATGTGCTGATGGTTGGAGTTACAAAGACAGACCCTGCTGAGAGTTGCAGTCAGGTCACTCTCTCTAGTATACACACTATACAAATATTATCCCCCAAGGTGAGTACGCTTCATGTGTGAATTACAAAACAGGAGTCTTTGGAGAAGAGGACACTTGACTGGTGGTTAGACTGACAGTGAGAGAGCCTCCTGGCAGTTGTAGTCATGTAACTCCCTGTACTACACACACTATACAAATGGTATCCTCCCAGGTGAGTACACTTCAATTGAGAATTAAGACGAAAGGGTCCTTGGACAAGAGAACACTGATATGGTAGTTGGATTTACAGATAAAGGGCATTCAGGAGTTGCAGTCAGGTCACTCCTTCTACTTTCCAACACTTGACAAATGGTATACTCCCAGGTGAGTGAGGAGCATTAGTGAGATTACAAACAGGTGTATTTGGGAACCCTATACTGGTGTTTGGAGTTACAGGCACAAAGCCTGCTGGGAGTAGCAGTCAAGTCACTATCTCTAGTATACACACTATACAAATGGTATCCTCCCAGGTGAGTACACTTCAATTGAGAGTTACCAAACAATGATATTTGGACAAGAGAACACAGGGCTTGTGGTTGGATTTACAGACACAGGGTCTTCCCCGACTTAGTAATCATGTCTCTCCCTTTACTTCCCACATTTGACAAATGGAATTCTCCCAATTGAGTAAACTTAAATTGTGAGTTGCCAAACAGAGGTTTTTAGACAAGTAAAACACTGTCCTAGTGATTGGAGTTGCTAAAACAGTACCTCCTGTGAGCTGCAGTCTGATCGCTCTCTCTACTACACACTCTTGACCAATGTTCTCCCACTAGGTGAGTACACTTCAAGTGAGAGTTCAATAACAGATATATTGTAGCATGTGATCACTGTGCTAGTGTTTGTAGCTATAGGAATAGTGCCTCCTAAGTGTTGTTGTCATGTCAAGGCCTGTACTACAACTACTTGACAAATGCTATCTCCCCAAGTGTGTACCCTTAAACAGATAGGTAACAGAAAGTGGTATTTGGAGAAGCGATCACTGGTCTGGTGTTTGGAGTTATATACCAGTCCCTGCTGGAAGGTGGAGTCATATCAGTCCCTGTACCTCACAAACTATATAAATGTAATCTCCCCAGGTGAGTACAGTTTGATTACGAGTTGCCAAATAGAGGTCTTTGGACAGGTGAAAACTGGACTGGTTAGAGCAGTAACAGTAAATGAGGCACAAGGTGAGCTATGAGCAAGTATGATATAGCATTTTTTGGAGAAAAAAGTTAGTGTAGTGACTTACCAGACTCCACTCCCCCAGGTATTCCTGTCAAGCCCTTAGGATGCAGGATGGCTAAGACTTTCTTCTCCCAGGGAAAGAGATACAATGCGGCACTGGGAGAATCACCGTCAGACTCCTTGGCCTGCAGCTGGTGCCTGGACACCAGGTAACAGACCTTGCTCTTGGGGTCATTCCATCTCTTCCTGATGTCCTCCCCTGTGCGCAGAGTAGTACTTAAAGCATTGACTCTGTGAACAATCCTGTCCTACATTTCCATTTTCCTTCTAAGAGGAGTTTGCCGGACATGGGCTCCAAACCACCATGACTCTTAACTCATCTTCTGAAAAACATGGAATTTAAGAACGTGATGTTCTGGGAAAAAAATAAATATGAGTAACAGTTACTTACTAAACAGGGGAAGTGCAAAAGGATGTGTATGGACGAAAGTGTATGCAGAGTGTTATATGGGATGGTGAGAAAAAGGGTCCAGCCTTTAGCACGTCTTGTTTTCCTAAACTATTTCAAACTGTCTGGTGTAAAAAGCCACAGTATCATTTGACCCTTCTGAAGTCCTATCCCCCTATTTCTTCTTTGTTTTCAAAGGGTGGCTGAGGGACAATGAAAAATTATTTGGGGCCAGTTTTGGTATAAACCAAGCAGCTACTGAGACCACTGTCACAGAGAGAGATATGAATAGGGATATGGCATCTCCTCCGGTGGAGTCTCCATGCCAGACTAGTGGATTAGGTCATAGGACATCTATGGCTGCCCCTTTAAGCTTGCCTAATGACTTTGATGGGCCTGGGGTAGCAATTGAAATAGATGTTGCACCCATGTTAACTATTGAAGATGTTGGAGTACTGTTCTGAAAGCCCCATGGCTCCCTCTCATGTCCAAGAAACTGGTCAAGAGGGGGTGTTGGACTTTTGCTTATGCAGGGTCATCCCCAATCTTTTTTTGCCTCCTGCCTCCTATTTTTTTCTGACCTGTTGCTGTTGGCTTTTCAACTCTGAGCACTTTACCACTGCTAACCAGTGCTAAAGTGCATATGCTCTCCTGTTTAAATTGTATGTAAGTGGTTTATCCATGATTGGCATATTTGATTTACTAGTAAGTCCCTAGTAAGGGGCACTAGAGGTGCCAGGGCCTGTAAATCAAATGCTACTAGTGGGCCTGCAGCACTGGTTGTGCCACCCACATAAGTAGCTCTGTAATCATGTCTCAGACCTGCCACTGCAGTGTCTGTATGTGTAATTTTACACTGTAAATTCGACTTGGCAAGTGTACCCACTTGCCAGGTCTAAACCTTCCCTTTCCTTACATGTAAGGCACCCCTAAGGTAGGCCCTAGGTAGCCCCAAGGGCAGGGTGCAGTGTATGGATAAGGTAGGACATATAGTAATGTGGTTTATATGTCCTAACAGTGAAATACTGCCAATTTCGTTTTCACTGTTGCAAGGTCTGTCTCTCTCATAGGATAATATGGGGGCTACCTTTAAATATGATTAAAGTGTAGATTCCCCTAGAGAGTAGATGGACATGTGGAGTTTGGGATCCCTGAACTCACAATTTAAAAATACATCTTTTAGTAAAGTTGATTTTAAGATTGTGAGTTTGGAAATGCCACTTTTAGAAAGTGAGCATTTTCTTGCTTAAACCATAACTTGACTTGTGTATGTTGGATTTTTGTCGTTTTGGTCTTGTTTTGTCTAGATAAATATTTCCTATTTTTCTAAACTGGTGTTGTGTCATTTTGTAGTGTTTTCATTAAGTTACTGTGTGTGTTGGTACAAATACTTTACGCCCAGCACTCTGAGGTTAAGCCTACTGCTCTGCCAAGCTACCAAGGGGGTAAGCAGGGGTTAGCTGAGGGTGATTCTCTTTTATCCTAACTAGAGTGAGGGTCCTTGCTTGAACAGGGGGTAACCTGACTGTCAACCAAAGACCCCATTTCTAACATTGGTGACCAGCGGTCGGGATTGGACTTGTATTTGTACTTGACATACAGTAATTAAGTGTACACTACTGTTTTGATCTCAGACCACTACGTGACCACATACTACTTGTTTGGTGATCTTTTGATTTTTCTCTTAAGGACTCTTTTTATTCTACTTCCATGATTTTGCTGATCCCTTGACAGATTCTTTTTACTTCATTGGGAAATTATTTTTTCTGCCTTTGGAACTTTGCACTTGTGACCATCATGTCTCAATCTGGAGATGCAACAGCTGGAGCTGTGTTTGAAATGGAGAAACTGAAGGAGTACTCAGTTGCTCAATTGAAACAGTTCCTTAAAGATCTTGACTGTCCCACTGAGAGCTCCACCAGGGAGGGGGAGCTGCAACAGGCACAGAGGGCTTGGGTGACAATCAAGAAGGCTGGAGGGCACACAGAGGAGGAGAATATGGGTGGGGAAGTGCAGAGGATACACAGTGGTGTAGTGGAGGAACCTGTTACGCCTGGGGGGAGGGTCCCCAGGAGGGATGGCAGGGTGTCACCCAAGGGTCTGACTCCTGAAGAGTTACAGGACAGACAGGCAGAGAGGGAGTACCAATGGGAGCTGAAAAAGCTCGATTGGGAGCTGGAAGAAAGGAGGAGGAACTTAGAGATTAAAAAAATGATTTATGCTTACGAGCTTAAATTGAAAGAGCTGGAAGTCATGAGGGCTGAGTCCAGCTGGAATGGTGGCAGCAACAATTGTATATCCAGTGATGCTGCAGAAGTGCACATGCCCAGAGAGGTGGTGCCCTACTTGAAGGAGGGAGTTAACACACGCCAGGAGGTTCAGGGGTATGAGGTAGCTCCAGTGATGCACAGGGTCCCTGAGGTGGATTGGGGAACTGGCATGGGGAGTCATATTCCTACTGGTGGGAGGGACACTCTACTGACTCTAGTTGAGAGTGACAGGGAGAGGGATTCCCCCCAGGTAGAAGTCCTGGTTATGGAGTGTGAAGACATCCCAGAAGAGTGTGGGTTGAGTGTCAGGGACAGTCAGGTACTGTCTCACCAGTCTCAGGAGGGTGATGTGGGGTGCTTTGTCAAAGCAGAGTCACTGGATGGTTGGGTGAAGGGTACTTTGGTTAATTCATGTGAGGGGCTGAGTGATGTAATTGCTGGAGAGCATATGTCTAGTCCTTATTTTCCAGAGCTATGCCAACACCAGGTGGAGTGTGAGTTCTCTGACCCCAGGGAGCTTACAATGGAGGCAGACTTCTGGGTGAGTACCAGAGAGTCTGAAGAGGCAGTTGGGGGTGCTCCTGAGAGGAGTGGTCTAGGTAGTTCCCAACCAGGTGAGGTAGGGAAGGATTGTAGTGTCCCAGGTAGGTCCCAGTGTAGTGGGATGGGTGAGGGACCCCATGTCCAGTCTCAGAGGAGAGAGAATGGGGATGGGTTGAGGCCGAAGGTGCCCGAGATCCGGTCCCAGGTCCAGGAGGGTTCCCTGCGGGAACACCAGGAGGGGAGCCTAGCCTGTACCATAGGGCCATCTGTTGAGGGAGACCCCACAGTGTCAGGAGGACTTGGGGGGGCGGCTGTAGCCAGCGTCCCACCAGTTCTGGTGTCTGGCAGTACCACTCCTAGTGAGGGGGTGCAGAAGTCCAGACAGAGGGTTGAGAGGGGGTTGCGGACCCCAGTGGAGAACCTGGAGGGTCAGGGGTCAGCTCTGAGAGCAGAGCCCCCCATGAATGACCTTGGTGAGACCATTTCTGGGTTGGGGGGAATCCAGACTCTGTCAGATGGGCAGAGGTCAGGGGACCTGTGCCAGCCAGACTCTTGTGTGGCCCTTTGGGACAGTGTGTCCCTTGAGGGGGGTAAGTGTGCCCCCCTGGAAGTCCTGGTGTGCCAGGCAATGGTTCAACCGCAGGGTGGTGACCCTAGGTTGGATGACCAGGTTCAGAGGGTAAACTCTGACCTGGTAGGGGGTAGGTATGCCCCCCAGGAAGTCCTGGTTTGCCAGGCAGTGATCCAGTCTGTGAGTACAGACCCTGGATTGGGAGGCCAGGTTAAGGGTGTCCCCCCTGACCTGGAGGAAGGGGCTACTGCTAACAGTGCCCCTACCATGTTGTCTTCTGGGGGGGTCACTCCTAGTTGGGTGGTTCAGGACCCCAGAAGAGAGGGCAGGGGGAGGGAAGCCTCACCCCTGGCCCTGGTCCAACCTGAAGGTACAGACCCCAGGTTGGAGGATCAGTTGCAGGTTAACATCCCTGCACTGATGGAAGAATTGTGCAGGACTGCTTCTACAAGCACCCTGACAGTTTTTGACTCTGGGGGTGCCGCTTCTGCAGGGAGGGTACAGAGCCCCAGAGGGGAGGACCAGGGTCAGGTTAACATCCCTGACCTGGTGGAAGAGAGAGTGGTCAAAGGGTGCCAGGGACCTGGGGCTACCACCCCCCACTCTCCACAGTCACAGTGGTTAGAGAGGCCTGAGGTCGGGCTCTCATCCCTGACAGTTGTCTGGGGCCACTGTGGCTTGCTGTCCTGGTGGACAGAGTTGCCCCTGGGGGGGGGAGGACGAGAGTCACACCCCGGGGGTGGAGTGGGCAACACCACTGTGTTGGCCCTGGTGGTACTATCTGCCCATTGCAATTCATCTGTGAGCAAAGTAAAGTTAGGTGCTGCACAGATGGTGTCTGTAGATGTGGAGAAGGGTTCCCCATGGGTTAGCTTAGTGGGCCCTGAGAGTATGGACAGAGGGATCCAACTGGAGTCAGGAAGGCGTAGAACTGGAACATGCCCCTGCTGTTGTGGGCCTGGGTCCTTGTTCTATCGCCCCAATCAGGGAAGTACATCAAGGTATTGATTGTTCTCCCCTGGCTTTAGGCTGGTAGGGGGTCGTGTTGGACTTTTGCTTATGCAGGGTCATCCCCAATCTTTTTTTGCCTCCTGCCTCCTATTTTTTTCTGACCTGTTGCTGTTGGCTTTTCAACTCTGAGCACTTTACCGCTGCTAACCAGTGCTAAAGTGCATATGCTCTCCTGTTTAAATTGTATGTAAGTGGTTTATCCATGATTGGCATATTTGATTTACTAGTAAGTCCCTAGTAAGGGGCACTAGAGGTGCCAGGGCCTGTAAATCAAATGCTACTAGTGGGCCTGCAGCACTGGTTGTGCCACCCACATAAGTAGCTCTGTAATCATGTCTCAGACCTGCCACTGCAGTGTCTGTATGTGTAATTTTACACTGTAAATTCGACTTGGCAAGTGTACCCACTTGCCAGGTCTAAACCTTCCCTTTCCTTACATGTAAGGCACCCCTAAGGTAGGCCCTAGGTAGCCCCAAGGGCAGGGTGCAGTGTATGGATAAGGTAGGACATATAGTAATGTGGTTTATATGTCCTAACAGTGAAATACTGCCAATTTCGTTTTCACTGTTGCAAGGTCTGTCTCTCTCATAGGATAATATGGGGGCTACCTTTAAATATGATTAAAGTGTAGATTCCCCTAGAGAGTAGATGGACATGTGGAGTTTGGGATCCCTGAACTCACAATTTAAAAATACATCTTTTAGTAAAGTTGATTTTAAGATTGTGAGTTTGGAAATGCCACTTTTAGAAAGTGAGCATTTTCTTGCTTAAACCATTCTGTGACTCTGCCTTGTTTGTGGATTCCCTGTCTGGGTCAGTTTGACAGTTGGGTTGTTTTTCACCTCACACCAGACAGTGACACAAAGGGAGCTGGGGTGTAATCTGCATTCCTGATTAGCCATCTCTGCTAGGAGGGAGGGGTGGAGTGGTCACTCTCATCTGAAAGGACTGTGCCTGCCTCTGACAATGCTGTCTCCAACCCCCTGGTGTGTGTCTGAAGCCTTGCCTGGGCAAGGCAGGATTTCACAAGAAGGTGTGAGTCCCCTTTGAAGGAAGGTGACTTCAAAGACTAAAATGGGTATAAGAAGGGCACCCAAACTTACAAACTTGAGAAACACTTCTGGAATCAAGGGGAACCTCTGCCTGGAGAAGAGCTGATCGCTGAGGAACAAGTGCTGCCCTGCCTGTGACTGTGCTTTGTGGAGCTTTCCTGCAGTGCTGCTTCTGCCAGAGTAAGAGGGCAAAGACTGGACTTTGTGTGCCTTCCATCTCGAAGAAGAAATCTCCAAGGGCTTGATGTAGAGCTTGCCTCCTGTTGTTGAAGTCTCAGGGATAGCAAAGACTTCTTCCTGCCAGCACCTGGAGTCTCTGGAGAGACCCCTACTCTGCTCTGTGGTGCCCTTCCAGTTCCTGGGACCCTGAAAGGAGAGGCTGGCAGCCCAAGGACAAAAATACACGCACCGAGCGCCGTGCGGAGAAAAGATCGACGCGAATCCGATCGCGGCTGAGAAAACGACGCGACGCCGGCTCCGCAGCTGAGAAACGACGCCGCAGGAAACGCGACCGGAGAATCGACGCCCGGAGCAGGAGAAACGACGCGCAGCATCGCTGACGAAGGCTGAGAGATCGCAACCTGCGCCGCGGGACTTTCGGACCGTCGCGTGGCTGGCTGTTTCGACGCGCATCGCCGTGCCGAGTTGTTTTCGACGCATATAACCGTGCAGGGTTATTTTCGACGCGCACAGCCCGTGCGGGGTTATTTTTGACGCAAACCAGGTACATTTACACGCTAGCAGCGCTAGTGTGTTGTTACAACTACCTAAAGACTCTTTTTATTTTAAACCTTTAAAAAATCATAACTTGACTTGTGTATGTTGGATTTTTGTCGTTTTGGTCTTGTTTTGTCTAGATAAATATTTCCTATTTTTCTAAACTGGTGTTGTGTCATTTTGTAGTGTTTTCATTAAGTTACTGTGTGTGTTGGTACAAATACTTTACGCCCAGCACTCTGAGGTTAAGCCTACTGCTCTGCCAAGCTACCAAGGGGGTAAGCAGGGGTTAGCTGAGGGTGATTCTCTTTTATCCTAACTAGAGTGAGGGTCCTTGCTTGAACAGGGGGTAACCTGACTGTCAACCAAAGACCCCATTTCTAACAGGGGGGTTTTGCCCATGAAAATCTGTTACTCATAGAAAACTCTTTAGAGTCAACTGGATGCCCCTGTAGGGCATTATGTGAAGATTATCCTAGTATGCTTGAGGACTACTCCTTGCCCGACATTGCAGTTCTCATTGAAAAAATCAAGGGAGGCTAAATTGAGTCATTCTTTCAGTGTGGGTATGGTTTGAGACACAGATTTGGAAACAGGGTTGAGATTATTGAAGCAATGTTTAACTAGTCGTCCATCTTTACTGGCCCTGTACATCAGCACACCATCTCCGAGTGTGTCCCTGCTGGATACTTCGAATACCACAATTTGTGATCTATTTGTGCCTGTTGGGGGACGTGTTACTGTGGAGTCTTCTAATTTGAAAGGAGAAGTGGAGGAGGGGGGTAAGGTATCTTCTGCCATTTCTCCTGACAGTTTTCTGTGTATTGAGAGGGTTCTGTCTTCGATTCTGGCTCTGTTGGAAAGATCAGTCAATAACTCTCACCATGTGTTGGATGTGATCTCCCCAATTGTAGGAGGCTGGCCTGGTTTGTAGCGGGTACCTTGGGTACTTACAGCTTACACCAGGTCCAGTTATCCTTTATTAGTGAAATGTAGTAGTGTTCTAGCAGCTTAGGCTGATAGAGGTTGCTGAAGCTTAGCAGCTTAGGGTGAACTCGGAGACACGCACAGCTCCTGCAATACCACTATAGTTACACAGTACTTATACACAATAAAATACAACACTCAGTGTTACCAAAAATGAAGGTTATTTAATTTAGTGACACAAGGCCAAAAATATATTAGAGGCAATACTCCTTCTAGAGCTAAGTATTATACACAATATATACACTAGACACCACAATCAGGTAAGTAAATTATCATAGGATAGTGCAAACAATAGAAAATACCATAGAAAGCAATAGGAAAAAATAGGCCTAGGGGCAACACAAACCACATTCTAAGAAAGTGGAATGTGAATCACGAATTCGCCCCTAGGCAAGTGTAGTGTGTAGAGGGGTACTGGGAGTGTAAGAAAACCATAAAGGTGAGTGAAATACCCCACCCCTGAGCCCAGGACAGTAGGAGTAATGTACTACAAGTTTCCTCAGGACACACCACAAATCATGATTAGAGTTATTGCAAGAACCAAGCAAGACTGCAAGCAACAAATGGTGGATCCCTGGACCCGAAGACCTGTAAAGAGAGGAGATGAAGTCTCAGAACATTCCAGGAAGGACAGGAGTCCCTGCCAACCTAGAAGATGGTGCAAAAGAGGATTCTCCGGTTGGAAGAAGTCTGCAGAAGAGCACCAAAGAAGATGGCTGTGGGTTCCTGCATGATGCAAAGGATGGCCCACGTGGAGATGTTGGATGCAGGCACGCTGCAGTGCTGGATTCGTCCAACAAGCCTTGGTTCAAGCAATGCAGCGGATTGCATCAAAATGGCACTGCCTCGACTCAGGAAGGACCTGGGGACCTCAACTCAGACTGAGAAGGCAAAGGGGGCTCCCAACATTGGAGGGAACCCACAGATGACCAGGCAGCACCCACAGAGATCCCAGGACACTGGGACAAAGAATGGTGCAAATTGCTGTTGCTGTAGCATTACATAAGAAGGTCCCACGTCACCGGAGAACAACCCAGCGAGTTGAGCGTCACATGATAGAGTGCTGGAGACCTTGGCCAGGCTGTGCACAAAGAATTCTTGAAAACAGTGCACAGAGGCCTCAGGAGGTGAAGATGACACAGTGCACAGGGGGACTGTTACAAACGGGGAAGGCAAGCTCTTACCTCCTCCAAAGTTGGACAGCTGGACCTTAGGCCAGTCTGTGTCGAATGGGTCCACCACCTGTGTTCCAAGGAGCTCACTCATCAGCAGGAGAGGAGTCCCAGAGAACCGGTCGTCATATTAGAAGGTGCCTGCTGGAGCAGGGAAGTGACACCGTCACTCCACAGGAGATTTCTTCAGTCCTTCTGGTGCAGGGTGAAGACAGGGAGTCCCCAGAGCGTGCACACCATGCAAACTGTTGCAGTTGCTAGCTGGAGCTGAAGTTGCAGAGTCGCAGTAGCCTTTCTGGATACTTTGTTGCAGTTACAGTGGTTCCTTGAGCAGTCTGCGGTTGGTCTATAGTCAGAGGATGAAGAGACCCTAAATAGCCCTGATAAGGGGATTGGATACCTAACCAGGTATGCACCTATCAGGAGGGGTCTCTGACATCACCTGCTGGCACTGGCCACTCAGAGATCTCCAGAGTGTTCTCACACCTTGGAAAACAAGATGGCTAATGCCAGGGGCACGCTGGAGGAGTTCTGGGCACCACCCCTGGTGTGGTGATAGACAGGGGAGTGGTCACTCCCCTTTCCTTTGTCTGGATTCACTCCAGAGCAGGGACTGGGGGCCTCTGAACTGGTGTAGACTGGCTTATGCAAGGAGGGCATCATCTGTGTCCTTCAAAGCATTTTCAGAGGCTCTGGGAGGCTACCCCTCCCAAGTCCGTCACACCAATTTCCAAAGGGAGAGGGTGTGACACCCTCCTCCCAAAGGAAATGCTTTGTTCTGCCTTCCTGGGACTGAGCTGCTCAGACCCCAGGAGGGCAGAACCCTGTCTGTGAGGTGTCAGCTGCTGTAGCTGCAGTGCAAGCCTCAAAAAGCTGGTTTGGTAGTACTGGGGTCCATGGTGGAGCCCCCAGGATGCCTGGGATTGGGCCTCCAATGCAAGATTTGGAATGGGGGGACAATTCCATGATCTTAAGCACCTTACATGGCCATATTCGGAGTTACCATTGTGAAGCTACATATAGGTATTGACCTATATGTAGTGCACATGTGTAATGGTGTCCCCGCACTCAGAAAGTCAGGGGATTAAGCCCTGGACAGTGTGCCCTCACACTTAGTAACTTTGCATCTAGCCTTCAGTAAATGAAGGTTAGACATAGCGGTGACTTATAAGTTACTTCAGCGCAGTGAAAACATCTGTGAGATAGCGTGTGCACTATTTCACAAAGGCTGCAATAGCAGTCCTGTGAAAGTGTTTGTCAGAGCTCCTTATAGGTGGCAAAAGAAATGCTGAAGCCCATAAAGCTCTCCTGGAACCCCAATGCCCTGGGTACCTAGGTACCATATACTAGGGACTTATAAGTGGGGTCCAGTGTGCCAATTGGAATTGGTAAATGAAGTCACTGAACTATAGTGACTAATTTAGAAGCAGAGACAGCATAAGCACTGAAGTTCTGGCAACACACACATTAGGTCACAAACAATGAGCACTAGGGTCCTGACAAGCAGGATCCCAGTGAGACAGGCAAAACATACTGACAGACAGATACAAATTGGGGGTAACATACCAAGAAAGATGGCATTTTCCTACTCCAATTTTACTGGGGGTGCAGCACATCACATCTCTTGATCTAGGTTCAAGGATGGATGAAATGGTCAAAGATGTAAGGTCGCAGGCCTCCCAAACTAACGTTGTGGAGAAAAGTAGAGAGAAGGAAATTGGAATTCAGGTGGGTGATCTTGGTGGAGCTGGGGCATCAACATCTGTGCAATACTGAGGCTACACAGGAGAGTTATAAGGTGCTATTTCCCTCTGTTATGCATTTGTCTGAGGAGTTGTGCCAAGAAGTTCTAATGTGATTGAATCTGTGTATCCCTGAGCTTTTTTTTTAAATCTTTAAAAAAGGGGTGCATCCCCTCCTTTTCTGGTGTTGCCCTCTCCTCAGATGATTGTGTTAGTGTTAAATTGTAGGGGGATCACACAAGTGGCGCTTCCCCTGTGGAGGGGGCTTCTCTGGGTGATCCTAGGGTAAAACACCAAAAAAAATAAAAAGGGAAGAACTAAGCGTATTATGAAAAGTAAGACTAAAAAACTTTGATTTTCAAATGTTTTGTTAGAGTATGTGCCCACGGTACAGAACTGCACAGTTAAATGAATGACAACTGTCCCATTATCTCCAGGCCCAGAGCCTGATATGCATGAAACATCTAGTATGCACCCTTTTCCAACTATATTAGAAGGGTCAAGTTTGAAATCCCAGTGGCAGGAGAAGAGGTCAGTTCCAGATCCAGGGGTGATTGCTTATAAAAATGAAGGTGCCTCGAAGGCGGATCACAAGAAAAAGAAAAATTGGCTTTGGGGTCAGACTGGGAAAATGCTGAGCATTGAAGAGGTTGAGAGTGAGGCCCAGTAAGAGGGTGGGAAGTTTCCAGAGAGATCATTATTAGAGTTCCATTGTGAGAAATTGTCCCCCCATGTTGCTCCCAGGTCAGTTGGACCTCTTCATGAGGATAACCTCTTATTCCCTTCAGCACTGCTGCCTTACTCGGGGGTTGGATCAAAAAAGTTTAGTAAATATGAGAAGGGCTATGATTCTGGTAATTCTTCTAGTACATTTTCTAATACTTTGAATTTCATTTCCCTGTTCAATAATGAACTTGGCTCTTTGAACAGAAAGTTCTTTTGTGCCTTTTTTTTCAGGAAATTGAGGCAATAAGTCTGGTAACTAGTAGAGATATTGGCTGGATCCCCATACTACTCTGCCAAGTTCTAAGGTTACATTCTGCTCTGGGACTAACACAAATATTGGACAAATATTGGACTGTGATTCCAGAGTTAAGGCTGAGTCCAATGCCATCTCTGACAAAGAGTGGACTCAGTATGTTTCACAATTATATGCTGCTAATTTTAGTATTGATGTTCAGCTGGAATGGAACACCAAGGCTGATTCTTTTAATACATTTGGTCTGCTGTCTTGCAAGGAGATAGAGGGGATGATTAAGAACTCAAGGTCCTCAGGTGTAATGGTCCCAGAGGAGCTCCCAATATTTCTTACTAAGCATGACATTTCTGCTTGGGCTCTACTTTTGTGCCCTGTTGTTAGAAATTGAGTTTCTGGATGGCTTGGGTATGCATCTAAGCCAGGCAAACCCACCTACTCTAGTCAGGCTAAGGGAGTTACACACTCAAGATAACCCCTGCTCACCCCCTTGGTAGCATAGACCAAACACGTCAGTAATACCCTGCTACCCAAGCAGTTGTCAAAACATTATACAATACTATTATGCTGCAAAATAAAACAGCAGCAGTCACATACAACATATAGGTTACTGATTAGTCTACAACAGAAGCATTAGTCAGGGAAACATTACTAAAGAAATGCATTTGTCATAAGATCATCATGAATCTCTGTGCCTGCCTGTCCACTTGATGCCCCTTCCTGTGGAGGTTCCCTGGCAGTGATAGGAGTCAAGTGTTGGCACAGTACTGTGCAAATACTTTAAGATGGACTGGCCAGTGGCCTCTGCTGATATGCATTTTCTGTTTAGTAAACCAAATAGTTGTTTTTTTGGTACACATTTGTACTGTAATTTTCTTTTTGCCTTTATGTTGTTCTAGAGTAATTGATGTTGTATGCCTATAGCTGTGTGTGTTTCAGCCTGATTGCTGATCCATTTGCAGTTGTTATGAATCTCTGAGCTGGTGGCCAGTGCTGGTGTCACTCAGGACAAGGGTGTATGTTGAATGTATAAATATGTGTTTGTTAATGCAACTGTGGTGTCATTGCATTGTGTCATGTTTGGTATGGTAAGAATTTCATCTTGTGTGGTCCAAAGTCAGCATGTATGGTGTTAGACTTGTCCTACTGAAATGGACTGTAGATTTGTCTCACGTGTGGCAGTTTGAGTTTTCTTTGTGCTACATGGAAAGTGCTCATTCATGCTACTTTTGTTTTCATTTGACTATGCATATGTCCATTTTGAAATGTGTGCCTTGCAGCTACTTCAGCTAGCTGTGTGTCCCATGCAGTTGTAGTTGTATTTTCATAGTTCATAGTTGAGATGTTTAATGAGAGTGGTGTTTGTGTTCATTGGCACATCCATACATATGTGTGTTGAATCTGACAACAGTCCTTGGCATGTGTGCAATATGAGGGCATCAGTTGTATTGGAAGATGTGATGTTGCTGTGTTGTGGTGTTGTGTGACACTATGTTGTGTACACCTCACTGTCCCTGGGTCTAAGATGTGCAGACGTGTGTTTGTGTGTAGTGTTCTGGTGCAGTGAGTGACCTGCCCAAAGGGGGCGTTTAATGGCTGTGAATGTATCCTTCATTGTGAATGACTCTGACTGTGTACACAATGACAAGTGAACTTGGTGCTCGTAGTGTGCCCCCCATATCATGTGAATAACAGTGCGACGATCTGTTACTCAGCTTATTGACACAGGTAGGTGTGTGCACTTACGATCGGTTGCTTTCATGGCAATGTAGATTTTGTGCACCTTCGATCAGCAACACCAGCGTCCTACCTGATCGTCATTTGTAAGAACGTATGTACAGAAATCACATATATTTTTGTGCACACTAGAAATTAAAATATCATAAGATTTAGAAAATGTAACTTTAAAGTTTAAATGTTTCTTCCTTGGAAACAAAAATAATCTTTGACACATCTTGTTTCTTAGTAGCAGATGTTTGTGTTTCATAAGTAAACTTGCCTAGAATCAATCTCCTGTAAATGTAATTGAATGCTAAAAAAACATATTTGTCACTAATATAAATGTCACTCACCCAACTTCTTAGTCGCTCCTGCACAATATCAGGGCGCAATACACTATTAGGCCGTGTTAGCGTCAAATATGTAGAATGAGATTTTTCATTGCACACCCTTTGCTTATGATTGGAAGGCTTTATGAAACATTTGACGGCGATTCTAGATGCAGTGCTTGAAGTTGATAACAATAACTGTAAAATACATGTTGTTGCATCCCGTAATTGCCGCCATTCATCATGCAGAACTGCATGAGTTATGCAGCAGTACGACAAATGCGCTTGGAATCAATGAAGGCTCCTGAGTAAAGTGAAAAGGCGATATTATTAAGGAATGTTTTTTATTTAAAGGCATTATTCAAGAAATTATGCAATAATGAAAACATATATTTGAAGAAATTGCATGGACAGTAATGTTAGAGTTAATATTTAGGCCCGTATTTATACTTTTTTTAGCGCCGCATTTGCGCTGCTTTTTGACGCAAAACGGCGCAAACCTACAAAATACAATGGCATTTTGCAAGTTTGCGCCGTTTTTGCGTCAAAAAAAGACGCAAATGCGGCGCAAAAAAAGTATAAATACGGGCCTTAATGATTTAGGATTTCTGCTTCCCACTCTTCATTAAATCATAATGTGCATTCAGCGAAAAAGAAACAGATTATTAGTATTATCATCATTATTATAATGACACATTCACCACTTCTACACCACACCAACAACTTCAAATCCAAATAATTTCTATTTTTATTTAATTTCTCATCATCTGACAATGAATGCATTGTTCATGGGTGAGAGAGCATTTCTTTTTATTTTATTTCTTCATTTTTTTTCTTTCTTCACTGGGTTGCTACTGTTCATTATTAAGGGCAATACGATTTTCTCTTTCGAATTGCACACAACACTTGGGTTAAATACAAGGCAGTTTTACTTTCAAAATGTTTATTTTTTTCGTATCTTCTGTTTAATGTTACTTATGATATTTTATTTCTTAATTTAATTGTTTGTTCAACAGTTTGTTTATGTTATTGTTATTTGAATACTTAACTACTATCAACAAATCTATTTTTATCTTAAAATGCTCTTAACAGATAGAGAAAATGTATGGATAAGCAAGAACATCATATGTAGATTGCAAGAAGACCTTCTCGGTCGGTCTTGTGTGCTAGCCTACACACCTGAACATGGGGAAAACAATCTCTTGATTGATTGACAAGAAACTCCTAGAACAAGAAAAGGAGGAAATATTCTATATCCTCACAGTTCAATATCTGATTAAAAAATGAGCCTAATGTAGGAAAATGATATCAGGGAAAGAGTAGTTAAAGTGACAAGGACATCTGACACAACAGCTGCTGCCCATCCTGATAGACTGACGGGCCACGCTTCCTCACTCTTTGGCCACCATAAAGAGTGTCTGTCAGGCTGAGCACAAAGTCAGCCTGACAGACTCTTTATTTTCAAATCAGGCAGCCAGGAGCTAGATATGCACTAAATTGGCAGGCTCCTGGCTGCTTGAGCTGAACTTTGCCAGGCTGAAGAAGTCAAGCTCCTGTGGGTGTGACCTCTTCAGCCCAGCAAAGCACTTCAAGGACCTCCCACTCGTGACGAAGGGAGCACCACTCTGATTGCTTCAGACCTTGGTGCTTCAAGGTCCAGGGCTGTGTGTCAATCCCTGGTGCCTTGTCACAGAGTACACTGGGGACAACAAACTCACTGACCTGATGCTACTCTGTGATGAGTGAGGGATTTCTGCCTTTCCTGATTGGCTGACCAGCTGACCTTTGGTCAGCCATTCAGGGAAGGCATCAGTCCCAGCCCTCAGGGGATCTCCAAGGTAGAGCGCTGTGTATGCAGGAAAGCATGATTTAATTTTTCATGTTTGATGCATGCATGTGTGCATGAATATTTGGGAGTGAATTTTGTGAATAGATGTGTGTGTTTGTGTGCGCCTGTGTGAATGCATGAGTGTGAGTGTTTATGTGTGCATTTGTGCCCCAACCACTCCCTCCCTTCTAAAAACGCAGGCCACCACTATAACACAGTATATGGAACAACACTGACGCAAATTGCTCTAATTTCGAAAATAGCTAGACACACCTCTTTAAAAAAAAAGGAATGACACATTAACAATGCACTTCCACTTTCAAAATCAGACACTCCTGTACTCACTTGTTTCCATTAACCCAATACTGTACTCATCTGTGATTTGGCTAGGTGTGTGCTATACAAATACCACTAAAACAAACACAAACATACATACATACATATATATTCCCATATATGCATGTAAGCCTGAATAAATCACGATGGAAATGATGGAAATCACTGCTTGCTGATCGCAGATGGATGAATACTTGCATTGAATTACCAGTTATGTTAAGAATATGGCTAGATGGCTTACATGTTTCATTTGATCTAGGAGACCTTATCACTTCTAGTCAGGTTTTACATAATTTTGCAGAGATCTCCTAGAAATGATTGCCATGTTTGTCCTAGATAGTAAAAGAGGATATTGAAAAAGATAAAAACAAGATAGTAATGTAGGATTATCTAATAGGCTTGGTAAACGCAATGATTTGACATTTCTTTATGAATCGTTGTTAAGGTGGAGTTCCTATTACTATCATTTGAAGTTGTTGTTGAGGTCTTTGTTGTTTATGCTGTCATAGGTACATGGTATGAATAATGCATAATTATTTTCACCTAGGTAACTTTACCTTAGCAAGACATTCAAAGTGTATACGTGTTTGTTGCAAATTCATCTTTCAATGCGCTGTGCTAGAATTTTTTACTGTGTAATGAACTGATTTTTGCTGGAATTGGAAGGGACTCTATTAGTTGTACTAGTGCTATTCAGTGTCCCAATGTGTATGCTTTTTCACTTATAGACATAGAAAAGTGCTTAGAAATTCAACTTTACTCTAAGCTCATGGTATGTTGCTGTAGGAGTTCTGTCATGTAGAAAAAAAGGGTTTATACATTAGCTATGTGATCCCTAAGTGTGCCCACTACAGCCACATGTGTTGAGAAAATAATGTTCAAAAGTATGACATGTTAAATATAAAGCAAAAGGATGCAACTTATAGTGAAACCCTACCAAATGCTGTTTATTACTGGGACGGTAGTGTCAGTTTCCTATAAAGAGACCTGATTTTGAATAAACGTCTATTTTTCAATTATGATGCTAGAAACATGCTTAAAGGTTCCTTTTCACTCTTATCAAAATTATGGGGGTCATTATGAACATGGCGCTAAACACCGTCGCCCGCCGTGCCGACGGTGAACATAATACAGCCATTGGCAGTGAACAGAAACCCGCCATATAAAGATGCCAAAAACAGAAATCGCATACATTTCTGTTACCACCAGCCGCCACCAGGGCCTTGTCTGTACAGCCCACCCCGCCACCACCAAGCAAACAAATCCCCCGCCCTCCAAATAATGCACAAATCACTGCGGCGGTCAGTGGATGCCGAACAACCAATGGCGGTACAGGTTGCAACGGCCAGCAAAGGGACCCAACAGCAAGAAATGCACACATTGGCAATTTTGAAACCCAAACACCTGACATACATCCACAACATTATAAAGCATGTACAGACACACCCCACAATCCTTTGCAATGCCAATAGGAGAAGCCAGACTGACAACACTACAAGCAGACGCTGAATGCAACAGCACACAAATCACACACCCAACCACACAACAGCATCCTCACCAATAACCACACAACACACCACTCACAACACACACCATGGCACCCCCTAAGCACCCACGCTTCACAGAAAGGGAGCTAAAAAGAATGGTGGACGAGATAGTCAAGGTCGAGCCACAAATATTCGGGGCACAGGTCCACGACACACCCATCGCCAGGAAGATGGAGTCATGGCAGCCAATAGTCAACAGGGTCAACACAGTGGGAAACCATCCATGCACAAGGGACGACATCCACAAGAGATGGAACAACCTGTGCGGGAAGGTGAGGTCCATGGCATCAAGGCACAACATAGCAGTCCAGAACACTGGGGGAGGACCCCCACCAACACCCTGACTACACTGACTGGGAGGAAAAGGTACTGGCCATCTTGCACTCCGAGGGCCTCACTGGACTCACTGGAGGAATAGACTAGGGTAAGTCATCTACAATTAACCCATATCAACCACACCTGTAATGCATGCACCTCCACACCCCTCCAACTACCACCAGTACCACTACCCCACCCAGGCCACAATCACTACATCCAGTCACCCTGCATGCCCACAATCCACCAACAGGCCCACATCCCTCCTCCTGTTTGCAGATATCTACCACTGCAAGGAATCACAATGGCACTACACCACCCCAATGCACCTCCACATTCTATGCTAAATACAATGGCAGCCCCACAATAGGTCCCTGCATGGCCCAACAGTGGAAATCCTGCTCACAATTGTCCTGCCCTGTGCACCCTATCTGATTCTGTAGATGTAACATATATATCCATTCCCCCCCCACAGGCACCACCATGCATGCCACCCTGACGAAAAGGACAAGGAGTGCCAGCTCCCCACATGGAGACAGAGGCACCACTCAGGACACCTGTGAGAGTACTATGGACAGTGAGAAATACCTTGGCCCATCACACAGCGCTGGACTGTCACCATCCAGCAGCCCCATCCAGGACACCACTGACACCCCTAATACCCAGCTACCAACATCACCTCTGGCCAAACGACCCCACACCAGTGTATCCAGGCCAGGGCGACCCTTGACCCTGCTTCTGGCAGGCAGGATGCTCCATACACTGCTGCCCCATCCCACCTCCACTCTGGTGCCATTGTTTTCTTTTGTTTTGTCTTGCCCCGTTTCCTGAGCGCTTCTGAGCAAGCTGCTGCGTCCCCATGGCCCCGCCCCTCCCTCCAACTCGAATTTGCTTCCCTTCCCACCGCTGAGCCCTGCTGCCCCACCCCCCCTGCTTTCCCATTAATCGATCCCTCCCTCCCTCCTCCCAGCTGCCACTCACTCCCACCTCCCCTCTTATGGCAGCTGTGGCGTGGAAGCGCACAGCGGGCATGCCGCAGACGCACCGAAGGTGCCCAAAAGGCAAGCCCGCCCGTGCCCGTCTGCTCCTGTACCGCACCCAGCGCCACTCCTCCTGGCCCGCAAGGCCCCCACACCTCCCCACACCGCTATACTGCCAGTGACCTCCACGCCCTCAATCCAGGACGCCCCTCCACCTGCTTCCAGTCATCCCCAAAGAACACTAAGGGACCTTTCTCCTGCCAAGCTTGCCGCTTCACCTGTACCCTAAAGCACCGCGACAAACCTGCCGACAACCACCTCAGCTGCATCCTACTCAACACCCACTCCATCCACAAACACGCAATTGAACTCTGGGACCTACTAACCTCAATCTCACCGGACATCGCCTTCCTCACTGAAACCTGGACAAACTCTGCCTTAGAACCCAACATAGCTATAGCCATTCCTGAAGGCTACAAAATCACCAGACGAGACCGCACCAATAAACCCGGAGGAGGACTCGCCATAGTCCACAAAAGCACCATCAAAGTCTCAAGCAGCACCCATGACACCCTCAACCTCGCCGAGCACCTCCACTTCAAAATCCACATCAACGCCAACACCACTCTCAAAGGAACTCTGATCTATAGACCCCCAGGCCCCCGTTCTCAATTCTGCGACGCCATTGCCGACATCGTCAGTGCCAATGCCTTCCACCGTTCCTGTCAGAAGCCTACAAAATCATCTGTGGCGATCCCCATGGATCATCACTCAGCTCCACGCTCTTCAATGTTTACATGGCCCCACTCGCCAACATCGCACGAACCCACCACATCAACATAGTTTCCTAGGCAGACGACACTCAGCTAATCCTCTCCCTCATGAAAGACCCTACAACTGGAAAGAACAACCTCCACAATGGACTTCACACCATCACTAGCTGGATGGACTCAAGCTGCCTCAAGTTAAACACAGACAAGACAGAGATCCTCATCTTTGGCGCCAACCCCTCACCCACCGCACCCTCACCCACAACCCACCACCCACGCACGTAACCTGAGATTCATCGTGGACTCCACACTTAGCATGACTCAGCAGGTCAATGCCATCTCCTCTTCCTGCTACAACACTCTCCGCATGCTCCGCAAAATCTTCAAGTGGATTCCCGTCTAAACCAAAAAAAATGTCCCCCACACCCTGGTAATCAGCCGATTGGACTATGCAAATGCCCTATATGCAGGAACAACAACCAAACTCCAAATAAAGCTGCAAAGAATCCAGAACGCATTTGCCGCCTCATTCTTGACGTCCCACGCCGCAACCACATCACCCCCCCACCTCAGAGACCTACACTGGCTACCAGTATCAAAGAGGATCACCTTCAAACTCCTCACCGACGCACACAAAGCCCCCCACAACAAAGATCCAGCCTATCTCAACAACAGACTCACCTTCCACACCCCGACCCGCAATCTCCGCTCCGTTAGCCTCGCCCTCGCCTCCGTCCCCGCATCCGCCGCTCAACTGCCGGAGGAAGATCCTTCTCTTACCTAGTCGCCAAGACCTGGAACTCCCTACCGCTCCACCTTCGCCAGACCCGAGTCCGCTTGACATTCAGGAAACGCCTCAAGACATGGCTTTACGACCAGTAGCTCCCCCCCAGCACCTTGAGACAGTAACAGGTGATTAGTGCGCTTTATAAATCCTTTGATTGATTCATTGATTGGAACACAAGCACAGAGGCCACAGTCACCACCTACCAACAGGCAGGATGATGAGGTCCCCAGTACAAGTGGTACCGCCAGACCTGTGCAGGGGACACAGGCACAGTGGGCTAGGCCCAGTGGGAGGGCATCAGTGGCCCTGGGGGAGGTGAAAGGATGGATGCTGCAGCCCAGGAGGTGATCACTGAGGTCCTGAGAGCATACCACCATACCCAGGACAGGATGGGCCAGATCATGGCAACCCTGGAGCAGAATCAAAGGCTGCAGATAGCACACCACCAAGAGGCCATGGAGCAGTGGAAACAGCTCAATGCCACCATGTCTGCCATTGCAGGGGTGCTGCGGCAGCACTTCACAACCCAGCCTGAGACTCCCACAAGCCAGGAAGCCCCTACCACAGACCACGATACAGACCAGCCATCAACATCATCAGCAGCAACTGGACTGGTGCCACTATCTAAGGACACACAAAAGACCAGCACCCCTAACCGTACAGTCCCTCTGGTCCAGATATGGTACTGGTACACCTACCACGACAAAGTCACCATCAAAGAAGTGACTCTGACACAAACTGTCTCTCAAGTGTGCCACTGAACCACCATCCTCACCGGCCAATAGCAACTCAACAACCTGCAAGGTACAGATGCACACATTACCTCAGCCACCAAATGCTGAGACCATGTAGCCAGTATGGACATCCACCATCAGCCCACTGCCATCACTGTAAAGAGCTCCATGGCATCCCTGACACCTATTAAAAGACATGTACACCAATGTCAATGTCCCCTGTCATAATGTTGAATCAAATTGAAGTGTGAATGTATTTGTCATTGAAATCCAATAATCAGACCTTTATTGCAGGAATGGCACCCCACGCACAACATGGCGTGGAGTAAACAAAAATGTCTAACTAGTTGTTCATCATGTCACATGGCACTTGAATACCTTGTTACAGTGTAAATGTCTACAGACCCAACTACCCATAGAGAATAATCAGACTGACAGTTTGCAGTAGACAACAACATCAGCAAACAGTAACTCTTAGTTACTGGAAGTAGAGTTGAATCAGTTGGTTCCTGGAGTGTACATCTTCCCCCTCTTCATCATCACCATCACTCTCATCCCCTCTCAGAGGAAACTGGTCTGGATATACAGCACCCTCCTCCTCCAAGAGGGGGATA
This sequence comes from Pleurodeles waltl, assembly GCF_031143425.1. Classification (NCBI taxonomy): domain Eukaryota; kingdom Metazoa; phylum Chordata; class Amphibia; order Caudata; family Salamandridae; genus Pleurodeles; species Pleurodeles waltl. Next base: position 1,058,243,837 of record NC_090447.1, read on the forward strand.
GATTTCCTCACAGTGATGTTGTGCAGCATGCAGCAGGCCACCACTATTCTACACACCTTCTTAGGGCCATAGCACAGGGAACTCTCAGAGATATGGAGGCAACAGAATATAGCCTTCAGGAAACCTATAGTGCGCTCAATCACCCTCCTGGTACATCCATGGGCCTCATTATAATTCCTCTCAACATCTGTTCTAGGATTCTTCACTGGTGTCAGGAGCCAATGCATGTTGGGGTAGCCAGAATCACCTGCAAAAGTGGGAAAAACATGACTGTAACTAACTACCCTCAGTTGCAGACAGCCTGGCTATCAGCAATGTACAGTACAATTATTAGCCATACTCACCTATGATCCATCCTCTGTCCCCTTGTAGTTGTTCCATCATGTGTGGCACACTGCTGTTCAGCACAAATGAATCATGGACTGATCCAGGGAGCATGGCATTTACATGTGAGATGTACTGGTCTTCAGTACACACCAATTGGATGTTCATAGAGTGAAAGTTCTTCTTTTTTCTGTACACCTGTTTACTTACTCTTCGGGGATGAGAGCTCTGTGTGTACCATTGATGGCACCTATCAGCTGGGGAATGCTGACAAAGGCATAAAAGCCTGACTTGATGGCAGGTAGTTCAGCACTTTGGGGAAACCTCACATATGACTGCAGGTGTTATACAAATGCATCCAGGAATCTGGACAGGATGAGGCAAAACATTAGCTGTGAAAATCCTTCACCCATGCCCACAGTCACCTGAAACGAGCCTGTGGCCTGGAAATGGAGTACAGAGAGCACTTGCACTTCAGTAGGGATGGCATGCTGATTCTGATTAGCTGGCCTTAGTGCTGGATCCAGTAATGCACAAAGTGCATGAATAGTAGCACGAGTGAGTCTGTAATTGATAATGATGTGACGTTCCACCATGGTCTCCAAATCAACGAGTGGTCTGTACACAGATGGGGCCCTCCCTCGCCACATGGGTCTGTATCTAGGAGGAGTGGAGAACACATGTGAGGTACGCAAATCCATTTGCACAACATTTTGTGTATATAACACTGCTGTCAGACAAGTAGGGGACACATAAGCATTGTAGGATGTGAAACTGTAGTGACGTGTCCTAACTGATACTTCTGGACTGTTGTGGTGAGTAAATTGTCTTTGGCCATGCGTTTGAGGGCTGGGGTCCATATGGCCAGCATGGGGCCAATGACCAAATAATAACTGCGTAGTAGTTCGAAAAATGTCAGCCCCCTGTCATCCAGATATGTAGCAGTGGAAGTGACCTCATACCGCTAGCGGTTGTCGTAATGGTGTAAGGCGGTGCTCACTGCAGTGCACCCATTCATTGGTTAGCATGGTTGTCAATGGGGAATATGGGCCTATCATGATCGTCGCTGGCGGTGACGGTGCACACCGCTGCAAAGTGTACACTATTTCGTCCCCTAGGGGTCTACAACCTTCAGAGCACCCACTGCAGGAAGCAGTGGGAGGATCTGCGGTGCTGGGCGAGGAAGACCTGCGAGGCCCAGCTGGGGAAGTCCTCCCAACAAGGAAGGAGGGTCTGTCGGGCCCTGACCCCCCCAATGCACTGCATTCTGGCGGCGGCATATCCAGACTTGGATGGGCGCTTGAAGGCTGCACAGCGACACAAGGGGATGAGTACCAAGACCATTGTATGCCTCCTTGATGGACGTCTGAGGGTGCTGTAATACGTATGCTGACTAGTGGCAGGGACTCTGACTGATGTCATTTAGCATAATGGCCCCCATGGGCAGTTAGATGATAAGGGGCAGATCTGCAGTTCTTCAGGTCCTTCTGTAATGTTGGAGATGGCTGTATACCAGGGTTGTGGCCACTAGTCAGGGGCAAAGCCATGAGTTTAGCTGTAGGTGCTGCATGTTGGTATGTTGGCTGGGTGGGAGTATGTGTGAACCAGATGTGTACATCTATTTAGCTATTTATAGATTTCTCTTTTTTCCCTCCCCACTCCTGTATTCGTGTATTGTCTATGTACATCAGCATCATCTGGCGAGAGAGCGGTGGCACCGGCGAGTGGGGTGCAGTGGCCCACGGTTCCAAGGAGGCAGAGTCAAGTGACGCCAAGGGGACCACCAGTGGGTTGGAGGGTGAGGGAAGTACCACGGGAGAGGCAACTACCACTGGGTGTAGTGATTCTGATATCTCCTCTGATGGGAGCTCCCTGGCGGTGGTGGACCCTAGTGGACCCAACCATTCTTTGTCATCTTCTGCCACCCCATACCATCACCACCCTCCCAGTTGCATCCCACCCAGTTGCCCGTGCCTGCTCACTCAGAAGGTTGGGCGTCTCCTTCACCCTTGGCACCTCATCCCCTGCCCCAGTCAGCCCTGCTTCCCTCACAAAGGAGGCTGTTGACCTCCTAAGGACCATCTCTGTATGGCAGACAACCATTGTGAATGCCATCCAGGGGCTAGCACCCCAGATGCAGCAGACCAATGCATACCTGAAAGCCATTCACGGTGCCATATCTGGCCTAGAGAGATTTATTCAGGCTCTGGCCTCCTCTTTGATGGAAGCCAGTGTCCCTAGTCTTTCCGTCCCCCCTCCAACCACCTCTACCCCTTCCAGCACCCCACTCCTTTCACCCATCCCAAGCACACGGTCAGACAGCCATGCTCACACCTCAACACACAAGAAGCACACAGAGAAACACAATCACCCCACTTCACACCACAGGCATACACACAGCAAACATACAAAGGCACACACAACAACATCCACTTCCCCCACTGTGTCCACTGTGTCCACCTCTTCCGCCTCCCTGTCTGTCACCTCTACATGCACACTCACAGGCACTGCACCTTTATTCACCACTGTTTCTGGCCCCATTCTTGCAGTCACCACAGCATCGGACATCCATTCATGCACCCCAGATACCACACCAGCATCCACCATGACTCTGAGTACCACTTGCAGCACACTCACCAAACTTGAAGACACCCAGACAACATCCATTTACACTGGCAGCCTGTCTTGTCGCACTGTGTCCACCCCCCTCCCATTACACTCAGACGTTCCCAGACACCCACCCAACACACATCCACCACACCTCAGCATACTGTACAGTCACCTGCATCCACGTCACGCACACCTACACCTGTAATGACCACTCCCTCTACCTCCACTCCCGCACCTTCCTCCAGGTCCACTCCGACTGCCCCTTAGAAACTTTTCCTGTCCCGTGTAGGCCTTTTTGAACCCACTGGCCCACTTGTTCTCATCCATAAACGTGCACACCTCCTTGCCCTGTCCACTCCTCCCACGTCGTAGTCTGGCCCTGTTTGCCATTCCCATTCCCGGGCACCTTCCCCTGTGAGCAAGAGGCCCCGTGCTGGCCCAGGTACATCTGCTGCATCCCAGTCTAAGGCCGTTCCCCCACCTTCCAAGGCTAAACCCAAACCCCCTCCACTTCCCAAATGTAAGCCCAATCCCCCCTCCCAGATATTAGTCCCCACCTGTCACCCCTGCCCCTGTTCCCTGAGGTGCCTGGCTGCCTCATAGATGCCCCTTTATGGTGGAGTACCATGTGCACATGTTGGGGTCAAGTTCGGGCCATTTGGGCCCATCCGCCTTTTTGCTATGGACTGGCCATTGGCCTGATGTGGACAATCTGTTGCTCCTTTATTAAAGTTTGTGTGGCCCGTGTTGGTGTTGGCACACTCTGGATCTGTGGTTCCTCATTTTATGGGGGGGGCTTGTGGGTACTTTGGGCAGGGATGTCTTGGGATTGTGTCGGGTAAGCACCTCTTGTTCAGGTGTGTATGGCTTGTGATGTAGTGAGGGGTTGTGGGTGCTTTGCAGGGTGGATGGAGTGGGTGGGTATGTAACTGTGCCCTTTCTCCCCTTGTTTAGTAGGTTGCAGTACTTACCATCACTGTCTTCATCAGCGGTCTCGGTCGTGGAGGTATATGGCAAGGAGCAGCACTGGCATGATTTGCAACTCTCTCTCCGTGTCTGCTTCAGCGTGTTGTGTGAGCCTTCAGTGAGTGTTTCCTTTTATTAGGTTAGTTTCCACCAGGCTTTGTGTGGTTGAGGATCCCACCCCGGAACTGACGGCGGACAAGTGCTTCATTATTTGTTGGGCGGGTAGGGTCTTTCCTATGGGCAGCCTCTTCCATCATTTTCAACACTCCTCTGCTGGTGGTGGCTGTTTTTCAGGCTGCCTGTTTTTCATGTGCTTTATTATTTGGCGGCCCAGACCGCATGACTGTTTGCTGTAGTTACAGCCACGACCGGCGGTGGGGTCTTTCCCGCCCTGTTCATAATGAGGGCCTATATTTGTTTTGCAGAAGTAGAATCATGATATCAGTAGTGGAAAGGTAATTTTAAAAAGTCATTCCTTGTGCTGCCTAAGGACTAGCAGAGGTGTACCAAATCTGGCCTGCCTGCCTACCTCCATGGACAGCAATTAGCATCTCAATAACACGAAGTAGTGTGCTGCCAGGAAACAACATGTCAAATTCTGTCACAGGGTTCTGGGGAAAACTCAGTGATGAACTATTTTCATAGGGGTAACCAATCCCATGCATCACACAGGACCAGAGTAAATGTTTCAGTTTGCCCACAAAGATAGCATCATATTAGATCTGCCGGCATTCGGGTGGTCTTCCCACAAAAATTATGCCTGCTTGCCTCCATTTTGTCTGGTTTTTTGCTCTGTTTGCTTTAGGACTCTGCACTTTACCACTACTAACCAGTGCTAAAGTGCATGTGTTCACTCCCTTAAACATGGTTTGATTGACATTTACCTGGTTAACATATTTAATTTACCTGTAAGTCCCTTGTAGGATAGTATACCATTTACCCAGGGCCTGTAAATTAAATGCTACCATTGGGCCTGTAGTACCTATTGTGCCGTCCACATTGCAGCTTGAAGGCAGTGTTCCACTGCCATGTCGACTTGGCATTAAAAACCCCTTGCCAAGCCTAAACCCCCCTTTATTACATAGTCACCCCTACGGTAGGCCCAAGGTAGCGCATAGGGTAGGGTGCTGTGCAATTAAAAGGTAGGACATGTACTTTTTAGTTTTAAATGTCCTTGTTTTTTCACTACTGTGAGGCCTACCCCTCCCATAGAAAAACATTGGGGATATCTTATTAAAATTATTAAGTTGCAGCTCCTAAATCTGAGGTGGTAGATATGTCATTTATAGTATCTATGAACTTGTAATGATAAACACTCTTTAATGGTAAAGTCAGATTTATGCTTACAAGTGTGAAAATGCCACTTTTACAAAGTTGGCATTCTTCTCAACTTAGCTCTCTGTGTCTGCAGCATGCCTTAGGTCATATGACTGGGTGTAACTGACAGTTGAGACTCTGTGAAATCATTCCAAACAGTCACACAATAGTGGGATTAGCAAAGCCTGAATGGGAAGTTAACTCTCTTGATTTAAGTGTGGACCCCCACCTGCAGCAGAATAGCCTGGGCTCTGCAACCACACAATATCCAGCACAACCCTGTATTGTCAGTGCAAACAGATAGAAGCCAGGGCAGGAGAGGCAGGAAATTCTTGGAACTTTAGAGAACCCTTCTGGAAGGAACAAGGCACCAGGGTATACAAATAGAGCTCCCAGACCTGCTCCTCAGTTCACTACTGGACCTTTTTATGGACTCTCAGAGGACTAACTTCTGCTGTGACCTGCTGTGCACTCTTCCAGACCGCTTCTGCAGATGTGACTACAAAGGGCTAGTTTAGCTGGTCTATTCTGAGCCACATGGACATAACAGGCTCTCACCATTGGTTGTGTTGCTAAAGGTGCCCAGGTGGCCATTTTCTTAAACTGTGAGCTTGCTATTTCGAACATTAAACTTTTAAAAAATCACACCTCTGGTTCTACTAATTGGATTTTGATGGTTTGGGTGTCAAATAAATTATTTAAATGATCTTAATATCTCTACATTACTGTGGGATTTTTATTGGGTTGTATGTTCCCTGTGTTGTTGTGTGTGTACTGCATACATACTTAACTCCTTGCCTCAAGGTTTAACCTGACTTATTTTTGTGCCAAGCTACCCAGGGTTACGCACATGTTAAATTATTGACTTTTTGTGGTTCACCCTTGAAGGGATTGTGGTTGTAGATTGACCAGGGCTCACACCCCAGTCATCCAACAACCCTATTTCTCACACATTAGGAGGCCTAAGTTGGAGAAACCTTTTGAACTAGAGATTTCTGTCAGACGTGTGTTTAAGAGGAAAAGCTGGTCTCAGATCCACAACAGGTGGCAACTCTGAGTCTCATGATGTTAAATCTGAGTGGGGATATTGATCTCTTGAGACCGAGCATGACTTATGCCATTTTGGATAGATCCCTCTCCAAATTGTTATTATCAGGGCCGCTGGATTTATGTGATTATGCAGGTGTGGCATTTTCTGCATAATTATAAATTTGCATCACGCAATTTATAATCCATCATCATCTGAATAAATTTAACATTTTAAATAAAAATGGTTTCTATCTCAAGATGCACAAATCTCCTGTCAATTGCTGATTGCTGCATTTAGGTGTTAAACAGATGCTAATAAGATTAAACTTTTTGCTGAGAAAATATTGACATGTAAAAAGACAAACATGACTGTTGGACTTTTCATCCTTGGCGTGGTCTCTTTTAACCTTTTGCCGCTGTTTCCCAGGTTGTTGATGTGTGCTGAACTATGATGTTGTTGTTTTTGTTACTCTGGGCACTTTACCAGGGCTATCCTGTGCTAAAGTGCAAGTGCTCCTTTACAAAATGGTATGTAATTGGCTTATCCATGATTGGCATATTTGATTTATTAGTTAGTCCCTAGTACAGTGCACTAGAGGTACCCAGGGCCTGTAAATCAAATGCTACTAGTGGGCCTATAGCACTGGTTGTGCCATCCACATAAGTAGCTCTGTAATCATGTCTCAGACCTGCCACTGCAGTGTCTGTGTGTGTAGTTTTTAACTGTAAATTCGACTTGGCAAGTGTACCAACTTGCCAGGCCTAAACTTTCCCTTTTCTTACATGTAAGGCACCCCTCAGGTAGGCCCCTAAGTAGCCCCAAGGGCAGGGTGCAGTGTTTGGTTAAGGTAGGACATATAGGCCCTCATTACGACATTGGCGGTAAGTGCTGTTTACCGCCATGCTGACTCCCGCCAACATACCGCGACCGTGGCGGTATACCGCTACTGTATTATGACACACACATAGAAATCCCCCACTATACAGACACACACACAAGTCCGCCAGACCAAAGGTCAGTGATAAACTGGTGGTACCAAAACCCGCACTGTTACGCCAACAGAAATATGGCCACAGCATTATGACCCACGAATCACCACGGCGGACATTCAACTGCGGTAAACCATTTGCAGTACATACGGCCACGCTCAAAATACACACACACATACAAAACAACACCACATTGGAAAATTCAAACTACCTACACCTGACACACATACAGAAACCACTATAAAACACAAACCCACATTACCCACAACACGTCACCACTATAAAAATTTACAACTGAAAGAGACGCACGCCAGGAGTACCCACAGAACTAGAGCCACATTCCAACACATCACCCCACACACCCTCACACACACCACTCACACTACACCCATGGCACCACAAAGACACCCTAAGTTCTCAGAGGAGGAGCTAAGGGTCATGGTGGAGAAAATCATCCGGGTAGAGCCACAGCTATTTGGATCACAGGTGCAGCAGACATCCTTTGCTAGGAAGATGGAGCTATGGCAGAGAGTCGTGGACAGGGTCAAAACCGTGGGACAGCACCACAGAACAAGGGATGACATCAGGAAGAGGTGGAACGACCTACGGGGAAAGGAACGTTCTGTGGTTGGAAGACACCAGATAGCTGTTCAGACGACTGGCGGTGGATCCCCACCTCGTCCCCCACAACTAACAACATGGGAGGAGCAAGTCTTGGCACTCATGCATCCTGAGGGCCTGGCAGGAGTAGCAGGAGGACTGGACTCTGGTAAGTCAAATCTCACTACTTTCACCCCCCTACTTACATGCCATCACATACTCTCACCCCTACTTTCACCCCATCACCCCACCACCTCACATATACCCCAGAATCACAACACACCCATCCCAGTAATCAGCACTGCATGCACCACCACTGCATGGACACCACTCACAGCCCTGCATGGACACCCACCACCACATCATAACTCACACAAGCCAAAGTTGCCTTGGTAATAACAACCATAGGGGGAAACATACCCATGCACAAGATGTCACACGCAGTAACAATTACACTGCTTTCACATACCCACAGGACCCCCACACAACTTCACCGGAGAGGGGGTGCCAGCAACATCCAGTCCCCCGCGAAGAGGCCCACAGTGATGACAGAAGCTCTGCATGCCTGGATCAGGATGACCAACCTGGCCCATCAGGGACCTAAAGACAGTCGGTGACCCAGGCACAATCCCATACCACCACAGAGCCTCCCCCTCAGGAAACACCACCACAGCACCCACCCAGCGGGCCCATACCACTGTCCGAGGACATGTCAATCAGCATTGTGTCTACCACTACAGGGACCCCAGGCAACCCCACACAGGACGGTCAGGGACCAGGGTTCAGTGGCAGTGGGCACACGGTTCAAGGGACAGAGGCACAGGACAACAGGAAGCTGGAAGGACTGCTGTGCGACAGGGGGAAGACAGGCCCAGGGAACCGACTCTCCATGAGGAACTCAGCAACCTCCTGGGAGCCTACCACCATTCCCAGGAGACCATGGGCAAGGTCCTGGCCAAGTCGCAGAAGACCCAGTGGCTGCAGAAGGGACAGTACCTGGGGATCAGGGAGTACTTGAGGGACATTCACACCACCCTGGTCACCATTGCAGGGTTGCTGGCAGACATGGCCAACACCATGAGGGAGGCAGTGGCACACCAATGGGAACCTGACACTAGCCACACAGATGAACAGCCCTCAATCCGCTGACGCTAGTGGACAGGAGGCCCCACGACAAGAACAACAGGCCACCAGCACCCATCCCCCTGCAGAAAGAGAACCACCACGCAAAAAGTCCCTGCGATCCAGGCAGAAGCCAGAGAACATTGCCAAGACCTCTGCCAGGAAATACGACTCCCCTGAATATCACCCTTGTGTCCCTTCAACTGCCCTTGCCCCACTCCCTATGCCCCCTTGGACAATGCACCTGTGATACCATTAGACTGGACTATTTCGTGGACTTTTCTCCATCAGCAACCCAGCCCATTGTAATACCCCCTATACGTATTAGCACATGAATTAACACCTTTGGAACTAATAAAAGTATGGAGTCTGTCAATTGATTGAAATATGTATTTTTTTAACAAGCTGTAAACATTGCAATTGAACTGTACAGTTATACATACATAGGTATGACCTGTAGTGGGCAGCAGTAAACACACCAGGAGCCGGAGTCAGGCACAGATATCTGAAAATAGAGATGCCAAAGGATACAATGAGTGGCCATAGAATTTGGAAAATCAGGCTGCCATGTACAATGTCCAACACAAAACTGCAATGGAAGGTGAAGTTACAGTGTCTTACCTATTTGTCAATGGAGGTACTGCTGAATTATAGTTGTTCTGTTGTCCACATCCTCTTCCTCTGCCTCCTCTTTGTCACTGTTCACAGGCTCCACTGCTGCCACACGACCATCTCCAGCCTCATACTCCTGCAGAAAAGGCACCTGGCGTCTCAAGGCCAGGTTGTGCAACATGCAACATGCAACGATGATCTGGCAGACCTTCTTGGGTGAGTAGTACAGGGATCCACCTGTCAGATGGAGGCACTGGAACCTGGCCTTCAGGAGGCCAAAGTTGCGCTCAATGATCCTCCTTGTTCGCCCATGTGCCTCACTGTAACGATCCTCTGCCCTTGTCCTGGCATTCCTCACTGGGCTCAGCAGCCATGAGAGGTTGGTTTAACCAGAGTCACCTGTAAATATCGAGGGATACCTGTTAGCCAGACACTCACCCTTAGGTCTCATATACCAACATACACTGGGTGGGGACAATGGGATCACCTATTAGCCACACCCTGTGCTTCTGGAGTTGAGACATCACATATGAATTCTGCTATTCCTCAAAATAAAGGCATCATGCACAGACCCAGGGCTGACAACACTCTGGTCAGCAAGTTTGAGAACATAGGCTGTGACATCCCTGCTTCCATGGCCACTGTCGCTTGGAAGGACCCTCTTAACAAGAAATGGCGCACTGACAGGACCTGCACAAGAGGGGGTATACCAGTGGGGTTGGCGGATAGCTGAGATCAGGTCTGGTTCCAATTGGGCACACAGCTCTTGAATTGTGGCCCTATCAAGTCTCTGGGTTAGGATAATGTGCCTGTCCTCCATTGTCGCCAGGTCCACCAGGGGTCTGTACACGGGGTATGTCTCCATCTCCTATTCATCCTCAGTGGTTGAACTCTAGGGTGAAAAATGGTGAGCAGATGGTCATATTCAAAGATATTCTCAGATTAAAATGCCTTGCATTTTTTTACAGAAACAGTATGTGAATGTGTAGGTCCGTTGATGTGCCTATGTCTGCTGTGACGCAGTTAGGTGCCATGGCCGGTTCCCCCCCTGAAATGGTGGCCGCCTGACCTGTGAGGCGGGACAAGTAGAAATGAGGTAATTCCACTGAAGTTATGCACCGTTGCAGGAGGTGATCGACGACTGCCGTGCAACACCTCATTGGTTATAATAGGGGTCTAAGGGTTCCAGGTTCCAGCCGCGGACGTGACTGCCATTTTCTATCTGTTCTCTCACTTGCTACCTGACCTTTAACAGGAGAGGACCTACACTGCAAGTGCTGCTGTGACCTGTGTCTGGAAGCGACCATGGCTCGAGTGTCTGGGGAAAGGGCCCCTGCCTTCACTTCGGAGGAGTTGGATATACTAGTGAATGGGGTCCTACCCTGTACCCTTTACTTTATGGTCCTTCAGACCAACAGGTGAGTACATTGTGAGCACGATGTGCGGGGAATGAATGTATGGAGTGCTGTATGTGTAAGCCTCATATTGGGGGGAGTGAGGGGTCCTGGGCAGAGTGCTGCATGTTTGGTGGGCAATGTCTGTGCGTAAGGGGATGGGAGGGATATGGTGGGCCATGAGTGTAACAGGCTGGACGGTATGACTAATACCTTTTCTTATGTATCTTTTTCTGCAGGTCAGCGTCCATCAGAAAAAGGGCACTTGACGTGCCATCGCCAAGGAGGTGCGGACCCTGGGGGTCTTTGACAGGCAGAGCACCCACTGTCACAAACAGTGGGAGGACCTGCGCCGCTGGGCAAGGAAGACAGCGGAGGCCTAGCTGGAGCTAGCCTCCCAACGAGTAAGTGGTGCCTGTCGTACCCTGACCCCCCTGATGTTCCGCATCCTGGAGGTGGCCTATCCGGAGTTGGAGGGGTGCTTGAGGAGATAACAGCAGCCACAAGGGGGTGAGTACAGTTTCAGAATCATGAAATTGTATGTTGAGGTGTTATCTGGGTGGGGGATGTGGGTCTGTGGGTGCCCCTAGGCCAGGACGAACATGGCAGGTTAGGTTCCATGATGGGCAGGCCCAGATACACTCCAATCCCAATAATGCTAGTGGGCATGTAGTACTGGGCAGGGTCCTGTGGGTTTTAGGTGAGCTGCTATTGGCGTTAGGCATTGTACCCCATGGCCTGGTGACTAGCATTGCAACTGGTAGTGCATAGTGATGTTCCCTGTGAGTTATGTACAGCAATGGTGGTGTTGTTGCTGGCATTGACCAAGTGTATCGTCTGTCTCTTCCCCACATTTTTGTTTTGTCACCCTGTCCTGGTGTGCATTAAAATCATCTGGCGGAGGACCAGAGGCACCAGCGACAGAGGGAGCTGCATCCCACATGGCCCATGAGGCCGAATCCACCGACGATGAGGGCACCAGTGGGAAGAAGGGCGAGAGGAACACCACGGCAGATACTGGAGGGGACACCTCCTCTGATGGAAGCTCCCTGGCGGTGGCGGACACCTCTGTGCCCACCCCAACTACAGGTACATCCGCCACCCCCTTACCAGCACAGCCCTCCTAGCAGCCCCTCAGCGTGTTTCCTGTGCCCGCTCCCTCAGGAGGGTGGGCATCTCCTTCCCCCAGGCACCTCAGGCCCTGCCCCAGTCAGCCCTGCTGCCCTCAGTGAGGAGGCTATTGACTTCCTGAGATCAATCTCTGTTGGGCAGTCAACCATACTGAATGCCATCCAGGGACACCAACATCCACTGCCTCCACTGTGTCCCCCTCCTCCTCCTCGTCCTCCTCCCTCCCAGTAGCGTCTCCACTCACACCTGCATGCACTACATCCTCTTCCACTGCCTCCATCACCAGCACGCCTATCACTACACGCCCCTCACTGGCAGTCACCACCCCGACATCCATGCACACATCCCCTGTGTCCTCTCCCACTGTGTCTGTGCCCCCTCCTTCCAAAGTACACAAACGCAAGCACTCAGACACCCACCAGCCATCCACCTCACAACAGCATCCAGCCCATGCACCTGCACCCAAACACAGCAGACAGACACCTCCTCTCTTCCTCCACTCCCAAACCTTCACCCTCTTTCAGCCCCAGTGTCCCTAAAAGGCTTTTCCTCTCCACCCTTGACCTATTCCCTGCCCCTTCCCCCCTGTGTTTCACTTTGGGCCATGGTGGGCAGATCCCAGGCCAGCACCTCAGCCACCCAGTCCACGGCCACTGTAGTTTCTGCAGATACTCCAGGTGGGGGGGGGGCTCCAAGCAGGCACCCGTCAGCACTGCAGTGTGCCTGCACTACCTGCCAAGGGCAAGAAGGGGCCACCAGCTAGCAAGGGCAAGGAGGCACAACCAGCTAGCAAGAGCAAGGAGGCACCACCAGCTAGAAAGGGCAAGGAGGCACAACCAGCTAGAAAGGTCAAGGAGGCACCAGCAGCTAGCAAGTGCAAGGAAGCACCACCAGCTACCAAGGGCAAAAAGGGACAACTAGCTAGCAAGGGAAGGAAGAGAACACCAGTTGGCAGAAACAAGGAGGCACCACCAGCTGCCAAGGGTAGGAAGGGAACAGCAGCTGCTAAGGGCAATGTAAAAGGCACAGATGCCGTAGGCAGGGTGGATCTGGTGCCTAAGTCGGGAGCAGCATCTGGGCAAACAACACCAGCCATGGCACTTCAGCCATCCGAGGCTGCAGGGGAAGAGCTGGAGCCTCCCTCCACCACTGACAGCACCACCACCTGCACCGCAGCCAACACCTCCACCTGAACCACCACCTGCACCACTGCCAGCAACAGCAGCCCCAATGGGCAGCTGTCCGAGGCTGCAGGGGAAGGGCTGGAGCCTCCCCCCACCATTGACAGTGCCGCCACCTGCACCGCCACCAGCACTGCCACCTGCACTGCCACCTGCACCACTGCCAGCAGCAGCAGCCCCAGTGGGCAGCTACCCGAGGCTGCAGGGGAAGGGCTGGAGCCTCCACCCACCACTGACAGCACCGCCGCCAGCCCCGCAACTGCCACCACTGAGCAACCATCACCGCCGGCGAGCAGTGTGTAGTCGTGCCTACATGGGCTGTAGTGCGTCCTGACTCCTGGAACAACTGTAGGTGTGACACCCAGGTGAGAGACTGTGACCTTGCACCATCCAGGATCTGCCTCGCTGGGTACAAGGCCCCCTCCAGAACCAGTGGAAGAAGGCATCTATTTACTCCCTCCTTGCCAGGATGAAGCACACTGGGCACAAGGCCCCATCCAGAACCAGTGGAAGAAGGCATCCACTCACCCATCCTTGCCAGGATGAAGCACACTGGGCACAAGGCCCCCTCCAGAATAAGTGGAAGAAGGCATCCACTCACCCCCACCTTGCCAGGATGAAGCACACTGGGCACAAGGCCCCCTCCAGAACCAGTGGAAGAAGGCATCCACTTACTCCCTCCTTGCCAGGATGAAGCACACTGGGCACAAGGCCTCCTCCAGAACCAGTGGAAGAAGGCATTCACTCACCCCATCCTTGCCAGGATGAATCACACTGGGCACAAAGCTCCCTCCAGAACCAGTGGAAGAAGGCATCCACTCACCCCCTCCTTGCCTGGATGAAGCACACTGGGCACAAAGCCCCCTCCAGAACCAGTGGAGAAGCCATCCACTTGAGAGACTGTGGCTTTGCACTCCCCAGGACCAAGCAGTGGGGAAACCACCCACGTGAGAGTCTGTGTCTTTGCATTCCCCAGGACCAAGCAGTGGGCACACCACCCCCTTGAGAGACTGTGGCCATACATGTGTTTTATATGTCCTAACAGTGAAATATTGCTAAATTCATTTTTCACTGTTACAAGGCCTTTCCCTCTCATGGGGGCTACCTTTACATCTGACTAAAGTGTAGATTCCCTTTGGGAGTGGATGGACATGTGGAGTTTGGGGTCTCTGAGTTCACAATTTAAAAAGACATCTTTTAACAACGTTGATTTTAAGATTGTGTGTTTGAAAATGCCACTTTTAGAAAGTGAGCATTTTCTTGCTTATACCATTTCTGTGACTCTGCCTGTTTGTGGAATCCATGTCTGGGTCAGTTTGACAGTTGGGCTGGTTGCACCTCACACTAGACAGTGACACAAAGGGAGTTGGAATGTAGTCTGCATTTCCTGATGAGCCTTCTGTGCTAGGAGGGAGGGGAGGAGTGGCCATTCACCTGAAAGGGCTGTGCCTGCCCTCACACAAAGCAATCTCCAACCCCCTGGTGAGTGTTTGGGGCCTGGCCTGGGAAAGGCAGGATTTCACATTCTAGATAGACTTTGCTTTGAACTAGGCCTAGTTCAAAGAAGAAATTGAGTATAAGAAGGGCACCCAAAACCACAGACTTTAGAACACTTCTGAACAAATCACTTGAGTGGAGAAACAAAATACTTGAGTAGTGAAATGAGTATAAAATACCCATAGTTAGTGAATAACACAAAAACACATAGAAATCACAAGAAAAGAAGAAAAAAGAAAAAAGAAAGAACGGGGGGGGAAAGTAACAGCAAAAACACATTCCTGAACGCCTATAGGAAAAACTAACATGAAAAAAGCTCCAAAAAGAGCTATATCAACAAGAGTGAGAAAAAAAATGAAAGGATATTTCAAAGAACCTTATCCCACTACAAAAGCCACTGAAATCATGCGGAACATCATGCGATAAAAATCGTGACCCCGACAATTAAAGTCAAATTCAGTCAGCGCAAATTAACCCAATGAAGATTAAAAGTGTGAAGTACTGGTGAAAACGTGTGGAAGAAAATAATCAAAAAGCCATGCAGGAAACCACATGATGAAAAACCCACGATCTCACCAAATGTGATTAAATCAACACCAATCGAATTACCTCGTTGAAGAAATGAGTATAAAACACTTGTAAAGTCATCATCTTCCACAGTTATCCGTAACTCACCACAGACAAGGCCCGTGTCTGACTAAAAGATACATACACATGTGTAAATAATGACATCAACCAATACCAAAAATGTTCAAGCCTCAAAATTCACCACACCTTCATCACAAATAGATATTTAATCAGTCATACCTTGTTGAAAATCCTTATTAAAAGATCCAAATGCCCGTACATAAATCCCGTAGTTCTTAAAAGTGCCACCAATCCTTACCCCGATGAACTGTAAAACAAAATAACCCCAGGCAGTTCAAATTCTACAAACAAATTGCAGGGCTTATGATCATCGGAATCAATAGGTCGAAAAAAACGCTCATTAAATCCATGGCCTCAACTTACCCTCATCAATGTAACCTCTCAGGCGTTCTAGGTCCACACGCCAAACCAACCGCGAGTACGCTAGCCGCGGTAACTGAACGCGGAAGCCCCTATGAATACTATCAGCAACATGGAAACAAAGAATGGACTAACGTCATAAACATAGAAGTAGGAGCATCAACCTCGCATATCGCTGTGGCTCCTGCAACCATAACAAACATGCTACGAGTATGTAAAACTCAAGCATATTAACACATGACTTTCATCAAATAACAACTCAATCACATCAAAGACCCAATAATAACAGCAACATCCCAACAAATAACAGGGGAAAAAAACAAGGATGAAAACAGAAATAGAGAAGCAGAAAAGGAGAAAAAGGATAATAGGTCAGATCAAAAAGCATCATAGATAGATGTAAATTGAATAAATAGCTAATAAATTAAATAGAAGACCTCAATAACATTGAGATTCCAACATCTCATGAGTATAAATATATATATATATATATATCTATTCCCCCCCCCTTTCTTTCTTTTTTTTTTTTCTTCTTTTCTTGTGATTTCTATGTGTTTTTGTGTAATTCACTAACTATGGGCATTTTATGCCCATTTCATTACTCGAGTATTTTGTTTCTCCACTCAAGTGATTTGTTTGTAAAATTTTCAGCCCTAAAGAAGTCGTTAGGACTATTTTCCCGTGACGAAACACGTGTTGGCTTAGTTTTGTTTCAAAATACTGTGCGATTCTCCGATGAATGGACTTGGTGGGATTCCAGCTTCAGGAGAATTGTTCTTCAATAAATCACGAAAATTTGACTACATATTAAGGAAGGATTTTTGGATGTTCATTTTGACTGTGGATTACCTAATTGTAATATTGTGCATGTAAGTTTTCATTTCAAATAGTTTGAGTGCCTCATTTAGGTGTTTATTGTTTTTGGGTTTACTTGGTAAACGTTATGAGGGATGGGTGTGGTCCCTTGTGAGGGCACTTTATAGTTATATTGTGGCCTTTTTATCCTTGAGCGCCCTTTTTCCCCCCCCTTAAATGCACCCCTTTAGTGACTACTTTAGAACACTTCTGGAAACTAAGAGGAACCTCTGCCTGGAGAAGAGCTGAAGAGTTGAGGAAGCAGGGCTGCCCTGCCTGTGCCTTGTGGAGCTGTCCTGCAGTTGCTGCTTCTGCCAGAGTAAGAGGGCAAAGACTGGACTTTGTGTGCCTCCCATCTTGTGAAGATCTCCAAGGGCTTGATTTAGAGTTTGCCTCCTGTTGTTTGAAGTCTCAGGGACAGCAAATACTTCTCTCTGCCAGCACCTGGAGTGTCTGGAGAGACTCCTACTCTGCCCTGTGATGCCCATCCAGTTCCTGAGACCCTGAAAGGAGAAGGTGGCAGCCTAAGAGGACGAAATCCACACATAGAGCACAGTGCAGGGAAAAAAGATCTACACGACTCTGATCTGTGGGTGGTAAATCGACGTGCCGCTGGCTTCGCACCTGAAAATCAATGCTCACCTGTAACGCGACTGGAGAATTGACGCACGGAGCTGGAGAAACGACATGCAGCATAGCTGACAGAGGCTGGGAGCCCACAACTCGCGCTGCATGGTTTTCAGATCATCATGCAGCTGGATTTCCGACGCAAGTACCGCTGGGCATGTAAAAACAACGCAAGGCCTGCCTGGACCCGATAGTGCTGAGTGGACCAATGCATCGCTCTCCTGCAGAGAGAAGAAACGAAGCACCCAACCCGACAAAGGGAGAAACGACGCAAGGTATCACTCGTGAGTGAAATCGATGCATCACAAGCCCTTATTGACACACACTCTCCCGTGCAGAGTTTTTTTTTGACACATCCAATGTACATTTTCACACTAACAGTGTTAGTGTGTGTTTAAAACTACATGAAGACTCTTTTTGATTTTTAACTGATAACTTGACTTGTGTATTGTGGATTTTTGTCATTTTGGTCTTGTTTTCTTTAGATAAATATTTCCTATTTTTCTAAAACCTGTGTTGTGTCATTTTGTATTTTTTTCATTTAGTTACTGTGTGTGTTGGTACAAATACTTTATACCTAGCACTCTGAAGTTAAGTCTACCGCTCGTGCCAAGCTACCAAGGGGGTAAGCAGGGGCTAGCTGAGGGTGATTTTCCTTTACCCTGACCAGAGTGAGGGTCCTTTCTTGGACAGGTGGTAAACTGACTGCCAATCAGAGACCCCATTTCTAACAATGACAATCTATTGCCTCAAAATGTGCTGTGTTATGCTTCATATTTAACACATAATTTAGTCTCCCCTGCAACATAATTTGGTTATCATATGTCAAACATTTTCAGTGGCCCTACTTGTAGAAGAAAAGAATAGGAAGTGCTGAAAAAGATGTTTGTGTTTTCACAGGAATTCTGAAGGTACAGGATATAGAGAAGTTCTGAACGCGGAAAAATACATCTGAAGGAAGAAGAATCCTGCCTCCATGTCTGACTGCCTTTGAAGAAGCCTAAAAAGACTCATGCTGTCCAGTTTCTTCCACAAATTTGGACTGCTCTCCAAGAATCAGATGGCTCTAAACACAATCTCTGGCATGCACAGTTTCCGGCATCTGCCATCTTCAATGCTTTTCTTTCCCTTTTAGATGATCCTCAATACCCCTTACACAAATATTTTAGAAATGACAATTCAAAAAATTTGAACAAAAAAACTGGACATTTGCACAGACTAAGACAATTATTACAGGAGTTAGAAACAACCTGAACATACCACCAAACAACCTATTGAACCATTCACCAACCTTGCTGGAAGTATCCAGGCTAAATATAGATTAGGTAAACTGTGATACATTTATTCTGTATCTGTATCACCGCTGCCTGAACACCAAGCACATTTTTCTGCACTCCACTGTCACCTATGTACATGAATTTTGTTTCTTGAATTTTCTTTATGAAAACATGTTTTCAATACAATTGTTGTTTCTACTTTCATCCCTATTAAAATAGGGGCCACTATCAAAAAGGTCCTGCTGAATAATTTGAAAGGCTTCATTCCTTCTGCCTCTTTTGAAAGTCTATTTTTCTCAATTTTGGGAAAAACTACATTTGCTTTTACATTAATCTGGACAGGCTGTGTACTTTTTAATCAATCCTATCTTTTTTCCTGCAAAAACCCATATCTCTTCTTTGGCAGTATGTCTTAAATCCAGAGGCAAATTATCTGTAGTAAGAGCTGAAAATAACTGAACACATGAATCCTGTAATTAAATTTTAAACACTGAGGCCCTCATTACGAATTTGGTGGTCAGTGGACTGCCGCAGTGGAGATGGCAGTTGCACACCGCAGGACTGGTGGTATAGACTGCCATATTATGAGTACTGCCATTTTACTACTACAATGTGTACAGAGGGGGTTGACAAGGTGAGTCATGGCTGTTTAATAGTGACCTGTGCACAGCTCCGCTCCGTCCATACAGTCCTTCATGCACATAATGACTGCCACTCCCTCCTATTCCCAGGTATGGTGGAAGAATGGTGGCCCCTGGTCGATCTTGTCACCCTTGAAGAGAGGCACGTCATCCATGTTATCGGCTCAACCATCAGACCATCATGGAGCCAGATCTGCGGCCTGGAATTCATCATCACAATGCCATCACACCCACAGTACAGGTGTTGGCAGTCATCCACTTCCTTACCTCAGGGTCCTTCCAAATTATAGTGGGCTAGGCTGCCGGAATGTCCCAGTCCATGTTCACTAACGTCTTGAAGAACGTCATATGTGCCCTACTGAAACATATTGACAGCCATAGCAGGTTGCCCCAACGCGATGATCTACCCACTGTGAAATATGCATTCTATACTGTGGCACATGTGCCACATCTGATCGGAGCTATTGATGGGACCCACATTGCCCTGGTGCAACCGAGGAGGAGCAAACAGGTGCAGCATCCCACACTTAATGGTACCACTGCAAGGGATCGTGCCTGGCTCATCGGTATGTATTGTGCCATATGTGTGCCTCTGTTTTCTGCACACTATACACCACCTTCCAGATTTCCATACAGTTTTCAATATGCCTATTACCTCTGAGCACAGAGGTAACTCAGGTTATCCCAACTTGCCATGGCTACTGACACCTCTCAGGCATCCAACTACAGCAGCAAAAGACATTTCAATGAGGCCCATGGTAGGACCCAATGGGTAATCAAACACACCTTTGGAGTGCTTTAAGCCAGATTCAGGTGCCTGCACCTAACTGGAGAGGCCCTACTTTACAGACCAGCAAAAGTGTGCCAGATCATTGTAGAGTGCTGAAAATTGCACAATTTGGCTATCAGACGTCACATCCCATTACTGGATGCTGAGGAGGGTCAGCTGTGCCAGTGGCTGATGAAGGGGACATGGGGAGTGATGAGGAGGATGATGACAAGGATGCAGCTGATTCCAGAGCAGAGCTGATACAAAAATACTTCCACTGACATACAGGTATGTGTCAGAGCCATGCTATGTAACCAGTGGCATTACCTGCCATGTGCAGGGCTGCTACCAGGTTTGTGTATTCAATGTGGGTGTAGTGTGTACACATTACTTTAGATGTGGTGTTGTAAACTATATCACAGAACTTGTATATGATTGCTCTCCCTTCTGGCAGTGTCATATTATTTGCTAGGACAATGGTCATCCTGTTACATATGTGATGGCTGTACATGATGTACTCATGGCTGATAAACATGTGAACAGAAACTATGCTCAAAGGAGTTTATTTTTATGATACAAGTGCAAGAGCTGATGAGTGGTGTGTTGGCAAGTGAGATCATCAGAGTAATTAGCCCACCTATGGGGAGTTGTTGTCCAGCATGATAGCCATGTGAAAAAGGTGTTGTGACAGTGGACAGTCAACAGGGTGTTGCTGTGACACACATGGTGGTATGTTCTAAAGTGGCTCACTTGCTGGTGGTGGTCTTGGCATCAGTGGAGGCTGAATGTCTGGTTGGACGTCTTCGCTTGCATGGGGGCTCCACAGCTGTAGGGGGAAGGGTGCTGTTGTCCTGCCTTCCCTGTAGCAGGGCCTCCATTCCACTTGTTGCAGCTGACAGGGAGGGCTCAGATGTGATCTGGATTATGGTAGGGGCCTACTGTTGGGAAGTGGACGGACGCTGGATGGTGGCAAGTTCTGTCAGCACCCTTGCTATGGTGGCCTTGGTGGCATTGTGGGTCTGCCACTGCTGCATGGCCTCCTGATGGTTCTCCCTCTGTAGCCTCTGGGTCTCCTACAGGGGAGTGAGGATCTTTGCCATGGTGTTCTGGGTTTGGTGGTATGCACCCAGGACCTGGTTGAGGGCCTCCTGGCCAGCCTGATGTTGCTGCCCCCCCCCCAGGACCATAGATCCCCTCACACTAGCCCTGTCCCCCTGTGCCAGGGCCCCTGGCACAGTGTGCCCACTCCCAGTAGCATCAAGGCCTTCATTGTTTGGGGCGGCTGCCCTTGACTCAGGTCCCTGTTCTGTGAGGCACACCTCTAATTGAATGGTCCCTAAGGCACAGGTTTGGGGAGGAAGGACTAGCTGTGGTGTAGTAGCCACACAGTAGAGTGAGTCTGGGGTGTCTAGGTTGTGGCTGCTGGAGGTGGACTGGCCAGTCACCCCAGATGACCCAGGCATTTTGTCGTCCTCCAGACATCCACTGGGGCATTCGTCCTAGGGAGGGCTGTCTGACCTTGGCATCCTCTGCTGGATGGCAGTAGCAGGTTTCACTGTGGATGGAAAGGGTGACAGTTATCACATGAAAATGTCATTGTAGTATAGTGGTGTGCTGCTTGCAGTGGGTGGGTTAGTTACCCAGGGATGGCAATGACATTTTCAGAAATGCTGACACTGCATGGTGAATGGCCTTTGGGCCATGCTTGTTATGTCAATTGTAGTTGTGGGTTTGCTGTTTGACTTTGCTGTAACTGGCATTGGTAGTGAGGTAGTGTTGGCTTGCAGTCTGGGTGGGCTGTGGAATGCATGTCCATGCAGGTGCATCATTGTGAGGTATGACTGTTACTCAGATCCGGCATGCCTAGTGATGGATTGTGGGAGTGGTAGTTGAGGAGATAGTGAGGGTTTAGCATGTATTGTGTGGATGGTGGATGAGGGGTGGTGTGGCTTGCAGAGTAGGAAGGTGGAGTGATAGTGGAGGGTACATTCTTGTGGTTTGTGATATGATGGGGAGTGGTAGGTGCTTGGGAGGCATGCAGGACTGGAGTGGTTAGTACTCAGCGGGGGTGTAGGTTCCTTACCAGTATCAATCCCTCCAATGATTCCTGTAAGGCAGTCAGGATTCATGATGTCCAAGACCTTCTCCTCCCAGGTTGTCAGGTCAAGGGAGGAGGTGGGGATCCACTGCCAGTCTTGTTGAGGGCGATGTTGTTCCTGGACGCCATGGAACGGACCTTCTCCATGAGGTCGTTCCACCTCTTTCTGATGTCCTCCTTTGTGCGTGGGTAGCTGCCAACTGCATTCACCCTGTCGACGATCCTCTCCCATAGCTCAGTTTTTCTGGCCATTGACGTTTGCTGTACTTGTGCTCCCATCAGTTGTGGCTCAACTCTGACTATCTAGTCCACCATGACCCGCAACTCATTGTCGGTGAAATGTGGGTGCT
Organism: Pleurodeles waltl; assembly: GCF_031143425.1. Lineage (NCBI taxonomy): Eukaryota > Metazoa > Chordata > Amphibia > Caudata > Salamandridae > Pleurodeles > Pleurodeles waltl. Next base: position 1,058,266,235 of record NC_090447.1, read on the forward strand.
TGTGGCGTGACATGTTTTGGGGGGTGTGCAACATGTGGAATATTGCTCTATGTGCAGTGGTTCGTGGGGCTTGTGGTGATATTTGCAAGGGTTTGTGGGGGTGTGAGGGGTATTATAGTGCGGTGAACAGGTGTGTGTGTGTGATATGTTTCAGGTGTGGGGTAATCGGGCTGTCCAATCTGGTGTTGCCTTCTATTGGCAGTGATTTTCTATCCTGCAGCATTGCGCACCATCACTGGTTTACCACCGTGCATGTTCCACTGTGCTGAATTGTGACTCATTATATGACAGGCCGAATGGTGTTGGTGTGACGGGCCCAGCAGACAGACACTCACTCTTTTGCCGTCAGTGGCACTGGCGGTGTTGGATTTCTGGCTGTGTTTCATCAGCTTGATGTTTGTGTCTCGTAATACGGCGGACACTGTACCGCCAAAACTGGCGGGGTGTTGGTGGGATTTTTCATGGTGGTCTTGCCCGAAGAGGGCCTGAGTCTTTATTGTGGGTTTCACTTGCAACACCATTCAAACACATCACATTCTGCTGAATATGCAAACTAAGCTCAAGGCCAAACCCATAACAAAGGCAGATATAAAACCACTGTCAACAGCTTTCTCAGATCTTCAGCTCCACTGTGTTTCTTAGAATTCTGCATAAGCCACTAATAGTAAGCTCTTCAGTAGCTCCCAGTATCTTTGCTCAGTTAATTTTTTGTCCAGCACTTTCTTCTTCAAATTCTCTATCACTGCTCTATACTTGTCAGCTACTACATCATATGGAGAATCATTAGCTGTTCCTTTAGCTGATTCCTCAGTTGGCCAAGCAGCAGTAATTTTGCAGTCAGACCATCAACCAGGAGGAACAACAATCTCAAACACAGCATCAAAATCAGTGAAAAGCATTCTTGAAATTGTTGTCAATCTACGAGCTTCCTTGTACCATCTCTAAGGTTCCTTTCACAATTTTGGGAAATTTGTTGTAAAACAATAAACATCATCTCTTGTCCAAGGCATATGAACATAATTACCTCCACGTACTTCTCTAAAAGGAAATTTTGAACTTGCCTCTACCTCTGAATTGCTAACAGCCCCCTTTGTTTCCTTTCCTATCTCTTTAGTTATTTTTTTGAAATAATGCTTTACTTTCACCTTTCTCTTTACTTCCTCAAATCTCTCCAGTTTTTATCTAGTCAACTAGATCTTTAACATGAACTCTTAAACTCACCAATCCCGTCATCTGTCATATCCATTTCGTAATTTCTGCACACATTCTTCATTCCCCCCTTAACTGATGTTGACCTCACATTCATCAGCTAGTTCTGCAAGTTTATCAAAAGCATAATTTGCATGCTTGCATGCTTCCCTGCTTGTGACATCTAGGCGGTCATTACAACCCTGGTGGTCTAATACCGCCAGGGCTGTTTTGACGGAAGCACTGCCAACAGGCTGGCGGTGCTTCCAAGCTCATTACGACGCAGCGGTTGAACCGCCAGGAAAAGGCTGGCGGTACGGGGAGTCTCAGGGCCCCCTGACAGGGCCCTGTGCAGCTTTTCACTGAAAAGCGTGACGGGTGCAACTGCACCCGTCGCATGGCTACAACACCGCCGGCTCCATTTCGAGCCGGCTCCTGTGTTGCGGCCGAGATCCCCGCTGGGCCGGCCAGGTTTCCGCCCGCCGGCCCAGCAGGGATCTCAAAATGACTGTGGGGCGGAGTGCGGTTGCATTGGCGGCCGCCCGGCGGTCGGATCGTGGCGGCAGGCTGAAGCCGCCCGCCAAGGTCATAATGAGGGCCCTAGTCTCATCCACATTATATGTCATCAACCTGTTTAAATCAATAGTCCATTGTAAAGTTTTTCCAAATTCAATTTCCAAAAGTCAACAATAGTATCTCTCTCTCTAGAAGGCTTAGCAAAAACTGAAACAAACATCTCATCTGAACCTAGAGAGCCAAAAGTAGAGTCTCTGATAGTAGTAACATTGTCTATGTGTTCTTCACATCTTGTAGATTCCTGTGCCTGTACATTTGTACCCTCTCCCGCTGTATCAATATCAGGTATCATGAAACCTTCCACCTGTCTTCCGATCACATTGGTGCATGGAGGAGATGTAGCATTAAAAAGATCATTCAGAAAGTGATCATCCTCATCTGAATTTTGCAGAGAACAAGATTTTTGCTTCTCTATATCGTCCTTATTGTCTTTACTATTGTCTATCCTTTCTATACCTATTTTAAGCAAATACTCCCACTTCGTCTACCATACCCTCTCTTCGTCATCTCTCTTGATGATCCCATTTGTCTTCCAACCACAGTCTGAACAAACACTTCTTCTGTCTCTTCATTTTCTTTTTCATCTTTTCTGTGCCCATTCAACCCAATTTACTAAGTGCTTTAAACTGTGTAGGTCCAGGTGATGGTTTACTTTCATTTATGGTCTGACTTTAGAAATCTATGGCCACGTGTAAGAAGCAATTTTCCTGTTTCAAACAGTCTAATTAACCATCTTAAAGAAATTGCACATCCTTGTCACCAGATGTGTATCCAAGTACCAGTATAAAACTCAATACTCATCATCACTTTCATATACAGGTGAACCTTCAGAAGGTTTTTTTCTTTCCCTCCATGGCAGGCACTCTAGGTGCTTTAGGCTTTTTTTAGCACAGCACCTTTGATTCTCACCCAAAATAATTCAAAGAAAATTGCATAATACAAGCTAGTTGTTAGAAATCGGGTCGTTGGTAGGCAGTCAGGTTGTTAATCTCTGTCCAAGCAAGGACCCTCACTCTAGTCAGGGTAAAGGAGAATCACACTCAGTTAACTTCCACTCAGAGAACAGGTGTATAGTATTTGTACCAACACACAAAGTAATATGTAAAAACACCACAAAATAACTCAACACAGGTTTAGACAAAATAGCCAATATTTATCTAAACAAAACAAGATTAAAACGACAAAAATCCGACATACATAGGTCAAGTTATGAATTTTTAAAGATTAAACTAAAAAATAACACTTAGAAACACAAAATGTTTCGATAAGGTGACAACACAACGTCGTGACGGAGTCGCTCCCAACAATCCGACGCCAATGGCACCGGGTACGGAGTAACACAGACCCCCAGGTACAGTACCTTAGTAAAATGTGAGAACAAAGTCAGGGATCGTGGCGTTGCTGATCCCAAGGTGGCGGCGAAGTAGCAAAGGCGTCACTAAGAGGCGTCGGGTCCTTGCTGCAGAGAAGTGGAAATGAGGCAGCGTCAATGCGAAGCGTTGAATCGATATCCAACGGTCACGACGGGGTGCGGCGACTTCCACGGAGTCACAGACTTTAGCGGGCCTTCGAGGGTCATTGCGCTCCAGTGAGGACCACGGAGTTGGTTGCAGGCGACGTCACAGGATTCGGCAGCGACGTCAGTCCAGACTTATCTGAAGTCGGTTTTCTTAGATTTTCACAAGCTTTGACGTTCAAGGGCATAGGGACTCAATAGGGCACAACTTGTCAGGGCAGGAGTCATAGCAGAAAGTTAATGTGCTGGTAGGGGAAGCCTTTTTTGGCCCTGAGACTTCAAAAAGGGAGAACGCTCAGTCCAAGCCCTTGGAGATGTTTCTCAAGCAAGAATATACCACTAAGTCCAGTCTTTGTCCCCTTTCACAGGCAGAAACAGCAACTGCAGTATAGCCCAACAAAGCACAGTCATAGGCAGGGCCAGCACTTCTACTCAGCTCTCCAGCTCTTCTCCTTGGCAGAAGTTCCTCCTGATTTCAGAAGTGATCCCCCCCCTCAGCCCAGATGGCTCATCAGGATATGCAGGCTAAACCTCAGCTCCCTTTGTGTCACTCTCTAGAGAGAGGTGCAAACAGCCCAACTGTCAAACTGACCCTGATAGGGGATCCACAAACAGGCAGAGTCACACAATGGTTTAAGCTAGAAAATGCCTACTTTCTAAAAGTGGCATTTTCAAAAACACAGCCTAAAAAACAACTTTAATAAGGGATGTATTTTTACATTGTGAGTTCAAAGACTTCAAACTCCACATGTCTATCTGCTCCCAAAGGGAATCTGAGCTTTAATAATATTTAAAGGTAGCCTCCATGTTAACCTATGAAAGAGATAGTCCTTTCAACAGTGAAAAACAAATCTGGCTGTATTTCACTGTTAGGACATGCAGAAAACATAAGTACATGTCCCCCCTTTTAAATACATTGCACCCTGCCCATGTGGCTACCCAGGGTCTACCTTAGGGGTGCCTGACATGTATAAAAAGGGAAGGTTTAGGCTTAGCAAGTGGGTATACTTGCAAAGTTATATTGGCAGTAAAAGCTGCACACACAGCACTGCAGTGGCAGGTTTGAGCCATGTTTACAGGACTACTAATGTGGTTGCACAACAACTGCTGCAGGCCCACTAGTAGCATTTCATTTATAGTCCCAGGGCATCTTTAGGGCAATGTACTAGGAACTTACTAGTAAATCAAATATGCCAATCATGGAAAGCCAATTTACACATGCATTTTATATAGGAGCACTTGCACTTTAGAACTGGATAGCAGTGGTAAAGTGCCCAGAGTGACAAAAATAGCAAAACAGAATCTAGCACACAGTAACAACCTGAAAAATGGAGGCAAAAGGTTAGGGGAGGTCACGCCAAGGATGCCAAGTCTAACAAGTGTTCCCCCAGCTGAAAGTCGGGAGCAACTACCCAACCTCATGGGAGTTCTCATCACCAAGGCAGAAGAATCTAGACAGAGCATCATCGTTGGAATGTTCTGTACCAAGGCATTGTTCCACCATAAAGTCCATCCCCTATAGGGAAATGGACCACCTCAACAGTTTTGGATTCTCACCTCTCATCTGCATTAACCACCTGAGGGGCCTGTATTCGATTTGAACCCGGAAGTGAGTCCCAAACATGTAGGGTATTAGCTTCATCAGTGCCCAGACCACAGCAAAAGCAGCTTCACGAGCAATTGCACTCCACCTACGTTCCCTGGAAAGTAACCTCCTGTTAATGAAGGCTACAGATTGATCTAGGCCCTCTTCATTAAGATGTGATAGTACTGCTCCTATACCATGCTCTGAGTTCTGTTTGCACAACAAATTCCTTGGAACAGTCAGGTGCCTTCAGTGCAGGTGCTGTCACATGGCAGCCTTCAGGGCATCAAAAGTGGTCTGGAAAGCCTCTGTCTAGATCACATTCTGTGGTTGCTTCTTGGAAGCCAACTCATTCCGGGGGGCAATGATGGTGCCATATCCATTGACACACCTCCTGTAATAGCCAGTGAGGCCTAAAAAGTATATCACCTCAGTCTGGATCTTGGGAGGCCCCCAAGCCAGAATGGTGTAAATCTTTGGCTGTAGGGGTGCCACGTGGCCACTCCCTAACTGGTGTTCCAAATACACCACTAAACCCTGCCCTATTTGGCACTTGCTTGCCTTAATAGTGAGGCCTGCCTTTTGCAGGGCATCCCAAAATCTGCACGGGTGCTGCAAGTGTTACTCCCAAGTGGAACTGAACACTGCACTATCATCAGGTATGCTGCAATGAAGTCATCCAGCCCAGTCAACACCTGGTTGACCAAGCTCTGGAATGTGGCTGGGGCATTTTTCATCCCAAATGGAATCACCTTAAACTGAAAGTGTCCATCTGGGGTAGAAAATTCAGATCTCTCATTGCCATCCTCAGTTAGAGCAATCTGCCAATACCCAGACATCAAATCAAACGTGCTGAGGTATTGGGCAGCTCCTAACCGATCTATGAACTCATCCGCTCGGGGGATGGTGTGTGCGTCAGTTTTAGTGACCACATTGAGAACCCGGTAGTCCACACAGAGCCGAAGTTCTGGGGTGGCACCAGGAGCAGCAGCCTTTGAGTCCAAGACCACAGGGCTGGCCCAAGGACTGCTAGAAAACTCAATCACCCCTAGGGTTAACATCTTAGCCACCTCATCTTTGATGCTAGCCCTGACCTTATCAGTCACCCTGTAAACTTTCTGTTTAATGGGTGGCATGTCCCCAGTGTCCATATCATGTGTACACAAGTGTGAGACCCCTGGGATCAAGGAGAATAGGGAGATGAACTGTCCCAATACCTGGTGAGAGTCCTTCTGCTGCTCTGCGGTCAGGGAGGGGGAGAGGTTCACTCCCTCCACAGACCCATCTTTCTCTGCTGCAGACAGGAGGTCAAAATGAGGCTAACTCTCTTCCTCCACCCCATCATCTGTTGCTAGGAGCATGGACAGTTCAGTTTGCCCAAAGTGGGGTTTGAGGTGTTTCAGATGCAGGACCCTTAAGGTGTTCCTGGGAGTCCGCAAGTCCACCAGGTAGGTGACTTCACTCTGGCGCTCCACCACCTCCAGCACCACCTGTCCTGGAGCACCGTAGGCTCCACTGGTGCCATCACCCACACTTTTTGCCCAGGCTGAAACTCAAATAGAGTGGCATTCTGGTCATAGCATTGTTTCATATCTGCCTGGCTGGCTTCCAGGTTCTCTTGTGCAAGAGCTTTGAAGCGGGCAGTCTGGTTTAGGAAAGCCGGCATGTAGCTAAATACAACCTGGGGAGGTTTAATGGGGGCTTTCTATAAGCCCTCCTTCACCAGATTCAAGGGTCCCCTAACAGGATGGCCATACAGCAACACAAAAGGACTAAAGCCAAGCCATTTTTGAGGCATCTTCCTGTAGGCGAACCGAAGGCATGGCAACAGGATATCCCACTTCTGCCTCAAGGGCTTTGAAAGGCCCATGGTCATACCTTTTAGGGAGCAGTTGAATCTCTCAACCAGACCATTGCTTTGGGGGGGGGTAAGGAGTTGTGAATTTATAAGTTACCCCACACTCCTGCAACAGAGATTTCATATATGTGGATATGAAATTGGTACCCCTATCATATACCACCTCTTTGGGGAACCCCATGCGTGTGAAAACCCCCATCAATGCACCACCCAACACTACTTCGGGTGGCATGGTTCACCAACACCAGGATGAACCTGTTGCCCATGCCTGTCTTGGGATCCAGAGGCCCCACAATGTCAATACCGACACGCTAGAAATTTTGAGAGAGACTACATATCCCAGACTGCTTTGAGGTCCCAGGATGTTGCCATTTTCACCAGCACCTGCATCCACTTGATCAGACCAAACAGCGCTATAAAGCACGTGGGGGCACTTCGCAGCATGCGGTGCGCTACTAACTTGAGAGAGACTACATATCCCAGACTGCTTTGAGGCCCCAGGAGGCAGCCATTTTCGCCACCACCTGCATTCACTTGATCAGACCGAGTGCTATAATGCGCGTGGGGGCACTTTGCGGCACAGGACAGGCTAGCAACTTTGAGAGAGACTACATATCCCAGACTGCTTTGAGGGCCCAGGAGGCGGCCAATTTCACCAGCACCTTCATCCAGTGGATCAGACCAAACAGCGCTATAAAGCACGTGGGGGCACTTCGCAGCAAGGGGTGCGCGACTAGAAACTTTGAGAGAGACTACATATCCCAGACTGCTTTGAGGCCCCAGGTGGCGGCCATTTTCACCAGCACCTTCATCCAGTGGATCAGACCAAACAGCGCTATAAAGCACGTGGGGGCACTTCGCAGCATGGGGTGCGCTACTAACTTGAGAGAGACTACATATCCCAGACTGCTTTGAGGCCCCAGGAGGCAGCCATTTTCGCCACCACCTGCATTCACTTGATCAGACCGAGTGCTATAATGCACGTGGGGGCACTTTGCGGCACGGGACAGGCTAGCAACTTTGAGAGAGACTACATATCCCAGACTGCTTTGAGGGCCCAGGAGGCTACCATTTTTACCAGCACCTGCATCCACTTAATCAGACCAACGAGCGCAATAAAGCATGTGGGGGCAATTCATGGCACAGGATGCGCTAGAAACTTGAGAGAGATTACACATCCCAGACTGCTTTGAGGCCCCAGGAGGCTGCCATTTTCACCAGCACCTGCATCCACTTGATCAGACCAACAAGTGCAATAAGGCACATGGGGGTACTTCGCGGCACAGGACTCGCTAGAAACTTGAGAGACACTACATATCCCAGACTGCTTTGAGGCCCCAGGAGGCAGCCATTTTTGCCACCACCTGCATCCACTTGATCAGACCAATGAGCACTATAAAGCACGTGGGGGCCCCTTTGCGTCACGGTACGCGCTAGAAACTTGAGAGACTACATATCTCAAACTGCCTCGAGGCCCCAGGAGGCGGCCATTTTCACCAGCACCTGCATCCACTTGATCAGACCAACGAGTGCTCTAAAGCGTGTGGGGAAAGTTTGTGGCACAGGTCGCGCTAATAACTTGAGAGAGACTACATATCCCAGACTGATTTGAGGCCCCAGGAGGTGGCCATTTTCACCAGCACCTGTATCCACTTCATCAGACCAATGAGCGCTCTAAAGCGTGTGGGGGCACTTCACGGTGTGGGACGTGCTCAGGCAAAGGGTTGGCCCATCCATGCCCGTGGGAGCCTGGAGGAGGCTAGGCTGGGCCACCCCCCTAACATTTAACCCCAAGCAGGCATCGTTGACTCTCATTTCCTATTATTGTATCCTCCTACATGTTGTACCATTGAACTAACTCTCCAGGACACTTATCCAACAATTACAGTCCTTTGATGGGTAAAAGGAAAGCAATAGAGGGTTGCAGGAGCGGTGTTAAAAACTAAGCGGAACAGACATAAGCATACAGCTAATAACTCTGTTATGGACAGAATTGACAACCTTCTTGGTGAATGCGAATACATTTTAACCTCTTCCCCGGATAATGGCCCCACCGAACCTGGGGGCGAGTGCTCCCCAGTCAGGAAGGGGGCGGGTCACAAGAAAATTGCTGACATATTTATAAAATGCGACCAAAAGGCCACAGCCACTACTGGGCTGGGGGAGAGTAGGAACGTCATCACCCACGCTGCTTCATCATTAGCAAGTGAGCCACCTCTAGATCCTAGTGGCTCTATTCAGTGTAGCAACAGGTTTAGCCCCTTAATAAATATCTCAGACCCACATGACGACCCCACCGTAGGCATCAGGGTGTGTGGGTCAGCAGAGGTAAATGTGTAATCAGCCAAGACAAATGCTCAGTACATCCTATGCATACAAGATTTAAAGAGGGAGGTGTCAGAACTCAAATCTATGGTTAATTCCATAATTGCAATAGTCAAGCAACTAATTTCTTTAGACGCCACTGCCAGCATGAATCATATCCGTAGCCAAGTGCCAAATCCATTAGGTACCTCGATGAAGTTGCCCAAATTGCCAGCAACCAGTTGTGCTGGCCAACCTTTAGCTGGTGCTAAGATCAAGAATTCCTCAGCCTCCCCCACACAGCAGCCTAGGTGCAGGAAAGGCATCTGATGTCTGTGCACCAAATCTCCAAATTCACGAGTGACACTGTCCCTAAACGCACTGTACAACCCGCCATTGACCGGTTTCTATCTAAAACACTGTTCTAATGGTCAAGATTCCAAAACTACACCCACTGGCACAAAGGGAAGGAGGAAATTCTATCAGAAAAAAGGCAATTCATTGGATGCGCCGCATAAGAGGTTGCTACTCTGTAATACATGAAGATATAATTGATGCAGTCAGAAGGCCTGATCCAGGCACATGCTTTGACATGTTAAAATTGACATTTAGAGACAGAAGTATGATGGATAACCTTGTGGCCCTGGATGCAAGGTCCAGTGCTCCAGGACAATCCTGTATACAGTTCAAATACCCTAGGCGACCTGTGCACTATGGAGTTCGCCCCACTCATTATCAAGCAGGTAATCTCTCTGCTCTCAGTGAGAATGATTGCCCTGATATACCATCTGAAGCACATGTTGAACTCCCGACTTACATAAAACTACTGTCCCCCGTCTGGTTGTAGTTCCCAACATTGTCACCACAAGCATACACGTTCATCTTCCTAACAGATTCCACTGGACCACCCATGACCTATTGCACAACTGTGATAAAACCGTACTCTCCCTTTCCCAGAAACATCACTTACCAATCCAAGAACAGACATCCAAGCATGAGAACACCTCACCTGGGGTTAGGCCAGCTCCCCTAGTTAGTCGCCACCAGTCAATCCAGGACCTGCTGTACAATAGTGATAATGATCCCACCCTGCTCAACCAACTCTACCTGCCAAACCAGCCTCCTGTAGCTGAACTTTCAAATATTACGTCAGTGGACAGGGCAGTCCCTCAAATCACTGGGGTATGACTTGTCTCATTATATGTGGCAGGTTTAAGATATATCCTCCCCCTTCCGTCCTTTTTCTCCTTCATTGAGGAGCACAACATATGCCTTGTCCAGGAGACATGGTCGACCAATTCACTTTTTCGAACTGGCTACTCAAATTTTTATATCCCTTCATTGCCCAGTGTCAGGGGCAGACCTTCCAGGGGTTTAACCATTTGGACTAGAACAACACTAAATGGCCATATATCACAGCTATCTATTGATTGCCCTGACCTGTTAGGTCTTCGCCTATCATTCGGGGCGGACACAGGTTTGATCATTTTTAACATCTACACTAGAGGGGTTGGGGGGTTGGGTCTTAAAAACTGTAGGAAAGTACCATCTTGGCTGGCATGTTACCCCCACTTTTACTTATGTGTCAGTTTGTTTTTACCTGTGTCACTGGGATCCTGCTAGCCAGGACCCCAGCGCTCATAGTTTATGACCTATATGTGTTCCCTGTGTGGTGCCTACCTGTGTCACTGAGGCTCTGCTAACCAGAACCTCAGTGCTTATGCTCTCTCTGCTTTTTAAAATTGTCACTGCTGGCTAGTGACCATTTTTACCAATTCTGATTGGCACACTGGAACACTCTTATAATTTCCTAGTATATGGAACCTAGGTACCCTGGGTATTGGGGTTCAAGGAGATCCCTATGGGCTGCAGCATTTATTTTGCCACCCATAGGGAGCTCAGACAATTCTTACACAGGACTGCCACTGCAGCCTGAGTGAAATAACGTCCAAGTTATTTCACATCCATTTTACACTGCACTTAAGTAACTTATAAGTCACCTATATGTCTAACCCTCACTTAGTGAAGGTTATGTGCAAAGTTACTAAGTGTGAGGGCACACTGGCACAAGCCAAGGTGCCCCCACATTGTTTAGAGCAATTTCCCCAGACCTTGTGAGTGCGGGGACACCATTACATGCGCGCGCTACACATAGATCAATACCTATATGTAGCTTCACAATGTTAACTCTGAATATGGCCATGTAACGTGTCTAAGATCATGGAATTGTCCCCCATGCCAAATCTGGTATTGGGGTGCCAATCCCATGCATCCCCGGGGCTCCAGCATGGACTGTACTGCCAAACTAGCTCTCTGGGGTTTTCTCTGCAGCTATCACTGCTGCCAACCCTCAGACAGGTTTCTGCCCTTCCCAGGAAGGCAGAACAAATTATTTTCTCTGAGAGAGGGTGATACAACCTCTCCCTTTGGAAATACGCGTGAAGGGCCCGAGAGGAGTAGCCTCTCCTGGCCTCTGGGAATGCTTTGAAGGGCACAGATGCTACCCTCCTTGCATAAACCAGTCTACACCAGTTCAGAGATCCCCCAGCCCCTGCTCTGGCGCGAAACTGGACAAAGGAAAGAGGAATGACCACTCCTCTGTCCATCACCACCCCAGGGGTGGTGCCTAGAGCTCCTCCAGTGTGTCCCAGACATCTGCCATCTTGAATGCAGAGGTGTGAGGGCACAATGGAGGCCTCTGAGTGGCCAGTGCCAGCATGTGACGTCAGTTACCCCTCCTGATAGGCTCTTACCTGGTTAGGTAGCCAATCCTCCTGTGGGTTTCTCGTCAGATAACGAATGCAAGAGCTCACCAGAGTTCCTCTGTATCTCCCTCTTTGACTTCTGCCAAGGATCGACCGCTGACTGCTACAGGACGTCTGCAAAACCGCTACAAAGTAGCAAGAAGACTCCCAGCAACATTGTAGTGCCTAATCCTGCCGGCTTTCTCAACTGTTTCGTGGTGGTGTATGCTCTGAGGGCCGTCTTCCTTCACCCTGCACTGGAAGCCAAGAATAAATCTCCCGTGGGTCGACGGAATCTTCCCCCTGCTAACACAGGCACCAAACTTCTGCATCACAGGTCCTGTTGGTCCCCTCTCATCTTGACGAGCGTGGCCCCTGGAACACAAGATCTGGATCCAAGTGACCCTGACATTCCAGTGGTCCTTCTGTCCAAATTTGGTGGAGGTAAGTCCTTGCCTCCCAATGCCAGACAGTAATCCTGTGTACTGTGTGATCTGCAACTGCTAAGGCTTCTGTGCACTCTTGCAAGGATTCCTTCGTGCACAGCATACCCCAGGTCTCCAGCACTCTGTCCTGCACTGCCCAACTCGCTGAGTTGACCACCGGCTTTGTGGGGACCCTCTTTTGTAGTGTTGAGATGACCGCCATGATCTGATATCTTCAACGCCTGTTCAAGTGCTTATGCTGGTGGTGCCTGCTTCTGCAAGGGCTCTCTGTGCTGCTGATTGTCCTCGCTGTCTCCTCCTCCAAGGGGCTACCTCCTGGTCCTTCATGGGCCCAGGCAGCACTCATTATCTTCAACTGCGACTCTTGCTGTGAGCAAGGATTGTTTGCAGTCTTTCTGCGTGGAAAGAACTCTGCATCCTCCAGCACGCCGTGGGACATCTTCTGACCAAATGAGAAGTTCCTGGCACCTTCCGTTGTTGAAGAATCTTTGGCTTCTTCCACCCAGAGGCAGCCCTTTTGCACCTTCATCTGGGGTTTAGTGGGCTCCTGCCCCCCCGGATACTTGTGTGACTCTTGGACTTGGTCCCCTTCCTTTACAGGTCCTCAGGTCCAGGAATCGGTTTTCAGTGCTTTGCAGTCAGTTGTTGCCTTTGCAGAATCCCCTATCTCGACTTTACTGTCTTTCTGGGGTAGTAGGGTAACTTTACTCCTACTTTTCAGGGTCTTGGGGTGGGGTATCTTGGACACCCTTAGTGTTTATTTTACACTCCCAGCGACCTTCTACACACTCCACTAGGCCTGGGGTCCATTCGTGGTTCGCATTCCACTTTCGGAGTATATGGTTTGTGTTCCCCCTAGGCCTATTGCATCCTATTGAATTCTACAGAGTTTGCACTACTTTTTTAACTGTTTACTTACCTCATTTTGGTTTGTGTGTACTTTTTGTGTATATTACTTACCTTCCAAGGGAGTATATCCTCTGAGATACTTTTTGCATATTGTCACTAAAATAAAGTAACTTTATTTTTAGTAACTCTAAGTATTGTGTTTTCTTATGATATAGTACTATAAGATATAAATAGTATAGTATGAACTTTGCATATCTCCTAGTTTAGCCTAAGCTGCTCTGCTATAGCTACCTCTATCAGCCTAAGCTGCTAGAACACTACTAATCTGCTAATAAGGGATAACTGGACCTGCCACAAGGTGTAAGTACCATTAGGTACCCACTATAAGCCAGGCCAGCCTCCTACAAAAACTCTCTGTGCTCTGGAGGAATTTTTGCAAAACAGTCCACAACATCATAAAATCAGTGGGGCAGGTGACTTAAATGTCACATTTGAACCTCTTGACTGGGATGATCTTGGGTCCACCCACAAGGAGTATCGGGCATGGTCCATCCCTGCCCTGGATATCCCGCCCATCAAAAGGTGGACGCAGGTTGCTGTCCAAGTAAAATCATTGATCATGGAATTTGGGTTCAGGGCCTTTAACGGCAGGACCAAATCAGACGTAAAAGGTTGTCACACATATAACAAAGAGAACCATACCAGTAGAATTGATTACTGTCTAGTTGACATAAGACTATGGCCCCTAGTCATTGACATTATAGTTATTGAGAAATCTAAAAGTGATCATAACCCTCTTTCAGTCCGTATATCAGCTTTGGGTGACCATTTGTCCACGATTAACACCTCAGTAGTAGCACCAGAGGGAATTAGTCTGGTTAATGACAAACATCACCTAAAGTGGAATAAGGTTCTGGCTGGACCCGTGCTCATCAATGCTGCTAACAACACCTTAAGGGCGACATTGATGGGCTAAGAGGCGGTCCCGTAATCCCCAATGATGAAATAAGCTTAACTCACACCTCATGCTTTAAGAGTATTGCGTCCCACTTCTCAGTAGATATAGGTCCTGCAGGCAAGAGGCTTAAGGGTAGGCATCGCTGGTTTAACATAGAGTGCCGGTCCACAAACAAGCATCTAATCCAAGCTATTAAATCTAAGAATGTAAACGCCATTCTCTCAGCTAGAAAGTTTTACAAGTCAGCTGTCTACAAAGCCAAGCATGAACAAGATGACAAGTGGTCGGCAGCACTTAGTGACGCTGCTCGAGAGAGGAAAAGTAGTGAGTTCTGGTCCCTGGCAGCACACGGCCCAGGAAACAGCAAATTGGACATCTCAAATAATATTGCACCAAAGGACTGGGTAGAACATTTTAGTGGGTTGTACTCTTATGACCATGATAGTACAGCTTCTGAACATAAGGATCCTTGCTCAAATATTACTCTAACACCCACCCCCCCAATGCTGCAACTGTTCTCCCAAGCAGAAATAACATATGCCTTAGGTGCTCTGAAGCATGGTAGGGGACCTGGCTCAGATGGTGTTCCAGCAGACCTATACTTAACCGACATTGCAATCTGGTCAAGATATATCACCATCTTAGTGAATGCAATAGCATCTGGGTGGCAATCCCTTAGTCCTGGAAGAGGGCCATTGTTTTCCTGATTTTTAGAAAGGGAGACAGAGCTCTTCCCTGTAATTATAGGCCAATTAGCTTAATAGCTTACATACAGAAAGTGTTCTATCAATGCCTCTTGGGCAAGATCCAAGACTGGATGACTGAACACAACATTCTTAGTCCCCTCCAGGCAGGTTTCCATAAAAATAATATCTACCATTGAGCAAGCCCTCAAGTTTTTGCTTTTATACTGGAAAAAACAGTTTTTATTGGCAAAATTGATCTAAAATCGGCATTCGACCTAGTACCCCGTGACAAGCTGTGGAAAGTCCTTTCCCTAATGGGTATCCCAGAGGAAATTCTTGTACCATTAATTCCGCTCCACTAGGGTAATTATGCATGTGTCAGGTGGGATGACAAGCGGCAGCTAACTGACAGAATCCAAGTGTCAAGGGGTGTTCGGCACGTGTGTTTCCTTGCACCCACCCTGTTCTCCTTGTACATTAATGATATTGTCCCCTTTCTACTTGGAGTGGAGGCTGACGCACCATCATTAGGCACACAGAAAATTCCAGTTCTGCTCTTTGCAGATGATACACTCCTGATATTCAAGACCCCAATCGGATAACGGAAACTCCTCACGTGCTTTGAGGAATTTTGTTCCACGCGGGTACTTGAAATCAATACTTCTAAAATGAAATTGATGACGCTCAATCCTCACAGATCATTCAGGGGGAAGTTTATTCTCGAGGGCACACCACTTGAAAACGTGGGCACATTTAGTTACCTAGGCGTAATGTTAACTAAAAAAATGTCTTGGAAATCACTAATTCCAAAGCAAGCACTAAAACTAAAGCAAACAACAGGAGCTCTCACATACCAAACCAACACGCCCTGCAATCCAAAAACATGAAGCCAAGGCTGTGAGCTCAGCCCTTTACGGGGCTGAACTGTGGGGATATGTCAAAGCCCAGAAAATAACTATTTCTGAAAACAATTTCCTAAGAAATATTGTGTCCCTCCCGGCAAGTACTCCACTGTTCCCCCTTTTTAAGGGCCTAGGCATGAAACATATTGGCCACAATGCTCTCCTTTGTCCCCATTTGTAATGGCGGCATCTTTGGACTACCCCAGAGCTTACCTTCTTCACTGAAGCCCTGCAGGTCACTTTAGAAGCTGACCATTCTCATAGTATCCTCTGGCTCAGACACATCAAGGGGCTCCTTTATTTGCTTGGGCATCGAGAACTCTGGGATTCTCCAACTACCATCTCCTTTTACTCAAAAAGCGACCTCAAAAATTGTATTGGCATATGGCAGACTCTGAAGATCTGGGGGCTGCACTTCACTCTGCACTTTCATGTGAATTTGCCAGCCTAAAAGAAATGTGCAAATATGAGGCTTTCTGGGACATAATCAGATTGCCAAGTGAAAGGAAGTTGTACTTCCAGTTCCGCATTGTCACCTTACCACTAAGATTATTTACCCAGTCGCTGGTCACATGAAGAAACAACCATCTGCCCAACTTTCAAAGCACCCATTGAAATCCTCCCTCACGTCTTATTTGTCTGCCCGCATACGTTGCCTCTCGTAGGAAATGGCTGGCCCCCGCTTGTAGACTGCTGGGAGTTCGCAGGTCCGACATAGCCTTCCAAATTCTCAGATTAGACACTCGCCCGAAGTTAGTAATTGCTGTTGCCAGGTTCCTTGGGGCAAGTTGGATTGATAGAGGAAAATATTTATCTGTCTAATGGTTTTAGCAAGAATGTATAATTTCACTCTGGGAGTGCATTTAATTTTATTATTTTATCTAATCACATTTATTTATTGCTGCTATGTGCTTTTATGGCTCTTGTGGCCCAAATAAAGTTCCCTTGACTCTGACTCAATACCGACCACTTCAAAGGGGGTACTAATTACAGGAAAAGGTTGGAGGGGAGCCTTACTTTTTCCCCCACTCTTGCCACTTGCCTGGCAAGTTTGGCGAGACCTACAATGAGCATCTAAGTGACTGCGCATTAGGGGCCAGTAAAAGTGGGTGACAAGCCATTCAAATGTCTTGTCCTGCCCCAAAATGTCCAGTTAAAGGCACATCATGAGCGAGACCCAGTAGGAAGGCTCTGAAGCATTGGGGTATCACCAGCACACGGGCTGACCTAGGCTCACCAACCTTAGGCTCACTATAGAGGAGGCCGGCCTCCCAATAAATCAGCTGGGATCCTGGCTCCTTGCCAGCCGCCTGGTCTGCAGCCTGCTGCCACAAACCCACTAGAGTAGGGCATGTCCTCTGTGCCTCACAGACTGCTTCTCTGGTGGATTCCCCCGCCTGCTGCCACTGTGACAGCTCAGGGACCTCCCCCAGGTCAACCACCTCTTCCCCTGTAGGCTCCCGTCATCATCCTCTGGCTCTGCCTCCTCCAGGACCAAGGGAATTTCTGGGGCCACTTTCCCACACACCCTGCCCTTCCTCTTTTTGGAGATCCCATGGGCCACTGTTTCCGGCTCCAGGGGTTCCTGACCACCCTGACGGGCCGCCATTGACCTGGTGGATAAACATACCCACCCAGGCAGACCCAAAATCTCCAAGTGAGACCTGTGTACCACCTCCTTCCAAGGGGAATCCTCCAGGTCATTGCCAAGCAAACAATCCACAGGCATGGTTGGACTCACAGCTACCTTTATAGAACCTGAGACCCCCCATTCAAAGGGAACCTGCACTACTCCGCACAGGCACTCTGAGTTGTCTAATACAACTACTTGGTGAAGTACAGGCAGATCTATCTGCTCTTCAGACACCAGGTGACTCCTCACTGTAGTCACACTGGCTCCTCTGTCTCCCAGAGCCTCCACTCTATGTCCATTAATGGTCACCCACTGCCTGTACTTTTTAGTGCTCTCAGGGATGAGCGTTCTCTGGACCATCTCACTGTTCCCTAGCGAGGCAAGGGTCATCTCAGCTGGCTCCCACCCACCTGGAACCAACTCCTCCCCAAGCGCTGCACTAGCCAAACCCTGTGATTGACCACTAGCGGGTGCCGGTGTACTCCTGGGGCATTTGGGGCCCCCCATCACATGCCCCGGCTGGTCACATGCACAATACTTACAGGGGGATCTCCTTCCACAGCTCTCCCTTTGGAGAACCATGGCTTCTTTTCACTGGGGTGCTTGGAATCCTGACCCTGGGAACTAGGTTGGGGCCCTTTAAAGAACTCCCTCTGTTTACCCTTAGCCCCTTTCTTCTGAAAGGGAACCTGCCAACCCTTGACGTGGTCTCCCCATACCTCTTCTGGACCCTGGTGCTCCCCCAGCGCTCTGCTTCCTACGCAAGCTTCCTGGGGTCAGTCAGCTTGCTGTCACTCAGGTGCCGGTGCAGCTCTTGAAAACTGTACAAGTGCTCCCAAGCAATTAGATTTCCCCTCATACGTTGTTACCTTACTGCCCTTCACCCAACCATCCAGTGACCTGCAAAAAGAATTCAACACATTCCAACCATATTTGGGATTCCTTCTTCTTATAAGACCTAAACTTGTCTTTGTACTGCTCAGGGGTGAGACCATACCTTGTGTTTAGGGCATCCATCATGATAGGGTAGGTGAGCCTCTTTGGATCTCCTAAGGATGTCAGGGTGTCACTCCTGTCTACCTCGAAGTGCTTCCACAGACCCACCCCCCAATGAGCTTCAGGGACCTGATTCATATGGAGATCAGACTCATAACCCAAGGACCACAACAGTATGTCATCCTCCCTTTTGTAATCCTTCACAAGGTCTTTAGGAATGTGCACCCTTCTCTCAGGCTGTGCTGGGTTATTGCTGCCACCAGCCCTACTGGACTTGCTCCTCTGATCCAGCTCCCTCAAGCTGAGCTTATGAGCAAACAATAACATTTTCTCTTCTATGGATGTCCTCATTTTCTCTGTGAGCCCTCTCTGCCTGTCTGTCCTGCAACTCTTCAGGAGTCAGACCATTGGATGGCACACTGCCTGCCCTGGAGACCCTACCCTAGACATAACAGGCCCACCCACTATACCATTGTGAATACTCTGCCACTCCTCCTCCTCACCCTCATCCTGGTCCTCTGTGTGCCCCTGAGCTTCCATGGCTGTCACTCACACCATCAGTGCCTTTTGCAGCTCCTCCTTCCTGGCGGTGCTCTTAATGGGACAGGCAAGATCCTTCCAGAACTGTATCAGCTGGGCAACTGTGTAACTCTCCGGTTTCCCTAAATCAAAAGCAGCTCCAGTTGATGTATCTCCAGATTGAGACAAAATGAAGAGTTAAAAGTGCAAAGTTCCAAAGGCAGAAAACAATTTCCAAAATGGAGTTCAAATGTCAATAAAGGATTACCATCGAATGCAAATAGGGTAAAATCCAAAAAAGAGAAAAATGTCAAATCACAAAGACAAGTAGTATGTGGTCACGTAATGGTCTGCACTGAAAACAGTAGTGTACACTTAATCAATGTATGTCAAGTACAAACGCAAGTCAAATCCCAACCGCTGATCATCAATGCTAGAAATAGGGTCTTTGGTTGGCAGTCAGGATACCCCCTGCCCAAGGAAGCACCCTCACTCTAGTCAGGATAAAAGAGAATCACACTCAGTTAACCCCTACTCACCCCCTTTGTAGCTTGGCCCAAGCAGGTAGGCTTAACTTCAGAGACCAGGTGTAAAGTATTTGTAGCAACACACACAGTAATATAGTAACAATACCACAAAATTACTCAACACAAATTGCGAGAAATAGCCAATATTTGTCTAAACAAAACAAGACTAAAACAACAAAATCCGACATACACAAGACAAGTTATGAATTTTTAAAGATTAAACTCGAAAATAGCGCTTAGAAACACAAAATGCTTCGATGAGGTGATAAAACGGCACCTTGAAGGAGTTGTTCCTAACAATCCGCTGCCAAGCTGGTGTACAAAGTCAGGGATTGCGGGGTCGCTGATTTCGAGGTGGCGTAGGTTCTGGTGCTGCACGGCAAAGGAGCAGAGGCGTCATGAAGAGTCATCGGGTCCTTGCTGAGGAGCGACGGAGGTGAGGCAGCGTTGGTGCGAAGCGTTGAATCCGCGCACTTCGGGCGGAGTCGATATCCGGCGGTCACAACAGGGAGTGGCAACTTCCACGGAGTCGCGGATTTCAGCGGGGGCTGCAGTGGTGTCGAGTCTGCAAGGGTCCCAGTGAGGACCACAGAGTTGTTTGCAGGAGGCGTCATGGGATTCAGCAGCGGTGTCGGTCCGGAGTGGTCCAAAGTCAGTTTTCTTGGATTTTCACCAGCTTCTCCTTTCAAGGGCCCTGGAACTGAATAGGGCGTCACTTCTCAGGGCAGGAGTCTTAGCAGAGAATCCAGGAGCTGGTAGGGGAAGTCTTTGATGGCCCTGAGACTTCAAAACAGAGGGGCAAGCTCAGTCCAAGCCCTTGGAGATTCTTCTCAAATAGGAATATACCAGTCTTTGTCCCCTTTCACAGGCAGATGCAGCAACTGCAGGATAGCCCAACAAAGCACAGTCACAGGCAGGGGTAGCACTTCTCCTCAGCTCTTCTCCTTGGCAGAGGTTCCTCTTGATTCCAGAAGTGATTGGATTTTCACGGGTTTTGTGGCTTTTCTTATACTCCTTTCTGCTTTAGAAGTAGGCCGACTTCAAAGAGAAGTCTCTGTTGTTTCCAACATCCTGCTTTACTCAGGCCAGGCTACAGACACACACCAAGGGGCTGGAGACTGCATTGTGTGAGGGCAGGCACAGCCCTTCCGGGTATAAGTGACCACTCCTCCCCTCCCTCCTAACACAGATGGCTCATCAGGATATGCAGGCTACACCCCAGCTCCCTTTGAGTCACTGTCTAAAGAGAGTTGCAAACAGCCCAACTGTCAAACAAACCCAGACAGGGAATCCACAAACAGCCAGAGTCACAGAAATGGTATAAGCAAGAAAATGCTCACTTTCTAAAAGTGGCATTTTCAAACACACAATCTTAAAATCAACTTTACTAAAAGATGTATTTTTAAATTGTGAGCTCAGAGACCCCAAACTCCACATGTCCATCCGCTCCCAAAGGGAATCTGCACTTTAATCAATTTTAAAGGTAGTCCCCATGTCAACCTATCAGAGGGACTGGCCTTGCAACAGTGAAAAACGAATTTAGCAATATTTCACTATCAGGTCATATAAAATACATTACTATGGCCCTCATTCTGACCCTGGCGGTCGGTGATAAAGCGGCGGCCAAGCCGCCAACAGGCCGGCGGTCTAAAATATGCAATTCTGACCCTGGCGGGAACCGCCAACACAGCCCGCCAACTTAACACTCCGCCCGCCACAGCGGTACAAACAAACAGCGCGGCGGTTCCCGCCAACAGCCAGGCGGCAGACAATGTACCGCCCACCCTATTACGACCCACCAATCTGCCACCTTTTCCGGGGCGGGAGCACCGCCGATAAGAACACGGCGGAAACAGACTACGAACGGGAAAACGCTCACCTCTACGCACTCCACGCGAGATTTCGGCAGCATGGAACCAGAGTTGCAGGTCATCCCCGCACTCCTATTCCTGCTCATATACCAGGAGCACACCCGGCGGCGCGGAAGACATCGGTGAGTACTGCACCTACGACACAGGGGAGGGAAAAGATTACCGCCACACACCCACCCACCCACACCCACTACAACACACACATCAATGCATTCCCACAGATCACTGTCACAACCCACAAACCACCCCCCTCCGAAATAATGCAAAGACCAAAAGAAGAGATCATAAACGGGCAGATATATTGAAATATGGACACCAGTAATCCCAATAAATAAATAAACTATATACAAAATATATACAGCTACTAAATGTAGTCCAACCACTGTCCGTGGATCACAGGGTTCCTGTGCAAAGGGGCAAGGCCCAGTCCCACGACAAGAACTCCACGGAGAGAACACTGCAGGGGCATCAGAAAGAAAATCGGACAGGCACCTCAGGGGGAAGGGAAGGGGGGGCACCTCAGCCACTTGAGTACACGACGCCAGATCCACGAGGGGACTCCATGACCACTGGGCCATCCTGGGGAGAGCAAAGCCACAGTCCAAACAGTCCATACAGTGGGTGGCCTGCCCACTGGGCCATCCTGGGGAGAGCAAAGCCACAGTCCATACAGTCCATACAGTGGGTGGCCTGCCCACTGGGCCATCCTGGGGAGAGCAAAGCCACAGTCCATACAGTCCATACAGTGGGTGGCCTGCCCACTGGGCCATCCTGGGGAGAGCAAAGCCACAGTCCATACAGTCCATACAGTGGGTGGCCTGCCCACTGGGCCATCCTGGGGAGAGCAAAGCCACAGTCCAAACAGTCCATACAGTGGGTGGCCTGCCCACTGGGCCATCCTGGGGAGAGCAAACCAACAGTCCAAACAGTCCATACAGTGGGTGGCCTGCCCACTGGGCCATCCTGGGGAGAGCAAAGCCACAGTCCATACAGTCCATAACAGACCCCACTGCCACTGGAGGAGGCAAGTTGGCCAGAGGACATCCTGCAGCCCTGCCCGAGATAGATCCTGCCCTGCCACGTCTGCCAAAGGGCCAGCGGTTCTTGCCTTGAAGGGCCCAGTTCAGCGGTTCTTGAGACGGCGGGGCCCAGTTCAGCGGTTCTTGAGACGGCGGGGCCCAGGTCAGCGCTACTTGCCTTGAAGGGCCCAGTTCAGCGGTTCTTGAGACGGCGGGGCCCAGTTCAGCGGTTCTTGAGACGGTGGGGCCCAGGTCAGCGCTACTTGCGTTGAAGGGCCCAGTTCAGCGGTTCTTGAGACGGCGGGGCCCAGTTCAGCGGTCCTTGCCCTGAAGGGCCCAGTTCAGCGGTTCTTGAGACGGCGGGGCCCAGCGGAGCGGTGCGTGAGACGGCGGGGCCCAGCGGAGCGGTTCTTGAGACGGCGGGGCCCAGCGGAGCGGTGCTTGAGACGGCGGGGCCCAGGTCAGCGGTTCTTGAGACGGCGGGGCCCAGTTCAGCGGTTCTTGAGACGGCGGGGCCCAGGTCAGCGCTACTTGCCTTGAAGGGCCCAGTTCAGCGGTTCTTGAGACGGCGGGGCCCAGTTCAGCGGTTCTTGAGACGGCGGGGCCCAGCGGAGCGGTGCTTGAGACGGCGGGGCCCAGTTCAGCGGTTCTTGAGACGGCGGGGCCCAGTTCAGCGGTTCTTGAGACGGCGGGGCCCAGGTCAGCGCTACTTGCCTTGAAGGGCCCAGTTCAGCGGTTCTTGAGACGGCGGGGCCCAGTTCAGCGGTTCTTGAGACGGTGGGGCCCAGGTCAGCGCTACTTGCCTTGAAGGGCCCAGTTCAGCGGTTCTTGAGACGGCGGGGCCCAGTTCAGCGGTCCTTGCCCTGAAGGGCCCAGTTCAGCGGTTCTTGAGACGGCGGGGCCCAGCGGAGCGGTGCGTGAGACGGCGGGGCCCAGCGGAGCGGTTCTTGAGACGGCGGGGCCCAGCGGAGCGGTGCTTGAGACGGCGGGGCCCAGCGGAGCGGTTCTTGAGACGGCGGGGCCCAGCGGAGCGGTGCTTGAGACGGCGGGGCCCAGGTCAGCGGTTCTTGAGACGGCGGGGCCCAGTTCAGCGGTTCTTGAGACGGTGGGGCCCAGGTCAGCGCTACTTGCCTTGAAGGGACCAGTTCAGCGGTTCTTGAGACGGCGGGGCCCAGTTCAGCGGTCCTTGCCCTGAAGGGCCCAGTTCAGCGATTCTTGAGACGGCGGGGCCCAGCGGAGCGGTGCGTGAGACGGCGGGGCCCAGCGGAGCGGTTCTTGAGACGGCGGGGCCCAGCGGAGCGGTGCTTGAGACGGCGGGGCCCAGGTCAGCGGTTCTTGAGACGGTGGGGCCCAGTTCAGCGGTTCTTGAGACGGCAGGGCCCAGTTCAGCGGTTCTTGAGACGGTGGGGCCCAGGTCAGCGCTACTTGCCTTGAAGGGCCCAGTTCAGCGGTTCTTGAGACGGCGGGGCCCAGTTCAGCGGTCCTTGCCCTGAAGGGCCCAGTTCAGCGGTTCTTGAGACGGCGGGGCCCAGCGGAGCGGTGCGTGAGACGGCGGGGCCCAGCGGAGCGGTTCTTGAGACGGCGGGGCCCAGCGGAGCGGTGCTTGAGACGGCGGGGCCCAGGTCAGCGGTTCTTGAGACGGCTGGGCCCAGTTCAGCGGTTCTTGAGACGGCGGGGCCCAGTTCAGCGGTTCTTGAGACGGTGGGGCCCAGGTCAGCGCTACTTGCCTTGAAGGGCCCAGTTCAGCGGTTCTTGAGACGGCGGGGCCCAGTTCAGCGGTCCTTGCCCTGAAGGGCCCAGTTCAGCGGTTCTTGAGACGGCGGGGCCCAGCGGAGCGGTGCGTGAGACGGCGGGGCCCAGCGGAGCGGTTCTTGAGACGGCGGGGCCCAGCGGAGCGGTGCTTGAGACGGCGGGGCCCAGGTCAGCGGTTCTTGAGACGGCGGGGCCCAGTTCAGCGGTTCTTGAGACGGCGGGGCCCAGTTCAGCGGTTCTTGAGACGGTGGGGCCCAGGTCAGCGCTACTTGCATTGAAGGGCCCAGTTCAGCCGTTCTTGAGACGGCGGGGCCCAGTTCAGCGGTCCTTGCCCTGAAGGGCCTAGTTCAGCGGTTCTTGAGACGGCGGGGCCCAGCGGAGCGGTGCGTGAGACGGCGGGGCCCAGCGGAGCGGTTCTTGAGACGGCGGGGCCCAGAGGAGCGGTGCTTGAGACGGCGGGGCCCAGTTCAGCGGTTCTTGAGACGGCGGGCCCAGTTCAGCGGTCCTTGCCTTGAAGGGCCCAGTTCAGCGGTTCTTGAGACGGCGGCCGGTCTATGGCCAACTGCTAATTGCCTGGTGGTGCCCTCCTGGGCAGCGGGGATGGTGCTCCTTCACTGCCCACCTGGGCTGTGGGTGGTGGGGCCCTCCTGGCCAGCTGGGCTGGGTCCTCCCTGGGCAGCGGCTATGGGGGTGGTGGGCTCTCCCGGGGCAGCTGTGCCGGTTCCTCCCGGGGCAGCGGCTATGGGGGTTGTGGGCTCCTCCTGGGCAGCAGGCCTGCTGCCTGACCTCTCCGACTTGCTGCCCTTGCCCTCCTTAGTCGTGGGCCTGTGTCCCTTTCCTCCCTTTGGAGCTGTGGCTGGTGACTGTCTCTGGGTGGTGTCCGGGGGGGATGTAGAAGGCGGGCTCCTGCGGCGCCCCTTCCGCCTTCTGCTCCTCTTCCCAGGGGGTGGGCTGGCTGTCCCCTTGCTGCTGGGCGAAGATCCAGACATGCGGGCTGGCGGGCTCCAATACCCCTGCACCCTTGTCAAGGGGGCTGCAGGGCTGGTGGTGGCTGAGGTGCTCTTCTTACCCCGACGAGAAGGAGGGGGGGGCTCAGGGTCAGGAAAGAAGTTAGTAGTGGCGAGGAAGAGCTTCTTGGGACAATGGAGAGTGGTAGGTACAGTGGGAATGGGAGTGGAGGGAGAGGATGTGGTTGTAGGTGAGTCACGTTTGCTGTCTTTGGGTGCAGGTGCAGGAGGGATAGGCTGTCGTGAGGTGGATGGCTGTTGGGTGGGTGGGTGGCTGCGTTTGTGTGGTGTGGAAGAGGGGGTGACAGACACAGTGGGAGAGGACACAGGGGACGTGTAAATGGCAGTGGGGGTGGTGACTGCACGTGTGCGGACTGGAGTGGAGGGTGTGCTGGTGATGGAAACACTGGCTGATGGTGAGGTGAATGGAGGTGTGAGTGTAGACGTCACAGGGAGGGAGGAGGGAGACGAGGAGGTGGGGGTCACAGAGGTGGTAGTGACTGTTGGCATGTCTGCATCGGAATGTTGCGTGTGTGAATGTCTGCGTGATCTGTGGTGCTTATGTTTGGATGAGCTTCTCTTGGGTGTTGAGGTGTGTGCAGGCTGGTCTGATGGTGTGGGTGGGACAGGCAGAGGAACAGGAGACTGGGAGGAGGGAGTTAGTAGAGGCAGGCAGGAGACAGGGACAATGGCTGCCGTCAGTGCTGAGGCCAGAGCCTGGAACGATCGCTGATGGGCAGCCTGACCCGAATGAATGCCCTCCAGGTACGCATTGCTGCGATGAACCTCCCTCTCCACCCCCTGGATGGCATTCAAAAGGGTAGTCTGCCCAACAATGAGCGTTCGGAGGAGGTCAATGACCTCCTCACTGAGGGCAGCGGGGGTAACAGGGGCAGGGCCTGAGGTGCCTGGGGCGAAGGAGATGCCCGGCTTCCTGGCAGAGCGGGCACGGGGCGAATGCTGAGGGGCTGCTGGGAGGGCGGAGATGGTGCGCTGGGTGGCGGCTGTACCTGTAATGGCGGGGGGCACGGATGGTGCCACCCCCGCAAGGGAGCCCCCTTCCGAGGACGTGTCCGTGTCGCTGCAGGGTCCAGTCGTCCCCGTCGTGGAGCTCCCCTCGCCCTCCGTCTCACTGGTCCAGTCTGACTCTGTGGCATGGCCCTTCTGGGCCATGTGAGATGCAGCTCCCTCCTGCCCCGATGCCACTTCTCCTCCGCCTGATGATGCTGATGCACACAAGCACAGAAAGACAAACAAAAAGGGGGGGGGGAGAGAGAAATAAAGGGATATTGAGTACATGGATCTCCGGTACAGTTAGCGGACATGACAGACACAGATGCCCCCTGCACTAAGTTGCGCACTTGGGGTCCGCTACGCATTCCGTGGAACATGCCCTACACGCCTAGAGTTGACAACTGCACCCATGGATGACACGGCCCAGGGATGGCTGTACTGACACACTACTGAGGGTGGTGGCTGGGGACACAGGGGCTTACGGGGGTGCCCAGCCTACAGATATCGCCCTGGCCTAGGGGGACCCCCAGCCATCCTCCCCCAACCAGACACCTCCACTGCGCGACAACAGAGTAGATAATGCTTGTACTCACCCCCTTGTGTCTGCTGTGCTGCCCTCACGCGCCCATCCAATTCAGGGTAGGCCACCGCCAGGATCCGGAACATCAGGGGGCTCAGTTGACGGCAGGCACCCCGCCTACGTTGGGAGGCCATCCCCAGCAGAGACTCGGCGGTCTTCTTGGTCCCGCGGCGGATGTCCTCCCACCTCTTGCGGCAGTGGGTGCCCCGTCGATGGTGGACCCCCAGGGTCCGGACTTCCTTGGCGATGGCACGCCAAATCCCGATCTTCTCATGGGCGCGGACCTATGTGACACGTACAGGGAGGGAGAAATACCACGTTCAAGTTTGTCAGCATTTTCCTTTCCAGTGGCCCAACGCCCCCCATCCCCGCCAGGCCCCCCGCCAGGCCCAACATGCCCCCCATCCCCGCCAGGCCCCCCGCCAGGCCCAACATGCCCCCCATCCCCGCCAGGCCCCCCGCCAGGCCCCCCGCCAGGCCCAACATACCCCCCATCCCCGCCATGCCCCCCGCCATGCCCCCCGCCAGGCCCAACATGCCCCCCATCCCCGCCATGCCCCCCGCCAGGCCCAACATGCCCCCCATCCCCGCCATGCCCCCCGCCAGGCCCCCCGCCAGGCCCAACATGCCCCCCATCCCCGCCATGTCCCCCGCCAGGCCCCCCGCCAGGCCCAACATGCCCCCCATCCCCGCCATGCCCCCCGCCATGCCCCCCGCCAGGCCCAACATGCCCCCCATCCCCGCCATGCCCCCCGCCAGGCCCCCCGCCAGGCCCAACATGCCCCCCATCCCCGCCATGCCCCCCGCCAGGCCCCCCGCCAGGCCCAACATGCCCCCCATCCCCGCCAGGCCCCCCGCCAGGCCCCCAAGCCAGCCAGTATCCCCAAATCCAGATTGAATTAAACTCACTTGTTGGTCTGGAGGACCGTAGAGTAGCGCATACTGGGGGAGGACCCCATCCACGAGTTTCTCCAACTCCTCTCCAGTGAAGGCAGGGGCCCTTTCCCCAGGTGCAGCAGCCATTGTCCCTTCCAGACCGAGGTCACAGCAACACTTGCAGTATAGGTCCTCTCCTGTGAAAGTTCAAGTCACAAGTGGATAATTAGATAGAAAATGGCGGTCACGTCCGCGGCGGTGCGTACCGCGGCGGTGCGTCCCGCCACCGCCGGCGCCCTTCGCCATTGGCTCCTCAAACCCATAGGCTTCAATGTTAACCAATGCGGCTTTGCGCCGCGGTCTTCGCCCGCCGCCCGCCGCGGTGTGCCACGCCAGCGCATTGACCTCACATCCCATTGTCACACTTCACAGGTCAGGCAGCCGCCATTTCCAGGGCCCACATGGCTCAAATTCAACTGCGTCACACAGGCCTAGGCCTTGCATAGCCACTCAGACACGCCATTCACTGCATAGAGAATCGTATATTGTGCTAGCTGTGAGTACGTACCTGTGGGTTGCTTGACTGTGTGCTCCATGTTGTCCTTCCTAGGCACCGTCCGCTGGGTTGGGCGAGGAGACGGATGAATCCTCCCGTGTACCGACCGCTGGTGGACCTGTCGACAATGGAAGAACGCCACATTATCCTGACCTACCGTCTTAACCGTGCCACTATCCATGAACTGTGTGCCCAGCTGGAGCCCGACCTGATGTCCCCCATCCGCCAACCCACAGGGATTCCCCCTCTGGTGCAGGTCATGTCAGTACTCCATTTCTTGGCAAGTGGGTCATTTCAGACAACCGTGGGAATTGCTTCTGGGATGTCTCAGCCCATGTTTTCGAAGGTGTTATCCAGAGTGTTGTCTGCCCTGATGAAATCCGTGAGGAGCTACATCATTTTCCCTGAGGTGGGCGAATTGGCTACAGTGAAGGGTGATTTCTACACCCTTGGACATATTCCCAACGTAATTGGTGCCATTGATGGGACCCATGTGGCTTTGGTTCCCCCAAGAGACAGGGAGCAGGTGTACAGGAACAGAAAAAGTTACCATTCAATGAACATCCAGGTGGTGTGTTTGGCTGACCAGTACATCTCGCATGTAAATGCCAAATTCCCAGGGTCAGTGCATGACGCCTACATCCTAAGGAATAGCAGCATCCCTTACGTGATGGAACAGCTACAGAGACACCGTGTATGGCTAGTGGGGGACTCTGGGTACCCCAACATGTCGTGGCTACTGACCCCAGTAAGGAATCCCCGGACCAGGGCAGAGGAACGGTACAATGAGGCCCATGGGCGTACTAGGAGGGTGATCGAACGCACCTTTGGCCTCCTAAAGGCCAGATTTAGGTGCCTGCATATGACAGGTGGATCCCTAATGTACTCACCTAAGAAGGTGTGTCACATCATCGTGGCCTGCTGCATGCTTCACAACCTGGCTTTGCGCCGCCAGGTGCCTTTCCTGCAGGAGGATGGTCGAGACGGTGGTGTTGTGGCAGCGGTGGAACCTGAGGAGAGTGACGAGGAGGAAGACGACGGGGCTGAAACAGACAACAGGGACAGAATCATTGAACAGTACTTCCAATAGGACACAGGTAACATTTCAAAGATAATTTAGTAAATGTGAACTACTCTCCAGCATCTCTGCTGCCTGTCTATTTGCCCCAGTGTATGATGACTGAGTTTTGGCTTTTCCCTCCCTATTTCAGATCTGGGGTCCCCACTACGAGTCCTGTGCTTCGTTTCCCCATGGACTACAGCTTTGTGGCAGCTGTTTGTTGACTTCACCATGCACAAGGACATATTTGCACTGTCATGTCAATTACAATCTATTGAAATCACAGCCAGACTCCAGATATTTTGGTGCAAAATAGGTGTTTATTGAAGTGCTCAAAATGGGATGGGTGGTTTCAAGTGGGTGGGGGCTATGGTGAAGGAATGTCCATGGCAGAGTCCAGAGTAACAGTCACACAGGTGCATTGTCCAGAGGCCTGTGGAGAGATGGAGCATGGGCAGTTCAAGGACGGACAGGGTGACAATGTGGGACAGTGGGATGACATCAGGTGGTATCCATTGCTGGCGGGGGTCTTGACATCCTACTCTGTCTTCTTGCGAGATCTCAGGGCCTTCTTGCGGGGTGGTTCTTCTCCTGCAGGAGGTGGGGGTCTGGTGGGCTGCTGCTGTGCGGGGGCCTCCTGTCCACTAGCGCCGGCGGAGGTGGTTGGCTGTTCTTGGTCCAGGCTAGTGGCAGGGGCCCTTGGGTGTTGTTCAGTGTCCGCCCTGGTGTTTACGAGGTCCTGCAGCAGCCCTACCATGGTAACCAGGGTGGTGTTGATGGCTCTGATGTCCTCCCTGTACCCCCGATAGTGTTCCTCCTGCAGTGCCTGGATCTCCTGGAACCGGGCCAGTACCGTCGCCATCGTCTCCTGGGAGCGGTTGTATGCTCCCATGATGGTGGTGAGGACCTCGTGGAGAGTGGGTTCCCTGGGCCTCTCCTCCCCCCCCTGTCGCACAGCTGCCCTCCGAGTTGCCCTGTTTCCCTGGGCCTCTGCCCCCTGGCCGGTGTGCCCACTACCACTGCCCCCAGGTCCCTGTTGTTGTTGGGGTGGTGGGTTATCCTGGGTGCCCTGTAGTGGTAGACACACCGCAGATTGACGCGCCCTGGAGACAGAGGCATGGGCCCGCTGGGTGGGAGCTGTGCTGGTGTTCCCAGAGGGGTTAGGGTCTGTAGTGGCCTGTGCCTGTGTGAGGGGAACCGACTGTCCAGAGGTCCCCGATGGTCCGGGCTGGTCATCGGTGTCCAGATCGACAGAGCTGCTGTCATCGCTGACGGCCTCTTGGGTGGGGGGTGTGGATAATTCTGGCCCCTCCGCCGCGGTGTGTTGACGGTCGGGTCCTGCAGGGGTATAGAGGTATGGTTATAGTTTCAATGTGTGGCATATGGGTGTATCTGTGGGTTCTCGTGTCCCCAAGTGCTGGCATTCGTGTGTGGGGGCTTTGGTGAGGGTGGCTTGTGGGGGGGATGTGTATATGCATTGGGCATGCTTTGGTGATGGGTGTCCATGCTTAGTGGACGCATGCAGGCCTAGGTTTTGGGATGTGTGGGTTGTGATGGTGAGACATTGGCGGGGAATAGGTGTGCTGGGGGTGGGGGTGAGGATGGTGGTGGGGGTGAGGATGGTGGTGGGGGTGAGGATGGTGGTGGGGGTGAGGGTGGGGGTGAGGATGGGGGTGGGGGTGAGGGTGGGGTTCGAGGATGGGGGTGAGGGTTGGGGTCTGATTTGGCATGCAGGTGGGGGGGAAGCAGTATTGAAGCTTCAACTTACCAGTATCCATTCCTCCGCCGACTCCTGCGAGGCCGTCAGGATGCAGGATGTTCAAGACTTCCTCCTCCCATGATGTGAATTGTGGGGGTTGAGGTGGGGGTCCTCCGCCAGTCTTCTGCACGGCGATGTTGTGCCTGGATACCATGGAACGCACCTTCCCCCGTAGGTCGTTCCATCGCTTCCTGATGTCTTCCCGATTTCTGGGGTGCTGTCCCACTGCGTTCACCCTGTCGACAATCCTCTGCCATAGCTCCGTCCTCCGGGCAATGCTAGTGTATTGTATCTGTGTGCCGAACAGCTGGGGCTCTACCCGAACGATTTCCTCCACCATGACCCTGAGTTCTTCGTCTGTGAAGCGGGGTTGTCTTTGGGGTGCCATGGGGTGGTGTGTATGATGTGTGGGGTGGAGTATGTGTATTTAAGTGAGTTGAGTGTGGTGGTGTGTGTTGTTTTGTGTGTGGATAGTGTGTGGGTGATGGTGTTGAGTGGCTGTGGATGTTATTTTTTGGATGCTGGTGTCTCGCTCTTGCCTTCTTTACGAATTTTTTAGCGTAGGGGTTTGTGGGTGATGTGGGTGTGTGTTTTATATTGTATTGTATGTGTGGGAGTGGTGTGTGTATGTGTATCAGGTGTGTGGGATTCAAATCGTCCAATGTGGCTGGGTTTTGTTCGTTTGTGTTTATTCTGACCGCAGCGGTGTGTCCCGCCAATGGAATACCGCGTTTGAATGACCGCCGCGTGGATTCGTGGGTCGTAATGGCATGGGCGTATTTCTGTTGGCGTGACGGTGGAGGTTTTGTCACCTCCACCTTTCCGCCGACCGCTGGTCTGGCGGTCTGTTGTGGCGGTCGGATTTTCGGAGGTTTGCCTTCTGCGGGTCAGAATGACCGTGGCGGGTTTCCGCGACCGCGGCGGGATTATGGAGGATTTCTGACCGGCGGTAGGCGCCTTTTACCGCCGAGGTCAGAATGACCACCTATATGTCCTACCTTAACCATACACTGCACCCTGCTCTTGGGGCTACCTAGGGCCTACATTAGGGGTGTCTAACATGTAAGGAAAGGGAAGGTTTAGGCCTGGCAAGTGGGTACACTCGCCAAGTCGAATTTACAGTTAAAACTGCACGCACAGACACTACAGTGGCAGGTCTGAGACATGATTACAGAGCTACTTATGTGGGTGGCACAACCAGTGCTGCAGGCCCACTAGTAGCATTTGATTTACAGGCCCTGGCACCTCTAGTGCACCTTACTAGGGACTTACTAGTAAATCAAATATGCCAATCATGGATAAACCAATCAACCATACAATTTACACAGAGAGCATATGCACTTTAGCACTGGTTAGCAGTGGTAAAGTGCTCAGAGTTCAAAAGCCAACAGCAACAGGTCAGAAAAAATAGGAGGCAGGAGGCAAAAAGATTGGGGATGACCCTGCATAAGCAAAAAAAAGTCCAATACCACTCATGTGAACTGCTGTCTGGAACGTTTCTGGGTGATCCTCCAAGAAGGGGCTGAGAAAAAATATTTGATAAATGGCGTAAGGGGTCAGGGTGGAGGTATACTGACCCCAGGGGTATGATATAGGGGCCTTTGAGGGTTAAAGTATGCCCTTAAACTAAAAACATTTCTTTTCATGCTGCGTGATGTTCGCAAATACATGGTGATGCTGAGAGTTGTCTCACCATGTAACGTCACAATGAATTCCTAAATATCAGTGAAAACATTTTTAAAAAATACTCACAGACTCATTCATGCACTAATTCATTCACTCACAGTAGCACTCAGACACATGCAGCTACTAACAGAGCTACTTAGACACACACATACCTACTAACAGGCCCACACAAGCACTCATGCACCCACTCACTCACCCACTCAGACCCTTATGCACCCACTCACAGACCCACTCAGACACTTATGCACCCACGCACAGACCCACTCAGACCCTCACATACCCACTCACAGACCCTCTCAGAAACGTATACACCCACTTGCACACCAACTCAGGCACTAACACCCACTCACAGATTCACTCAGATACTGACGCATAAACTCACTGACTGACTCAGGGTATCACACATCCACTTACAGAGTCACTCAGGCCATCATGCAACCATCCTCACACCCAGACAGACACTTTCACACCCAGGGGCACCCTCTCATGCCTATTCTCACTCCCAGAGAGACGGACCCTTTGGCTGTGCATGGCAGGAGTTGGGATGTTATTGGGAGTTGGCTGCAGGCCCTGCGGCCAACCTCCACCACAGATGACCGAATACTGCCTGTGTCACAGGGTTAGGTGGTTATAGGAGGTTGGCTGCAGGGCCTGTCCGCAAGCCAGACCCTGCAGCCAAACTGCACTATGTACAGCCTGACCATGCGCAGCAGTTGTTGGATTAATGTACAATAATAAAATGACTTAGCGTTAAATAAACAGAGAAATTCACTGAATAAAACAAAGGTTACAGGGACATTATAGTGATGTTCTGAATTTGCTCTTACAAAAGGTTAAAAATGTAAAAAATTCAGCAGTTGTAGTTATTTTTAAGTAACTATAACTTGCGCCCTAAGGTAACTATAGCTCAGGTCCTCGCCATGCACTGCTAATTACCCCCGATATTGCAGCAATTATGGCAACTTTTATAACGTCATTAAAAATATCAGTGAAGCATTAGCAGTTCAATTAATGGAGAAAAACTGTGCTTGATGAGGGTGCCAAGTTATAGTTACCTTAGGGCCGAGTTGTAGTTACTTGAAATAACTCATAAGTGCTGATAGATAGATAGATAGATAGATAGATAGATAGATAGATAGATAGATAGATAGATAGATAGATAGATAGATAGATAGATAGATATCCCAACCAGTCTAGTTTCTGTCAGCTTGCAAATACCCCAACACTTCCTAACAGTAGAGTCATGTGCAGGAGAATCATGAATAAATACATTTATTTCAATGTGTTGCAGCGCTCACTCATGAAAAGAGGAAAAAAACAAGAAACAAAGAGGAAGGAACAAGGAGCCTCAGGTGGGCACGCCATTTTGGTGCAAACCAAGGATTGCAGACCTTTGTAGACCGTAGTTTGCTAGCAAGGGTGGATGCACAGGAAATGTTATGCTCCACCCATGTAGTGCCTCCTGATGCTAACTAACGCACAGCAGCACTTTGCAGTGTTTTGTATTATTTTATTTTTTTTTAAAGTCACGCAAATCAAGCCTTGTGTGCTGTGTAAATCCCAAAATGCATTTCGTATTATGGCTGCATTGAACAAGTGGCACACCCATGACGCAAAGCGTTAGTAAATCTGTGCCTATGTAATCTATTGCAATCCTCAGAGCTCAAAATAAATGCATAGATGTTAATGTGCATCTCTGTGAAGTGAAAAAATGTATTAGTAACTTACAAAATGTTACGATTTATAAAAAACAATGTATAATTTGCTTTTGCTGTGCATACACACTATCTGTGTTCACCTAACTTCATTAAGTTTAAGTGTGTCATGTCTTTTCATTTCACATGTTACACAAAGCGGTTTATTTTTCTTCAATGAAAATAATTTTCATTGAAACTTCTCTCTTTAGTTAAATTGGGAATAGTCACCGTCTTTCTGATACTTTAGCGCACCCATTTCTCTTTAGTAAATCAGGCGTGCTTTTTATACTGTATACAGATAAATGAAAATAACTTACCGATGTTTATGATTATCTATGAAACTACGAAATTGTTTAAGAGTACCAAATTGTTTTAATAGCCTCGACTGCTCCTATGACACTCTTCTGCAAGCGTGCAGTTTTGGAGCTCTAGGGGCCTCTCGCGAATCCATAATTTACGCAAAGTAACTCCTATGCACAATGAAAATGGTAAAACTGATGTTGTAGATTTACTTCCTCACAGCAGTGCAGATTTATGACTGTATTACATTCACCAAAAATGTAAAGGTCATAGCTGGAACTCTGCAATAAATCACAGGTTCCCTGGCATATTTTAGGACTGGTTTGCTGAATACCTATATGTACATTTATATATTTCAGTTGACACAAAAAGTGGCATACAATTCTGGCGACTGAAACGTCAGTGCTTTTATTCATTGGCACAACTGTTGCCTTTTTGCGGCATGGAAAGTATTTTCCTAATTGAAAAACGCCTGCATTTATACCCAAGCAAAGTTTGAAGGTGGTCCTTTCTCATTCCCATCATGCAATGGAATTGACGCTTCCATTTTACAGGAGTAAATGATTGACCGTTTCTAGGTTTAAGGAGTGTGTGTTAGCGCGTCAGAGCCTTAATAAGTAAACTTACAAGGAGGCGCGTTTTAGGTCGACAAACCTTTGGACCACGTTCTGGGACTTCTCAGTACGAGCTATCTTCTAGACATTACCAATCAATAGATCAATAAACCAATCAATAATTACAATAACTAATCAACAAACTAATCAAAAAGAATCAATAATTTGAACACACCATGACCTTTCAGTCATGAATAACCACACCAATTTAGTTAAGTGTTAGGATATTTATTTCCCTGTTGGTTACAATCTAATATCATGTCTGTTAATCTCTATAGCAATAAACCTCATTAGAAACTTTTCTACTTATCAACTAGAACACAATTAATCAATGCATAGAAAATATTCATTCAGTATTTAGGCACATCATTAATATGAAGCAACTTAGCAGAGTTTCATTAGTACATGTCTCAACAAAGCAAGAACTCATTCATTTGTCTATTTTGCACAAAATATTTGTGAACGCCTTAACTAACCTCAAATTAGCATTAGCATGTTGGGCTTCATGCAAAATATTTTAGCAAACATGAATTTAGAAAACATCTAAACTATGGCCTCTATCAAAATAGCAGTTGGTACCTAGAAAGAAAAGGCAAATAGACAATTACAATTTGCATCAGATAGTTACCAATCCAACAGATCAGCAAACATTGTCAGTCTTCGTCCTCAGGACATCAGTCGATTCACCATCAGCAGAAATAGGACGTGGCAAAGTCTCAATATAGTATAGCTAAGGAATAGGACCCTTCCCTCATATGGAGGAGAAGTAAGTATCAGGCAAGGATGGTTCAAAGTATCAGGACAAGACGCTAGAAGAATAGCAGCTCAGTAGCTCAAAAGGGAATAATGGAACAGTGAAGTGACAAAGTGGTGAACGTCGTCTGGAAAGTGAGAGTGTGAGTGTGTGAGTGAGTCAGTTTCTTCTTGGGTCACACCGTTAACTCAAAACTGTCTAATTAGCCCTTAACTCCTCATTGGATAATAATTGGTGCATCGTTATCTCTGCCCAATAATTTTGCAAGCATCTTGCCAGAGTTTTCCACAAACCACAGTTCTCATGTCGCGGATTGGTCCATGTAATTGACGTCTTCAACGGTTGAAATGTCAGGTAGGAAAAGTTACACTTTGCGCTCCAGTCAGTGTCTCCATTGTCTTCTCTTAGTACAGTTAACCTTTCACGTGTCACAAATTACACTGTTGCATTTAGCAAGAACATCGCCTTGAGCAAGTCGGTTCTCATGAGAAAGAATTTACTACGGCTACACACACATAACTCCTGGAAAAGTACAGCTTCGTGTCTTTCAGAAGAACAGCACATTACACGTTAGAAAATGCAGTTTAATATGAGGCCAGGCAGCTAGGCCCAGACCCTTGCTAAGCTAAGGCCATCTGATTTTATAAAGCAAACTCCTACCACATAACTCTAATTATGATATACTTATACAACTTCAAAACATTATTGCATAATAATTCAGAATTAACAAGCTCTTCATTAGTCTTCGTATACATTGGTAGCCACTCCCCATGGGCACATTTCAAAGGTGTGCATTATTTTCTAAGTTAACACATCTTCTATGCAGCTTCATCACACAATATATTGCAAGCTTTTCATGTTAATATTGCTTTTAAAAGACACACTCCAACAATCCCTCCTCTGATGACTCTTGTCATCACACAAAACATTCCCCACAAATTTTACATCTTAAAATTCTGTCAGTTAAATCTCTTCCCTTATTGGCTTCCACTTTGATTTTTCCCCATACAATTTTTCCCTTTGTTCTTCTTCCCTCCTCTTATTATTATTTTGCTAGTTTTACATGACACCCACAATCCAAATAGGCAAGCTATAACAATCAATATCCCCTGTACAACTTTAGACAGTATCCCATGCCAAATGTTGCTAAGCCAATTTGCCACTGAAGCAAACCCTTTTCCAACCTTTTCCCAAACCCCTGGTTCTTTCAATTCCTTCAAGTCTGTATTATCACTAGTCAAGTTAGTAAGCATACTTCTAATCTCGTTACTATTGTCTGGTATGTAAGCACAACAATGAAGCTCATGAAGCATTCTACAAACTCCACCATTTTTCGCTAAAAGTATGTCTAAAGCAAGCCTGTTTTGAAGAGTCATAGCCCTCTCCACAGCAAGTTCAGTATCCATCAGGAGTATAGCCTCTGGAAAATTTGTCAGCATGCTATCCACAATAGTAGACAACTTTTGAATCTTTATGGAGTTCAAAATAACTCCCACTACACCAGCAGCGGTCTCTCTCTTCTGTCTAGTGCAATGTAATTCAGACAATTTCGGAAACCTTTTCAAATCATCAAGTTGATATATCTTTGGGAAAACTATCCCCAAATAACATGTCCCATACCATCCCTTTGGAAGACGGTAATAAGCATTAAGTCCACATATGTAATAGATCCTTGGGATCGGTGGATTCTGTCCATTTAACATGAACGTCCATTTAGTCTGAAACAAACACACATGCTTACATTCACTCATTCCCACAAACACATTGTCATAATATGATTTTGGCCTAGATATACAAAGCTTCCCTATGTGTAATGCATCAAAACTAGCTTTCCTTGTTCCCTAATTGCACCATAACCTTCACTACTAGCAAAAGCCTGCTGCTGCAATCCTTTTTCTAATTTACCCTTCATTGCCCTTCTTCTATCCTCCGTGTGATCTAAAAAGCTTTTCTCTACAGATGTAAGCAAGCATGTCAAATTATTGCCATGTGCATAAGATGTACTAATTGTCAATGTCGACTCAAAGAATCCTTTAACTACCTTTATACTATAGTACCTAGCTACCCCACTCAAATTCTCTATTATAGGCACATAAGAAACACTAAATCGTGATTAGAATAGAAATATTAGATTTCCTCCTAGTTATAAAATCTTGTTAGGAGCAGACTACAACATCTCCCATAAGTTAACGGCAAGCTATGATTGGTAACTCCCTCTTGTACCAAAACAGGAATCTGTGTGCACACAAAGCAATCCTTCGCATCCATTGTGTCAACATACTCACTCAGCAAGCGATAGAAAACATTAGTGGAAAGTTCCCCTTTTGAATAAGTTCCCTCATGCAAATATCTCGTATCAAGCCCAAACCTTTCCCAAGCTGTTAGTACAGTGATAGTCTCAGGAATTGTAGCATTGTTAGACCCACTTTTATCCATTAGTGTCATGCCCACCATCACAGCCATAATGAACATCACACACACAACACCTAAACCAACACTCAAATATTTACAACGACTACTCCCTCTATTATCCTGTATGGTGTTAGCCATGATCTGTAAAGAGTTAGAAAGTGGAGGATGGTCAATTCGAACAACAACAACAGAGGATAGCTAGAATAATTTTTTCTTTCCGCAGCAAAGTCAAACAATTTTTTTTTTCTTCACAGTTATTTACAGCTTTCAGTTTCACTCCCAGGATCCTTGTCAATTCAGGTTAGCAGCTTGTCAAAATCATTTTTCAAAAGTCAATTCAGGTATTCAAAAGTCTCATCCGGTAAGTTCTCAGTCTCTTTTCTCTCTTTTAATTTTTAGCTCAATCTTTATACCCATTCAGTCTCTTCAGCCAGACTCAGGTGCAAAGTATTGACCTGGGATCTCTCGATCAAAGCAAAACACCAAGAACTCTTGTTGCCATTCAGCTGTTGTTGCATACGCCTATTCACGACCTGCCTACCTTCTATTTGCTACCCTTTTTCTTTTTAACTTGCGATCATCTTGCAACTCTCCTTCACTTAGATCTTCTCTCCTTGCTGTATCAACTTCTTCCTCTATTGCATCTTCGACAACCACTTCTCCCCTCTTCACTTGCAAATCTGGCCACTTGTCTCCTTTCTTTGATCTTTCCTGTGGCAACCCTTCGCCCTCTCTTGGCTCTATGGTGTTTTCATTTGATGGACCTGCAATCTGCTCAGGAGGAGTTTGGACACTCCGGTTCTCTTCCACATCAACTCCTTCGCCTTCTGGGTCTGTCAAATGCTCTAGCTCATTCTCATAATTGTCTGCTTCTGGGAGAACCTCCCTCTGACTAGGCTCTCCTGCTCTCTCAGTTGAGATAGGCTCACCGTCACCCCTCTGGATCTCTTCTGCTTCGTCTCTTACTGGAATGACCAAGCCGTCCTCAACGGGCTCTCCTTCTGTCTCAGTTCTCCTTCGATCACTCTCCGTCCCTGACACTTCCTTTTTCTGTTGTTGGTACTTTCAACAACTCAACTTCCTCATCAGTTGGACACGTCACCTTTTTCGTGTGACTGGCATGGATCCAGTTCGGAACTCCTGCACACTTCACAGCAGTGGTAGTTGTTAGTATCACTTGATATGTTCCCTTCCAACGTGGCTCCAAACACGTCTTCCTTACGTGTTTCTTGATGATAACCCAGTCACCAGCTCTCAGCTTGTGTCCTGGATCATTAATCAGCGGCAGGGTGGTACCTTCCACCTGGTGAGAAAAAGAGCAGACCACATCAGCCAGACCCTTGCAGTAGTCCAACACCATATCATCTGTGATATTTACAAGAGCATTCACAGGCATTGCGGGCAGACTCATAGCTCGACCCATGAGAATCTCATGTGGTCCTGTTTTCTTGTTAGGTGTATTTCTCATTGACATTAACACCAAAAGTAAAGCTTCGGGCCAATTCAAATTGGTGGCTGCACACATTTTTGCCATTCTCGACTTCAGGGTACCGTTCATCTGTTCCACTAGTCCTGATGCTTCTGGGCTGTAACTACAATGCAACTTCTGCTCAATGTTCAATGCTGCACACAGTAACTTAACCACCTCTTTGTTGAAGTGACTTCCCCTATCTGATTCTAAAGAGATCGGAAAACCAAAACGTGGTATCAATTCCCTAAGCAGCAGCTTCGCTACTGTGAGGCTGTCATTCCTGCATGTAAGGTACGCTTCAATCCAATGACTAAAGATACACACAATTACCAACAAATATCTCAAACCTCCACACACAGGTATCTCAATGAAATCCAATTATATTCTGCTAAATGGACCTCCAGCTCTCCCAATGTGGCTCAAATTCACCACTGTCCCTTTCCCCGCATTCAGCTGTTGGCAGATGACACACCAATGGCAAATCGCTTCTGCAGCTTGTCTGAACTTCGGGTTAAACCAGCAAATCTTGAACAACCTGATCATGGCATCCCTCCCAATATGTGCTTGACCATGGTAATTGTGACAAAAGACTGTTCGGTAAAACCATTTTCCCTTCATCTGAAACCCACAAATCATCTGATCTTTGTACGCATTGCATCCTAACCCAAGAACGCTTTTCATCTTTGCTGGCACGACCTTGCAACAATCTCAACTCTTCTAACGTGTCAATCACTCTTAATGCGAAACATGTGCATGTCTCATTTTCTTTTTCAGGCAACAAGTCCCATTGATCCTTAAACAATATACAGTTCAATGCACAAAACCTTGTGACTTGATCCGCATATCCATTTCCCATTGAAACAAAGTCTTGTGACTTCACGTGTGTACTGCATTTCACCACGGCAATTTCATGAGGTAAATGAATCGCGTGCAAAAACTCCTTGATTCTATTACCATTTTTCACTGGCGAACCAGAAGAGGTCAAATAACCCCTCTGTGACCACAATTGGCCAAAATCATGAACAATTCTCAATCGGTATCGACTATCAGTATAGATAGTCACTCTCATTTGAGCAGAGACATGGCAAGCTCTGGTAAGAGATACCAGTTCAGCTACTTGGGCAGAATACACTTCTTGAAGCCAGGACGCTTCCAGGATACCAGAAATCGTGCGTACAGCATATCCGCCTCTCAGCACACCTACTGAGTCTCTCAAACATGAGACATCGACAAATATAATTTTGTCATTTTCTTCCAATTGGGTATCTGTAATAGCAGGCCTCGGTTTGGTGCACATTTCTGTTACCTCAAGACAATCATGCTCTACATCTTCCACATTTTCAACCTCTTCATTTTCACTTGGAAGCAAAGTTGCAGGGTTTAACACTGTACATCTTTTTAACGTTACATTTGGTGACCCCAATATAATTGTTTCATATTTGGTCAATCTTGCATTTGTCATGTGCTGCATTTTAGTACAGGTCAACAGGATTTCAAATAAGTGAGGGACCATGACAGTTATAGGATGTCCCATCACTATGCCTTCACACTGTGTGAGGCTTTGTCCAACTGCTGCTACTGCATGCAGACAACCTGGTAGGGCTGCTGCAACTAGGTCCAAAGTAGCTGAAAAATATGCTACTGGTCGGTTTACACCTACATGGACCTGTGTCAGGACAGACAAAGAACATGCATCACGTTCATGACAAAACAGAACAAAAGACTTTGTGTAATCAGGCATACCTAAAGCTGGAGTCCTGAACATGCTCTCTCTAAGCTCAGTATACGCTTTCATTTCCTTCTCTCCCAACACTATGACATCCGGCCCCTCTTTGACCGTCAGTCTCTCCAATGGCTTGGAGATGACTGAGAAATTCGGCATCCACTGACGACAGTAACCCACCATTCTTAGAAACATCCTAACATCTCTCCATGTTGTTGGGGGATTCATCTGTAACAGTGCAATTACTCTTTCCCTGGATAACTTCTCCGACCCTTTCTCAATTTGATGACCCAAGTACTTCACCTCGTTCTGGTAATATTGCAATTTCTTTGGGGACACCTTGTGCTCATTCTTTCCCAAGTGATTCAGTAAGGCGATCGAATCATACTTGCACTCATCCCTCTGTTTGGATACGATCATCAAATCATCAATGTACTGCACTAGAGTTGATTGGAAAGGCAGCTCCAATGACTCCAAATCCTTCTTCAATATCTGATTGAATATGGAAGTTGATTCTGAAACCCCTTGAGGAATTCAACACCAACTGTAAATCTTGTCCAGGAATTTAAAACTGAAGAGAAATTGGCTCTCCTCATGAAGATGCACAGAAAAGAACGCTTGGGATAGATCAATTACTGTGAACCACTCTGCATCGCATGGAATCTGAAACATAATCACAGCCGGATTTGGCACCACTGGGCAGCATTTCACCACTATGTCATTGATCTTCCTCAAATCTTGGACAATCTGAACCTTCCCACAAGGCTTTCTCAGTCCCATTATTGGTGAATTACATGGACTGCTCATCACTTCTTTCAAGACTCCCTATTTCACAAAATCTGCGATTAATTGTGCAACCTTTATAAGGACATCTTGCGCCATGTGGTACTGCAGTATCTGGGGGAACACAGCATTTGGCTACATACTAACTTTTACTAGCTCCACTCCTTTTATCAGCCCTACTTCTTTCCCTGTTAAGCCCCACACCTTCTCTTGAACTGTTCCCTGCAAGTCTGCCGGGAGATCAGCCACTGTGAACATCGGAAAGAAGTTGATCAGAGGATATTCCTCATCTGTGGTCTCAGTTTCAGGCTCTGAAACCTGTTCCTCCCCTTCATCATCGCTGTTTGTT
Organism: Pleurodeles waltl; assembly: GCF_031143425.1. Lineage (NCBI taxonomy): Eukaryota > Metazoa > Chordata > Amphibia > Caudata > Salamandridae > Pleurodeles > Pleurodeles waltl. The sequence continues at coordinate 1,058,308,805 of NC_090447.1, forward strand.
TGGATCTCAATTCCTTCACTGGAACAGGTGATAGAACACCTCGTCTTGCACAATAAGTCTTTTCCCAGTAAGGACATGGGACTTGAATCACAAACCACAAATCTGTGCAATCCTTGGAAAGTGCCAACCTCAACCTGGTCTGAATCTGTGATCGGGTTACTTAAGAGTTGGTTTGCTACTCCCACTACCTTAACTGTCTGTCCCGAAAGGGGCAGTTTCTGAACCTCTGTGCTTCTGACTGTAGAGCGTGTAGCTCCTGTGTCAACCAGGAATGAAACCTTGTGACCCATTACCTTCCCCTGAACATAGGGTCCTTTCTGGTCTACCTCTAAGGACGCTGCAAGCCTACACTCTTCACTATCTGAACTCTCATCTGACCATACATCGTTTATTCCATTCTCACCACGCAATGGGTACTGTTGCACTGTGTGATTTTGACTCATTCTTTGACCCGTGACCTGTTGAGGAAACATCACATGTTGCTGTTCCATTGGCGCTAAGGGCACTTGCATTTTCTGTCTAGGTACCATGGGGACCTGCTCTTGCATCTGTTGTAACTGCATTAGCTATGCACGTGGCATCTGCACCTGCTGCATGGATTGAAACCCTTGCATCTGATTCACATTAGTTTGGAAATTTGGACCTCTCAATCTCGGTCCTCTCACATTTTGGAATGAACTGACATCATTGCTTTGTTGAACAACACCCTCCTGCACCATCATCAGGCACTCCCGCTTCCAATGTCCAACGTCCCCGCAAGCGTGACAAGGTAACATCTTCTTTATTCCCTGTGCATTGTTTTGAACCACTACAGTGTTCAAATCTGGACTTCGGTTCACAAAGCCTCCTCGACCTCTACCTCTCACTTGCGCCTGAAACATCCCGTTTCCTTGCGGCTGTTGCACCATCTGCTGTAGACAACCTCCCTGCATCCCTGTCTGTGCTGCCTTAATTTGCATTACCATTGCTTTCTCCTTCAACTTTCTCTGCTTTAACTCAATCTCCTCACTACAGTATTTCGCATACTGCAACACCTCATCAATCGGCTTTGCTTGCCAGCAAATCAAGTGACTCTTATATATCTGGCCAATCTCAGGTCTCAACCCTTCCACAAACCTAAACACAAGGTGATTCATGTCCTTCGCCTCAACAACCTCTGTACCGCTGTAGTGCTTAAACGCTTTCAACAACCTCTCATAATAGGCATGTATCGACTCCTTGACTTCCTGAACCGTTCAATCAATCTTTTGCCAACCAAAATTATTTGCCGAAACTCATTTGCCGAACCTCAATCACCTTATAATAATACTTCATCACCTCAGGAGACGGCGCTTCTGTGATTATGGGCCATATGTAGCAAAGGTTTTTCCCCATTCTGTGTCTATGGGAAAAAGTGTTTGTACATATGGCCCTATGTCCCTTGCCGGTTCCTCGGTCGGCCAATCCACACTCCTTTTGCACTCAAGCCACAAATCAGCTGGAACTATGATCTCAAAGAGAGTATTCAGATCTTCCCAAAGACACTTCACAAGTTTCACAAACCTGTCTGTCTGCTGATACCACTCTATTGGCTTCTCCCTTAGTCTGTGGAAATCATTTGTAAATGACAGAATATCTCCTCTAGTACACAGTAGATGGACAAGAACCCCTCCGGCAGTCTCTCTCATTGGTAACATCTTTACCGTACCTGTATCCGGTAATGCTTTTGCTGGCTGCTCTATGCATTCTTGAACCTTACTGTCTCATGGTTTCTTGAGAAGCCCTAATCGGACTCAAATCTAACAGGGATCTAGATCCTTCAAATGTCGGTTCCACTGGAGTCGTCCCTTGGGAGCTTCCTACGAACCCTCCTCTTGTCATATTTTGTGTCATTACCCCTTGATTGCATACACTAGGCCTCTCCTGCGCATACAACGGTACTGGCGGACCAAAAGTAATAGTCAAAGATATAGCGGCTGGTGTCTGTCTGTTCCCCAAAACCTGTGGAGGATTAACTCTCATATTCTGGTTCATCACTGGTGCCATGTTTGACTGTGGTCCCGTGACCGAAGTATAGTTCGGAATCATCTGCTGCTGCACCTGGGGCAGTAAAGGTGGAGTTGGGTCAGTCTGAATCAACTTAGTTCTCCCATATACTTGCTCAGTTGGCATCATCAGATTTGTGGTAGTCTCTAAAATAGGTACATCGGGGTAAAGTCTCTGAACCTGTGGCGGTTGCAGCTGAGATTGCATACCATGGGCAGTGGACACACTAAAACTACTCTGCACCTGAACTGGTGTCGAGACAGGACTAACCTGTATCGGATTTGTTGTCACCTTTTCTTGTGCCAAACCTGCGGGACATGTACTGGTACTCGGTCTATTATCATCTATTGCATATGGCGGTGGTCGATCATTTGGTAACTGATTAAGGAACTCATCATCGTCTGAGTCATCTACCTCTGACCAGGGCTTCCTTACCTCTTTGTCTTTGGAAGGACTTTTGTCAGTCTTACAAGTAGTTTTCCCCCTTTTGTCTTCACCTTCTTGTGCTATCGCTGGAAACAGCCTGACTCCATCTATTGTTTCTCTCCTCCAAACTCTCTGTGCACTATCCCACCTAGCCTCCGCTATTGTCTTTTCTGCTTTCCTCATTCTCCTCTCAAATTTCTGTTGCTATTGTCGTATTGCCATCAGTTCCCAAATTATTTAACGCTTCAAACTGTGCTGGCCTCAGAGGTGGCATTAGCTCATTTGGCACCCTCTGCAAATTCTCCAAAATCCTCAAATTGAACGTTCCGTGCTCAGGAAATGCTAAGCACCCTTCTTTCTCCGTATCTTTGCACCATTGCTTTAGCCAAAGACATGGCGCGAAACCGTTTTCCTCCATTACAGTGTAAGCCGGTGTATCCTCTGGCGGCGTAACCTCCCCTACACTCACCATAATATATACGTCTCCCCTCAATGCGCTGTTTAAAGCCTTGAAAAATTTTATCTTTACGTTTTTTATTTTGTTCACAATCAAATCAGGAAGTGACTTTATTTCCCAGAACTCTCTTCGCCTACCTTCTCAACCGATTGCCTTTCACGGACGGCGGCCAATCCGTGTGCGACTCTTCTCACTAACCAACCTATCCCAGCTCGCCCAAAGACGTCAACTCACACACACTGCGGCTGACAAAGTCTTGCAGCTTGTCTTCCCACTCTCAATTCACACAAAACTAATGTAATATATTGCGAGCACCAACCAAACACAAACTCAAAATTTGCCGGTTTACTACAGGAAAGGGTAACACAATCGCTTCAGAACTTTACAGAAATTTCGCTTAGCCTCGGCTGCTACACGCTCCTTCTCAGATCCCGCACTCGCAAGCAAAATTTGACCCGCAAACTCTACTCTCGACTTGTCCATGGATTATTGTTCTAGTGCACCTTAGAACTCACCAAATCTCCATTGAAGTTTTCATTCACTCACCTTGACTCAAACTCAATTTGTCGACTTCACCATCGACCTATTAAACCGCACAAATTTACAACATAAACCAAGTGTCTCATACACTTATCAATATACTCTGGAGTCTTAGACCATGCAGGGTCCGTACATCATCAACAACCACGTGGACAATTTTTTAGCACAAAGCGCCACACTCACATGAAGCTCGCCGACTTCCCTACTCTCATACTGCGGAGTACGCACACTCCTACTAAAACATCATCATCTGGCCTAAATCCTCACAAACTTCACAATTCACCTGCGGTATGCATAAGCTTTGCAAGAGCAAAATCTACTTCATTCACACTATCACTAGAACGCCGAAACTCCCTTCAGCAAGCTCTGAGATTCCAGGAAAGTAATTTGGGACTTAGGGACACATCCTCTCTCCAATTTGCATCATTGAAAAATTTATTTTTTCAAAACCCAAATTATTCAGTACACCTTGCTTCCTTCCAAACACAGTCAATTCCACCAAAACGTGACCTTTTGCACTGGGGCCCTAAAGGGCCAAACCATCTGCACTGCTACCAAAAACAGTTAGCGCGTCAGAGCCTTAATAAGTAAACTTACAAGGAGACGCATTTTAGGTCGACAAACCTTTATACCCCCTTTGGGGACTTCCCAATACGAAATATCTTCTTGCCATTAACAATCAATAGATCAATAAACCAATCAGTAATTACAATAACTAATCAACAAACTAATCAATAAGAATCAATAATTTGAACACACCATGACCTTTCAGTCATGAATAATCACACCAACTTAGTTAAGTGTTAGGATATTTATTTCCCTATTGGTTACAATCTAATATAATGTCTGTTAATTTCATTAGCAATAAACCTCATTAGAAACATTTCTACTTAGCAACTAGAACGCAATTAATCAATGCATAGAAAATATTCATTCAGTATTTAGGCACATCATTAATATGAAGCAACTTAGCAGAATCTCATTAGTACATGATTCAACAAAGCAAGAACTCAGTCATTTGTATATTTTGCACAAGATATTTGTGAACGCCTTAACTAACCTCAAATTAGCATTAGCATGTTGGGCTTCATGCAAAACATTTTAGCAAACATGAATTTAGAAAACATCTAAACTATGGCCTCTATCAAAATAGCAGTTGGTACCTAGAAAGAAAAGGCAAACAGACAATTACAATTTGCATCAGATAGTTACCAATCCAACAGATCAGCAAACAGCGTCAGTCTTCGTCCTCAGGACATCAGTCGATTCACCATCAGCAGATCTAGGACGGGGCAAAGTCTCAATATAGTATAGCTTAGGAATAGGACCCTTCCCTCATATAGACGAGAAGTAAGTATCAGGCAAGAATGGGTAGAGGATGGTTCAAAGTATCAGGACAAGACTCTAGAAGAATAGCAGCTCAGTAGCTCAAAAGGGAATAACGGAACAGTGAAGTGACAAAGTGGCAAACGTCCTCTAAAAAGTGAGAGTGTGAGTGTGTGAGTGAGTCCGTTTTTCTTGGATCACGCCGTTAAATCAAAACTGTCTAATTAGCCCTTAACTACTCATTGGATAATAATTGGTGCATCGTTATCTCTGTCCAATAATTTTGCAAGCATCTTGCCAGAATTTTCCACAAACCACAGTTCTCATGTCGCGGATTGGTCCATGTTATTGACGTCTTCAACGGTTGAAATGTCAGGTAGGAAAAGTTACACTTTGCGTTCCAGTGTCTCCATTGTCTTCTCCTAGTACAGTTAACCTTGCACCTGTCACAAATTACACTGTTGCATTTAGCAAGAACATTGCCTTGAGCAAGTCGGTTCTCATGAGAAAGAATTTACTACGGAAACACACACATAACTCCTTGAAAAGTACAGCTTTGTGTCCTTCAGAAGAACAGCACATTACACGTTAGAAAATGCAGTTTAATATGAGGCCAGGCAGCTAGGCCCAGACCCTCGCTAAGCTAGGGCCCTCTGATTTTATAAAGCAAACTCTTAACACATCACTCTAATTATGATATACTAATACAACTTCAAAACATTATTGCATAATAATTCAGAATTAACAAGCTTTTCATTAGTCTTCCTATACATTGGTCCCCGTGGGCACATTTCATACGTGTGCATTATTTTCTGTGTCAACACATTTTCTATGCAGCTTCATCAGACAATATATTGCAAGCTTTTCATGTTAATATTGCTTTTAAAAGACACACTCCAACATGTGCTAATACCATCAGTTTTAAATTCTTATGGGTAAATAAATTGTCAAGGCAAAACACGCCTAGGAATATCCTCATCTCATCGATTGCTTGGGATTTATTCTTGCCTATTTTTAGGGAGTCGTGGGGTGATATTAGACTAAAGTAAAAGGATTTATAAAAGGTACTGTCATGGACCTCAATTCACCAAAATGCCAGCAGTAGCGGAAGTGACATCATGCATCATTTCATCTTTACTTTTGCACAGACACACATGCGTACACAAACACACATCCACTCATACACACTTTTAACATAAGCACACTCTCACCCACAAGCTACATTTAAAATGTTTTTACTTATCTCAGCTACCAGGGAGGGTCATATTCCAGCTATTTGTACTCCATTTTTATGACACTAATAGTGAATAAGATATTATTCACTATTAGCGTGATAAAAAAAAAAATAGATTGAAAACATGGAATTGGAGCCCCAAGCAACGTTAATAAGGACGAGTTGTCTCCTTGTTCCATGTTTTGCCATCTCTGAGACCATGGGTCGTAGAGGCAGTGCCAGGGGTCGCAGTTGCGACCCATACATGACGTCCATGTGTACGGTAATCTTTTGTGATTTTTTACAATTGTAAATCCAGCAAAATGTGTTTATTTATCTGATTTATAAGCAAACATGTCGTTCCGAACCAGACTGAATTTGTGTAAATTCTATACACTTACATGACAGTTCCACTCATATATGTTAGGTGCATCTACAATTGTGAAATGCCACTAAGCCATGCACACTTACGTTGGAAATGTTCCCATTCGTCTCACTAAAACAATTAACACCTTTGGGAATTGGCACATTATATTTAAGAAGTATTTAATTAGAAAGCTCTCTAAACATTATACTGCCATTATAATGATATTTGAAGCAGTATGTTGTGTCGCCTGAGATGTGATATTTCCTGCAAGCGCTTTACAGTTTTCAATTTATGTGTCCTGTTTTTAAACTACAAAGTTCTGCATGTCCGCTTCAATATCTCCAGAAAAGCAACGTCTGTATTACAAAAGGGCTGTGACGCGCAGCACCTCCTTCAATTGCTTGGCAACGAAAGCTGACAGAACCATATCCGAGTTCGCGCTCAGCCCCATGAACTGTGGAAGTAATCTGGGGTGATAGACAGATGCTCATAGGAGCTTTCGCCGGCCGACATATTCACACGCGCACACGAGTGCATTAAAATAAAACTCACTTGCTTTATTAATATCCTGTCCAGATCTCTGTGCTTTATCACAGCCTAACTGTTTTTTTAAAGAAAATTCAGCAGCTCAGTACACAATGTTCCAACGGAGAGCCGCTAGATAGCTGAGAGCTATAATATTAGAAACCGAAGTTATTAAAATACAGCAATTGAATCGTAGCGTTGCTTGGGGTGTTGACAGTGTGTACAGAAAGGAAAACAGGGATTGAAACACAAATGTTACCTTTGATAGCAACGAGGCTCTTTTGGGGGAAAAAAAAAAACACAAAAGACAGGAACAAGCTTATGCAGCCATTATCTCTAGACTACTTTCAGCAACATTAAGGAGGTTAAAATGCATCCAGTAAAAGGGTAGGTGTTGTTCTTTTTCTGGAAATGCAAAAAGAAATAATTCATAATTAAATCCGCTAAACAAGGCGGTTAAACCTGTCTATTTTCTGTTAAAGAGGAGACTGCAATATCGGCAATACACGCTGAATCGCTGCATAGTAAAGCCCATATTTATACACTTTCAGCACCGCATTTGCGTGATTTTTTTATGCAAATGCGGCGCAAACTTACAAAATACAATTGTATTTTGTACCTTTATGCGGTTTTGCGTCAAGAAGCGGCGCAAATGCGGCGCTAAAAAAAAGTATATATATGGGCTGAAATACACTGAGCTGTTTCGTGTTTCTCGTCCTGAACTGCGCTCTCGGTACAGCAGTGCGCGTGGCAGACAGTGAAAGGTTACATTTACTATTCTGAATCCAGTCCTAGAACACTTAGGAAAATAGCAATTTTTCCCCAAATATTCCAGGAGTTTTATTTATTATTCAAACTCCAGTTCTGGAATATCATGTGCTGCATTGAGCCATGAACTTTCAATGTGAAGGTGCAACACTGGTGCATCCAAGTTCTAATGACAAGGATATGAGGATGATTTCAGCGTGCTATGTCTGTTGTGACGTAATTGTTTTTGTGTTTCCTGTTTATTTCAGGGACGGCTTCTCCGCAATGGCGGAGGAGCGTCGCTCCCCTGGCCAAGAGCCAAGAGATGACAAATAAAGCAATAGTTGACTACCAAATTTTATTTTTCATCTGCTGGCTCAGCTAGCAGCGGAGGGAGGGGCGGGACTAGTTTATGGAAGGTGGGCGGGTGAGTGCACCTAAGTGCCCATGTGTAGGCCGGCCAAACACACGTCACTTGGGATTCTCCAGCCAGGCTGTGTGAATAGCTGGGCTGGAGAAACTGCACAGACCCCAGGGCTGTGTCTGAGCGGCCGTCCCAGCTGATCAGACAAATTCTGGTGTTGCCTTTATGCTAGGTTTAGTGTATGTACTAGAGAGAGTGACCTGACTGTAACTCACAGGCGGCACTGTTTCAGCAACTCCAAACACCACAACAGTGGTCACTTGTCTAAAGACCACTGCCTGGCAACTCACAATTTAAGTTTGTGAGCTCTTAATCGAAGTAGGCTCACCTGCAATGACACAGTTTGTATAGTGTGTTCAGTTCTGGGAGGTACATGACTCCAACACCCAGGAGGCCCTGTTTCTGTAACTTCTAACAAAAGTACAGTGTTCTCTTGTCCAAAAACCCTTGTGTCTCAACTCTCTAGTGAAGTGTATCTGGGACGATGATATGTGTATGGTGTGTGTCGTACAGGGACTGACATGACTACAATTCTCAGCAGGCACTAATCCTGTAACTCCAACCACAGTGTTCTCTTGTCCAAAGACCTCTGTTTTGCACCTCACTCCTAAATTAAGTTTACTCATCTGGGGGATACCATTTGTCAAGTACTGGGGGTAGTGAGAGTGACCTGACTGCAACTCCCAGCAGGCCCAGTTCAGTAACTCTAAGCACCACCCTAGTGTTCTCTTGTCCAAAGACCATTGTTTGTCAATTCCCAAATGTAGTTTATTCACCTAGGGGGATAACATTTGTTAAGTATTTGGGAATAGTGAGAGTGACCTGACTGCAACTCCCAAAAGGCATTCTTTCTGTAACTCCAAACACCAGCCCAGTGTTCTCTTCTCCAAATACCCACGTGTCTTAACTCTCTATTGAGGGGAGGATGATATTTGTACAGTATATTGTGTGTAGAACAGGGAGTTACATGACTACTAAGGCCAAGAAGCAGTGTTTCACTAACTCATAAAACCAGTCCAGTGTAAAGTTCTACAAATACCATTCTTTTGAAACTTACAAATGAAGCGTACTCACCTGTCGGGATGACATTTATCAAGTGCCTGAAGTAGAGGGAGTTACATGAATGCTAAAACCAAGAGGGTCTGTTTCTCCAACTCCAAACAAAAGCCCAGCGTTCTCATAACTAAATACACAAGTGTCCTAACTCTCAAATGAAGTTACTCATCTGGTAGGATAACGTTTGTATGGTGGTAGTAAGTAGAGGGAGTGACCGGAATGCAAAACCAAATAGGCTCTGTGTCCCTAACTCCATCCACAAAAAACATTGTTCACTTGCCCAAATCTATCTATTTATGAACCCTCAAGTGAAGTTTGCTCACCTGGGAGGATACCATTTGTCAAGTGTGTGTAGTATAAAGAGTGACCTGACTACAACTTCCAGGAGGCACTGTTTCTGTAACTCCAAACAGTAGAACAGTGGTCACTTGTCCAAATAGCCTTGCCTGCTAACTCTCATTTGAAGTTTATTCACCTGGAGGGGACTAAGATACAGATCATGCTCAACTCAGACATGTGTCTAGTCACCAAGCTCCATCTTGACCAGCTAACCTAAGATGAAACTATAAGGACAGGAATGACACCTTACACATTGTGGAAAACAATGATCCCAAAGAACTCAAGTTGCATCACCAAAATGGTATTGGCAGCAGGCACATTTATAATGCACTGACTACATGACAAGCCCAGTCACATATGCTACAAAGTTCTGGGTCTGCCCGCATAACAATTACCTAGGCCTCAAAGTGACCAAAGACATATCTTGCCGAGCTACACTTTTGCCTGAACTGGTGAAAAGATGGCATTCTCAGGCCATCCTCCTGAGGGCTTATGAGCTGCACATTTTAGCAGATGCTTGACTTAGATGCAACTGGCATGCTTCACAAATGTCAGGTCAATACAACCAATATCATGGCTACATTCCACAATAAGATTAACTGCAAAATAACTTTGTGTAATATCTGTGCTTAACGTAACACTAAATTGTTGGAGGTAGATGTTACTATACAACCACTAATATTGTATCTTTCAGATCAATAGGTCGAGCTGCCATTGGGCACACAGAGGACATAGAAGATACTGCCACTACCCCCCTGGATGAAGCCCTCAGTGAAAATGCACTCCTGGACATCTAGACATGAAGGACAGTTCTGGCCCATCTGGGCAACCTGGTCAGACACCAACAGTGAGTCTTACTGTTGCCACATCAACACCTCCCAGCCCGGATGCCTCTACATGACAGGCAAACATTCCCCCCAACCTGTGTTCAGAGCACAGTGTCTACTATATTTTGGCCCCTACAGTCCTGGATCCCAAGGCAATAATTCCCACGATGAGGGTCCAGGACCCAGTGGGAGAGGGCACCCTGTGGCAAGGGCACAGGTCTGTGGGGGTAGAGTGCACTGGAGGGACACTGTGGGTCAGCGGGACAAGGCCACTGGGGCTGCTCCTGACCAGGACACCTCCAGCCATGTCTTGGGGGTGTATCAGGAGTCCCAAGGTGTGATGGGCCAGGTCTTGACAGAATTTTTCGGAAATAAAGCAGCTACAGAGGGACATCAATAGAGTTATGCTTGAATAGTAGGAAGCTCACAATACCAACATGGCCTCGCTAACAGGGGCGATGATTGACAGTAACACCACCCTGAGCAGAGCTCTACAACACCACTCTACCCCTTCTTTTGGTGCATCAACACCAGGCACGTCTTCATTGGTGCCAGTCAGTGAAAGGGAGGCCCTGCCAGAGAAACAAGCCCCAGACACCCCTGACTCTGTAAAAGCAGATCCCCTGAACCACGCAAGCCGGGACATCCGGCGAAGAATCCAGGAGGAGCGGATGGTAAGACACCCACCACTGCCAGCAAGTGACCTCTTCCTGAAGGAACTCCTTTGTTCCAATGGCAGGAGTACTCTGGACCTTGGACTCCAAATGGTGTGGCATCTATTCCAATGATTTAATTCACCATGACTGACACCTTCACTTTATTATTATAATTTTTTTTTTCTGTCCAAATTGTATGTACTTCATCCTCACTCTAATAAATTCACCCATCACAAACGTATTGTCTGCTTGCTTAATTTCAACATTTTACTATGTACAGATGTAAGACCATTTGATTCATATGATGAAAACATAGTTTACTTGTGCAAGGAGGGATATGTTACAGGTACACAGTGGTCTGCTCAGGATTACAACCATTACACACAAACACATGCGTACAAGTGTTTGTCACAACAAACATTTTATGCCAGTATGCAGTACACACAGCTGTCCAGGTGTTTCAACATTGCTGGGAGGACATGCTTCAACACTAAACTGAAAGTAGGTTGGGACATACCAGCAGATGGGGCACTGTATGTTGGAAGCGACCTGTGGCTAAGACATGAAATACTGACATGACTTATACAATGGATTAAATGCTGCTTGGATAAATAATAGCTGTCATCAGATCTTGCTCCAACTAATTAAATAAGTCCACTATTGTTTGCCTATTCTGACAGTAGGGTACTATGATATGGCATGCTTCCAGGGTCTGACGATTTTGCAGTGGATGGTAGACAGGGGGTTGTCACATCTGTTCTCTCCCTAGGTACCTTTGCATGACACAACATGATTTTTAACATTAGTAAGTGTGTCCACAGCAACATGCATGATGCATGTCAATGAAATTATGTGATAAGGCATTTCTGAATGGATAGACATGACAACCAATACACATCACAGCTGCAAATTACACAGGGGTCACGTGCCCCCCATGGTTTTCCACACATGTGGTCACAACATGTATATCGACCAAACTCAAAGATGTGCAGCACAATTACCCCTTGTAGTGTGACTGGATATCCCTAACACCAAAATGGTGGTGGACTGTGCCCACTGTTAAATGTCATCTGTTCCTTGAAGCATACTACAATGGTGTTTGAGTAGTAGGGCCTACATGACAAGACATGACAAGCATGTTTGTGAGGTCAAAAAAAGTTTCTTAGGTGGGACACAGTTTATATAGCCCAATACAGCATTTTAGGCTACCAAAATGGCGGCTGCCTGATCTACTTCACTGGACATTAGGAACTGCCTGCGACCGCCGGTGGAAGTCATCATGGCGGTAGGCGGTTGCAATTGCAGCGGACACAGCCATAGGCTAATGTTGTTGCCAGTTGCGGTAGTGGGTCAATGGCTGTGAACGCTGGTGTTGACAGCCACGCATGTAGTGGACGTGATCGACATGTTCTGCAGATTCACTCACTTGACTCCTGACACTGCTGCCAGCAACACCTTCATGAACTAAGCTGTTGTGTGCCGCCTCTGGGAGCAATCACGCCATGTCCAACAGGTGATATGGCCCCTGTCTGCTCTACAGAGGAGCTGGAGAGGCT